>NC_054054.1:2611207-3248989 GCF_017639655.2 Falco naumanni | reverse complement strand
CGCCTCTTCACTTTATTCTGCTGTTAAGCAGGTTAAGTTAGATATGCTCAGGAACTGCTTAATAGCCTGACAAGATTGAGCTCATTACAGATCAAATGGCTCTGGCCACTTCTGATTAAAAGTATGATGTTGATTGTGATGATAACAGACTAAAATTTAATAGCTTTAATATTTTCATTGGCTTGAGAGATTGGATTAATAAATTAATACATCTCAAGGAGAAGTTTTAAACAAGAGCTGTGCGCTGGGGGTACACTGAATTCCTGATGACTAAGAATGGTAGAGAGAGAAATTTCCCGTGATAATCATAGGAGAAAATTGTGGAATTTTACCAAGTGAGCAGAATCCTGGCCCTAATCCATCCTTCCAGAATTATTTACATGAAACATAGTCTTTAGGGCTACTGCTCAGAAGTGAGATGTGGTTTTGAGAAGGACCTAGAAACAGAAGTTTTTCCAATTTCAAGGAAGCCATTTTCTTAAGACAGGAACCAGCACCGTTACTAACACTGTCCTTGGATTTTGAACAGAGAGGGTGGGAAGTAGGCCGTACAGAAAGACAATTCAGTCCAGGAATTCAGGTCTGTGAATCACAGGCTAACTTGATTTTTACCTCAGGCTTCAGATGGGGATCTTAGCTTTGATGGCAGAGATGATTTCAAACTCATCTATCACCTGCTATAGGAGAAGGTCAGGTTTGAGACCATCTAAGGAACCTGAAGGTGCACAAGTCCATGGGACCTCATGACATGCATCCATGAGTTCTGAGGGAAGTGCCAGATGAAGTGGCTAAGCCACTATCCATCATATTTGAGAAGTTGTGGCAGTCCGGTGAAGTTCCCATGGACTGGAAAAGGGGAAACATAACTCCCATTTTTAAAAAGGGAAAAAAGGAAGACCTGGGAAACTACAGACTGGTCAGTCTCCCCTTGGTGCCCAACAAGATCATGGAGCAGATCCTCCTGGAAACTATGCTAAGGCACATGGAAGATAAGGAGGTGATTGGTGACAGCCAGCATGGCTTCACTAAGGGCAAATTGTGTCTGACAAATCTGGTGACCTTGTATGACAGGATTACAGCATTGACAGATGAAGGAAGAGTGACTGACTTAATCTACATGGACTTGTGCAAAGCTTTTGGCATGTCCCACATGACAGCCTTGTCTTTAAATGGGAGATGGATTTTATGGGTGGACTACCTGGTGGGTAAGGAATTGGCTGGATGGTCACAAAAGAGTTGTGGTCAGCAGCTTAGTGTCCAAGTGGGAACCAGTGACAAGTGTTCCTCAAGCATTTATACTGTGGACTGGTGCCATTCAACATCTTTGTTGGCAACATGGACAGTGGGAATGAGTGCACCTTCATTAAGTCTGCTGACGCGACCAAGATGTGCGGTGCAGTTGACACACTGGAGGGAAGGGATGCCATCCAGAGGGACCTTGACAAGCTTGAGAGGTGAGACTGTGCAAACCTCATGAAGTTCAACAAGGCCAAGTGCAAGGTCCTGCACCTGGGCCGGGTTAACCCCCAGTATCAATACAAGCTGGGCAGAGAGTGGGTGGAGAGCAGCCCTGAGAAGGACTTGGGGATGCTGGTGGGTGAAAAGCTCAACATGGCCTGACAATGTGTACTTGTAGCCAGAAAGCCAACCATATCCTGGGCTGCACCAAAAGAGGCATGGCCAGCAGGCCGAAGGAAGTGATTCTCCCTCCTTAATCAGCCCTTGTGAGACCCCACCTGGAGTACTGCGTTCAGCTCTGGGACCCTCAACATAAGGACATGGACCTGTGGGAACAAGTCCACAGGAGGGCCGTGAAGATGCTCAGAGGGCTGGAGCACCTCTCCTATGAAGACAGCCTGAAAGAGTTGGGGTTGTTCAGCCTGGAGAAGAGTT
Source organism: Falco naumanni (assembly GCF_017639655.2). Classification (NCBI taxonomy): domain Eukaryota; kingdom Metazoa; phylum Chordata; class Aves; order Falconiformes; family Falconidae; genus Falco; species Falco naumanni. The sequence continues at coordinate 3,247,096 of NC_054054.1, read as the reverse complement.
GTTCTATGTTCTGAAAAGAAACCAATAAAGACAAGTAACACCGCATAGAGAAAATACATAGTAATTTTCCATTCCTTCCAAACCTTTATTTCACTGTGTATTAATTAATCCTTAAAAAAAAAATATTAAGCATAGAGCTTTATTATCTTCTGTGGGAGGCAAATTAAAGTGCTGGAGAGGGCTACTGAAGGTGGCCATAGTGGTCAGTTATGTTGTATGCAACATCAGAACTGCAAATATCTTTTTTTAGGTAATACTTCTTATGTTCACAGTGCCATAAGTGTGATACCCTACCTTTCCTTACTTATACTGTCCCTTTGTCACATTAAAGAAAAAAATGTATGACTCAGCAATTCCAGAAGGCACTTAAATTAAAAACTACAACATAGCTAGGAAATGAGAAAGGGATAAAAAACTGGTAAAAAAAGTCTGATATCGAAGACTGTAGCTCTGGTGACGAAGTGGTACAATATCTAAAGCCTTTTCCAGGTTATTGAGATTTCTATTCTTTTTCATGGAAAGAGAGCAAGTGAGAAGGGGGTGCAGCGGGCGGAAAGAAGAATCTGTGGTCTGTAAATGATCAGCACAAAAAATAAATTATGGTCAAGTAACTGAACTTTTCTGATGTGTAAATTGAATCATTCCCACACGCTGGTGTTTTATAATTAAAAGACCCTTTTCACTGTGGGAAATTTTACTGAATTTTGTATTAAAAGAAGAAACAAACCATCAATCAGGAGGAGGTAGGGGAACTCAAAGAGCTCAACCTATTAAACTTGAAGAGTGCAGTCGAATTCTGAATTACTTGCTCTAGGAAACTCTAGCTCTTTTAAGGCAGGATACTGTACAAACATTAATGAGCAGAATGCGTAGCTGATCACTGTTCTAAAATCTTTTGTAGTCATATAGAAGAACACACTTTCCATTTGGTGTCACAAGATGCAGAATATGGTTTTAAATGAACCCTTTTTGTGAGGTTCACAGCTTTAAATTACTTGACTTTGGTTACCATTGAGAAAAATCAATGAGCTAAAACCCAAGGAAAAAAACCAAAACCCAGGTACTTTTTCAATTGAGTACAGTTGCTATGTAAGTACTGATCAGAGAGATTAAGGTTTGCTCACGGCCAGACGGCTGCCACATACAAACAATTCTGAGTGGGCACCGACAGCTGCCATTTCAAAGCTCTGGGACTCTGCTTTCAGTGGAGTTGAAGTCATGGCTACAAATGTCATTTGCAAATTATTAATCTAAAGAGGGGCATCATTAAAAAACATCACAATATGGCATACAGAGGCAAGAGTAGTTTCTTGTGGAAACTTGAGAACTCTCACAAGAGATTTAATAGTCATTTTGAGAATTTATTTATTTATTCAGTTATGCTCTATACTTGATAAGTCTGGTCACAGGGCAGAGAAGTTATCTTCCTTCTTGAACAAAATACATCTGTTAAAGTTAGCGCTATATGAATTTGTCACATTTTGTATTTTGACCTACACTGTTATTGCAACAACAGTAATTTAGATACTGCAGCAGAAATTATTGATAACAGGTAAGTCAGTAGAACACTGTATACTGAGCACATACCAGCCTATTCTGACTTTGTAGTTTGCTCTAGTCTGTCAGGTAGACAACTACGTTTCATTTAAAAAGTACCAATGCAATATATGGCCCCTACCAGAGCCCGAGTCTATAGGATGTTTCATCTTACCTCCAGCTTTCTGTGTGGTGTCTGATGATCCAGGAATCTGCAATGAAAATAGATTAGGAACAATTTGGTCACTAAACATATTTTTATTTTTTAAATGTTTAACTATTATTACAAAACACCACAGTAACTTCAAAAATAAAAACATTAGATTTTTTTCCTGTATAATTATTTTCCTCTTTGCATTGTGATATACAATGTATTGGTAAGCTCTGTATCTTTCCTAAAGTCTAAATAAGATGCAGACTTTCAGTAATAAAATATTTATTATAGTTGCTGTTGGACTGATACGTTACTACACTGTAAAATGCAACAGTATTTGTTTGAACCGTATGGAAGAATTGGTTGTATGTTGAGTACTAAATGTAAAAATGGCATTTTGGAGATCCATGTTCATTATACATCATTTACTTTCACATTTTGTTCCTTCAGGTCACACATGAGAATATTCTTTTCCTTCTGCTACTGTGGAAAACTGATCATGTGTCCTGAGCGTTTAAAATAAATTTTAAGAGAAAGGTCTTCCTAGCTTTAGCACAGATGATACGAATTTTCAGTTGCAATTTAGCAATTTTGTTGATGTATGTACCAGCAAATACATTATAAATCCTCCTGCCATAGCTTTGCAAAACCAACATATTCAACAGTAATAAACATAAAACATATAGAAAAGATAATGCTTATTTCTTAAAGAAAAAGAAACATAATAGCATTTAGAATATATACCAAGAGCTATTTTCAGACAGTATTTTTCATAGGTTTTACAAGCTTACAGTGTTTTGAAATTAACTATAAAATGATTTTCTGTTTTAATAATCAGGAATTTGAGAGTATTTCTTGCATAAAGACTGAGCATTAATAAATTAAATGGATACATGGAATAAAGCCCTTGCTAATAACAACAGTATCTGAAAATCGTGTTTCATTCTTATCATTCTTACATGCTAATAATGTTCACATTGCACTATCTGCCAAAGAGGGAAGGGGAAAAAAAAAAGTACAACGTCTTGAACTGCACAACAATTTGTTTCTACAGATCCTTTTCAAATAAGAATCCAAACAGCCTACACAATTTTTCTCTGAGCTTTAATAATGCTGCGATTTTGCAAGTGATAATAATAACTTATGATGGATCAAATGTTAAAAAAATGTACACTTCCTTTGTTTGTGTAAATATTTTTCCCATGACAAAATGTTTTCATATCACTGTGCTTTCACCATTTAAAAAATGTAGTGTGAAGGAGATTTCACCAGTAATTTTTTTTATTTCAAGCAAAATATGTGATGTGTAAAAGCTCAGCATTTTCTGTATTTTTTTTTTTGCTTATCAAAAGGTAGGTGTTGGACTGACTGATCAATGAACCAGAAGAAGGGGTACCAATATGATCCAAATAAGAGTAGTTTTGGCTGAGACGGAGCTTATTTTCTTTGTAGCAGCTAGTATGGTGTTATGTTTTGGGTTGGTGGCCAAACCAGTGATAGTAACGGGGACGTTTGAGCTGTTGCTGCGCAGTGCTTACATAGCTCAAGGCCTTTTCTCTTTCTCACACTGCTTTAGCAGTGAGTAGGGCGGGGGCCACGAGGTGGTGGACCTCAGCTGACCAAAGGGATATCCCACAGCACAGGAGGTTGTGCTCGGCAGTAAGAGCTGGGGGAAAGAGGGGATGTTCGGAGTGATGGCGTTGGTCTTCCCAGTTAACCATTACACACGACAAAGCCCTGCTTTCCTGGAAATGGCTAAAGATCTACCTATTTATGGGAAGTACTGAAGGAATTCCATATTTTGCTTTGCTTATGCACACAGTTTCTGCTTTACTCGTTAAGCTGTTTTTATCTCAGCCTATGAGCCTTCTCACTTTTACCCTTCTGATTCTCTTTCCCACCTCACCTGGGGGCAGTGAGCAAGCGGCTGCGTGGGGTTTGGCTGCCTACTGGGGTTAATCCGCAACAACCAGGAAAGTTAACTCTTGATAGTGTCTCCAAACTTCTGACAGGCAGAGATTAAGAAACAGGATCCACATCCTATTTTTACCTTCTGGGGTAACCAGAGTGCATACTACCTTAGATCATAATACTGACTGGCTCTACAGCCTGAAAATGTGGATGGATATTGGATCTGGGCACCCAAGTTATACCTGAAACATAAAAGGCATTTCCTACAGTATCTGTAAATACAAAACGGGATAATAAAAGTCAGTGCAAACTCTCCCACATGGTACTAAGACACAACACACCTCTCTCTAAGTTTATGCCCTGGATTGTAAATGATTTTTTTTTTTTTTTTAAATGAAAAGGAATACATAGCTTAACTGTACAGTCAATATAAACATGACAGACGCTTAAATACCAAAATATAATTATAGCAATATGGGGGCAAGGTACTGAAAATCTAAAGGCTCAATATTAAAAATGTCCTAATCCTTCGTAACCGGTTACCAAATTGTAGATTCACACTATTTGAGGACCTTTGTGCTTGTTTATAACACACAACACAAAATAAACAGCCTTCTGCTTAATGTCCCGACTGAGTGTCTAAGCGTTCCTATTTGTGTCACCAGAGTATCTGCACCACGGGTCCTACCATAGCCTGCTTCAGGAATCCTGAACCCTAGACAACGAAGGAGCTTGAAGGCAAACCTGAAATGTTAATGTGTAGAGCTCTATGGCAAAAATCTTAAATTTAATCCTTGTGTTTTCTATATGTATTTTCAGTTGCAGGAATTTAATCTTCCCCTTCTGGAGGGTGGGCTGATGAGTTCTAAGTGATGAGTTCACAGCTGTCATGAATAGATATTTAAATTCAAGAAAAAGCAGGAATTCTTACAACTCCGCTCTCTTGAATAATTCCTATTCCTAGATTTAGGCGACCTTGTGCTCAAAATTCTTCCCTTCATGATTCCATTTCTTAGGTGTCTAAGTGCCCTGATTCACTTAACTCATATTTCTGAATATATTCTTAGCGCTGCACACTTGAAAGTCAAGCTTGGTGACACTGCCAACATATTTAACTCCCTTTGATGCTCTGATCTTCATTTACTGGAGCATGATCAAAGCGCGTTGCCCTCAGAAACTTGGGAAGGAAAACTGAAAATAGCAGCCAGTTAAAGTCCAACAAATAGCAATGGAAGCTCATCCCTGATCGGCTCCTTTTGAGGTGCTCAGATGTGGAATTCTCAGTTTCACCAGAATCAGTCTGATTAATCTGCCTGCTGGTTTTAATGGGAAATGTACTATTCAGCAGAGGGGTTGTGATCAGGAATTTTAAAATTCAAAAACTGTACTGTTAATCTATAGTAGTTCAGCTCATGCACAAACTCTCACAACAGAGCTGGGACAAGAATCCCAGCATCGCGGAAGGCACTGCTGTGTGAGAAAAGGAAGAGGAAGTTATTGTTAACAGAATGGGTAAACTGCCAATCTTCAACAAGAAAATAAAAAATTCATCTGATTGTTCCTAACTAGCTTCTGGAAGAAGACTATGGAAGGTCACATACAATGACCCTCGTCCAGCGAACAGGTCAGCAATATGGTTGCCTGGCCTCAGCTGCCTTTCCAGGAGGCAGCAGGTCTCCTGTAGGTCCTAATCCCTGGGGGACAAGACACCTATGGTTAGACAATGGCATCAGTTTCTAGGAATCCACCAGAAATAGCAAATCTTGCTTACCACCCCCACAAAATGAGTGGAACATTTATTATGCATACTGAGACAGAACCTTTCATCCCATGGAGAAAATGTAAAATAGAAGAGACTGTAAAACATCAATGCTATTTTATGTAAAAGTGACTCAAAAAAGCTTATAAAACTTTACTGCTGCCTGCCAGATAAAACACTGAGATGATCCAGCACATCCCATTTCTTTGACTATTAACTTTAAAGGTCTATTAACTTGGAACTTTAGTGATTATATTGCTATGCTAACATCTATGAGAAACCATACATCGATTTTAATTGGGGAAGAATACCTTGCACACCAGATTTTCAGTTTTTTACACCCTGAAGGCACTGAACTTGGACTTCACCTCTCACTCAGTTATATGTTGAAATGGTAAAGGCGGGTAGTGAGTTTTTCCATTCAAACATTATTGGTCCACCTTTGTTGGTAGGGACTCTTGAAAACCCTAATCATGACTCAAGTATCTGTAAATCACGAAGGAGCTAGCGTAAGGTAGAGTTGATGTTGTTATCTAACAAGCAACACTTTATGGCACAGAAACTAAGCAGATAAGTACCTCCTCACAAAATGGGATCCTCCACACGGGATTTCAATAGAAGTTATATGGAATAGAATGGATAAAGCTAGACATCTATCATCATCTCAAAGCAGCATCCTGGCAACTTATGTGAACAGTGCTCTTTTGTAAATTGTGTTTGAGCCATGCGCCTAGACACAGCTGGAAAGAGTCCTGAGCTAAGGATCATGTAGGGCATTTTTATTTACCAGTTTATTGACTTGAATCATTGGCACAATTGATCCAAAGTTGTTGGTAACCGATGGATTAGAAATAGCTAAGAGCTGCAGTTCTATGGAGAATAAATAACACCAGGTTCTCAGCACCAGCCTCGTTCGGTTATGAATGAGCGGACCTTACAGCCTACGGTGGTAAGCAAGTCTCCTACCGTTACCCCAGCCCTGCAAAGCACCAGACACCAGTGTTTGCACTGAGAACAGAAGCTCTGATGTAAACAACGATTTAAAACCAAAAGGCGCAGTAAGAACAGATTTCTTGGGTCCAGGTACAATTCACTTAGGTACAATTCGTGTAAAGTTAAAATAAAAAGAATATAGTTAAATACTCAAATATAGAAACGTATGTATATATGTAACTATAGTATTTTGTATATACAAAACTATAACAATACATATAGTGTGCATAGAACAAATATGTGTAAAATACTATAGTTACGTATAACTAGTTACATATGTGTATATATTTCTATAAATCCATAGCTTTATACAGCTTTGATTATATATAACTACACACAATTTTTCTGTACCAACTTGTTACACTGTTGCTTGTGTGACAAAACCAGTAAACTCTATACACACAACCTTTTCACTGTAATCCCCAATAAATAATTGTATATTAGTAATAAAGATTCCCCTCTAACTACACAGAGAACAGCATTTTTTATTTAGTTGCATCAGGACTATATCTGTATGGTGTGTACAGAACCTCAACATGCTGTTAATTCATTTGGTTATTAACAGTGGGGTGCACCCACTAGAGCTCCTGACAGTAGATTTGAATAACAGTTTGGAAAGACAGCTTTGGAATATACAACATTTTAATCTTGAAGTGTCATTACTTGGAAACTATGTACTTCAGCACATGAGTGACTGGGGTTTTTTTAGTCAAATGTTGTTTAGTGCATTTTCTATGTCTACGATATCTTTTTCCATAGCACAGATCCTTAACATACTGTTTTCATGTTCACAGTATTACTGGTGAAACCTGCTGAGATGCAACCTCAAAGCTGTAAAGGTGCCAGTTACTCATTGTACATGCTTAAAATAATTGGTATCATAGGAAAAGTAACACAGCAAAAAGTAACATTAAAGAACAGGTGTCCCTGATATAATGCAGAACATGTGTTAAAAATGTGTAATAATTAGAGCGCTGTGCACCCCTTTTCGTATCAAACCTGGCTTTGCTTAAACTATTTGTAGGTATGAATTTCATGCTATGACTGTTGGTTCTCGTGAACAAAAGACCACTTCCTCCAATCACATGTTCTTCCATACCATGAAACTTTTTCAACTTCACAACACTGTCACACAAAGTCCACTACCAAAAAACAAACAGAAAAACAAACTACACTTTCACTATGAAATATCTACTGGCTTTTTCTTAATAGAAACAAAGAGTAAAATGTGAAAGAGAAACAGGGGTAAAGGTAAAAAAAAAAAACCAAACTGCAATATTTAATTGCTTAAATTATTGTGAACAAGACTACATTATTTTCTGCACTTTTATTAACTTTTCAACAGAGCTCTGAATAAGCATAAACTAACAATATGCCTTATTTTTCAGCTTGGATTTATTCCTTAAACAGGAGAATTCTTTTTCTGCTTTCAGGGTATATGATTAGTTTTGCTGCTGACGGCACTAAGAAAAACGCACCCTATCTAGCAAGGCTGTATCTACAAATGTATTGATACATATTCTTGAAAACTCAAAAGATGACTCTGTATATGAAGACAATTTTAAGAATATAATGATTGCATGCTTACATTTACTTTCAGTTAAGTTGTATCATCATTATTGTATGTGTACCCCACTTTTCTGCCCCTCCCTTGAATCTGTGTGTTTAGATCATGATGAACATTCACATGAAGCTGTGAACAGCTGATATGCATGGAATGATAAAACAAGGAGCTTTTTACCATACAGGAATGCTGAATGCTTAGCAGGATAAACTTGGGCAGTTCTGAGAGAAACCTAATATATTTGAAAGCCAGTTGTCAAAGAATGTTAGTATTCAGATCTATAGCGTCTAAAATACCAAATTATTGTTAATTAAATGGAGCCTGGTTTTTAAAGGAACTCTATTTCTTCACTGATTAATCAAATAATTACTATTTTAATCAGTTTTGAGATTAAATTCTGGCCCATCGAAAGCAGTACTTCTAACAAGAGCCAACAAGATGCTGAAAATGAATGCTTTGCAATACCAAGACCTTCACAACTCTGACCCCAGCCCAAACATGCAACATTTAAAAGTGTTTTTTGCCCTCTCATTCCAGCTGCCAACATCAGTGAAGGTGATACATAGATTTCACCAGTTCCCATGTTTAAACATATGGACACACAGTACTTTATTCAGACTCTGAAAAGCTTTTCTAAAGTGTTAAACACTTTCCCTTCCCCTCTAAAATCCTAAGTTCTCTCATTTCTCTATTATGTTTTAACTATGTAGTATCTGTGGTATCTACTTAGCTATTTCTATGGTACTGACAAATTATAATGAACTGCACATTTCCTTCAAATAATTTAATTTGTGTTGTGTCATGTATTTCCATCAAATATGCAAGTTATGCAAAAATATAATCACTGTCTGGTAGGTGATCAGGTTGGTATTAAGTAAGTTGTAATTAGAGCAGAAAATTCAGTGAAAACTGCTGTGTCATATATTTTAGCAGTAACATAAAAGCCTCAAATAAATAAAAATGAATTTAATAGAATGCAATTTGATCTTTTCAAAGATTTCTTGCAATGGATGTCACAAAAGTAATATCCAAGTCTAAGTTTTGATATACGCAAAGTCAAATGAGACCTTGTTCACTAAAACTGATCACCCTAGGCTAAACCTGTGTGTGGTGTTGGATGCAATGTTCTTTGCACTTCTTTTTATTTTTGAAGTCATTTTAGAAAGCTGTGAAACAGTAAGGACGAGAAAAGAGGGGCTAAGCCTTTGAAGGTTTTGATGGTTTGCTCTTCAACACCTATAACTGGATTTACTGAAAGAAACCAAGTAAAATATTTAAAAACCTTATTCTGATCCACAAACATTTGCCTCGAGCATTTTTTTTTACCAATTCAATATTACTTTGCGAGGATGTAAATTTTGCCTCTGGCTTGTTTTGAATAGAACATGTAAAAGCGGGTAGGCTTTAAAATCCAAGATGTATTTTGGGGAAAATCATGTCCGAGACAAATACGGTTACTGATGGACACCAGCGGGATGTAATTGCCTGTGTCAACCCTGAACGCACATTGGCTAGATATCAGGAAAAAAAGTTGATATTACAGCAACTGTGCACTTAACCACAGTGTTTGTGTTCACATGGAGAACACAGAAATCATATTGCGTGAGAGCTACAGTCCTTCCAGAATTTAGTCAGCCCACTGACGACTTAATGCTGTTGATTACACTGAACTAAACATGTAACATGAAGACTTCTCATGTCAAAATGTAGCTTCCAGTCTCCAGTTTAAAGATTTGATTTTCCTCTTTAGGATGTGAATTATCCTTGAGACCAACTCTATTCATATAAATGGGAATTCTGTGAAAAGATCTATGCCATTTATATTTCTCCAAGTCTGCAGAAAAGTGCTTGGTATTGCCTTTTACTTTCATACTTGAATATTTATACACAGAAACCTCTTTCCTAAGATCTGAGACAAGATGGACACAAAATATAATTGCAATTAGAGATATGCTGAGCTTCCAGAAAAGATATGTCTGGAGACTAAGTCATGAAGAATACCTGCTGATTCCTGGGTAGTGTGGGTACTTAACTCACCTGCATGCTGTGCATCTAGTTACTGTTTGTATTTCACAGGAGAGATCCATTACCCATATCAATAGTGGGCAACCAATTATAAACCAGGACATATGCCTTCGACTATCATAACATATTAGGCTGCAAGTGGCAAATCATGAAGATGATCTATGATAATTAGAGCAAACCAACAGCAAGTTATGTGCGTGTGTGATTCATCAGAAAACAACATTATGTGCAAAAACCAACAGTAACTGCAACATTAGGTAGATTGGAGTCTTCACCTTTCTCCTGCAGTTTGCACTGACAGGAACATCTAAGAGCAGCTTTCATTGTTTGCGCCAAAGTACTGATGCTTCGGCTTTTGAATTACGATCTTTACTGGCAGAATTTCTATTCTCCTAATGGCAAATATATACTTTCCTTTTTACCCTAGAGATGTACACATTATTATGAGTAAAATACCAATAGAAGAGACCAGTACAGTGTTGGACTCAGTGGAAAACATGTTTATTCTGAAAAAGTTTGCTCACAGACTAGAACTAATTTATGTCTTTTTATTGGTCTCAAGTTGTTTAAGAAATTCGTACATTTCCTGTAAAAGGCGGCAAAATCTGATTAACTTTTTTCAATACAGACTCAACTAATACAGACAAGAATCAACAAGTTCAGCTGGGATATGGGAAGCATTAATGATGTTTCAAAGGATTTTTAGATAAGGTCTCTTTATTGTTATGTGCACGTGACAGAATTAGAAACCTAATACAGGTGTCTGTGCACTGCGGTATATGGAACATATATTGCTACCAAAACAATTACAGTCCACGAGGCAGTCTCTGTACTAAATCAAAGTTAACCCTTTCACCATCATTGAACTAATTACAGTGGTTACAGTGAAGTCCCATCAAAAGTTCTTCTATACCTTGTATTTCTCTTCTGGCAGATAAGAGAGAGATTCTTGTAACTAAAGGTAGATAATTTAATTTTGTAGATTTTATGATCTTTATTTTTTATTTTTATTGAAAATGAACAAGGACATTAGAAGAAACAGAGCTTGATTTCTGTATGGTTTTTTCTGTGCATTTGTATTTGTGATATCTTCAAAAGACACCAGAACTATTGTGCCATGGCATTTAATTTCATTTTTTATGCTGAAAGGTAGCATAGCTTTATATGCATTACTACCTTGATTCTCCATTGATATTAATGAAAGTTTTTTACTGATCTCAATTAGCTGGCTGGATTTTATATATATATGTATAAAAGATAATTTGTAGGAGTAGCCAAGAAGTCCTGAAAATGTTACAACTCCTTCAAAAAATTTTAAACCAAACCGGCAAAAAACACATGTGCTCCACAGCACTTGCAGTCTGAAAGCTGATATTTAGGAAGTGAATAGAAATCAAAGGATAGAAATGAAGAAAATTTAGGTTTAACTCTCTTTCGGGTTTATTTTGTATGCAAGTTTTCATTCAGCTCCATAGTAATCTGGAAAAATTATATGTAACTATCCAGGCTCCAAGTCTATTTCTCCTTCCCTACCATGATGATTTTAAAAGGTATTGTCTCTCTCTTTCTCTCACAAAGAGCAAGCAAATAAAGATTACTTATTCCATGACAACTGCATGGCATTGCAGTGTCAGGGCTGCAATTTTACATCACTGTAATTTGCTAAATCTCAACTCAACGTTGCTAATTAAGGGTACTTTAAAAGGTGTATCACTACTGTACTGTAATCGCCCTTATAAAAAAAGTTTTGGAGATTTCTTTGGGAACACATAATTCAACAGTCATCTGTGATGAGCTGCTTCATCAGGGAGAGCTATTTGTTTGAAACAACAGCTGCAAATGGTACACAGAAGTGGAATGAGTGAAATTGTGTCAATAAATACAATCCAGTGTGTGGGAATAAATACCCTTTCCTATACATTCAAAACCGTGGATTCTAAATACTGCTTAAAAAGAGAACCTGGGAGTCATTGTGACTAGTCTAAAAGCACCAGCTTCCAACCTCAGCCAAAAAAGCAGCATTAGGACATTAGAAATTGCTAGGAAAAAACCCACACCAGGAAACTTTTTAAAATGCTGTAAATCCATCCACTGTATATTCATGTTGAACGCTGTATTTCTGATCATCTCAAAAAATGCATCAGAACTAGGGAAAAGGCAGAGAAGACAGGAAGAATATGGAGGGGTTTTGAAGTAATTCCATACTGGAAGAACCGCGTAATGGCCCCGAGTCCTTCAGCTTGAAAAACAGATAATTGGAGGATACAATAAAGGCCTATATAGTGATATATAGGGAATTCTCATTGCTGTTACATTAGAACAGGGATCTTTCAATCAAACTATCACAAGAGAAGTTCTAACAAACAAATGTAAAGATTTCCTAAACAAAAAGCATAATTAAATTGTTCAAATCACAAGATGATGCAGCCCAAAGGCCTGAATAATTCAAAAGACCTAGTGGGTTCATTGATACCTATTAATCACAAAAACCCAAATCTGACCTCTGACATAATAACACTTCAAACCACTGATTGCCAAGAGGTGAGCTGGTATACACAGGGAAGAACTGCCCAGAAATGCTTCTGGTACTCTTTCTTTAGCAGTCTCCTCCTTGTTCAACTCAAAATGTTTGTACCTTATGCATCAAAAGTAAATCATGCTAGACTAACCTGGTTCCTCTAATAAAGTAATTGTTTCCTTTCTGGAAATAGGAAATACAGTAGCTCTCATCCATCACCATTAGTAAACCAATGCCACATTAACTGAGCTCAAGATAACAGCTGTTAGATAGGTAAGGAATTCTCTGAAGGTGAGGTACCTGCTGGAAGTGGTAAAAGCCAGACATAGAGGAGTTTCTTAGAGCCCGATTTTTCCGTTATGTGATGTAATATTTTTATTAGTGGCCTTGTCAGAAAAAATAGTAGAAGCATGCTGATGAAATGTATTGATGACACAATGTAAGTGGAGATGCTCCAATACAGAAGAGGACTGTTATATCATACAGGAAACAATGGATGACCTTGAGGACTGGTGTAATAAAAATGGGATCAAATGCAAAAATAAGTAATGCATGACTACATATATATATAAAGTATTTCTGTTAGGAACTGGAAGCTAAATATCTGGAAACCACTGAGAAGATTTGTTGTATTAGTTGATTTCAAGACTCTGGTATAACATTGTAAAATCTAATAAAACAATAAAGGCTAAAAAATTCTCAACCTTTTAAACTTATGGATTCAGTTCCTTGTTTAATCCTGAAATTTCTTACATAGTGTGAATCATCCAGATTTCCTAGTATTACTGTGCAAAATAACCACCTTCAATGTTCTAGTACCTCTCTTATACGATCATCATAGTCATTTAGGAAATATTTATTAGGTTCTACCAGACTTCAGTTACTACTGTAGGAGAAATGTGTGTGTGCATGTGGTCAAACACAGAGGAATACTCAAGTCATTTTTGAGTATACAGCGATTGTATACTCACTGGTGGCCTTATCCGATTTCCGGAGTTATACCAATCTTTGAGACCTTTCTTGATTAATGTCAGTACCATAAACCACAGAAAATAAGTTCTTGATATCTTTTCATCACTGAAAGAAAATATTTTGCAATACTAAAAAGTTAAAGACAGGGCAGATCTTATAAACGTATAAAAAAGCTGATCTTCTATAGATAGATCTATAAGTTATATAGAAGCTAATTTACCATCTAGAACACTTATGGCTCCTTATGCCTTTTCCCTTGGAATGGTTTTGATTTCATAAGAAAGCCCCCCGACTTATTTTCTAATGGTAATTAATTTTTCAGTGTCATCAGTTTCAATTGTCAATTCCATTATGACAAGTGATTTTATTAGATAAATACTAGATGCAGAAGTAGTCTAAATGAATTACAAATCACATCGCTGAGAAGCGGGCAATATAAAATTGGTGTGTAATCTGCGTAAGTTACATACATCTTATAGACAAAACTTCTACGGGGGGCTCAGGTGCTACTCCCTAGGAGTATGATTTGACTGGCTTCAAGAAGCCGCTGTACACGTTGGCTCTGTTCTTATACTCTTACTATGCAACTTTTACTGATGATGGATTTGCAGGGATGTCCATGCAAAATCAGATACCGAATCAGGATATCAAAAGTCTGGAACCGAACACCACCTAAACTGACTGATGGAAGTTCAGCTCTTTCATGTGACAGTGTTATGTCTGAAGTTTAGGTTTTGGACCAGAAAATGATTAACCTTTGGATATTAGCACATAACAAGAACAAGCTAGCAGTTTCTAGATCTCAGGGGTGTAATACGTTAAATTTTCAAGGAAGTTTGTTACAAACAACATTGAGTGTTCCTACATGACAGGTCTCCTTTAAAAGTTACCTTAAAATCTTTATTATAACTTTTCAAACATTTGTCAAAAAAATTCAAACATCTACTTTGCTTCTCTAGCTTGCATAATTTCTAATAAGAACAGACAATTTCAGGCCTTTACCTTACCTTCTACAGGACAGAACTGTACATTTATTCACAATACGCTAGAACCATCTCAGATAACTGACATTTTCAAATAGAACTGTGTTACTCTTGCACTTAGGGTTTTTTCCCCCTACTTTGTTTTAATTCTTCCCTGTTGTTACTAAAGAATAGTTATACGGAAAAATAACCAGTGACTAGATTTTGAAAAGTTTGCTTATTATAGAAGCTAATCTCAGAATTTTATAGTGTACTGAAAACATTTACATACACAGAAGCACATGCACAATACATAGGATCATTTTATCTTGACTTAGTCTAATTTTATTGATAAGCTTGTTTCACCTTCAGTTTGCGTTGGAACAAAGGACTTCAGCCATGAAAATTACCAGTTAAAGTTCTTTTGTTTTCTGTTATTAATATAAGAGTGTGAAATGAGTCTCTGATTCAACAGTTATATTTTGTTATGTCAGTAAGCAGGTTATTGAGTCTTACTACAAGTTTAGCCAAGTTCAAGTTGGGCTAGCAAAGCAAAACCACCTCTTTAAAAATCACCTGTGGGGTAGGTTTGTAATTCAGTATGGAAACATATAACTAATCAACTTCTTTCCTCTAGCATAAGGTATAGACATGATGAAACAAGTATTCTAAATTAATTATGAATAATTAAGTCAATGTGATGTAATATGATATCACCAATACACTATTATAGGGATTAACCCCCCCCCAACTGTACTGTCTTTTACATTTGCTTGATACAAATACTTTAGTTACCAAGAATTCTTTCTAATCACTTTGAACATAATTTTATCCCATGTGTATAAAATGATTTCATAAAGTCCTTGTTACCTATTTCTAAAGTTGTCTATCAGTTATACATCAGGATCTCAGTCTCTGGCATTCTTCAAATTCATGGAAATGCTCAAGAGCAGGAAGCGAGCTCGTTATTTTAATGGTGTCCAAAATGAAGTCGAAGTTTCTTATTCTTAAACATATCAGCTCAATCAGGGGCTGATTCTGCAGTGTTTAATATTTATTCATCATTAAAATATGTGCTTTTCTGAGGGATTTCTGGCAAAAGAAGTTTTCATTTCTAAAGAATCGTAAACACTTTTAAAATTCTATGGCTGCACAACTTCAAAATACATACATGGCTATTGCCGAGTTTCAAAATCAGAAATCACTCTCATAAATTTGTATGTAATTCTATTCTGAGCATTCTGCATCTTTATGGGCTATTGATTTTTAGACTGTGTGGCGATGCTGGTTTAAAATTGAACTATCCACCCAGTAAGAAAAATTAGATATCAATTTGTCTTTTGTGTATTGCAAAACAGCCATACTAGACCTCAAATGTACTTGGAAAGGTAAGAAGTATGTCATAGTCTAATCTGATAAAACCATGCTAATGGTTTGGCATCTCACATTTTGTATAAGGAAAATTTACAGAATGCAAACATTAAGACAATATAAAAACAGACCTGTAGAAATGCTGTCAAAACATTGGACGTACCTTTGCAAACTTTATTTGATCAATAGAGGATATTTTAGAAGACAATATAGAGAGTAAGATCGTCTGTTAAACTTCACACATCTAGACTTGAGGTAGTTCAGTGATGAAAGACAAGAAACTCAATTACACAGTCAACGGAGTGATTTCTACGTCTCCAAAGGCAATTCCAAACACCTAGATTGGGAGCTCACCTCTTGCTATCAATTACACAGGGCTCCCAATTACACAGGGAGGTGTAAGAACTTAACTTCAGGTGTTTAAGTTAGAAGGCTGAGCCTAGATCTCAAAGTCAGACACCAACCTGTGATTACATCTTGGTATTTTGTTCTTAGTATTGATTGAAAACTTTGGCATTTTTTCCATGGATATTCTATGTATGTTAGAGATGTAAGTTACTTTTCTAGGAATTAGTCACTTAATCTATTACCTCCAGAGCAAACTTCCTTTTCACAGCCCAGCCCAAAATTTTGTTTCTTCTTCTTTAATTACCAGTTAATTAACCAAAGCACAGTTGCTTTACATTTCTGAAAATACTAAAGATTTTATTATTCAGTAAGTTTGTAAGTGACAACTGGACAGAAGAGAGACTATAAACAGCAAAAATCCAAGTGTGGGATTTCAGGTAATAGTCTCTTAAAAGATATTTAATGAGTAAAGTTTAACATCTGCAGTTGGGAGAAGGAAAAAAAAAAAATCAACATCCCCCCTTCCCCCTCCCCCATAAAACCTTATCAACATGCCTATTAAGACAATGAGGAAAAAACTAATTAAAGTAAATTAGCTTAATGTGCACAGGCTGGATAAAGACAGATCACTTTTAAAAATCCAAGAAGATAATGGTACCCATTTGGGATATGTTTTTGGCATTTTTCATATAAATTGGACAGTTTTAGAGGATAAATATGGTAGAGAAGTCCTTACAGGCAATTATGTCTTTACAGTGCTGGTGGCTGACATCATAAAAGTATAATTTTAATTGCTATTAATTGTGTTAAGTCTACTTTTATTGAATACTTAATGCCATCTCTGACAGTTGTAGTAATTTATGTACTTTAATGAAGCTTCTTGGTAGAAGTTTGGACTTACAGGGTCATTTACATTACATTCAAAATAAGGCATTTTATCAGCTAAGAAGTAAAAGTTATAAAGACACTGATTTTTGCATTCTCAAAATTTGTTCATTTTCATTAGCCTCATATGGATGACTATAAAACCAATTTCTCTCTTCTGCTTTAAATGTATCAGAATTTACTAAATAATTTTAAGAGAAACAGTCACTGCACTGTTTTCCAGTATGAAGCAACCTCTTTGTTTAATAAGAAAACTAAACTCAGAGCAGTTGATGAATGACTAAATGACACCAAGTCACATTAATGTTATGCCATTTAGAAATATGGAATGGGTAAAATAAAACCCTGAAATCGCTTTGGCATTCAACTACAAAACCACTCATGACTCTAACAGAATAGGGTTGTCTGCTGGAAGGACTCGTCTCAAAGATTCTAGAATAGATAAAATAGTGGAAGAAATGCAAAACAGAAGAGGTAAAACAAAGAAGTATTTAACAACATAATTTTATGTAATGCAGAGAAAAAACGTTAACAACTTTACATTTCTGTACGAAGATTCACAATGTTTTACTGCCAATAGCAGTAGGTCGTCACTGCTAGTGTCGTTTGCATTATTAAATTATGAGAAATTCATTTATCTCAATCAGTGCTTGTTTCAATATTTGTGAATTAGTAATTGCCCCACTTGCACTAATGGGACAATACATCTATTATTGCTTTTCTGTCTTTTTTCATGCCTATTTAAATTTTAGCAGCATTATATACTAAATAAATTATTGAATGGGATAGAAATGTGCCTCAAAGAAATCTCAAGCTCTTTGGAAATTCTACCCAGTTGCCAGAACTGTGCAAGACACACTTAACAGAACAGGCAACAAAACCCAAAACAATATAAATTTGGGAAAATACACCATGTTTTTGCTCAGCTTTCGGAGGACATTGCAGTTAAGGTGATGTCCCTTAACGGATCCTGTAGCAGAGGTTTTTAAATAACTGTGGACTCCAATTTCTGTGCCTTAGTTCCAAAGACATTGTGGAGTCAAATACAGCTGCTGGCTATCCATTGTCACTTTCATTTTGTTATCTCTGAATTATATAAATCAAGCTAGTATTCTTACAACTCTGCAATCCTGAACGTGAAGTGATTGTCTTTGTAATTTGGTCCTTGTTGTGAAATTAAGTGGAATTTTCACAGTTGATTTTTAGACAGCTAAGGAATGGGCATCTGTTGCTTTTGTTAAAAAAGCTACCAAAAATCAATAAATCAGAAAACTTTGGAACATTTGAAAGCCCAAACTATCTAAAGGTTGTGAAGTTTTAATCTGAAAACCAGATTAAATTTAACTTACTTTAAAATTGAAAATAAAAATATTTTAAATCTTATTACACTATTAGTAACAGACAACTTGAAAAAATCCTTTGTAGATGTACCACATATTCTACATTTTTCATGACCTATGGTTGATTGCTTTATAGATATATCTCAACACACAATATGTGCACCTGATAGCTGTAGTGTCTCTGAGTAGAGTGGGCTCTAAGATTTGCATGAAACCAGAATGCTTGATACTGTAAAAAACTGGGTCTAGAACACTCCATTTTAAGGTGACCCTAAAAGAAAAGGGACATTTAAAGTGTTTCATTCCCAGTTTATCTGGGACACCAGTTAGTTTTGGTTTTTTGTCCATATCCAAACGCATTTTTACCTGAAGGCATCCCACAAGAAGAAAGATACCCGCAGGTTACTGTAGATTTCCTATTCCTGAACTGCTTTAGTAATATTAGTTATGGTAGTTGTCTTCATATTAGCAAAGTGAACGTTAACATAGGATAAGACTGTGTTTTTGCAACACGTAAGGAGTAGATATTTAATAACAGCTTTCAATTTGCTTCAAGTGTTTTTACATTATTTGAGCCAGCAGTTTTATTTGAACAAAGTCTGATTTCTCAAAACAACATTAATCAATTTGCCAGAAATGAAGCAGGCTGCCTATGATTAAGCCTCCTCTCTTTTCCCTGCCTCTGTATCTTTCCTTTTTATAATAACCAGGGAAACAAAGCCTTTCTTCAAAGGGTGTGCAATTTTTAGCCAGCCAAGGAATAACACAACATGACAATAAGTAAAATGACATAATGAGGAACAAATATGAAGGACTGTTCCTGAATTGAACACCCATCTTCCACCATAACAAAAATTAAATACATACGAAAGGTCAAAGAATAACTATGTTAAAGTGCGTAAGAAGAGGCTCGTGGTTTTCCTTTTTTGTTTTCACACGATTTGTGGTTTGTTAACTCTTAAGCATATGAAGCAGAAAATATACACATTTCTTTACATCCCCCAAAGTGACATTTTGCAGCACATGGGGAAAACAGAGAGAAAACATATATAGTCTATATATAATAAATTTATTTTAAACAGTAAATTTTAAAGTACTCTATGTTTTTTTCTCAGTGTATGCAGAGATACCAGTGCATAATTCAAAGAAGTCAAGGAAAAAAAAATAAAGATAGTTTTTTAAAGCTGGCTTGACTTCAAGGTCTTTAGAAAATGAGAAAACATACACTAAAATTAAAGGTCAGTAGTATCAGAGTGGTCTTTATTTGAAGTATTTGATCTCAAAGTTCTCTTTAACACTAGAACACCAATTAACTGCATGTTGGATTCCCCTTAAAACATAAATTTGCAACACATGAAGATAATATGCAGTACAGGTGAAGCACGTGATTGTAACATATGCATTCATCTTTTCCCAAACTGCATCTGGAAGGTGATAAACTTGCCTGGATTTGAGATGAGGCTGCAGAACATTACAAAACTATGGTAAGGCTGAACAAGATAAAATATGGTTCTGGACAAGACCAGGACTGAGACAAAAACTAAAAAATATTGTGTTGAAATGTGTATAAAGTTAGATAATGGGAAAGTTAGATTTAAAGTACTGGACCAGGGTATCTACACCAAATAAATTTTAAGCCATTTTCATAAGCTACCCCACTTCCTCCAACACCACAAGGTACTGCAACGAAGTAGAAGGCTGACAGGATTCAGAACTGAAAAATTCAGATCCTTTGTTTTATTTAATTAGTTATTATGAAGAACTAGTGTTAGCTTGTGACAATTTTGCACATGGCCATGCATTTATAAGGAGTTCTTGCTTTATCTTCTTCCCTGTCTCCAAGATCATTCCCCTCATTTTGTCTCTTTTCTGTCCCATTTTCATCTTCTAATCTCTTTTTGTATTTTTTTCTCAAACTGTCTCTACTTGCATTTCAATAGCATATCTAGTAGTATACTTTCCATTTACTAGCCGTACATGTACTTAATATTTATCAAGTATTTTTATGAACCATCCTTTTTTCTATCAAGCAGCTATTCAGATAAGAGTCTATTAGGTAGTTTTGAGTTAAGTGTTTGTCTGAATAAATATTTTTATATTATAAATTGCAAAAACAATGGTATTTTCCTGTAAATTACCAAAGCCGAAGTCTCCATTGATTCTAGTAAGATATGCAGGCTTTTTTTGTCTGCAATTATGTCACAACTGGCACTGATGACAGAATTAAAAAATATATTTCTAAAACTTCATGACTTATTCTAAGCAGAAATGAAATGTGAAGTCTGTATTAATCAGCATCAATATTTTTTCTTTGAAAATACAAATCCGAACATCTACAGTACAAAGTCACTTCCGTTGCACACACTCTGGAACCTCTTTCGCATGTTAAACTGAAATTTTCATTTTTTTTTTACTTTGAGTTTCTATGTAGAACTAACATGGTCAGAAATATTAGAAGGAAACAAGATGTATGACAGAATAATTTCTTTTTGCAGTCTAAATTAGTTCATTCAGTTTTGATCGAATATATGGTTCACTGTTCACTTTTTCTTTTCATATCTACCCGCAGAAAATGTCCTCAACAAGATGAATATATGCTATGCCCAGCATTAAAAAATTCTTATGATATATCCTGGACTTATGTTAACAGAAGGGAAAAAATTAAGAGGTGAAAGAAATGTATGCATAGCCGACAGCCTTGCAAACAGTTTTTAGAAAAAGCTATTCCCAAGCTGTAACATTTCTTCTACTTAACTTCTCCTCGGGAATATTCTGTCTTGTATTACAAAGGTTTAGAAGAAGATAGATCCAAATTTTTGACCTCCTAGTTCAATTAACTTCACAATTATATTGCTGTAATTAAGTATAACTTCACTGAATCAAATGGAATTATATTAAATTAGGTGTAAATGAAAGGAGAATCAAATCCCATATTTGTAACTTCCACAGTAAAAGCCAATAAATCCATGTCAAGGCTGCCAATATTGCTGGAGGAAATCATAAAAGCTAAACGATCTTCTTCAGTTATGGGTTTTCTGTATTTGATTGTGTTTATCAAAAAAAATTGCAGGTAGACAATCAGGTATGCTTTATGTGCAAGAGAAGGAAGAAGGCAAGGAGGAGGGAGAACACGACAGCGTGAAAAATGTTCTTTAAGGGAGCTGACAGAATGGGGATGGCACAAGGGAATCTGTGGAAGGTAAAAGCAGAGTTCAGAAAAGTGAGAAAGTATTAAAGGGAGCCCAAGACACTTTATGAGGATCACAGAAACACGAAGGAGGTGAGTGAGGAGATGTGGAGTGGCCAGGAGGAGTATTTTACTGGCAGTCAAAATGTCCCAGTGCTAAAACCATAAATCATGACAGAAAAGGATCTAAATAAAAAAAGCGTCGGTCAGTTGATCTTAAAGGTCTTCTGAAACACTTTAACAGGGAAGAAAGAGGAGTTCAGGAAAGACTAAGTCTATATCTGAGGTGCCTTAAAGCAGCGGGAGGCTATTCCATTCTTAACACACTTCATTGAGTTTTTGATTTCCAGAATATGCAGCGTGAGACAGTGGAACACAGAGAAAAATTCCTTATGTAGAGATATTCACCGCAATATGGCTATGTCTTTTTTTTCTCCAGATAGAGAAGAAACTAGAGCAATTTTTCAGGAAGGTATCTTGGTCCCAGTGGATGTTACTCAATAGACAAAGAGAGGTACGTTGAGAACAAACCACCTCAATCCACCCAGAAGTCCAACATACAGTGCAATCGCTGCTTTTATACCCATCTCCCCCCCTTTTTTTTATTTAAGAATTTGGCAAGAAAGGTGTAACTTATTTGAGCTAGAGATGACTACATTAAAGAAGTACTTGTGTTATTTTGCAGACTGGACTAGTTAAAACACGTGGGTGCAATGCAAGACTGGTCCCCGCTCCTTGCCCTGCGCTCTTGTTACCTACCACAGACCTCGCAGGTCCCAGACCCACAGGGGCCTCCCAAACGCACCTGCATTTGGGGACAAGGTGTAAAGGAGAGCACATAGGGCATGCTGCAGCTTCTGCTTCTTGTGCAGCGAGAGAGACTTCATGGATCAGCACCACTGCCTCCCCCCTCTTGCCGGCTCTGGGGTAGCATTAGATTATGTCGCCAGCTTGGAGGCGATACGAATCGCTGTGAAAAATCCTGCAGGTCTACTGGTCAGCAATCTTTCTAGCAAGTAAGCCCAAATTTTGCTAACTCTCAGAAGAGCTGATTTATTTTACTGTGCCTGTTCTTAGCTAAATAATCATTAGGTCACTCAGTCGCCACATGACAAAATAAGCAAAGAAAACATTATTCAACATTAGGCAATAAATTAAGAAATATTCAAATGTTTTTTTTCTTGTTTTTAAACTCTCTAGGAACCAGGAAAAAAAAAAAGTCTGTTTTGCTTATTATCCATTCTTGAAAAGCCTGTCAAAGACTAGGGCTGAATCTTCAAAAATATTAAGATAAACATTCTCAATAATAGTAATAGAGAACAAGATGTCATGTGTTTTCTGTGAAGACTAAAAGTTCAGTACATGGTTTAAATGCTTGTTGCTTTACAGATGTCATTTCTTGATTTTGCAATATTCAAAGCATTTCAATGTTTACACTATCTCATTTGCAAAGCTTTTTTCCCATAATCTTTTTACTTTCAAGACTCCCGAGTGTAACTACTAGTCGCCACGTTTACATGGCAAATTGTGGCTAACAGAGGAATTACTAAGAGGAGAAAAAGCAGCAGTGTTCATGCTTCTAGGGTTGACACCTGTAGCAGAGGTGCTCCATATAGTGGAAACGTGCCTTCCAAACCACCTAAAGTTCCCAGAAAGCTCTGGGGCAGAAAGAGGAGAGTCAAATGCCATGGGACAGCTGGATGGACGGACACACACCCCCACCCATCCCGGTGGTGCCTGCCGACACGTAGCCCTGATTCCAGTGCAGCAGTTCTGTTTCCCCATTTTCAGCAGCTGCCTGGGGAGTGCAGCACCCTGCTCTGCCCTCCTCACACATTCGCAAAGCTGACAGATACACAGCTATCGCCATCAAAAGTGAAATTCACCCCAGGCTGTGCACCAGCATAAGGACTCTGGCAGTAATTAAGACCCACTGAAACCTTCAAAGGCTTAAGCAGTGCTTAAAACCTTGGGGTATTTGGCAGAGACTTTTACCAATGTCAGGGAAGGGGCACTGAGCTACAAGTGCATCACTGGAACCAAATTATTTCTTCTAAAACTAGTGAATGTCACCAGTGAAGAATTTTCCCAAGTACTTCCCTCCCCCTTAAGATCCAGAGAACTTGAAAAACTCATGTTTGTATTCTCAGAACACTAGAGTATAGCTTGGAAATCAATTTTCTTTCAAACTTTCTTTAAAACTTTTAAGTGGAAAGAATTTTAAATGGTCATACTTAATCAAAATTATATGTTTCAGGATGGCCAAACAACAACTTTTCATTTTTTGATAATGAGACTTTCAATCTTTTCATTTCAGTGTCAATAATATACAATACAGTGTCAGTGAACTTGTTCTATTTCTGTATTGTTAACAGATAATGAGAGAGTATTTGGAAGTTCACCTATTTTCCTGCCAAAAATGGAACAATTCACAAGTAAGACCCTAGTTGCGTGTGTGTGTATGAAAGTGACAACAGATGAAAAACAATGGGATAGAAAAAAAAAATCTATATTTCCACCTTGAAGTGATAAATTATCTACTGTATGTGCTAGGTCAGCCTTTTATACTGTAATTATCACCAGAAAATCTGGTGGAAGGAGCATGCTCTGCTAACAAGTAACCATACAGGACAGCTGTGTTCTGCCTGCAAATCTTTTAATAGCTTACACATTCCATGTTTCAATTTTCTGATTTGTAAAATGGAAGCAGTAGCGCCAATGCATCTTTAATAAAGGGTTTGCTTCATACAGATAAAGAGCAATCTGCATCCTCAGTATTTGTTGGCATCCATTCAGTAACAGATATACGGTGTTGATAACTTCCATGGTCCATAAAATAAAAAAATCCATTCAGAATACTATTAGAAGAAATGGGTTAATACTGATACATGTCAATCAGGAGGCAGTCTGCTGTGTGTTTTGGACAAAATTCTGTGTCAACATTGCACCAAGGTGTAAGAGTAGAACAATGCCTGAACCATTCAGGAGATTCCTCTAAAACTGTGTGAAAGACAAAGGCTATTGGGCCTGGTTTTAAATGCAATCTGGCAGTGAAGAACTTAAAAACTCCTGGAAAACAATAGAATTTATACGATGTTACTGTCTTACTGCTAGTTACTACACCTATCATTTCACTTTTATGATATAGTTTTTTATTCATTAGAAACATTGCCTATTCTAAAAAATACATTGTGAAGAAATTTATATTTCTTTTTTTGGTATATTTCTTTCTTCTGCGTTATAAACGTGACTATTCTTTGGATTAATTGTGTGCCCGTAAATCAATACTTTCATGCAGTAATAAAAATATCTTATTGTAATGGTAACAGCTCCAAAGGACTCCTGACTATGAGTGGCATTTTATTTAACTCGGATCTATGCTCCATCCCCCAACTAATGGCGCACCATAGGTTATAAAGTGATTAAAATTGTTGTCAAACTGGCCTCCTGGAAAGGGGGAGCCAAACTTTTTTTCCTGCAGTTGGTAGATTTGCAGGATCTGTATTTGACTTCTACGGCTGGAAAGCAAAGAAAAGCTTGCATAGGAACAATAAGCCAGGAATTGATGGAAAAATGGCTGGTTTTTTCTCCAGTGCCTCTAGTAAGCACGCTTAAGTAAACAACCAAAACAAAACAGTAATCAGTATTGCTGTTTTTTGAAGGTTAATGGAAATACAGACAAAGAGATTTGCCTGCAACTACACAGGAAAACATTAGAAGAGGCAGGAGTATAACAGATCTTTTGAGTCAAATCTCTGGTGTCTTTATTACTGTATTGCTATCTTTAGTTCTTTAAGGGTCACTGTATTTCTTATTTTTTTAAAATTTATGTTTATTCTCTTCAATGTTCCTGAAACTTCTCTTGATAATATTCCTGAGAGATATGCAGACAATATATAGAATTGCCTTTTTTTTTTTAAACTTCAGCTCTTTCATTCCACAAAATGGTATTTCCCAAATAACGAAGGGAAATTAGGAACACTGTAACTGATGTATTAATTGAGGATTCCAAAGAAGATGATGAAGTTGATTACTCTTTGTCTTAGCTTTTGCTAAGGCTAAAAAAAGCCTAAATATAGTTTGAAAATCAGCTGCAAAGATAATTCCAATGCGCTACACTGGTGTGTAAAAGAGCTGCCGCACAGAAATGCTTGTTAATTCTAGATAGTATTACCATATATCAGAAGTTTCTAAAACTCCAGAGATATTTTTCAGAGAACCAGTAATCTATGCAAGTTGTCATAAAAGGGAAACTCAATCAGCCTGCTGTCATTTATGACTTTCTGGCCTTTACTGTTCTAAAAGGACGAGATCTACTATCTGTAGTCAATCAGAAGGAGAAACCGCTTCTGAGAGAAGCGATACACAGGGGTGCTACAATACAGCCAACTGTACATCCTTCTGTATTTCTGTCTGTTGAAGTACCAACATATACCGAGTGTAATAAATCATATACAAATAAGAGCTGCAGTGAGTGACCTAGTATATGTTTGTACTTCAGCACCAAAATTCCTCTCTCATCTTCCTAAGAGGCTGGATCAAGGTGTAACTTAAATATTTAACCCATCAAATTTAATTTTACCCACCTGTAACTTTTCTTTTTCACTACAGAAAAATGTTACATACACACTCAACAGTCACGATAGGAAAACAAAACTTCTGGACATTGACTTAAAACTTAAGCTCCTTAAGTCTTAACCTAAAATATGATTTACCTGTTTAACATCATGTAGTTTTTAAAACCCTCCTTGAGATTTCCCTGTTGCCCTCACAGCTTCCTCCATGATTCATGATATACCCTGTATCTGCCCACACTATGAATCTTTTGCAGTCCAGATTTGTAAGTCACTTTTCTAACAGACCAAAACTAAAACACACTAATAACTGAATGAAAAATAAATCTGTAAAAAGAATAGGTATCTGCTTAAAGACTGTACGTTTATAGCCTTATTTTTTTATGAACTCTTAAGCAAAACACATTCTAAAAAAAGGATTTTTTAGCTCATCTTCTAATGAGGAATAAATCATGCATATTCTCAAAGAAATGGTGAACATTTTAAAAGCATCTCTGTTGTTCCCTTGCTCTTGGGCGATGAAAAAACTGCAAAATTTGCTTGAGCGAGCTAGATTTCTTTCCTAACTTTCAAATGAGGCAGCACTAAGATAGTAGCAGTAATAATCACTGTGGGGAGAAAGCACCCAAGGAACCTAACTAAGGCACAGGACTGTCTGGATGCAATTTCAGCTTTTGATACAGGTTTCTCTGTGGCCACTGTAAATCTTACCACCTCTGCATCTCGGGATACCAGCTATAGGTGACACACAAGCAGGTCTGTGGAGTATGATCATGCCATTTTTACAGCCTTGTTAGCTTAATGTTCATCCTAGAGCAGTATGTGCTGTAAAGACAATGTGCCAGCCATATGTATTCTGTAAGGGTTAATGAGTTCCAGCAGTGCTTCATATTCCCTTCCCTTGCTGTAACTTCTCTGTATCTAATACTAGATTTAGATCTAGGACAATGCCCATCACCGCAGAACCTTAACATACAGAAGCACTGCTGTGTAGAAATTACCTTCTAAGACCACTTAGGACTTGAAACTGCCCCAGGACCTTGTGTCACTCACGAGTACCTCTTAAAACACCTGGCACCGAGAGAGTTAATACCTACTTTATAAAAATTTGTTGTGCTAGTATATGTTAATTTTCATGTTTTCCTTCTGAATGTTTTTCCTGTATCTATGTGTACTCTGTGACCTGTGGCTAATGCACGTTTTCTAGCTGAAAGCCAGCTAAGCCTCTGCTGGTACTTGTCATATGTTGACAATATTCAACAGTGCATGCAGTATTCTAACAGCTTCAAAAAGATAAGGGGGGAAAAATGCATCAGCGTTCATGGTTTTATCTCAGATTCTTTGCCCAGATTTCAGTGGTAAAAAAAACTCAGAGAAAAGAGAAGGAATGAAATTCTGCTTCACGGACACATTAATGACAAAAGAGAAGGCACCAACGAGCCATTGAACAGGTGTCAAACCAGAATTCTAGACACAGCTACTGGGTCCAAAATAAGCAAACGAAGGGATGAGGCTCAGACCCAAATACAAGTCATGGCTGACTACCCGGTGTAATAGGGAAAGCAAAATCAGCCTTCAGCATTCAGTGTCAGGAACTTTGAGAAGATCCATTACCTAAAACAGACACTTGTGACCTGAAATCTTACTGCCCTGCTGGGTACCAGCCTTACTGCTATGAAACTTTGTTATTATGACCACGACAAGTACAGCATTCTCAAGGAAAGTGGGGAACAGTTGAATCTATGCTCTTTTAAGGTCTCTGCTTCCTAACCATATGATCTATCACATTTAGGTTGTATTAAATTTTCATTATTTTTTTCTGTTGTATCCTTTACAACAATTTGCTAATGACTAATCAAGGCAAATGGGAACTTTGCTTCCTCATATTTTCTCATATAGTTTCTATTTTTCTTGCGTTACTTAAAAATAGTTACTGCAGCATAAACTAATTTTGCTGTTAAGGTTAAGTGATTTAATTCTCCTCTGTGCTGTACATGGTTTAATTACACTTGTGTAAATAAATAAAAGCCTAGCAACTCTTATAGTCGCTTGTACTGTTACCAGCATTTTACGCATGCCATGCTCCGATTCAAACGGCAGAACACGGGACAGCTAGGAACTGGTTCTGTCAACTCCACTCCTCAGAAAAGGATTTATATTGAAACTTGGTGCAGCGCTTTGTTTATCCACTCCTCTTCCACTAAGCTCACAAATGAACAAAGCCACAAACAAGCTGTTATCTAATCATCCAAAATTATTGAACCTGCTGCTGTGAAAGAGGTAAACATTCGCTCATTTTAATACTGAAGAGATTGCTATTTTTAAAAGTATATACACACATTATGGATAAATAATAGTGCCTTTTTTCAGCTTTAATAAAAGTAATTTATATTCAATTTTTAAAATATATAGAAAAGAAAAATTAATAATTTTAGTCACAGAATGAGACAGCCAAGAAATTGGAGATCCTCTTGTATTTTTACCTTATTATGGCAATACCATGCTGTAAGAAAAAAATAATTTTCAAGAAGTACTTAAGAATGCATCTAAGCATCCTGTGAATAGACAGATTCTGTTGGCTGCAGAGTTCATGAGAAAAAGATCTGGGAAAATCAGCAAAATGTTGGCTGATTAGAACTTAGCTCTTAAGAAAAAAGAATGATCACAAAAGCACAAAAAGAATATTCAAATGATTCCATACAGGTTACAACTGAAGTATTTGCACTTGCAGTGTGTTGTGTCACACACTGTGTTCTTCCTCTGGTCTGTGCAACAGGAAGGTGCCTGGAATTAGAAGGCTGATGTTTGAATGAGGGATAAGATCCTGCTTGGCAAGAAGCAAGCACCGCACAGTCCAAGGTCAGCAGCAGTATTTTGTGTGGGCTCAGCCCTATGTTTTGAATTTAGTTGGATCAGATAATTCTTTTAAGGTGAAAGAGAAGGCAATATGAAGTAACGTATGCTCAAACATTACAGCTAGACTCACTCTGGCATAAATTTTAAGGCTATGTTGCAAACAAAAATTCTTACTCTTAATACCCCTGAAGCTCAGAGTTGAAGTCTTTGGGATAATGCCAGTTCCTGGCAAAACACCACTGAGACCAACCAGTAATAATGCTACTTCCAGTACAAACCCAGGTAATCTAGACTGCAGGAACCAGACCAAGTACTGAAATTCTGATCAAAAGCATTAGCTTTGATTCTTACTGATGCTGATATAAAAAAACAGCAAAAGTAGTATGAATTTTATAATTTCAAATATTCTTAAAAATGCATTATTCTACCCTATCACTAGATACAGGTTGGAAGTGATTCCAAAAAATAGGGAAACATGGAAGAAAAAGTTTGTTGTTTTTTTTTTAAACATAACATCTCTGTAGTTCTCATTATATCTAAGTGGAATAGGTGGCATTGTGTCCTGCTATAATATATTAACATGAAGGCAAAGGCAACAGGGAATCAAATAAGTTCTTCTAAAATGAATAGCATTGTATGTACACAATGAAAAAAAATCTGTATTTTTAGATCTGAGATCCTCTCTAGGTTTCTCCTAATGATAAAATAAGGTAGTGGCAAAGAGAACTTAATGATGTTATAAAAGCAGCTGGCAATAATCCTAATAAACATACAATTAGCTTTTCTTATCCAAAGAGAATAAATTATTCCTTCTCTAAACAGATATATAATCTCTAAAGCAGTTATGCTATGCTGTCTAATCCATGTGTTAAAACCCCCCATATTTTAAATATAGCTCAATGTTCTTCCTACCTCAGTTAATTGAAAGCATTCAGCACAATCAGAAATTTCTTGGAGCTATTAAATTTTTTAATTTAACTCTATTTGCAAGTCAGCTTTAAATTTGGAGGGAGAGTTCAGAACCTTTATATGTTAAAATGGAAGCACATAGAGTTTTGTCCAGAAATCAGTATCTCCAAGCAGTATAATCTTATTTTAGTGCTGAAGAAGAATTTGTATATTTAGTTGTATTTCTTAAGATCCAGCATACCAAAAATAATAGGATAAAGCACACATTTGAAGTAATCTATAATAAGAATAGATACCATACTAGATAAACAGACACCTTCCATTCTAGCTTGCTCTGAACTTTCATTACCTATGAGACTTGTGCCTTGCTTGCAACAGGAACCAACGTGTGGCCACACACCAGCAGTAAGAGTCATTCCGTTCTTAAAGAAAATACACTGTTGATCCAATTATTTTGAAATAGTGAGTAGCTACAGATAATTGCTTATATATACATAGCTAGAACTCTGTGCTCTGTCATGTCTTCCTCCCGGTGAGACCTTTGTATCTTTGTACCCCTTTGGCTGGATTACTCTGTTGGAATGATATTCACAGGAAAGGTGTTATAACTAACAAGAAGCTTGAAAACCTTTCACAGAAGTGGGAACAACAGGTGGTATTCTGCACAACCATCCTCACTAGAGAAAGAAATAGGAGTATAACACACCAGTGGAAAAAAAAAGTCTAATAAGCCAACATATTTTAAAAATGTTATCAACAGATGTTCACAGGTTCTCACACAAGCTGTTCTTGAACAATAATCACATAGAGGAATGCTGGTGGTTTGGAAGCTGGTATCCTCTGTTAAAGCAAAAAAAATTACAGACATTGGGAAACTTCCTCACTGCTTGAGCAAACATCAGCCTTTTTCACTTAGACACAACTGTTTTCCATAACTGTGCCAAAACATGCGGTAATTCTGCAATGTATGTACTCTTTTATAACACTAAGTCGAGATCACCAGAATAAATCCATTTGAAACTTGACTTTGATTTAAAGTGCACATACAGAAAACAGTTGGCAATCATAGAATGTACTGAATTGCTTTAGAATCTGCTCTGTCTCTCGTGCTCTTGACCTTCTGGTCATATGTTGTTAAAATCTTCTGAGTGATTTTGAAAATGTGTTCTATTGTTAGACAATTCATTAAGTTAGTATAAAGGCACAAAAGAGTGCTCAGAAGGGGTGGTGTCATTTTAAGCAATTTGTTCTACTTGCAAAGCCTTCTCCCACAATGTTAATATTAAATAAACAAAAAGGGCAGGAATGAAGAGCTCTTCATTTATCTTTCCATTCCTAAGCTGCTATCAAGTATGCATCAAACTATAGCTACAGGCTTTGCTGCACGCATTCAGAAATGTGGTATCTCCCCAATAATAGAGCAAAGAATCAATCTTTAGCACAAGTGCTAAAGCAACTGATGCTCTTCTGAGGACCCAAACATGTAAACGCTGGAAACAGACCGCACAGACATGCAAATACTTCCTGCTATACAACTTCCTACTGCACCAGAAGTTGCAGCTAAGAAATAGTCTAAAACTGCTAAAACTGACAGAGGAAACAGCTGTGATAGGATGTCCCACATCTTTCTTCAGTTTGATTGTCTAAATCTATCAGATTAAAAATGCTTTGTTTTTCCAAAACAAAAAATCAGCTTATTTCATGGAAGTTCAACCACCATTGCCATCAAATGAGTCGACTTACTATACAGGCATTGCTTTCACAACTTCAATGACCTCTGTTAGAATCCTCCTTACCTCTGTGTGAAAGCCTTTGAGGTACGAGAGGGGTTTACAGTGAAACTCCTGTTGAATCTGAAATTTGTTGATGAGGTTTTATGTCTGGATTTTCTGTGGTGGAAGGCGAGCTCTTGGCTGCTGGATTTCAACCATTTTTTATGGTTAGCATATTGAAGACTTCTGTAGGTGGAAACCTATTTGAACTAAATTAACAGATTTTGATTTCTTCTTGTCCCTCTGACGAACAGCGCGTCAGCCCAGTGTCTCCAGTACGACAGAAAGACAGAGGGGCACAATTCTACATTGGTAATGAGTGGTACAACCAGGATACTATGCTTTATGGATTAGAGGTGTTTTGAAAAAAATTCCAATGAGGAGATTTGGGAAGCCAAATTTTCAAGAAATCAAAGTCCCAGGATGGGCAATATATTTCTATTTTGGATTAAGAAATAATGCATATTTCACGCCCTTTCTGAATCAACAAACTTTTTCCTATAAGTTGCACAAGTTGTCATATTTTTTATTCTATCTGGATCTTCTGGGAGTTCTTTGAAAAGGGACAAAATAGTAGTTTAGAAAGAGGTTCGAGTTGCTCCTGCACTCGTGTCCATCCCTGATGCTTTCAGTCTAACAGTCTTTAAATAAAAGAGCAGTTGCCAAGATGAAGACGCAAGTAGGACTAGGATGCAAAAAGTATCACATGATGCACTTTGAGCATTTTCACTAAACCAGTTTCCTCAATGAGCAATTAACTCCAGAATAGCAGATGAAGAGACAGCGGGCTGTATTCAGTGGGATCACTCCACGTTCCTCAGTAACTTTGTTTTCCTGGAAGTTCAAGCAGTCAGAAGACTGGTGTCTAAATGGTACTAACCTAAGTACTTCTGCAACAAACCCAGAGACTTCCAGGGACCAAAAATCGTACTACCTTTCCATAACATGACACTATGAGTTCAGAATAAGTGACATGTTTGGTTTTCTCCAGTGGAACGCCATTGTCAGCTCGCTGCCTGCTCCCTGCTGTGTAGCTGGCCTGTGGCTTACTGGGGAATCCTAAACCTGACTGCGGTGCTTGAAGCTACACACATCATCCAACATGCCAGAATTAGCATTTATTCCAGAATTAGCATATAGCCTAATTAATTTCTTTCTAAAATAAGTTAGAGACAGTACTGGTCAGTCAGCGTGAGCTTTAGAATAATAGTATTTTATAATAATAAAGTGATAACGAAAAATAAGCTTACTTCATTTTCTCACAGGAAGAATGGAAGTAGATTTACCACTCTAAAAACTGCTGCAGAACAGAAACGTATCAGGACAACGCAATTCTAACTCTACCACCATGACCTGCCTGCAGTGATTCAGTTTCTCGGCAAGCTTGTGAGACCGGACAATTAGAGTCTTAATGACTCCCAGGCCCCTATGCCTTTACAACACTATCTTTTCTAATCGTCACAATGGCGATGGCCACCCTCAGTCTTCTAGGGAAGAAAGGAGGATGGGCGAGAACCAAGGGCTCCAACTAATGTGTTTCTCCTTTCTTGTGCTACAACACCTTGTTTATTCCACTGGTGAAAAGGTTTGCCCCTCGTGCCTAATAATTGTGGCTTTACTCTCCTCTATAGGTTATCGATTTACATGTTTTTACATGTTTGTGTTGACCTTAACAATACAAGTATTGCAAAAATGTGTGATAACTGCAATTTTTCTGCTTCTTTTGTATTACTTTCAGTGGCATAGCTGTTCACTTCCTCATATCCCACATATTTAGAATTCGTCTTTGCAGGTAGCATGAAAGGGTTCACTGCTTCATCTGTGGAGGGTGGCAGGAAAAACTTTTCTTTCTTTAGCAGCTGACATTTTCCCTCATTATCTTCTTTCTGCCTCTCAAGCATTTCTAGTTACACTGACTGTATTGCCTGACTTGGCTCCTTTACACCTTTAAGCTCCGCACCTTCAAACCCTTCAGGTTTTCTGGAAAAGGTCTGTACACCTCAGGATATCTAGTAGGGCTGGGGAGACCACCAAAGTATAGCACATAAATGAGGGTGTGCTGTGAACATAAAAGACACAAGCCATCCTCTACCGTCATTCATAGACTTCATTGATTTTCCTTCTAAAAGGGGAAGGCTATACCCTCCTTGTGGAAGGATGAGAGAAAGTGAAGAGTTTCTATGACCAATAAGAGACAGATGGCATAAACTTCATTCAAGAAAAACAGACGCTTAAAAGAAGTAGTCGTGGGATAACCCACCAGCCTGGCACTACAGTGTCTCTAGAACTGAAAGGAGAGGTGACTGTAGCACCAGACTTGATAATTACTTCGTGATACTATGTCAAGCTCAGTTCAGAGGTTAGACCTGTGTTCTTAAACTGTTTTATGGCTGACACAGCTCTTCTTTCTGTTTGACCAGGACAGCGATTTTTTACCCTCAAACTTTCCCCCACATCATTCACCCCTCCAGACCATGATTCCTATCTTATACAGTGAATGCCGGGCTACACTGGGCCAAGCCTTAGTCCTGTATTTTTCATTTTTTTATAGCTTTTAGAATTCATTTAAACCAGAAAACCAAAGCAGTACATAATACAAATGCTGACAAATAAATACATTAAATATATATATTTGGCCATTGTAAGGCTGCAGTATTTGCATAAACTTTATCACATTGTAGGAATGAAACTGCTTCTCCCACCTCAGCCCCCTAATCAAACTGATTGGGAAATACATGTACCCGATTCAAATTTGTCTCCCCACACAGGGAGATAAGTGTAAAAATTCATTGGAAATGCAAAGTAAAACCGAAATTATAAAATCTACTTTAATCAAGCTTTCACCACTAATTTGTGTGGATTAAAACATGCAGTAAAAATCTGAAGCTCACCAACGAGCCATATTTAATTTACCTATTTACCTTTGAAGTACCTGATTTTCACTTCTAATAATAAGTGAACAAAACCCAATACTGCTTCTTACGTATGTAAGTAGAACTGGAACAATCACAAGACCAGTAAGTCAAGAAAGGATGCATGACAGGATTTCACTGAGGAATTACCTGGTTTTCATTTTGCGTTTTCCCCACAGTAATAAACACTGGCTTCCTTTTTAGCGACATGCTAAAAGACATACAGCCTGCAGTGGTACACCATCCAGAAAAATACAGTGGATCAAAGTCCAATGGCATTTCTTAATGTTTTCCAAGGAATAAAGTTAATTTTTTACTTCCCCTGAAAATGTCAAGCATAACAATATATTTAATTATGAGTTTTTTCACTTAACATAATCCCCTCCCAAACACACACACTTAAATAAAATTAACACAACCTTATTACAATTTAGATTTTCAGTTGGGATCTGAATCCATGAAGGACATAATAACAAGAAAAGGTTTAACATATAGAGTTACAACAAGTTTCATTATTACTTTTCATCAAAATCACTAGTGGACTCTGTGGCTTTAGAGAGTTCAGCTTTTCCACAGTAATGGTTTATGGCAACACAGTAGTATGAAGTAGATATGCTTGAATTTTTTGGATGTTAAAAGTGGTGCATCACTACCTTAATTTACAGTAATTTACACTAAGTGTTACAAGCCTGGTGATGTATTAGGACATTTAACTCATTGCATGGACAATTTTCTGCCTATTTGAACAACAACAAAAAAAAGAAAATAAGACTTACTAACCAGTTAGATACTCACAGAGGTATAAAAAACTAACCTTTTTTTCATCTTTTGTTCTTACATATTACAAAATGAAAGACATACACATCACTAGGGTCGATCACAATTAATTGTGCAATTTTTGATCCAGCGTCTTACTGAAGGAGCTTTATAAAAAGAACGCATGCTAAGGGAAAAATAGCAGAGTATTAACTTGGGTGTGATACCGTTAGTAACCCAGATCCTTTGGATTCTAAATCCTTTGTAAATAGCAATATCTGGATTTTATGCAATATGGCAAAGTGAAAACCACAAAGACAAAACTCCTAGAATGAGTGGCAACTTTATGAAGGCTACAGTATAAACATTTTCAAATGTTTATATGCCTGGCTTTTATGTATGTACCATTTTTATGCAGTGTATGTACCATTCATATAGGACGTACATTCTTTTACAATGTAAACAAGAAGAAGGAATAAAGATGTACTATGAACTTCATGAGTTAAAGGAGTACAATTCTTTGAAAGAGCATTTCATTTTCTCATGTCTTGACAAGGCACATCAGCTATAGTTTAAAGTTACACTGGTATAAATAAACGCAATGTACAGATTTACTTTCTACACGATTCTGCAGTTTGGAGGTCTTTGAGACTTGGCTGGCCTTTCAACAGCCTTGTTTATGGGCACAGGTGAAGTGGCAGCCTACAATTGTATATGGTGCCATACTGTCCTCCTCCAGAGAATTAAGACCATTGCCAGAGGCACCAGACTACTACTTTTCCTCTAACAAAATTCACGCTCCTACATAGCCTCCCTATGAGGTTGAATGAAAAACAATATACTCACCTCGTTAATCTAAGCCATACCCTAGGCTTTCATGGTGTAATTGGTATTTGTATTGCTCATCTAACAGGGATCATTCTGAACTGCATATTTGAAAATGGGTGAAGTCTGCCTCTCCTACCTGTCTCATCACCCAATCTATGGAGTTATTGCATTGCTTTACGATACCCTGCAAAGATCAGCAGGAGAATATATTCGACTGAGAATGTAGCTGGTCTGATGGCAATCGTAGTTAAAAACATTATATGGACAGCTGCCCCAATAGGAAACCATCCACAAGGACATGTTTTTTTGCAAAACAAAATAGGCATTAAAAAAACCTTTGTTGTTTTTTCCCCCCTTCCAAACCTTCACTGCACCTCCTCCCCTTCCAAAACCAGCAGCTGGATAGGATTTCCACTTTGTCTCATTCATAAAACAAAAGCCTGACAGCAAGAGTTCACAGATAAGAGTCTTGGCTTGGGGAAAAGTGGCATGTGATATTTAAGCATCGAGTTTGTCTCACAGATTTATACAATGAATGACGTGTGAAAACACCAGTAAGCAGTGACTGCCACAAACTTTGCTTTCTGCACACTGCAGTAGGAACTCAAGTAGAGTATTTCACACATTTGTTAACCCACCTGGAAGCAGGAATAAATAACCTACAACAAATATTTAATATTCTTGATATAACATGCTAGTCATGAGGCTAGAATTAATGAAAACAAAAGGTCTTATCTTGTTAGAGGTGAAGATTTTGATTTAGAAGCACAAATTATTTGTGTCTTAAAACTGCAGAGTGCGTTAACAAAAAATAGTCTTTCTAAAAATCACTTTTCTAATTACTTTCTTAACACAGGGATTGTTCTGCTCTTCCAAAAGCTGTGACCATGATGGAACAAGCTATTCCAAGATTCTAACTGTGTCCATTTTATAAATGGACTAAAATTCTGTGTTGAGCATAATGGGCAAAGCTTTGCTAGTGGGGGTCTTCAGGGTGACATGTGGGAGGAAGGGCAGGGATGCTCTGCTCCAGGCACTGCTGGTTCCTGCTAGTCTGTCACGGTCAGAACTAACCTCCCACATGCCAAAGCTGGATGGGAGCGTATGGCACCTCTGTGAAAACACATTTAAGAAAGGGTGGTAACTTCTAGGGGCAGCAGACACCCAAGCAGGAAAAGACACATGGAAAATGACCTGGGATGAGCTGCACCTCACAGGGGAGCAGTGTCCCATGGAGGAAACCCTGCTAGAGCAGGCAGATGGCCCCCAAAGGTCTAAAGCTCATAGGAGGGTTTGTGCCAGAGCAGGTGAAAGGAGCAAGAAAGAAAGAGCAGAGAAAGGAAGGAGCTGCCGCACACCGATCTCCAGGACAACCTGTCACCTCAATTATGGGACTGAGTGCAACGTGTGGTACGAGGCACTGGGATGAGGAAGGGGGAAGGAGAGGTATCTGGAGTGAAGGTGAGATGTTTTCTCTAACTTTCTGTATGTCTTCTTTCTTTCTTAATACTGGAATCAGTAATTAAAAGCTTATGTAAACTGACAATAAATTAAATTACTTACCCTGATTCAAGACTGGTTTACCCAGTGATAAATTTATTTTCTTACGGTATGGCATTTAATTCTGAGTATGCAAAGCAGGATTCAGAATCATGTATTTCTTTACTTTTTCACTGTTTTCAGATCACACAAAATTAAGATTGATATAGTATTCATCTATTTGTATGAGATCAAACTATTCAGGAAAACAGCTGCAGTTGGTTTGATAATGACATATGCAAGAATACAAATACTTCTAATTTGATCAAATTTATGGTTTGAGATTAAAGAAAATTGTAATTTTTTCCACACCTCCTATGCTAATGATTGCAAAATGGATGATTCAATTTTTATTTTTGAAATAATGTTATTAATTTTACATTATATATAATATTTAAAAAAATCACAGTGAAACAGATTAGCCTACCTGTTCACCTGCACTGAATCATCTATAATGCCTTTAGCAATACTAAAGTAAATGTCACTGTGTAGAAATCTTATTTGGTCTACTGTTTAAACCTGACTTTGTGAGAT
Source organism: Falco naumanni (assembly GCF_017639655.2). Taxonomy (NCBI): domain Eukaryota; kingdom Metazoa; phylum Chordata; class Aves; order Falconiformes; family Falconidae; genus Falco; species Falco naumanni. The sequence continues at coordinate 3,208,891 of NC_054054.1, read as the reverse complement.
ACATTCAGAGTCTGAATACTTAATTTGTTTTGGATGATTAAGGTAGATCATACCATGTAGTCAAGTGTCTAAGGTAGATGACACTATACAGCCAATTATCTAAGTCAGCTTCCAGGAATTGGAACTGGGGAGTTTTAGCAGCTACTCTGAGACAGAGATACAGGTAATATCCTGAAGGGAAAGTCCTGAAGAGTAGGGGTTAAGAAAGCAAAATGGTAATTTGAGATGAGGGATTGCAGAGAGGAGGATAGCCAGAAGATGTTTAGCTCACCAAAGCATCAAATCCTCAGTCTTGGTGAAGAATTTATCATTAGAGGACAGAAACAGAAAGATACAAGTCTGGGGACCTCTCTTTTAATCTTCAGCCTTTCAGGAGGCCTGCATCCATTGCCTAGCTTCAGATAGCACAGGAATCAATATAAGACTATATTAAGAGATGGAATGGATATAGATATGGAATAAGATAACCCATGTTATTACCTTAGCAATTATAAGGAACAACTGCTGGGCAGAATTACCCAGCTAACCTTAGTTATAGTAAAAAGAAATAAGATGACCAAGAAACATTAGAGATGAAAGACTATCAGAAATGATCTTGTTTTAGGAGAGAAAAGGCAAAAAGCCAGCTGTTGCAAACTAGCCAACAGATGAATTTGATTTCTGGCTTGGATTTTATATTGTCTTTGGGATATATTAGTTAACTTATGGTAATTTAATAAAGGATTGGATAATTTTATATTAGTGATAAGGTTTCTGAACTGTTCATCTGGCACTTAACCTGTTTTCATGAGAGACTTTCTGATCTGCAGATGTCCAGTAACCTTCTTTGAAACTTACTTTCTGAATTCAGTTGAACAAGACACCCCCCTTATGGCTTCATTTCCTATTAGCTTTCTTGGAAGTAAATTTTCCGTTTTAAACATGAACACTTACTCCACTGTAGAGGAATGAAGGCAGTGGGTTGATTAGCATTGTTAATATAGGGTTTGTCTCTTCGTCCAATTCTGACCGTTCTAGCAAATCTATGATCAATCTCCATGCTGTTAACAAGACTGTAGCAATTTTGTCCCACCTCGAGGCAGCCTCAAGAAGTACCTTTCCAACTCTTTGCCATGTCTAAACACTGGAAAACTTTTTCATTGTAACTGGCAAATCATACTTTTTACACCACACTAACAGAATTCTTATTGCTGTTTTATCATATTTTAAACCTCTTGTTTCAAATATATCCATAAGCATTGCAAATATAGAATTTGTCTCCCTGTCCACTTTTAATTGTTCTAGTAAGTCTAAAACTAATCTCCATGTTGTTAGCGATGCTGTTGCAATTTTATCCCCCCTCAAAGCAGCCTCAAAAAGTAACTTTCTGGCATTTTGCCATGTCTGAATGTTGGAGATATTTTTTTGGTGTAACTAGCACATCATTTACCTTGCACCATCCTAGCAAAGTTCTTATTGCCTTCTCCTTATACTTAAGGCTTCTTTTGTTCAAATATATCTATAAGCATTGTTAACATAGAATTTTCTTCTTTTGCACCCATATCAATTAGTCCCCATCCACATTGGGCACCAAAAGTTGCCATTTGAGTTAAGATGGACAACAATTACTGCAATACACCCATATCAGTTAATCAACAGCTCACCTCTCACAGTGTCTGTGATGGGTCACAGGTTCTCCTGCTTGTCTCTGATACGTTGGGCACCAGTTCTTGTAGCTGAAGTCCAACTCAGGCAGCCTCAGACAGGACACCCATTGTTGCAGCACTAACTAGTAGGCTGCAACAAGGCTTGCACCATCAGTCAGATTCTACTGTCCATGCTGTTTTCCCCTTCCCCCCGAGGTCAGACCACGCTGCTCCTTCTCCATCCAACCACCTCTCCCACAGTCCTTAAGGTCTATTTAACTACTTAGCGGAAGGAGCTACAGCTGCACATCATCCATGTCAATCAACCCACCGCCTTCATGGCAAGGCCACAGCTGCATGTTATCAAAGCTAATCAACCCACTGCCTTCATTCTTCTACACCCCACCTTCTGTTTTTGTTTTCCTTGTTATCCTTTTAATCCTAAAATGCATGAATTCCATGCAATCTACCACATGAATCTTCCATATCCTATCTGCATGACATTGTTCTTTATTTGTGCATCACGTTGTATGTTTAAAGTAAAAACTGATTTTCAAAAAACCCGTTACTGAGAGTCTACTTTCATTAAATTTTCTGGATTCTGAGGTACCGTCTGAGAGGCCAAAAGGGGACTTAAAAGGTAGAACATTTTATGGTTCTCAAGACAGCATCTACTAGAACAAACTTGTCATCATCTTAATATATGTAAGACGTAATTGTCACTGACAGTTAACAAGATGTATCAGTAAACCAGACAGTAGAATGAACAGCAGGACACTGTGTTATGGTCTCAGTGCAGAAATAAAAGCTGTACTTGTAAAACTGTTTTAGCCAGACCGATTCTTGGGTTAAGCACAAGCCTTACTAGACGATGGCTTCAATATTCAAGAGATCAATAAAGAGGTGTTCCTTTTGGCTTTTAGCTACATAAAAGATACGTTGTTCAAATCTTAAAAAAAAAGTAATCAGATTACCTCCATGATACAGTCCTGATACCAATTTTAAAGCACGTTACTGAATTTCACAGGAAAGGTAACATACGTCCACACACAGCTTAAGATAAAGTTAATGAGCTCAAGCCAGTAAGTACAGGGTCTATTAGCTCGTTGAAGTTAAGGGCATCTAAATTTTCAGAGAGGACACCTCTGCAAGAAGTACAATGGGTTTAACCTAGAAAGAACGTCATTAAAGATTCAAAGAAACTCAAAGGGAGGTCCTGGTTCCTCATGGAAATTCTGTCATATATTTGACTTTTCAGTTGAATTCCCAAAGGCCAAAAGTCTACAGTCGTGTTCTTCTGTCTCCTACTCATTCAAGCAGCCTAGTAATTAACTGGGATGATCTGGAAGCAAAGGAGTTTCCCGTTCTCTGTTAGAACACTGACCGTAACAAACTACATCACTAAAGAATTTTTGTTCCTAAATGCTGAGACTGAAACAAATGTACAGTGATCATGATTAAAAGAAATCTGCATGTGGTGATGACTTCTAGTGCTTAAAAAAGAAAAGAAAACAGCATTTTAAAATAGTTTCCAGCTGCTTGTGGCTTCACTGCAAAGAATGTAGTTTGCTAAAAAATTCCACAGTACAAAACGGTAAGTTACATGCCTTTTTTGTGATTTGTTAGGGAAAAAGACATTTTCTTAAAGTGTTTTTTTGAACTTAATGCATGTATTTCTTTGTCTTCCCTTGCCATTTTTTTTTTTCTTTTTTTTTTTTTCTTTTTTTAAGGATTGACTCCCTTTTGTGCAGTATGGTTGGTAATCGGTGACCTTTTCTGCAAGAGTTCTTGTGTGGATTTCTTTAAAGCAATATCATTTTTCAAACCGGTAGAAATCTGAACAGTAATTGAGGCCTGTACCATTTTTGCCTCCGGTGTTAATCTCTATCAATGGATATGGCAAATACAAGTGATACTGCATAGGCTGTGCTCATAGGACTTAGTAAGCACTGTTTTAACGTCTGTCTCGATAACCTTAGGAGATTGATTTCAGAGTCTGAAAAACAAAATTAGAAGTACAAAGAGATGCCAGTTATTACCTATTTTTATATAAATGGAAATCACAATAAAATTTAGCAATATTAATCAACCACCAACACCTGTAATCAAGGTTTTGATGTTTCATGATATGTTTCAGATTACTACAGGACAATGCAAGTATGCACAATGAACGTTCTCTATGTACTGTTATTAACTAGACTTGACGCTGAATTCTAACTTTTCATTATAGACTGTCAACCCACTAATAGCAGCTAAAAAACCCAAATCCTAATAGACTTTTCTGAGTGTTTTCTTATATCAGCTTTTCCTCAAAACCTTACTGTTTACATTTCCAGGATTTTTTCACACTTTCCACATGCCATTACCTTATAAAATGTTAGTTTTTAAATTCAGCTTAGAGTTTCATCAACAATTAAATATACAAGTAATTTTTTATTATTTTCCATTTTTTTACTTGATTTTTCATGTCTTAAATATTAAATCAGGAATAACACAACCAGACCAATTTCTCTGCTACATTCTTAAAAAACATCATCAAACTCTCCTCTCTTTCTTCCTTCTTTTCCCAATCCTTATACAGAGTGGCACCTAGAATTACTATTTGTTTAGAAGCCTGAGAGACTGCAAGAATCTTCTGGGGGAGGAGTCTGAGAATTACTACCAGATAACTAAAGCTGGGAATTAAGTTTGAATTTACTTTTTTGAGTGGTATCAGCTGAATCTATCAGTTAAGATAGACTGCATCATCCTATCAGGTAGTCACTAAGGGCTTAATCCTAACAGAGTCATTTTACAGTCTAGTTTTTGGCTGAGATAGGAATTCAGTTCACACCCAGATGACCAGCACATCGAAAATCAGTTTGAAGGTGAATTTCAGAGTTTAGGAACTGAGGTACAATGTAAACTCTCTAATACACACTGCCTTTAAAGAACACTTTCTTCATGGAGTCCATTTCTAATACAGAACCTACTAAATTCTCTGGCCAGAGCATCTGTTTTTCTGCACAGGTACACGCTTATTTGAGCCAATATACATATGATGGATTATTTTTTTTATTAATGCAGAAATACATTTCAATATGTAACATAGAAGAAGTGATGATAAATAAAACCAAAATGCCACTGATCTAATTTTTAAAAGCAAAATACCTAGAAGCATCTAGGAATTTTTCTAAATCAGAGATTAAAACCCAGCTAATTCAATATAAGACATATAAATGCTGATTAGCTAGCCAGTAAAAAAAACAGCCCTATCCAGAAAATGGACTCTCTTTTATCTCACTTTGAACCGGAGAGTAAACCGGCATGGAGTACTGCATGTAAAAGCCATTTAGGTACAATCAAAAGTCATTTTCATCAGCACAGATGCCCCAAATTGACCACCATAATGTGGTGGATTAAATGGGTCTTGGAATTAATCACATACGAAGGAAGTTCTCTTGAATGGTGGAATCATATGGGACTTCCACCTGCTGAGATGTTATCGATGCACCATCTGAACAGCTTTCTAAAATGCTGAAAATAAGTCTTTGTCTTGTAACATTTTTCACTCAGAATTTGATGAATGCAGGAAAATATGGCAAAGAATACTAACTGTATGCAATTAACTATTTTAAAAGGCAAATCATTCTGGCAGAGCAGAGTATGTTCAGTCAAGATGAAGGGGTTTTGGTAATTTCTAATCTCAGTGATGAAGATTCTATAACATCAGGCAAAACAAAACAAACAAAAAAAAAAGAACCATGAGAAAGGAGTTGTAAGGGGTACTGCCATGTTTTTCTCTCTGCTTTTCTCAAACTGCAAAATCTATTCGAGCTGGGGGACTGGAAAGCAAATGTCATGTTTGCAAAACAAAAGAGGAAAACATCACCAGATTCATAGGGCATATGAATAAATTTAAATCTATTTGATCTTCTGTGCAAAATCTATAGTGAGCTAATGCAACTTCCAAGGTGGGTCGAAGAAGCGTATCAGTATGGCAAAGTGTCATCACGTGAGTCAATACAGAAACCATGAGCATTGGTCATTAGGGGCAACAGCATGGAGAACAGACTTAAAAATATGACCTTGGGTACACAGAATTTGTTTTAAAAATGTAAACATAAAGGGGACAATGCAATCTTAATTGAAAAAAATGTCCCTGTCTAGGTGAGATATGTATTAGGTATAAGTACACAGATACAGAAGAATATTGCAAATGTGATAACTGTTTAGTTTTGGCCTGCTTACTTAACATATTTAGGATTTTTACAGAAATTAAGCTAAATGGCATACATGACTCAGCTGCAAATGATTTGCCACCTGTCCTTTATTCTGGAGGCCACTAGCATGCCTCCCCAAACGTATGTGCAGTGGCGCCTCTCTACAATATTTTCAGAAGGTTCAAGAAATTTCCTTCTCCCCAAACATGTTTCCCTAGAGTTAAGACCTTTAATCTTAATCAATCCTTTATAACTTTCCCTGAATAAATGACAGTAGAGCCCAGTGATTTTAAGATTTCTTCTAAGTTTTTGAAAACTCTGTCTTGGCTGTGTGGGGATAACAACTATCACGTATACGAGGGAACATGACCCAATGCCACCTAGAAAAATTTCTAAGAACGGAATTGATTGTCAAAAACATAAAAGAGGCCAATGATTGGTGCAACCATCTGACAAGAAGTTAAAGTCCTCTCTGCTCTTAAATCAGACCAAACACCTCAATCGAGTACTACACCCATTACAGCAATCAGTTTTTCCTTTTTATCATGATATTAACAAATTCTACAATATAGAACAGTTCCAACATGAATAGATTGAGAAAGCCCACCTCTCAAATAACAAATAAATGTTGTTTAAGGCAATCGCAATAGGCTTACATTCCTGATTCAATCTGCCGTAAGGAGATCTGGAATATACCTCATTGGGGTTATTCAGAAAGCAAAATGAAAAGCCACAGAGTTTAAGATACTGACCATGAAACAATAATATAAAATCAGGTGTGATGTGTTAGACCAACACTTGACCTAGCCTGATGTTCTGTCTCCAGCAGCAGCCATTAATAGACACTTCTGGAAGAGCGTAAAAATAGGGCAGGTGTATTGAGATACTTTTCCAGAAGACTGGGTTAGCCTCCAGCAATTTATTGGCCAGGGTGTCCCTGAGCAGAAGGCAAAAAAAAATTCTGGGGTCTAAAGGAAGAAGAATAAAATCAGGTTTGAGCAAGGTTGAGGCATTCACATTTGGGAGATGTTGGCATCTATTTTACATATATGACAACCAGATTCAAAGCTAAATTTAAGAAGCATATACAATGTCCTAGTCTTCCATGAATATTTATTTACAGGAGCAAAGCTGAGCTCCTCCAGCTGTACAACTATTGTCAGCTTTGTGAAGGAATCCTGTCTGAATTTTTCTCTTCATTCTAAGTAAAAATCTCTCTTCCTACAGGGGAAGAGGACACAATCTAATCATTTCAGTAATACTGCCTTTTATTAATCTTTTCTATGAAAGATAATAAGCAAGCCCTAAATGTCTAAAACTACATTATTTAACCTTCTGACAGCACTTCTTTTAACAGCAGACAATTCCCTCCCACAGCCAACTTCCAGTAAGAAAACCAAAATTATTCATATACACAAAGGCGAACCTTTACTTTACAATCAGAACTTCACTATTTTATTAGGGGAAATTAAAGCAAATCAGATTTGCTTAAATTAATTTAATATTCTACTAGTGACTTGGAAATCTCCATATGGCCTTGAACAACTAGATCAGATAAGAAAATAAGATTATCTGAAGCACAGAGGGAAATCACATACTTTAAGAGACTCAGCTTTAATCAGCTAATTCAAAGTTAGATTTTATTAAACCTTGTTAATTTTTTCAGATCAAATAAGCTTAACTAGGAGCAAAGAGCTATTCCATTTAATGTCTAAGTACACAGTGTAACTGTAATAGAAGCAGAATAATTCTACAGATTGTAGAAATTGTATTTTTCAAAGAATGCTTTCAAATATCACCAGTGAATAGCTTGGAATTAATCATTAAATGTTTTTTAACCAATTCAAAGGTATTCTTTTCCTCTGAATGTTCATATAATAACTAACTCTGAAGTACCAGAAAAAAACAAACGCTTTTCCACTGTGACTGGGACTTGTGGCTGATTTAGCTGTCTAAGAAGGTGGAAATGCTGAAGGTTTCCTTTAGTCAGGAGGTTTCCAATGCATTTTCCCCCCGCCCAGGTTCTCCAGTGTCTGACTGGGATTGATCTCCTGTTGCCTGTTTTCTCTCTAATGGGGAATTCAGAGGTAATATGTGTTCTCTTTTCCTGGAGGTTGTAAGAACATAATTATTTTTGAGACCTCTAGCCCCTGTTAAATTTAGTTTAAGCACTTGAGTTTCAAAGTTATTGAGGAGGTGGGAGAGAAGTAGACGGAAATGCAGAAGTGCATAATGTGACTGCAAGACCTGCAAGACTTTGTATTTACAGAAAATTGGTTGAAAACATTGAACAAATATATAGTGCCACTGCCCGTTTTTAGATTAATAAAATTCAGTTATATAAAAAAAAATGCATGAAATCGTGTTAACAAAAGGCAGATACAACTCTGCTGACAACTCCCATTATGGAAGAAGAATTCTGCTGATGTGGAGGGGGCATACCCTGCCCACTCACCCCCACCGTTCCAGCATCACACACAGTACGTCAGGCATTTCTTGGCAGGGCATGCTGGTAATCCCGAACAGCCCAACCTTCTGGAGCACTGCCAGGCAAACATGTACTGAAATAGCCTCTTTCTAACCTCTTTCCGGAAATCACAAGAACATTGCAAAGCCAACCAGGGAATCTGGCTCCATGTATTTAAGTCACCAGGTTTTGGTTGCAGTATTACCCTGAGCAGCAGAACTCTACCCTGAATGTCTAGAGATATGTAACAACAATATAATCCAGGCTCATTTTCATTTTGGATTCATTACTTCTAATTAAAAGAACTGAGAGTTTTTTCTACCTTTCAACATTCAATGTATTTTAGTATTGTGCTTTACAGTATTTGAGTAAACAACCTTTTGATAGTTTATTTTTAAAAAGTAATCTCATTAAATATCATATATTATTCAACCTAAGATAATTAGTTTTCAGTCAGACCTTATACATTATCTAGATAGGTCTGGCTAAAAGAGGATTTAAGATTACCGTTTTATTCTACTATATACTTTGTGCCATGTCTTTCTGTTGATGTGAATAGTTCATTGCAAAAAAAAAAATTTCTGGTTATCTAAGAACTCATCTCCTTACTTGCATGGTGTTAATGCAAGATAATAAAATAGGGGCTTTGGTAATAATTTTGTACCTGGTCCCTTCAAGAATGTATAATTGCTTATAGTAATTTCAGTTGCTGTTGAAAATCTAGCTTACAAGATAGGATTTGGGAGTGTACAGTTAATAGTGTTTAAGAGAGTGCCAGTATCTAATTGCGATTAGATGGAAAATAAAGTTAAAAGAACAGTAATGCTCCAAAGTTTTGATTCAAACAAGCAAACATGGAAAATTACAAAGAATTTGTAAAAGTGAATTGATAAGTGGAAGATGGTTCCTTCTTTTTTCAAGTTTTCTTCCATTCTGCCTGTGTTTCTAATATAGAAATCATATGATATAATATATAATTTCTCTTTCTGTGTTGGTCCATCTTTTATTTACCATGCATTATAGTAGACAAATCATCATTTATTTTCTCATTGAACTACCATCCGTAACAATAATTTAAAACCAGCTAATAAACATTATGGTTTGTTAGAACTGTTACCGATTAAATCTTAAGTGTCTAAAACATACAAATATAAACAGAATGTAATTAGAGCTATTTAAAGAATCCATTTTTAACTTAGATTAACCATACTTTCCATTTGCTGGAGATAAACACTCATAAATGAAACCCATTGCTGAACAAGAAGCAATTACTTCAGTTTAAAATATTAATACATACTGCCTTTTAAAAAGCCAAGGAAAATCATTTATGTACTGTACAATGCAATCTCAATTCATACTGAGAATGAAAATGGGACTGCATTCTGAGTCCTGAGCGAGCTGCAATCATCTTTGAAGGTACAGTTTGTTCTTATCCATTTATAAGTCCATTAAACTATTTTCTCCAATTAGTATTACTCTCAAAATAATTATCATAAAATACATATACATGTTTTTTGTACTTTTAAGCTAATAAGAAAACCCAACTCTGTTGACCAGCTGTCTTGTAACAGCTCCTCTTAGTAATACCTGAGACATGCTAGTAGTGCAAACTGATTACTGATACACAGCATACTAAATCTGAACTGGAGAGACTCTCAAGCTTATCTCAGACTGCAGGACTAGAAATGTACACATACATGCATACATATATGCACCAGGGATAACAAGTATTTGTTGGATTATAGTAACTACCTGACTATGAAACACTCCTAAGTTCTAGAGGTAGCTGATTTCAGGAAAAATATTTATATTTTGATGTTATGATTTTGGTCTGCTTAGACTATTACTTGGTTCTTTCTAAGCATGGTGTTATAAATTGCATTTAAAGGTGTAATTTTGAGTGAAATCATATAAAATTTTATTTCTTCACACTGATGCACTGAGAAAATACCAAGTGTTGTGGTTTCTCTACAGCTGCACAAGACCCCTTGGTCAAAAAGGGCAAACCCATGGATCTGATGGTGCTGTAAACCAGGCTTTTATTAGCAAGCGCTGTTGTGTCAAGGTTGGGGCCTTCCCTCCTTCAGCCTCAGGACAATAAAACCTGTGTTTTCAAAGAGGTAAGATTATTGATATTCGAAACCAGATTTTTTGTTCATGCCTCCTATAAACTGTCACCTCGTACACTGCAATCTACCTGGTTACGTAGCTCAGTTACACGCAAGTGAATAGAAACCGAGCGTGGGAATTTCTCCCTCATCATTTACACAGTCATGATCTACTCCTTTAATACTTTTAGCAATCCCTCCTTTAAAAAAACACAGTTATAACAGATATAAGAAGTTTAACAAATTATTTTTCTGTTCTCTTTGAAGTGGTATTTTTATGTTTGTATTTAAGTGTATGTTAAAGGCAATTAGCAATTGAGCAAAGAGAATAATTAATTATGTGCAATTAGAGTGGAACTGTAGACAAATAGTACCATATTACTGGCAAATTTTAACAATGTGATAAATTATGGCAATTATAGGCGAAGTAATGATTTTTAATCAAACAATATAAATGAGAATGTGTTCTGTATTCACAACAATCAAAATTCAACATTTGTTTTAAAACTGGCTGCAATTTACACACATGCAACTCATTATTATGACTCTTGATAAAACATGCTTATTTTCAGCTCTACTTCATATTATATATTTTTGCATACCTATTAGTAGTTCCCGCTGGAAATGGTCAAAGGGCTTTGAGGATTGTCCTCTGCTCAGTCTTTCCTGAGACATTTCAGGACATAAACTCCCTTAACTGCCTGCCTCAGGTCTTCTGCAGACCGTCTTGTACTGTCTGGTGGGTTGCTGAGAGGAACCTACAACGGAAAGGAGCATTTCGGGTCCTCCAGTTTATATCCCTCTGTAGCAGAGCAATTCTTCTTGTTAGTTGTTTAACCTAACATGCTGCCGTGGTTTAACCCCAGCCGGCAACTCAGCCCCACGCAGCTGCTCGCTCACTGTCCCCACAGCAGGATGGGGGAGAGAATCGGAAGAGTAAAAGTGAGAAAACTGGTGGGTTGAGATGAAGACAGGTTAATGGGTAAAGCAAAAGCCGTATGCACAAGCGAGGAATTCACTCCCCACGTCCCCCGGGCAGGGGCTCAGCCATCCCCAGGGCAGCCGGGCCCCGTCACACGTAACGGTGACTTGGGAGGACAAACGCCGTCACTGCGAACGTCCCCCCCTTCCTTCTCCTGCCCCCAGGTGTATCTGCTGAGCATCGGCTGCCCCTTGGGCCAGCTGTGGCCAGCTGTGCCCCACCAGCTCCTTGTGTCCCCCCTGCTCGCTGGTGGGGGGTGAGGGGCAGAAACGGCCTCGGCTCGGGGTAAGCGCTGATCAGCGATAAGGAACATCCCTGTGTTACCAGCTCTGTTTCCAGCACAAACCTAACCCAGAGCCCCATACTAGCTACTGTGAAAAAAATAACTCTGTCCCAGCCAAAACCAGCACACGTGCCAAGCTGTATACTGCAAAAACTGAAGAAATATTCCCTGCAACTCTCCCTTACTGCATTGCCAGTAACCTTGGGTAGAATCACGGGGTAAAGCAATGTAGTTGCTGGAGTACAAATTTTTCCGGGGACTGTGAGCAGTCCTATCTATAAAAGCCCATCAGTTATGTGAATTTTGGGTTAGAAAAAAGGTAATCTGGTATTCAAAGGTGCAAGCAAGCCTTCGTGATTTTGCAAGAGCAATGCAAAGAGGCAAATACACCCCAGCGCTATAATAACGCCTGCAAAGAGCTTTGGAGCCAGGGCTGAGTGCCTGCGCAGGAGTGGCACATGGCACCCACCAGGATGCAGCACCCACCAGGATGTGGCACCCACCGGCATGCAGCACCCACTGGGATGCGGCACCTACCGGGACGCAGCACCCGGTACCCACTGGGGCTGTGGCACGCAGCGCTGGCTTGAAGAGAAAACATGGTCAGAAGATCCTTGCTTTCCAAGGAAAGTGTTATTCCTACTGCACCCACCTTTTAGTACTGTTTTTTTCTTGGTCAGTCATGCAAAGAAAGTTACAATAATATTTAAGAAGAGTTCCTGTCTGTGTTACAACTGCCCATTGTTATATATCAGCATTATAAAATAATATAACTTTTTCCTAATGTACAAGGGAACTCTGTGTAACATGGATGTGAGCATTCACTCTGACAACTTGACTGGTAAAGTCAGTTTAAGACTATGTCAAGGAAACATAACGATAATTTTTCTACATATACATAGAATTTCCCTTAATTTGATTTTAATTTCCTGCATTGTATAAAAGCATATAAAAACCATACTTTAGATAATGCCTGAAATACTGTGTGGCACTGAAACAGTTACTGGATCAGTAAATGATAGCTACGAAGCTAGAAAGCTGGGAATGTATCACATCGTAGCTTCTTCCATAAATTAAATGCAAGACTTCTGTGTTAAATATGGCTGTAAACACAACATGCACAGGGCAGACAAGGCATTCAAGATGCAGCCGACATTGTCTTGGATTTTTTCCTTTAAGAAAACAGTAATTACAGAAATATGCTCAAAAATACCACACTTTTTTTTTTTTTAATCTTCTATTTTCATTATGATGGGATGAATTTTAAACCTACAAATATGATTAAATGGATAACAGGGAATTAGTTTTATGTGATTGCAACATCTCTACACTTCTCTTCTAGTCTCCTGGGAACTTTTGAACTTCTTGGATACTTCTAATCAGTTTGGCAGAAAGATACATTTTCTCAAAATACGACACACCTAAATGTCTCATGAAGTCAGACAGCAAGCCAGAAGAAAGAGACCCTACGTGCTCTCTCAAGAAGGTATACCATGATCACACGTAGAATCCATAGAGAAACGCTGTTGGAAAATCCTTGACCCAGTGTCTTGCTTTAAGGTTCTGTCCCACTTCCAAGGGTGGTCCTAGCAACTCTTTCTGGGTGTCCACTGTCTGAAAATAGGCGAGCTCCTGATAAAACCTTGATACAAAACCATTAATTCCAATCACCCAAAGGAAAATGGTGTGTGAGTCATGGAATTACTTTGCTGAACGGGAGATGTAGCTGTATCTGCATTTTGAGATCTGAGTTTACATACCGGATTAAACTTTTCAAAAGATATAGCAAGAATAAGCAAATTTGCATATTGATACACTTCTCACATCTGAAAGGGTGAGGTCATTGTGAATAAATCCAAAACAAACCCAGAAAATTCTAGGAAGCTGAAATTTCTGCAGGATTTCACCTGGTTGAAAAGAGATTTTGCAGGTCACGATGTCAGACAGCTATTTGTACTTCATATATATTCCATGTAGGATCCAAAGGTCCTTCAGCATATTTGCAGATTAGGAAACTTTTAGAGATTAAATGTATGTGACTATTTACCAGCCATTTTATGCTGAGAAAACAAAAATAACAAGTATAATATATTATAAAATAAAATGGTATTTAATAATATAAATAAAAGGGCATTTAACTTTTTCATAGTTACAGTTCTACTTTTTAGAGTATTCTGAAAAAGATGATTTCTGCAACTGTATTCTAAATCTGTACATAAGTGATTTCTATAAGCTTTGAGGCATAAGTGATTTTAACTGAGGTCTACTGTAACACCTAGTTAAATGTCAGCCCTGACTTAAATTTGCTAAATATATACACACATGCATAACTCACCTATCTGAATACACCAAATACATATTCAGCTTTGTATACACGTGAAATAGAAGTAATTTTACATCTCCATTTATAAATTTCATCGGTGTTTAAATCACAATTATATCATGCCAGGAAAACACAACTTCTCTGAGATCTGTGATCGCTATTCTGAACTTTCTACTTCAAGTGTATTCTCTTTCCTGTCTCTACACTTCTAAACCATTTCCTCCTTTTTATTAGCTCATTAGGATGCTTATCTGCTGATTTCTAATAAATTCTTCTGCATGCTTTTGTGCCTTTTGAGTGAAATCCTGGCTTTTTTGAAGATTTTGGACACTGACTTCAGCAGAATCCTGATTTTACCTTATCTTTCTTTTACAGTCTTTTCCAGTGAGGTTAATATAATTATTAAGAATTCTACATTTCTACCCTGCCTGTTCCCTATCTGAACATTCTGAAATATTCTTAGAATATCTAAGCTAATTTAATTTTATCTCTATTTCTTCCATGATCTTATTCTCCAACTAATATTTTTCTCTGTTTTTTGTTGTCTGACCAACTTTTTCCTCCTAGAAAAAGAAATCTTACCTCTGCCTCACTTACTTCATGAATCATTTTAGTTGCTCTTGGAGATGCCTGAGGTTTTCACTTCTACTGTATTCCCTGATAACATACTAGCACTTTCTTTCCTTAATCAGCCTCATAAGCAAATCCTATACCTCTTGTTAGATAAACCAACAGCCAGTACTATGTGATTTGTATCTAGAGCATTAAATGCTATCTTTTCTTTGATTTTGTGCCTGCTGTCCAATGTCAGTGACAGCACTTCCCCACTTTCTTTTCTGGCCTTTCCTCGTTCTTTCTCACCATTTCCTGGATGCATCACAGACTTCCCTTTCTGTCCTCTTCATATCAAATTTTTCACTCTCCACTCCCCTTTTCTTTCCAAGTAAACTTCTTCGTACTTTTTTTCTAGTAAGATCTGCATACCTCAGTTATTTGCAGCACAGGCTACCTGAGATGCCAGATATTTCAAAGCAAAAATATATTTTTGTAATATATTGCCCCTTTTGTATGTTAAATGCCAGTTCGACTTACCAGGAAATACCCAATTCTAATGTTCCGCTCCAATAAATCATCTCTATATATGTTCTTAAAAATATCTGAATCAGCAGATTCACATGGTGCAGATTTCTATACATCAGTCTAAATCTGAAAAATTTATTCATCTTTTACTTTTGACCATAGCACCAATTGCATCTCTCAGATTTCCTTTCAGAGCCCAGCCACAGACCGCCAGCTGTTTCACATCCATCAGGCTTCCACAGTCTGAGAACAGGCTTTATGTTTCAGCATTTCAGCCAGAAGGCATCTCTTTTTTATATAACCTGGCAAATATCACAAGAGAAAAGCTCAGCTACGACAGCGGAGGTCAGCTGGGGAAAACAGAAAAACCACAGTGGGTGTTTATTTATATTTACATCGGCATGGGGATCGACACTGCTGTCTACCCTATGTTTAATACATTCACTTCCACAAGGTACAATATCCACTGAGATAGGCTATTGTTTCCTGACATTGTCTGTAAATGCTGCTGAGAAAAGGCTAACATCTGAAAAGCTGGTTTGGTAAACCTAACAGTATTAAACAGAACAATTTTATTGCACAATTGGTTTTAAGACACTTCTTTGTACTGCAGGACATTCATCTCACTCGCCTGGAATTGGACAAATGCAGAGGCTGGGGTGAATACTAGAGGGCAATGCCATCCTCCACCTCACAGAGCAGAGATCCTCCACATCGGTTAAAGACTAACACGAAAGGATGAAAAGTAGCCCTGCTCCAGTGCCAGAAAAGTGGGTCAATAGTGAAAGGCGTAACCCGGGTCCAAATGGGACCTGTGGATTCTGTGTATGAAGCACTGACATACATCAGAGTTGTGGGAGTTAAGAAAAAAGTGGTGTGTGTGCATGGGTTACTTTCATTCTTTCAATATGTATTATTTTTGTACTAAGCTTGATGAAATGGTACCATTAATAGTCCTGCATGTGTTACTTTCCTCCTCATTATCACTGCAATCAATTGCAAATATTATTTTACTCTTTTAATGTTATTTTACTGTTTTAACTGGAACACAGCCTTGAAAGTGCAAGCACTATTTATAAATGCAACATTGAGATTATTAAAGCTAGAGATCCACGAACATAGCAAAAGATGAGAAAAATGTATTTGGGTTAATTTGTGGGCTTCTGTTCTGTAAGCATAAACTTTGAAAGTCTCTTTAAAACCTCTTGTGTATTCTCAGAAACACCCTTAACTCATTAGAAGCTGAACTGTCACTTTTATTATTGTGTGTATTAGACATTGCTTAAAATTAAAAACATTAATCAGAAAACTGCTGTCCTAACCAAAGAAAATATTGCCCAGTCTAAAATTCAAATATTAAATTATTTAATTTACAGTCTGTGGGGTTCACAAGGTCTGGATACAGTGTGTAGTGCCTTTATGTCACTGTATGCGTGTATATATGTATCACAAGGTTTATACTGGAAAGTGCAGAATACTAAAATAGAAATTATGTCATATACTATTAAAAAGTATCTTCAGCGCCTTCATGAATGGAGACTGTTTCTGGCCAGAATCCAGAAGGTGTGGCATAAATCAGGGCATGTGGCTACAGAAATCCATTCACATACAAAGGAATTCAGGTCCAGGGGCTTCATTCACATAATGCACAATTATTCTTCTATGAGAAAACAGAAAGTCCTTATGGGGGCAAAGTTGGTTAGAAAATGGTTACAAGACTTAATAAAAATTGTTAACTAACGCAAACGGTATTTCCTTGGGATTACTGCCTGGCTTCAGTGAGTATCCATGAGACAGATCACCACACTGACACCACTACCAGTGCCGTGTAACTTCAGGCATGAAAATTCCAGATTATAAAGGGATGTCAGGAAACTATGTCACACTTCTGTAGACTTCCTAAAAACTGTTTTTGTTTCACTGAAACTTACCATTCCTATGAGCCAAATGGTGCTGCAGGAAGGGATTCTCAGTCTCTCAGTTTATTCATCTTCAGGTAACTGATGGGATTGGGTGCAGAGCTATTTTCACCTCTTCACTTTTAATATCAAATAGACAGGCACTGTCTCCTCTTGTCAGACATTATCCAGACAGCAATAGAATTTAAGGCTAACTACGTCCCTTTTAAAATTTAATTTTTTCTTTTGTAAAAAGATAGTATGTGTATACATGTGCTTGTGTGTTAATTATTCAGTTACACAAAGAAGAAGTCCTATCCATCTTGAAGACTTCCCGCCTTCCTGATAAGAACTGCATACAGAAATAGTGAAATTAGGCAATAGTTATTCATGGGGGAAAAATCAGGATTTTTTCCCAAAATAATTTCTGAGTTATTATTTAGAAAATAGGACTCAAATCTACTTTGACCTGCATTCTAGTTGTTGAATAGATAAAGAGAACAGACTAAACAGAACAAATATAATGATGACATTTATGTATATTTGTTTATATTTCCCCCCACTTTTCTTTCTGCCTGTAAAATAAAACACTGTTTGAAACTTCAAGTGCATAAAGAATCACCTGAAGTCTTTGTGGCATACAATGTAACAAAATGTGGAGTAAAACCATCATCACTGAGAGATATAAAGACTATAGAAAGATAGGAAGCAGAGAAGCAAAAGGATCTTAAAAAGTTTGCGAAAGGACTCCAAATACTCTTCTAAGCTTTTGATGTTCAAGCACATGCTATTAAACTCTTTATGTTGCTTTCCAGACTCTTCTACACAAGCAACTTGAAAGAACGATTCCTATTTTGCGGGAAAGTTTTCAATCCTTGTTTTGTAACTTCTCTGACCGTATTTTTTTCCTCCATATTACCGTTACCATGAAGAGCACCAAAACTACAGTTTTGATAATGATTAATTTCTCCATTAACATTATCTTTCTGTGTACCAACATACAGCTTCAGAATTTAATCAGACCTGTCCCTCACTGCTATACTTTTTTTCCCTAACCCACCACACATTATGTAGTAGTATATATAGTAAGACATATATATATATATTACATTACAGGTACTATATAAACATATATATATATAATATGTAAGTGTTATATACAAGTATCATCTACTGTCTTTTAGAAGCCAGTAAGGTTTTAGAAGGTTCTGTAAGATAACTGGAGACAGCTATACATCAAGCAGTATGATTCCTTCATGGCATTTCAGAACAGAAGTGCTACTTCTAAACAAGTAGAGTGGAGGTAGCACATACAGGCCCCCTTCACAATAATTTGCACTGTTTTCTTAAGCAACCCTACTGTAGTTATATTCAACTTCTAAAATATGTTTCCTCTGAACATGTGAAGAATTCAGCCATTACAATTGTATTACATGTAAATTCTTACAGAATGTATCAAGATAGGAACACTGAAAATTTGATCTTTTTGTGAATGAGCCGGAGAGAGAAAGGGAGGGAGAGAAACTGCATGGTTAGTAGCTGAAAATACCATGATTTTTCACTAGTTTCAATACACTACACCAGCAATTACATCTCAGTGTTGTTGCTATTGAACCACCTACTCCGTCCAGAAGGAGAATGTGGTCAGAAATTACTGTTTTCCTGTCAGATACTGATAGTCAGTACATTCGCGTAGAAAAATATCATCAGCTGAGAACTGAAAGTTCCAGATAGGGCAAATGTTTAATATTCATATTATTGTAATCTTCTGCAAGCTGTGATGTTCCTAGTTTCAGTGCAGTGATCAATGTTCAGCAAGGCTGCATCTTCTCAAACTGAGATCCAACGGGTAGCACATCTCAGCACAAACCCCGCACAGATTTCACTGAAACCACCACCCGAACCCACTAGGCCTACATCCTCTGTATCTCTTACTACTGTTTCCTCAAACATAATGTACTGTAACTCATACCCCAACAGTAGAGTCCTGAATTGTCTCAGTAAGAAACATGTGAGCTTCCAAATGTAACACCGATTTCAGAGATCCTAGAAGTAGCGCTCTTCTGTGCCAGATTTTTCACATATACTCATGGGGAAGCACAAAAATACCCTGTTTCCACTTTTTCCACTTCTCTGGTTAGTGTTTTTACCTTGCCCATGTCAGCTGGAAGATCTTAGGAGGGCCCATAAATATTACTTTATATAAATATAACTTCATGTATATACTCCCTTCTCCCACAGGAAACAAAATCTATATACACAGAGAGAGACAGTGGGACCCAATGATTAACAAAAATGATCAAAATTCTGCAAAGGATGCGAAGCAGAAACATATACTTTCTAAAACCACATTCTTAAGTTGAAGGCCATTCACTTACATATTCTGCTTACAAAGAATAGCTTGAGTATCAGAGACTACCACAACACGTGTTCTGCAGTATGAAGAAAAGAACTACAGGTATGCTGCCAGTGCAATGGGAGTCCTTTAAAGCCCTGAATCCCAGGTTTGATCTGGTTTTCCAGACATAAATAGGGACAGAAAATCTTGCTGACTGTACTCCTGAATAAATCTCACTAAAAGCCAACGTATGAGGAAAATGAGAATGTGGTCCAAAATAGGCATCAGGACCATAATGATTTAACAACAGAATGTGTTGACAGGCTTGTCCTTAGGATGAGGCAAGGTATATGAAAGTTGTTCTATGATAAGCCAATATAACTGGTGATAAAGAAGACTTGCTTTGTTGGGTGTGTGTGTGAACTCCCTTTTATTTACAGACAAACAAAATCATTGGGGAAATATTAAACAAGTATAAAATATTTTTTTTAAACTCTGGATAAAACACTATCAGAGTATTTTGAAGTGAATGCAAGAAACAGAAACCTTAAGAATTATCTATATCTTTCTTTAGCTGTTACTTCTGAAAATTTTACCAGATGTGATACTATCCTGTACATTTAAATTGAATTACTCTTATAGCATATATAGGCAAAAATGTTTAGAACATATAATTAAACATACATTGAAAAAAGTAAACAATTTAACAAAGTAAATAGTTTGTCTAATGAACATGCATGATTTATATGTGGTTATATACATATTCTTATATAGCTGTTGTCTTGCAGGGGAGAAGCAATAAAAGTGAAGCCACCATCAATTTGTGACTGCAAATACTGACATGCGTTATTGGAAACTAGAGGAGAAAATAATTTCCAGCCTTCTAGTTTCATGTCACTGATGTGAGGAAGGTAACTTGGTAAAATGCTTTACCGTATTCCTGATAAAACCTATCATTTATAAAAAATATCAAATCCGCTGCAGCAGCTCCAGATTAAAGAGACAACCTTAAAAGAAGAAAAAAAATCTATTTCTGAACAGTCTGCCTCTTTGTAAATACAATAAACTTTTGGCTATTTGCTCACACTTCCTGACAAATAGGATAATGCCACTCTTCAAGTAAGTTCTTACTTGTTTGTCACACCTTTTGATGCATTTATCTCCTGCCATCCAATAACGGACAACTTTTCTGGTGAAATCAGTCATGTCAGGTCTGTAAAGGAAGGCACAATTGTGGGGAATCTAAGCAACACAAACAGGAGCCATGGTGTTAAAAGGAGCTTTTAGAACTTTGCAAAATTGTCTTTCTACGCCACAGTTGGAAAGGATAGGATTGATTTTTATTTTCCTTTTGATTTATAAGAAATGTGTTTAGTCTACAGATATTTTATTGCACTGGGAGTTTCCTACAGATGACAAAAATTTCCAATTATCTGTCTACTATACATGTAGTGCAGCTGTGTCCCAATATAATTAGTATTTTATTTCAACTGACTTGATAATCTCAGATTACATACCTATATGTATGTAACAGCCTGCTAGGAAAAGAAAAAAAGCTTTAGAAAAAAAGCTATTCTAAAACAGCTGGGCAGGTTAAAAATAAGATGGGTATTCAGGATTAAAGAATTTCCACATTAAAGTATGCTATATGCTCTTTCAGAGATCCCACTGAACCCAACTAGACTCTATCTGCAACCAAAATTCTGCACATAACTTTCTGCAAGAAGTTTTGGTTGCAGAATCTCCAATTCTGCAAAGAGAACCTCTGTGAGCATAGGTCTTTTCTTATCTATGCTTGTTCTTTGCTGCACTTAAATTCAATTTGATTTACCCCAATGAATTTAATTATACACCAGTGAACCTGGTACCAAAAGCTGGCTTCTAGATTTTCTGTGAAATGAGTAAAAGAGTATCACAAATTGGAATATCTTACATACTTTTATAGAGAAGGGGGGAAAACCCCCGTAGGGACTATTCTCTTAGTCAGCTTGCAGCCTGTGGTTAAAACGAGGAAAAAGGGATGGACCAAGTGTCCTGCAGGAACCTCTGCCACTCACGGAGGCAATGTCCCAGTCATCAGCAAGAGGGATGAATTACCACTGTGTGAGGGACTCACCAGCATCTGGGAACAGGAAAGACCTGCCTTTGCAAATCTTCTTTGCTACATTCTTGATGGGCTGATCACCTGCAAGATGGTAACGTGTAACTCTCTTATTTATCACCTATCCATTAACAGAAGACTTTGTCCCTGAAAGACTAGAATCTGTTCAGGACTCTCGTCTCAAAGGGATGGCAGAGTTAAGGCTGAGAACCAGATTAGAAACCTGAGTGAGTGGGAAGTATATTAGAGTGGCATTTACATATTTGGAGGCAGATAATGAAAGATTGGATCAAAGAAGAAGAGTTGGGCTTTTCGCAATTTAAGGGTGATAGAAAAAGAGGGCAGCAAAACACAGCATTAGTCAAAATTAAATGAATGGAAGAGTAACTAACGTTTGTGAAGCTCTGACAGTAAAACAGAGTGTGGCAAATAATGAGAGGGGGGAAAAGGCTGTGGCTCCTGTGAATGAAGGGTGAAGAACAGACCATTGCGTGGGGCACCGACAAAAGGTAAGTGCCTCAAGCGAAAAGTCAAAAGGACATTGTATGAGACAGAAGACCCTGACAAAAGTAGCTGAGCTTTTACTTTGCTTTTGCTGAGACCATCATTATGATGTGCGGAGGAGAAAGAGGAAGAAACTGAAGAGAGAGTAACGTGAACAGCTGGGTCTAAATAATGTTAGATGGCAACAGTACATGAAATTAGTGGGACAAGCGGTGCCTTTAAAGTGTAAAAGGCAGCCTTTGATATAGGAGGAGTGAAGCAGAGGTAGAGGAGAAAGTATCAGGGCCACAAGGATATGTTGGTTTGGTCTCCTCTTTGAAATAGTGGGCAGAGAGGGAAGTGAGAGGACTTAAAGTAGTAAACAGCCAGCAAGAATTGCTAACATTTTACTATGAGGAAAATTCCACAAATGTATCCTGCAAATGAACAAAACAGGATTTTAAAAAGTCGTATTCACTAGCCTGAGAGGGTGTTAAAAGGGTGTTAGCTTGCACAGCTTTTTGTAAGGAATTCTATAGAAATATTTCCAAATTCTCTTATTTTTATTACAATTGTAGATGGACATATTAAAAAATAGAAGAAAAACATGCATGGAAAATTGTTTATAATCCTGTTCATACTGTGACTTTGAATGTGGTATTTCCTATTGTGAATATTTCAGAATGTGTTTATGGAGGATGTCACAATATATTAATAATTTTTTTGTATTCCTTACTGTTCTAGAGATGATGCAAAGAAGAAGCTAATATTATGATGATGTTAGAAAGAAGTTCACCGTTTTGGCTTCATTGTAAAGGAAGTAATTTAGAAAGCTTTAGAGACTTTAAAATACAAAGTTACAGTTAAATCAATACAAAGTTGTGGGTAATTGTTTTCATCAGGCATCTGTTTTAAATCATGGAATCAGGAAATAGATAAACATGAACAAAAAATGTGGACTGCATGCAAGGAATGAAAAGAACTCCATGTAGACACAGTAATGACAGCAACACATTTACAGAGCTAAGTCTGATTTGCCTCATCCCCGTCCCAATGGACAAAAGCTGGTTCTGATTTGCAGCTCCTGAGCTGCCGCTGAAATCCCCACACTAACACATTTATGTGGTTTTCCTGACTGTAGTTGGCTCGTGTCCCATCGGTTTGAGGCTGGGCAGAGTAAACTTGCATCTGTTGGATTATATCCATGTAGGAGGTTTCCCTGTCGGTATTGCAGTAGCTTGTTATTCCTGCATGCCTTTAACATTAGGATGTGTCATGTTACATTATGCCTACAACATGAAATAATACAGAACTTCATGCGCTGCTGTTGGTAGGCAGCAGAAAAACTACAGACTAAACATAAACCATTCAAGCCCAGTTTATTGCAGCAGACTGTAAGAGAATGTGCAGTAAGGTATTCGAAGAATATTCAGAATGCTGACTAGTCAAAGTACTTTTGGATAGTTCTTCCATATATTTCTAGTTTTCAGATTTCATTTGTGTTGGCTCAAGGGAGCAATCTTTCTGTCATTGAAAAACACATTCAGCAGAAGTCAGTTCCTGAGAGGAATGGCAAGTATGAAACCAAAACCAAACCAAAAAGCCCCTACAGTGCAACAGGAGAGTCTTGGTGAACGAAGCAAGAATTGAAAATAATAAACTTACTAGAACAATATGAATGCTAATGTGGTTTACCTTGTATTATTTGACATAGAAGCTATAGTCACAGTAGACTATACATTAAAACACACTGTGTAGAACATATGTTAATTTTAAACCTGTGAAACTCAGTTTACGAAACTGGCATGTATAACATGAGCCCTAGTTGGGTTAATTAATCTGCTGTACATATTCCTAACTTAACGAAAGACAACAGCTATGAGAAATACGGAATTGAATAAAGTAAGTATCATAGAGCAGTTTGGACTACTTCCATTCCTTTTAAAGTTGTGTTGACATAAGTTTACTAATTAAAAGCAGGGAATTAATTTTTCTTTTTATTTGAAAACTCATTGCTCTCAGATCTTCATGGGAAGGGTGAGCTCAATGCAATAACCTTAGGAAGGAAATGCTGTAGGGAACTCCTGCAGCATATCGTAGCAGGCAATGGGTCTGCACTTTAATTCCATGTTTTGTAGCAACAAATTATTTTTTCCCCAGTTGTGTTGATAGCCTCAACATTTTAAAACCACCACAATTTCCCTGGCATTTTAAAATCTTGTGTTTATTAATTAATAATATTTTGTGCTTAGATTCAGTTGTAAA
The DNA here is from genome assembly GCF_017639655.2 of Falco naumanni. NCBI lineage: Eukaryota > Metazoa > Chordata > Aves > Falconiformes > Falconidae > Falco > Falco naumanni. The sequence goes on along the minus strand of NC_054054.1, from coordinate 3,184,736 downwards.
TACTCCACACTTGGTGAATAAACCACAGCAATCATTACAGTTTGAAAAATATTCTGTTTTTAACTCCTTACAGTAAATTTGAAAAAAACCCAACTTCTTCGCTACTTTCCACATAGTAAAGACTTCTTATTTAGCGATATAAATATTAATATATCTCATGGTCAGAACTGCTGGGAGCAAGTTATAATAATAATAATAAAAAGTATTAGCTATATTAAATTAATTCCCAGTCAAATTGTAAAGGAATAATTACTTGATGAGTTCATATCTGCAGTTTAGAATCTCTTTCAGGTGTTTGAACTACAACTGAACAGATGCCCATCGCGAAGGGCTTACCTAATGTTGCAGTACCACAACCTAGGGAGTCAGAATACACCAGCTTACCTTGCAAGGGAAACAGCATGACTGAGGAAGTCCTTGAAAACAGATGTTCTTTCAACTAAAGTTTTCATGCTGGTTTTTTTTTTTTTTTTTTTTTTTTTTTAATTCTGAAATTGTCCAAGGACATTGCTTCTTGTAATAGCTCCCTTTTGGGGTTACAGAAGCAGATCCTTCCTGATGAGGCCTTCAGTTCTTAAATTAACAATATTAAACCCAAGAAGTCATGAATTCAAAAATAAAAAGATGAAGATAGCTGAAATTGTCATGAAATACTTACTGCTTTACCTGGATTACCTGAGCAGAGTAACAGAGGTAGTACACCATTTGTTACACGCAAAGCTTAAAAAATAGGCTTAGCAGTTACTAGCTCATAGATGAACAAGTTTTGTCAGACTTAAATACTTTGGTCCTTTGTGCTCTCTTCATCCCTGATGCCGCATCTACCCCTGCAGCCTGTGTTCTGCCACGCTTGGGCCCTGGCATTTTGCTGACTAATCTCTAACGGACCAGACTGCTCTTTAACCAGCCATGCCAAATACTAAACTAGCTGTGCTGCCTCCAGCAGTACCTCGCAGCCATACATGAGAAACGAGTGCCATTTAGATCTTGTTCCAATTATAAGCAAACCAAACAGACATTAAATATAGCTTTCCTAGTTCCAACTGTTACTTTTTTGCTAGCTAGTCGCAGGATCCACATCCAGAATACAGGTAGCGGCTGCTGCTTTCCTCTGGGGCTAGATTTCAGAAAGCTGAACCAGAGGATGGTCTGTGTGGGACTGTGAAGAATAAAAGCAGCGGGAGCCCTGAATTCTGTGAGAGAAGAAGAAAGAGGGTCAAGACAGCGTGCTGGCATCGGGAGAATGCTCTCTTGTAACACTTCAGAGTTCGTACATTGAAGGAGCATCTGCTGGGTGATGGCTGTGGGACACAATGAGCCTCCTCCTGGTGTGGTAAGAGTGCTTCTCTGTATCCATTAATGATGCTGTATCCTCCCATATTTGGAAAATTGTTGAGGATGTAGTGTGAATTTTCAGTTTGGCTTATCCACTCTTTTTTACTGTCATTTTTTTTCTTTTACTGTCACTTATTTTCAGAAGGTTAGTATAGCATGTTTTGCTGTCACTTATTTTTACTGTCACTTATTTTCAGAAGGTTAGTATAGCATGCATTAGCGGAATTTAGCTGAGGTCAGACATAGGTATGTCTGGAGACAATTTTGGCCTAAATAGAATGAAACTGAGTATTTAGATGGAAATTTTCAGGATGAATTTGAATGCTTACATTCAAATATGCAACTTGGAAAAAATGTGGGTGAGGACAGATACACCTTTCAGTAGTATTCTAAATTAAGGATAATTGTCTGCCTTCACTGAAGTTTCTATACCTGTCTGAACCAGCAATGAACAATGAGTAGAGAAAACAGTGCCTGCAGAACAAGTTTGTGGGGAAAGCTCTCAAGCCTGTGCTGGGGAATTGGCACACTTGGGGGTGTGTAATGCTCCTCTGTAACACTCACACACTGATGCATGCAGCATGGGGAACACGCAGGATTTAGAAGTCAGTGTGCAGCTGCAGGGCTACGGCATCACTGGAATCACGAAGGCAGGGTGGGATGGCTCACACAACCGGAGTGCTGCAGTGGAGGGATACAGGCTTCTTAGAAAGGGCAGGATGGGAAGGCAAGGAGGGAGAGCAGCTGGGATCCATGCATCTCTGCCTTGGTATGGGTCAGTAGAGAGCTGATGGGTGAATATTAGTGGGAAGCTTTTGTAGTTGGTATCTGCTACAGACCTCCTGATAAGGAAGAGAAAGTAGATGAGGTCTTCCTCAAACTGCTGGAAGAAGCCTCATATTCACACACTCTGGTCCTCGTGGGGGACTTTCACCACCCTGATGCCTGCAAGTGGCAGAAGTAGAGTGATTTTGAAAAAAAATAGAGAAAAAGCTTTTGGATTGAAGAATAGCTGAAAAAGGCTTGGTGCTGGGAAAGAAGTATCTTTAATTTAATCCACTGTATTCTGCATCACTTTGTAAGTAAAAGATTGCATCAGAAATACCCTCATCACCTTCTCCAGGTAACTTACACAACTCTGACTAGCAAGCCAGTCTAAAATGTTTTACAGCCCGCTTCCCCCACCTTGTATTTATCAAATGAAACATTTAATTACTGAATGTTTGAAACTATGAAACAAATGATGAAAGGTCCATATTTTCTCATGATTAAACTCAGAATTTGCAATTTAAGTAAATGTTCACCTCAAATTACTTGCTTAGATCTGTACTTCTGCATACATGAACAGATTTCTTGAAAAGTAATTTTAAAATTATTTAAACTTTCTTTCAAAATATTATTTTGGCATCATAATAGTGAGCAAATGAAAAATGCAAAAATGTAAGATATTAATGATTTACTAGTTTACAGATATCCTTTATATTTCTATTCAGTTTGACTAATATTCAGAATTAAGAAGTATTTTTGAAACTGTTTGACTAATAACAAAACTGAATAATTACAAAATTAGATGGCACCTTGTTAAAACAAAAGCTCTAGGAACAAACTTTCACAGAAGGAGAAATTTTAAACAGTCATTTGCAATTAGTGATAATGGATAGACAGAACTGGAAGTGGCCCATTTGTGATCAATATTACAATTATTGTCACATTTTCTTTTTTGTCATTACAGTCTATTTTCAGGCTAAAGTGAGAAGCATATTACACTCAAGCTTGTAACCTTTGTCTTTCTCTGTAACCCTGTTTACACGAGAGAGCCATTTCCTTAAAATCTCAGTAAAAAAACCCTGAAGTTTGCTAGATCTTAAAAATCCCAATTATGTCCTAACTTTTAAAAGTGCATTGAAGAGAGTCACAACATTTATGTTTGTGATGGTTTTGAACAACCGATTTTGTACATTTTGTTGTGTCAAAGAAAAGTTCTTTAGGAAATTCAAAACATTTGTGACAAACCACACAAATTCTTTTGTTGTCAAGAAAGTGGTATTGTCTTATTCAGCTGGTATATTTTTAAGATCACAAAACTGAGGGGAGAAATGCATTTTTGTTTTACCTAGAAACTTTGCGTCATTGTTTGGGTAGGTCTACATTTCCACCCAGAAGGAGTAAAAAAAAAATAATTAAAAAAATTCCATAATTTGGTGCATAAGTTAGAAATGTTCCTGACTTTCTATGAGGTAAATCTGTTTTGACTTGGCTGAGTTACTACAGTTTTATAAACATTGTTCATTCATGCACGGTATTTCTTTTATAGCAAGTGGCTTTTACAAATTATCACTTGAAGTTTTATTGGCACTGTGCACTTGCACTGAGCTGAAGCTAAATGGAACTCTAGACCACCTGATTTAAAAAATGAGAAGCAGGAAAAGCCTCTTGATTTTCAAATTCATCTTTTAATTTTGCTTTTATCTGGAATTACTTCAGTTAAATTTGTGGTTCCACTTGCAGATAGAATGACCTGAAATACAATAAAGGAGGTTTCCCTACAATCTTAAATCAGCTGCAATTTCATTTCTTTTGCTTTTCTGCTGTCTGAACAGAAAATAAAAGCCTGGCTTTAGCCTTTCCTCCTCAGAAGGTAGCATGATTTGCCAGCTCTGGAGTAGGAAAAAGATGTCACTGAAGGCATCTCCTGGAGCTCCCCAGGGAGGATCCTCTTATGACCCTGCCTGGAAGCTCTTTGCTTTTTCCCTAACAGGCATCTGTCTCCAGTTGAAGGCAGTATTCTGCCCCTCCACTGCAACCTAGAGCAGAGGTAAGAAGGAAGAGTACGAAGGAGGCTGGAGGGATGCCTTCCTAAGCCACATCAGTCACAGGGTAGAAAGAGCTGAGGATATGGAAGTAAATGAACATTGAGTATACATGTAATTGCACAGTTCTCACAATATGTCAGCAAAAGATCCTCTGAGAGGATTGCTATTTCTATGCTTGCACATGTGTTACTGCGCTCCAATTTGTAGCAACCAATATCCTGGGAAAAAATACTATTTTGCAAATGACTTCTTAGCTGCTAAAAGAAAATATTAGAACAAATAATGTTGTTTCATCTCAGCAGCCAACAAATTGGTTACACAGGTCAATTTAGTTTTACTGCAAATAATAGTACCATTTAGTCATTTCTTTGCTATGAAACAGTGTGGGGCTTTAGATCCTGTGTGCCAGCTTGGATCTTATTTTCTATGAATGAAGCATACTTTTTGAAATGTTTTTGTAAAAGTGATCTCTTCTGTTCTTTACTGAGGTGCCCAGGTCTACTAATTTGTGAAACTATGAAGCCTTTGATATAACCACAAAGTGCTTTGTTAGCAGTAGTAGGCTTCTTTTCAGTACTCACCTTGATCTCCAGTGTCTGTCAAGTGTATGAGCTCTTGTGTCAATAAACTAGATCTGAACATTCTGCACTCGAAGTAATTGTAATTTTTGGCCAATGTGCGCTTAAGGACAGATTAAAAATTAGTGTAAATCATGATTTTAAGCAGCAAAACACTGATGAAGGCCAGCTAAGAATTTGGCCCACAAAAGACCATATAAAGGAGATCTTTATTTCTGAAATCCACATTATAAAAAAAAATCAAGTTAGTTAAAAATGTTATGATTTTTCATTCATTAATAATTGATCTACTGTTAAAATTTAATGGCTGTTGAATATTCTCTTTTAATACTGCAGAGGAAAGTACCTGTAAAACAAAAGTCCTGGGCTAAATTTACTTAGGTGGTAGAACAAAAAATTCTGCCCTAATCTGGCAGCCTCAGAAAAGGAAATTCTGAATGAATGAATCAAGCACAGGGCACTTACAAGCCACCGGTATGGTGTAGTCAGGAGCAAATTGTGACTGAAACGTAGAAGGTTCTGGTTATCAGTCTTATCAGGCTTTGGAACAACTTTTCAACAAGAAGAGTGGGAGCGAGTAGTGTAACGTCTTTCAGGTACCACTTGGATGACTACATGAAGTAAGATGCCGTTGCCTGGAATTGGTAACTCAGATCTCTTCCTGTTCTGTGTTTGTATATAGACTGAAAGCTCTTGCTTAGTCTGCCAAATTGTTTATAAGGAATTTACTTTTATGTAAAGGAAAACCAAAGAAAATGTTGGTTTGCTACTCAACAAAGAGGGTGATCTACAGACTCATAATATAATAAGAACAATTTGATACCTCTTTCGCATTATCCTTCATGAAAAGATCAATTGCAAGCAGACAACAAATAATACGAGCAAAAAGGGATAAGATCTCACTCTGTAATAGGAAGAGGAAAGGTTACATAGTGCTTAAATAACACAGATATTCTCAGATCATCTGTGCTGATAAACTTCATCTTAGGGGACTTAGCTAATTAAAATAGACTCAGAAGGCTTAGTGGTCTTTGAAAAATTATGGAGGACAGATGAGATGCTGGAGAACTGAAAAAGAGCAAATGGATTGCTATTTTTCAAAGGGTAAAAAACCAGAATAATCTGGTCTACTTAGCTTCAATCTCTGTATCCTAAGTCCAACACTATTCAACAATGGAAAAGAAGGTGCACTTATTAAATTTGCAGACACCAGAGCTGGAGAGACTGTAAATATCTTGGGGAGTAGGATTAAAATTCAGTTATTATGTGTCTTACAGATTGAAGAGGGTCTGGAAAAGAAAGGGTGACTTTGCAATAGGAACAGGTGAAAAGTGTTACAGACAGGCAGGTATGCCCAGCTGCACAAGTACGGAAGGGAATCAATTAATTAGGTAGCAATTATTCAGAAAAGGATCTCAGGGCTAAAGTGGAAAGTGATGAGTTAGCAATGAATATGCCAACAACCTTACACTGTGAAAAAGGCAAATGACAGAACTGGGATATATGAACAACAGTACAACTGACAAGATAGCAGGCATTTTCCTTATGTGCTTTTCAGAATTAGTGACGGCTCAAGTAAGATCGTGTGCTCAGTTTTGAATGCCATACACCAAGCAAAGGTATCTGTTTGGAAATATTTCAGAATAAAAAGACTGGTTTAAAAAAAAATGATTTATGAGAAAAGGCTGAAAAGATTGGGATTGTTAACCAAAAAAAAAAAAAAAAAAAAAAGGCAGGAGGGGAGGCGCACAAAGAGTTCTTTTAAAAATAGAAAAGGCTGTTGCACACAGGAGAAAATAAACTGTATTCTTCATATCGTATGATGAATACAACCAGAGATAATGCAGTTCAATTGCAGTAAGAAAGGTTTTGCTTAGGCATCACGAAAAAATTCTATTGGAAAGGATTAAGAACAGACTCACAGGAAGATTATAGATTTTACAGTATTGGAGGTCAACTATGAAGGTATCTATCAAGGATGACCAGGGTAGGGCTGATTCTGTTTTGGACAACAGGGATGGACTACATGATCTCCTAAGGTCCCTTTTAACTTTGCCTTTCTGTGATTAATAACAAAAGATGCTGAGTATGGTTTGAGCACTTTACAGAGAAAGACTGGGAATCTTCAAGAAATAGGAAGCTGGAAAAGCGCTTTGTTATTTTTAAGTTTTCCATTCATAGAGTCCAACCAAATCTGAATAGCTTTAATTCTTCCAATGGACATACAAAGAAAATATTTCACGATATATTTTCAAGTTGTTATACTATATATAGGTATATAAAAGTTCCAATACTCCTACGGTACCAGAAGAAAAGATGATTTTGCTCCAACAGTATCATTGGGTCTAACTCAGCGTGGACAGAAAAGCTGTCACCAGCTTGAATCTGGAAGACGAAAAATTCAGTCTGTACAGACTTAATAGTAGGCCTTTATGCTGGTGGGCCTAACGAAATGTCAGGTTTTTAAACAAGAAAAATGGCATGTTAAGTGAAATGGCTAAAATAGTATTTTAGGCTGCCTGCACCATTTCTTACTTCTCCCCCCCACCCCCCCAGAACATCTCATTTGCAAAAAATAAAAGGAATCAGTTCTTAATATCCTGAAATGAAAATGCTTATATAACTGACAGGATATGTATGGTCTTATTTCTGTAGAAGTGCGTCAGTTCTATATTTAAGAAAGGCTTCAGTGATCTGGGGGCTCCCAGAGGCAGAGCAGATAGCAGGACTATCGACAAGGGGCAGTTACCGTTAGTAAGGTGAAGTGGAAGTTCACAGTGCATTAGGATCACTGAAGTACTCCTACGTGTGGATACTCCTAAGCACAATGGACCATCTTCTACCTGCGGGCTGGACTGACAGATGGACAGACAGACAGAATGCATGCAGACAAATCTCATTTCAATACACAGCCAAGATAAAAACAACTGGAAGGCAAGTACAATGACTGAATTCCGAGTTGCCAGAGATCAAGGGCAACATGTGGTGATCAGGAACCACTTGTCTCAAAGCAAAATAGAAAGAGAAAACTATTTCTTTCTGGTGTTAAAAGATTTAATGAACTGGTGATTAGTGTCACTCCTTGTTAAATCAATAAGGAAAATACTAAATCACTTTATCATTGCTCACTCGTATTAGTAAATTATGCACTCAGGCATTCATGGACTAGTGATGGAACACTAAAGGGATCATCTGAGACTTTTTTTATAAGCACCAAATTTAACGCCTGTATAGTTAGCAATGTTCAGTTATCTTTTAAGTGTTTTTTCCTTTTTCCCATAAAGGAAAAGAGCCGCATAAGTAGTGCTTTTTTATTTCCTAACAAACAAACTCCAATTTCTTATTCACTGGGTTCAACAGAAGCAGTGTTTAAAAAAAGTTTTAGATATAAGAGGACTAGATATTAGCAAAGCTATTCATTTAAATCCAACATGGCTATTAATGCATTTCCAATAAATGAGTTACACCATGTAGCTTCAGTTAACCAAGCACAGTTTTCTGTTTGTTTTTTTTTTTGTTTGTTTGTTTGATGGCATATTAGGGTTACAGTCACAAATGGCTGTTACGGGTGTTCAAACATCATGAAGGAAAATTATCATAGCAGGAAAGCAGCAAAAGCATAAATTGCTAGAAGTTAGCACAGAGCGTTGCTTCAGCAGGTTGGGCGTTATGCCCAATGAGGCTGAGTGGCACAGAAATCTACTGCTTTTGATACATGTTGGCAGTTGAGGGATTTAAAACAGGCTTTTGAATGCAGCAAGGGGCAAGGCTTGTGCAGGGAGAGGGGATGGGCTGCACTGACCCACCGAGGGCACTGATATGTGATGAGTTACAGGGACACTAGCTCCTTTTCAGGGTGACTTTTACCCCCCACTTCCTCACTATCCTGCCCCCTCATTTTCTCCTGCCACAATAGAAATTCACACTTGCCGCACAGGAAAATTTCTCTCAAACTCCTTGTAGAAAATTGCTCCTGCCACAAATGCCTTCTTCCAGAGTCAGTTTCTTTAAACTTCAGCCACACTAAGTTCTGTAATCAGCAAAATCTGCTTCAAATCAACATCTTCCCTAGATCCGAGATTTCTCTACACATGGATTTTGTCTGCTTGATACATACAGTCTAGATATTTAATAGAGCTTTTGACACCTTTCTGATCATGCACAGACTCATAACCAGCCTCTGCATCTTGCCCTCCCTGTACCACACCTTCCCAGACAATGATCCCTCCTTACTATTTTTCAAGTCCCTGCTTTCCCAGCTGGCAAAGTTCATAACTTTCATAAAGAAAACGCCTTTTCTTCTTCCCATCTACATGACTGCATAGTCATTTTTAATCAAATATTTCAGATCTTCCAAATCTCAATTAAATGCAATAATCAGTAGTGCTAAGAATGCTTCCTGAAAGTTTAGAAATAATCAGGCACAGTATATGCAGGTCCTCATGTTGCCTGCAATCAAACAGCTATGCCCTGAAACAAGCTAAAGACCTGACTTTGCCATGCTCGTGAAATACTTTTGTAACTCTGGTTTCTTGCTTTTAGGTGCTAGAAAAATGAGAGAAGCTTTACTGACTTCAGTTGATAAATCTGTGTTTAGGAAAATGTAGATTTAGAAATTTGAATGTGTCACATTCACATTTTCCCATATCCATGATCTCAGTGGTTCATTTTTCATGGGTAGTTTTCATTAAATAAACATGTTTCAGCATTCTTTCTACATTTATTTCCAATTTTCCATGTTTCTACATCATTGTATTAGTAATGATAAATCACTAATACAATGGAATGAGCAATGATTTTGTTAAAAATGCATTGCTTTCACCTCTATGAAGAAATTTCATATTCTAAAGAATATGAATAGACCTAAAAAAAGACATTAAAAATACCATTTAAAGTGTAGAACTTGGAGTACAGAAAGAGAATTCAACCTTTCTTTTCTTTTTGAAAAACTAATGCATTTAATCAAAGGTTTAATTCTTTCTAAAGCTTCCATTTTCCCAACTTTTCAGAGCACAGTGTTGAGCTGAAATGCTGTGAGCTAGCGTTTCATGAAATTCCATTGACACAGCAGCCAGTTAAAATAATGTCCTTTCACTTAACCACATTTAACCGAGATAAAGCAACATGTGATTTAATAGCTTCCAGCAGTGCCCGGTGACGGAGTGGCCAGCCCAGACTGCAACAGAAGGCCACATCTTCATTCAAAGGGCAGGGTGCACATAAACCCTCTCACACGGTAACAGTACAAAAATAGATTTGATTTGACTAGATGCAAATACACTGGAGCTATGGTTGATTATATCAGCCCTGGATTTAGCTGAGAGCTAGAAGAACGGGAGGAGACCGTGTACGATCTGCTCTAACAGTCTGCAGCAGTCCTGCTTTACCCCATGAATGAAGACTGGAATAGGCAGACATCGGCAATGCTTTTCTTCCAGAGACACATTGGAAGCTCAGTTATTTCACAAAAATTAATCATGAGTGGAAGTAACTTTAAAAGCTTATAACTAGAAAATGTTGTAGGCCCGATTTCACTCAAAATCATGTCCAAAGCAAAGGAAGTAATAAGACAAAAGTTGTAAGGTCACGATATTAAATAGTCACTGATTGTCAAGATATATTATGTAACCAAAATAATGTGACTAGCCTTGCTCTTCACTGTTTTAGAGCCAGTGATGGGGAGGTGACAGCAAACAGGTAAGTCATGATTACAGAGCTCAGCAGTTCCTCGGATTTTTGCCTATGTGATGAATATTTCAGATACATCCTGCAATCTTTACATTCTTCACTGACAGGGAGACAAGATGCATTTTGCATCTGCTAAAGACTTCTGATTGGCACGTATGTTGAAAGACTGGCCCAAGACTGAAAGACAGAGTGTTCTTCAAAAGCTGTAGCCATGAAATATTTATTCTTTTCTCTTTCATAGAAATGCATTTGACGACTATATGACATAAAGTGCCACTAATAGCTCTGGACAAAATTATATGGCTCTGAAGACTATTAAACTATTATTATTGGAGGGTGGAAAAGGTTTTATTTGACACATACGATCACAATAGTATTAGTAAGGTTTTGTTTACAACCTACCCTGAAAAAAGTGGTACATTATCAAGTGCTTTTTGCACTGGCAAATCCAAATCTGACAATCACAAATGGCAACAATGATACTTGTGATATATTTAGTAGGTACTTTATCTCATCGGCTTTTGAATGGGCTGTTTATTAATTTTTAAAAACTTTAAGTATTCAACTAAAGGCAAGTGGATACTAATGACACCGTTCAAAATATGTTTTGTTTGTATCTAAGTGTATATATTTTGTAGAGTAAGTCGCAGGCACATGAATCCCCAAATGTTATTTAAACATCTGAAGTCCGCTGAAAAGCAAAGACACTCATACATACATAGTGTCTAGCATGGCAACCTGAAAATTACGTGAAAAGAAAAATGCTCCTTTGTAAAGATCTAACTAAAATTTTCACATAAAAACCCTAGAAGGCATTACTGTATCATAGAAATCATTATATTATGAATTTTACGTGAAAATTTGTAGGACCCTTGTATCTGCAAAAATTATAAAATACCAAAAACCTTATAAAATCTTAGAAACCTGACAAAATACTAAAGTACTAACCAGCTAAATGAATGCAGTTATCAACCCATAAACCGCATTATCTCTATATCCATTCACAATCATATGTGTTCCATAAACCTCCTGCTTCTGCAAATCCCTCAGTTGTATTTGCCATTGAATTGCCTATTTCTCATTATCAGTGGCTCAAGAAATGCAGTATAGTCATGCAACACTTTCTAAAGTGGACTAAAAATGCATTCCTGAGGATTCAGTTTATCTTTCCCTTCCAAAGGGGTAACTGCTGTGTTAAATATTTTCTTTTGCTAGACCAGCCAGAGGAAGGGTGAAAAAAAATCAAGCCAAAGTAAATTAAGCAGTGGCATCATGCCCAAATCAATCACAGACATTACCTTTTAAATAGTGAGTTGTAACTAGCAGACTGTAGTTTAATAGTCACATGAAGAATTTTTAGTTTGGAAAGTCACTTTGCTTAAAAGACCTTTTAATATACTATAGGCAGTTGTTCAAACCGTGCATGTTGAGTGAAGTATACTGCTAATTATGCATATATGCACCCTCTTGAAAAAGAAAAAGAGGGGTGCACGAGTCTGCAATTTTAAAATTATATGCAATCAGGAAAGGCTATGCTACAAGATGAAGTGACAGCAAATATTGCTTCCTCTTGATTCTGATGCCCTCCAAATAGGCTGCTAGATTTGCTGTGAATATTTTGTGAAAGGGACAACACTCACTAACTGGAATTTGGCATGTACTTTCTGCCTTTTAGAATACTGAGAATCTATTTTAGGTTAGAAAGATTTCAGTCTAATAATTCTTACATGGTTTAATATTCATATTTGAGCAGTAAACATGGATTGTTATTTGATGAGATATGTTTTGATGAGCAGTATAACCATCAAGTTTGACATTCTTACCTTAAATTGCTTTACTATTCTAATGTAAACAGAATAGTGCATTTCAAACGCTGTATTTTTAGGCAGAAAAACAAAACCAACTTTCCTCTTGCAAAGGTCTTGTAACAGTGTGTAAATGTCTTGAAAAACAACCTTAATGTGCCTGTGAGTAGTTATTAGCAACCTTGGAAGGCAAAAGACATGGTGAAAAGGATGGACAGGAGCGTCTGTCCAGGAAGTTCCCTGCAAGTGAGTGGTACGGAAAGTGTCTTGATCTTTACGCTTTTTTTTTTTTTTTTTTTTTTAAGAGCAAAAAGGAATTAACAGAATCTGTTAGCAAGCTAAAACTGTGCAGCTGGATAGGGGACCAAGCCATGAAACTTGAGAACTGCAAACTGTGAGTGAGGTTTTGCTGCAGGAGGTAGGAAGCGGCCAGCTGGCCTAGCACTTGCTTTACCAAGAAACCAAACAGAAGAGTAAACAGTTATGGTGGGGATGGAGTAATTAGATATTGTATGTTGCAGTGTTTCCCTGCTGTTCTTTTTGTTTCTCCTTTCAATAAAGTACTCTCAGCTAAGCCATCTGATTCATATTTGCAAGGAGAGAAAATTAGCTGACTGAGCAACAGCAAGACTATTTTAATTTACCCAATTTTCTGTGTGGGAGTTCGAGTTGCCGTTTATTACTCCTGAAATTTGAGACTGGCTGTTGTTGTCTCTGCTAATCGTGCAGCTAAGGGGGTGACAGGACTGGTCCGAATGCTGGTCGTGAATGATTGCTCATTAACAACCAAGTGAAATTCAGATAGCTGCATCAACTGTAAAGTCACGCAAGTACCTGAAAATCTGTATCTTAACAAGTAATGTCCATTGAAGACAGTATGCTACAGCATGACTTTTGGTGGCTATTTCCTTTTTCATGCAGAAACACATGCTATAATGTCTCATTTGAGAATTATCTTATGGAGTTTAAGGTATGTATACTGTACCACCTTGTCAATTGCATCAATTCTTTACTTTTTTGCCGAGTGGAATTCTCTGACAAATATCAGGGTTTGTAAACCTCTATAATATTTTTACATCCTCTTGTATCTCTAGGTACCTATAATTTATTTAGTTGGTGGCTGGTTTGGGATGTTATAGAATTTGCATGAGAAAAACAGTACATCTGTATATTACAAAACTCTAAATATATGTACTACTAATAAATGGTTATCACATCACATGTAATATCTAATCTATTGATGTAGTAATTGCTGTGATATGTAGTATATATTATAACTAGTAACACTACTTTTGGGATTTCGGGGTGCATGTTCAGCACTTGAGCTATCCTTTTTTATTTAATTTCCTATATTGCTTCAGTTCTTCTATTTATGTTGGCAGAGGAGCAATGTAAATGACATTGCAAAGACTCCGAAGTCAATGGAACATTTTCACTCCCATTGTGATTACTGATCAGATATTACATTGCACAGATTACTCATTTCTGTGGTAGGTTCAGGATTCAAAGGTGGCAGCAGAACCACAGTACTGGCGAAAACATCTGGATTAAACAAAAAGGAAAAGAAAGAAATTCCATTTCATTGTGCCATGCTTTAGGCTTATAGCAAACGGGATCAAACATTTTACCCAATTTTACAAAATTACTCTCTTTGATAGGGTATATTACGCTTCCTACTCATGTTGAACAGTCTGTGCATTGCTTGAAATGCACGCTCTTCTTTTCTAGATATCTTTCCTGATGTTTGTTTTGGACTGCGTGATGGATGAAAGCCGCATGGCAGAAACTTGATCCGGGGAAGTAGATGTGCTCACTGATGTAGGAGGCATTTCATAGCAGCCAAAGAAATCTGCTACTGTATGTATTAAGGGAGCATTGCTTCAGCTGTTGTCAAAGGCTATGTGTGTCATCAGCAATTAAAGCAGCCCAGCAGAAGGAAAACTGCAGTCAGACAGTTGGTGCTCATGTCTTAATGTCCGCGTAAGGCATCTGAGGGCAGAGGCAGGTCTCAGGCCTAGTGGTACATTAGTTCCAAGGACTGAATGTCCATTACAGTAGGGGTGTCTCAGGTGCACTTTGATGCATCTTCTAACTTAGCTTTGATCCACTTCAGGCATTCTGAGTAGCTACTGAATGTGAACTAAATCTGAACAGTGGGTGGGACTGATCAGGAGATTTAATTCAGAAGCACACATCATGATCTCAACAAAAGCACTAATGCAGAGGCCCTCAAAGATGACTTATAATCTTGGGGTCTTCTTTAATTTTCTCTGCTTTTGGACACTTGATTTGCAAGATTAAGAATACTTTTTTCTTCTTTATGATGTCCCTAAAAATCTCTTTGCTTGAATCATCTATCTATGATTACCTCTGGACTGCACAACTGAAAAGTTTTTCATGGGTCTGGTCAGAATACCAGACTGAACATACTAATAAGCTGCAGCTGCTTGATTTCTGAGTAGCTTGATGAAGACTGGCCAAAATGCAGGCAACCACTTGTTAATTCTAGGTGAAATTAATTTTTCAGGGCCTGATTCACGTTTCATTTAGGTCTACAAAAGGTCTCTACCAAGATCTAAATTTAGCATATTTAATTACCAGAAATGTTAATTTTTCACCCAGATCACCTCTTTGACACTCAAAACACTGGGACAAACTCTGTAGGAGAGGAGTGCCCATGCTGTTGTGTGCATGCTCCGTTTGACATGGCAGAACGGTCTGCTCCACAGCCCGTTCTTGGACATCCTCCTTCCTGAGGTCTTCTAACCATGGGGAATGAGAAGGCCACATGTTTTTCAAAGCCACCTTACATTTCATTTCCCATTATGTGATAAAATGCATATTCACCACATAACTGTCCTATGAGGTGTGTGTACCAGACCACACAATGATGGGGGACAGGGTTTTGGCTAAGCAAAGGCTGGGATGTACTTGTCTACGAAATCAACAGCACTGAATAGGATGAATAAAACTCTTCTGGTAAATCATCTATTTCTGTGAAGTCTTCTCTCCTAAAATTCTGTTTTTGAGTCACGGTAGTCATATTTATACAAGAAGACTGCACGTTTCTTTGTTTCTTTTACTGGCTGTGCTTAGGAAGCTAGAAACACTGTGCTAGTAGCCAATTTTTTGTCTCCTTCTGCGATGAAGAATTTTCTTTCTTTTCTTTCTTTATTTTCTTGCCTTTCTTTTTTAATGCCAGAAAATAATAGACTATCAGCCCCGAGAAAGGCATATGCAAATTAAAAGGGGTAAAGCCAATGGTATGATTATATGCACTTTCTGCTTTGGGAAAAAATATTATTGCTTACTTTGTAAAGGACATGCTCTTCATAATATCCAATTAATAATTTCCCCTTTCATGGAAGACTAATGGGCTGTAATTTAAGTCTCAGTCAATATTTATTGTGACTGATACTGTATTAGTGATAAAATCGGTAAGTCTTCTCTTCTAAAGACAGCTACCCTTACTGAAACATTTGAATTCCTTCTACACGAAATAAATAGTGACAACCAAGTAAGTCCCTAGTGGATTGCAAAGAGCCTCCAGAATTTCCTCCAGTCCCTTAAAGACTTCTTTTTTTCCTTTCTTTTCTTTTTGGCAGGGATTTATTAGGTGAAAAGAGCTGTCATGATATCACAACTGTGTTTATGATGGAAATGTCTTTTCAAAGATGATGTTCATAAAGCTCTAGACACATCTGCTGTTACCCAGATTTTTGCTCTTTCTATAGACAGATCCCCTTGATTGTGCATCCTTTATTCTCACTTTGGATTTAATAATGTGTTTTCTTCTTCAGGAGAGCAAAAAGAATGGGGTTATGTACATCAAAATTAATTCTCATAATTTAGCTAGGAATTAATCCATTAATTGTTTTGAAGATTACTTTGAAGATCAAATCCTCAGACTGGCATCGGAAGCTTACTGAAAGCCAGTAGAGGACATAAGCGTGGGCTTTATGTGCACAGATGCAATGGAAAAGGTGTCCAAATATCTTCTGTGTCTGTCTATGACTACACACTAGGCTTCTGATATAGTGAGTTTCGGTTATCCAGTTCAAGGATAATAGATGCATAGTTCATAATAGGTAGTTCTTCACGCAGAAACAGGAGAGATACTTTTTAACAAGTCGGAAGGAAGAGAAACCATTTTGAGATGTGTACGAACCTTGTCAATAAATTGTAGTAAAAGTCCAACTAGACCATGAAACGAATAGGGATTTTATCTAACCCTTATAGCAATTTACTTTCTGATTGACATCACTTTTCCCTGATTTCAACTTGTCTTAGTGAATCTTATGCAACAGCTGAGTTTTTCCTAAGTGTACTGGTATTTTGTGTTTCTCCACAGAAAACAAGACACATAATTGAGTTTCAGACAAAAAAAGCCACCCCAAACCAAACAGAAGTTTTCACTCCATGGTCTGTTCTCAGATTTGTTCTCACATTTTCTAAGAAACCTCCAAAGATACAAAACGTGGAACTGAATATATATAATTTTTTGATGATTATAGATTTTTCTGTGCCCGATATTATGAGCCAGAGAGCTTACGACTGTTTATATTGCTGAACACTATAACGAGCTGTTTGGCTGCCTTTCTTCCCCGTTGTCAGATCACAGATTAGCCAGGGAGCCAAAGGAGGCTTAAAAAAACGGTGAGAGCACATATGAAGAATAGAAGCTACCTTCACTCCTTGTTTCATTCTTATGTTCCCACTCTCTAACTACACAAAAAGATTATACTGAGCTTTTTAGAAAAAAAGCTAGAGCCCCAGAAGATTTCTAAAGAAGAAATTTCAATTAAATTTTCTACTTCATTTACATTTAGGGAAATCTGAAGACAAAGCCATTTAAATAAGGAAGTAATAATTCCAAAATTTTCTTATAATCTGTGTAAAGGTGTTAGCTATACAGAATGAAACTGAAGTTATGGATGAAAATAAAATTTGTTACTTAAGACAAAATACCAATATTTTTTGTGGGGAAAGAGGATGGATAAGCTCCTTACAGACCTGTGCTCTAAGAAAACTGTATATGCTTGATTATATTTCTTCTTGCTTTGTATTTAAGAAATTGTAATAAAGAATTTTTTGTCCTCGTTTATAATAGGTTTGAAGTAACTAGTATTATTAAGCAAAATTTAAATAAATCATTGATATTATTTTTCATTTATAATAAACACAAAGCAAATGAAGTGCTTTACGCTGACTGGGAAATTGTTTGTGAATACCGTTGATATTCAGGAAAACTATTAACTATTCATATTTCCTCTAATGAAAATGTGATAATTTGAAAAATTTCTTTGCTACTTGATTCCATTATATAAATGTTTCTCTTAGTTCTTCCTTTTGACCATCTGTTGTCTGCCAGATCTATCTTACAGTAAATACATAGAAAAGATGTCATGTCTTGCTGCGCAGCTGGAGAAGTTCCTAGCAGAGTAGCAACCTTATCTCTTGTGCACATTCTGGATATCTTTTGTGCCTTTTTATTAGTACAAACTGCTAAATCAAAAGGAAATTTGATGCCTGTTAAAGTGAGGTAGCATCTTCTTCCTTAAAATAAAAAAAAGAAGTGGTTTTCTTCAAAGATAATTCTGATCAGCTGGAGAGGGTCCACAACAACTGAATTCAAGTGACAAATAAGAAGAAAATGAAGCCTTAGAAGCCCCCCTCCTCCCTGTTTAAAAGAAAATCTTTACATGGGGTATTTATTCGCTGTTTCATATGTAGATAATCCTTTGCAAATGGTAAAGAACTAGAAATTAGGAAAATAGTAAGCAATAATACCGCTGGGAGTCATTTACTTGGGCTTCACTTACCTAAAATTACTACAATTATTAAATGTGTTGGAAAGAAATAATGAAACAGTACATCGTCTCTGCAAAAATGTACAAATTATATTTCCTGCTACAGAAATTGTTTAAGAGATATGAAAGACCATTATGTCATGATTCAGTAACAATTTACTTGCAATTTAATAGCAAATTAGATTCATATGCTATCATTTATTGCCAATTGGATAGGAAAGAAATAAAAATAGATTCTCTGTGTCCAGAGAGATATTTTGCATTTGGCACATTTGCTAGTTCTTGAATTACTGCATTTTGCCAATAGTTTTCCTGTGAGTATGTGGTAGCCCAGTGATCTTCTAACTACTCTGGACTGCCTGAGGCCATGTGGTCTTTCAGTGTTTCCATTCATGCACAGAAGACGATGCCCAACAAAGCTGTAATGCTCTTCAGAAGTTTTCTAGGAAGAGCTATGCCATACTAAACATCTTTAGATAAAACTTTGATTAATGCTGCAGACTGTGGACGTTGATTTGAAATAAATTGTGACTGATGATGAGTTAATGGCCGTTTCCATAATCATCATGCCATCAGTAATTTATCAAGGTAGTGTCCCTGATGTCACACAGCCTGGGTAACTGAGGGACAGAAGCACAAGCTGTGATTTTAAAATGCATTTCTAAGGATATTTTAAAATATTTCCAACAGTATAATAATCTGTACTATGCTCTAAGCAAATAAAGATCTGCCAGGACTGTAATACAGTACTTTTGACAAAAATTTTCTGTAGAAAAAGGTGACAATTTTATCCTTGGAACACTTAAATGAAAATTTTCTTATCAGATGGTTCAGCATAATTTGCCAGTATGCTCTGGAACAAAATAACTTGCTGGGTAAAGCAATCTGTCGAAGAAACTCATATTAACTCTCCTAGACCCTTTAAAAATATGTGTATTTCCTCTTTCTGTGTTATTAAATATCAACCATAGCTCACTGATTTTTGGTTTGCTTCTTATTTTGTTAGTACAGTAGAAAGACACGATATATAAAAGCATCTAGTCTTTGAAAAATGTTCTATAATGACATGCCTTTTCCTATACACAAAACATTAATGACAAAATGAACTCTAAACTGCCACAGTTACCTTTATGTCAGGCATAAGTAAAAGGCTATAACATATACATATACAACATGGATATGAACTAAGTCACGAAGTGCTCTTTTTGGTATTCGCAACGTCTAATTTATGCATTTAACTTTGGGTTTCTAAATCAGGAGCCAAGTTCTGCAGGCAGCCAGTGGAAAGAGACAGGCTGTGCCACCGTACAGCACAGAGCAGGAGTGCTTGAATCGGCTCCTAGAGCAGCCTCCCTCTCTCCACCGACTATGGAGCAAGCTTAGTGAAACTAACTTACACATACACCTTAAATTGGATACCTAAAACAGATGGACTGAACACCTGCCTTTGTTTTCCACAGAATTTTTATAACATTTGGCTCTGAGGAAGGCCTTTTGCAATAGGAGATGATTCTGCTGACCTGAACAAAGTATTAAAAATATTGTAACAACAACTTGATATAGCAGAGCTCATCCCCAGAATTCTCTTTCCCTCTTTCTCAATTTCAATTTCCAAATGGCAGGTTCATATTTAAGATAAGGAAGAACATCTTCCTTTGAACTCTAGGTTCTGAGCTGCCCCGTTTCCACAAAATATATACTATTCTGTGAGCTCAATTCCAATGCACTATTCCAAAAACTTTGGCATAAAATATAAATTACAGAGAAACAAACACTTCTTCTGGCCTTAAAGCAATGGGAAAATAGACAGAGAATACAAAGCAATTCTCTTGAATGTTTTTTGGCTAAAACAAGAGCAAAACTTTTCTAGAATTTTACTTCAGAGTTTCAAGGTTCTAAACAAGTATTTAGATTTACAACTAGTAAGTTTATTTTTAACATTCCCTGCAGTAATAGATAATAAATGTCCATTAACTGTATAAAACTAGACTCGCAATACATCCTATTCTATTGTCAGGTCTTTCTCTTACTGTATAAATTCAGTGACGTTTTTCTGACTTACTTATACAAGTGCCTCAAGTAGCCTGGATGGTAAGAAAAGGAAACTGGTCACTTGGAAGGGAGAGGACATAGTAAGTATAGACACAATGGCTTTAACGTAAAAAGTTGTGTTACTTTGTTTTCCCTGTTGTCAG
The DNA here is from genome assembly GCF_017639655.2 of Falco naumanni. Classification (NCBI taxonomy): domain Eukaryota; kingdom Metazoa; phylum Chordata; class Aves; order Falconiformes; family Falconidae; genus Falco; species Falco naumanni. Next base: position 3,164,512 of record NC_054054.1, on the reverse strand, counting down.
AGAACAAAAGGCAGAACTGTTTGCAGTTCCTGGCTTTTTCAGGAGAAGTAGGTGGGTAACCCAGCTGGTGAAATGCAGGGAGGCAGAGCCAGACTGCTGGCTACCAAGGCTGACCTTCTCCTCCAGCAGTGAATGCAGCCAGCCTGACACAACTTGATTCAAGTAATGGAATGTAACCACAGAAAAACATGCTTTCTGTCATCTTAATATTATACAGGATTCATACATGCTAAAAGTTTACAGAGAATCCAGAAAACTTTCCAACAGTTAGAAGAATGAACCAGCCACCTTGCAGTTTGGGGATTTGTCATTTGGAAGGTCTGGCAGTGATGGATTGTACACTCAGGTGAAAGGGGGCAGAAGGGGTCAACTACATTTCCTGGAGGGGGAAGCGTTACAGAGTTTAACAAGAGTACAAAGGTGAACTCTCCTAGCAATTACTAGGAAATTTCTAAATTGCTGTAAAAAAATAAAGAGTGCTCTGTGCTAAGGACACGGAGCTGTCCAGTACTGCTAAGAGTAGCATCAATCTTAGCTGGAATTTTTACTGGGGAGGGTGGGGACATTTTTATGAAAATATGCCTGAAGCGGCCAGGCAGTTGGACGAGATGATCACTGTAGATCACTTCCAACTGAAATATTCTATTCTATTCTACTCTGTTCTGTTTTATTGTCTCATATCCTTAAAATTGGAGGAGCTGCAATGAGTCTTTAGCGCTGCCGCTGCTGAAGTGTATTTCACTGAACATTCTGCAGTACAATAATTCCAGGAGTTTTAGTGGACCTCATTGTTTTAAGATCTTTGAGAGCCTTCATAAAGCTCCATTTAAATTGGTTGAGCTCTACACTAGAGCTCCAGGTAATGGCCTGTATAACCAAAAGGTCCCAAATGTCCACAGCAACGTGGCTCTCGTTTGGGGAGCGTTTTGTTTCATACAACCACTCCTGTAGCCTTTCACTTACTTGTTTCAGTTGGCCTTTACACTACTCATCCCCCTTTGGGATGAAGTTATTGATAATGAAATTAACACAGCCATTTTTAAAAAAGGGAATGTATTGTTTCTATTAATGATTAAAGTTGCTCTGTCTACAATTTTATACTGCTTGGAAATGAACCAGACATTTACTGCTGACTATTAAAGTAAACAAGCTTATGATTTAATAAAGGCGTAATAAATGTCTTTCTCCTCTTTACGACAGAACAAAATTCTTGTCTAACATCTTGTGATCTAGGCTGGAAACAAATTTCTGTGACAAATGCACACTCATTATCTGCAGAGATTAGAGACCTACTTAAAACAAATCAAAAACACTCAATGTCTGCACATTGGTTTTACATACCAGTGTGTTGACCCCTCTAAGAGATTGAAAGGTTTTGAACTTCAGCACTGTCACTTGAACAATAGTTTAAGATTCTAATAATGTCAGACATAAAAGATAAACAGGAAAAGCTTGATGCTAGCCCTTGCGTAAGGTGAAGAACACAAATACAAAATTGTTGAAGGAGAAAAGCTAAAAGCTTCAAGCCACAACAAGAACAGATAAATAAAGGGGAACTGGGAATGATCAGTTTTCTGGGATAAAACTTTTATACACAGATCAGCCAGGCCTGGTGCAGAAGTTTGAAAAAGACCAGATTAAAATATAGATGCTAATTCTGTCTTGTAAACTCTGGGTGCATTCTTCAGTGACAAATAGAATAAATCTCTACACAAACACGTTGTGTAATCACAATGCTATATTACTCAACTAGAACAGTCAACTTTTCTTTAGGCTAATCTTTACAATTTTTCTGTTTGGTCATATTTCACATATGGTTTTACTTAAAAGAGACTTAAGAGAAGGTATGTCAAACTAATCTTCAAACATTTATTTTTTTAAAAAAATATCAAGGATAAACTGAACCCCCACCATAAAAACAAAAAACCTTTCTGTAACTTTGTTTTAATGTCATAAAATTATACCGTACTAGCTAACAATATACGAGAAGCCTAGAATTCTGATTTTCTCCTGAGAAAAAGACTGAAATATCAGAAGTTTGTGAGAAAATGTAAGTGATAAGAAAATTTAGAGACAAAGTAAGCCTTTTGTATGTAGAACCAAAACCAATTGAGGGTCTTTCCTAGTGTTTCAGGTGTGGAAGTTTCTTTTCCTTTTTAAAAGCCATGCAAGACTGCAGAAATAATCTTCTACATCTATAAATTGGTTTGACTAATCTCCTAGAAAAAATTCAATAATGATTCACAGAAAATTCAGACAATATGTGTGTAATGCCATACAGCAAGGCTTCAAAGAATAGAGAATGCATCTCTTGCAAGGATGACACTATGTTCCATGAGCCTGAGTTTGGCTTGACTTTTTAAGTGGCTTTTAAAAATGTTTTAGAATTTTTAAACACATTAGAGAAACACCACAATGCTTTTCAGAATGTAAGTATGTAAAGTACATATTTCTGTAGCATAATTGAAATCTGATTAATCTTTTCCCCCGGAGATCTCTTAGAGTTGAGAGTAGTGACTATCATAGGAAGAAGACTCAGCAACAAGAGGCATTTCCATTTAACAAATATTTACTCTGGAACATCAAAGGAATGTTTCGAAATATGTTGCAACAATGAAACTTAAATCTTTTGACTATGCATTACGCATGTCATTTAACATTGTTGCACCTTAATTTCCACAGATGTGAGAAAAAGAAAATAATATTTATTCAATATGCTTACATGGATTTTGCAGAAATATATTAATTGGTATTTGAGCTATACTTGAGAAGTATAATGTAGTATCTTAACTGAAATCTCCATGAAATCCTGAATATTGCCTTGGGAAATAACAACATTTTTTATTTTCATTGGCCCTTAATAAAATAGCATATTCATATGAAAACAATATATGAAGATATTTTATTGGGGAGAGGGGAATTAAACCAGCTTTTTATTTTTCTCCAGCTCTCAGTAACAGATTTATATGAGAATAATATATGAAGAAATGTTATGGGAGAGCAGAAATTAAAGCATAAAAGTATCTTTCAGAGAATGAATGAAAAGCCATATTTATCTGACAGCAAAAACTGTAGTACGTGCATAGAACAAGTAGTATATTGAAATGCTACTAATGCATTTAGCCTGCTATCAGTTCATTTAGGTTATACATTATTAGTTAAAATAACAACAGAGATTAAACTCTCCCTCTCTCTCCTAGTTAATTCCTTCCAAAACTGTTTCAGTATGTTCTTTGCTGCATTTGAGTTTTATAGTCACAGGCAAAAGGACTAAGAAATCTATCTCAGGCTTGGTTTTGGATATGTCATACAAAAATCCAATACTGTTGCTCTGAGCACCTTTCTTTCAAGCCTCAAAAGGCACTGCTTTTAGTTTTGGATTGACTCTAAAAATAGATGTCTACTGGAAGGGGAAAGCAGTTTATCCTACTGTCATGCTTTATGATATACATAAATGAAGACCAGTATGTGTTCTATACATCTGTACCTATGAACACAGGCAGAATTTTATCCCCAGAATGTAAATATGGAAGGCTGTATCTGCCAATTATTCTGTTATCACTTGAATTTTTGTAAATAAGTCAGTGAAACTGAAGATGGACTAATAAAATACATCGTAACTTTCACAATCTTGTTCTAATAATATGTAAACTGTATAATAATAATGAAGATTGGGTCAGTGCTGAGAAAATAGAAAAATGACATCTAAAATACAAAAATACAAAAAAGAAAAATTTCCATCTAAGATACAAAATAATATCTTTTAGAAATTGGAAAATAAATTGTTTTCTACATACTAGTAAGTTTTTTCACATTCATCTTTCAAAACTTTCTATTTGCTTGACAACAGGATGTGATTTATAGTTTAGAAATTAATTTTTAACTGTTAAATGATTCCTTTTGGTATTGTCCAATACTTCTCATATTACTTATGTCCTACTTTTTCCTGCTTTACTCTTTTCTAGCCCCAGAGAACATATTTTAATTTTTCCATGTATGTATGTATGTATGTATGTATGTATTTATTTATTTATTGTTTTGTTTTGGCTTTTTTTGTGGGTGTGTATTTTTTATTATTATTTTAAAATGTTAAATCATTATGGCAAGTGGCCATTCTATTTGTTTAACTTTTTAAAAGTGGTTTTATTAGTTTCAATCTATTTTTAGTCACAAAAAAGGATTTGGATCACTCAGATGTTGTTCTTCAAACACAAAAGAAAACCAGAAAAATTTCATAATATCCATTTGTGTACCCCTATTAGTTGAAGGGCAATGTTCAGTAATGCTGTTCCATACAGGCATTTATGTATATTTTAAATAATGCTAGAAAGACATAAAATGTATTATGTATAGATTGCAAATAGTCTCATTAAAACATACATATATTTCTTTTAGTATGCCAAATAACAATCTCACACTTGTTAAGTCACAGCTACTTAATTTTCACATCTCTCTAGGTACTCTAGAACACCAAATTATTAAAATTACTCTCCTCACAGCACATACAATAGTTCCTGCCTCAGTGCTTCCAACTGGTAGGCATCTGCTCTTGGGTAACACTCAAGTGGTAAAGTCTGGTTGGCAAAGCAATACTGCCTGTCTCAAAGGCTTTCCCTTGTTTTTCAAGGTTTTCACTTATTCCTGTCTTCAATAGTCTTCTGAACATGCTCTACAAACCAGCAATTACTGGTGACTCAGTTACTTATTTTAATCACCAGAGTTTTAAATGTCTATTCACATCAAAAATATTACCTCAACAATTAAACGATTTTAGAACTGTTCCCAAAAATGAAATGGCTACATGAAGAAAGAAAAAATGAGTTCTTAAATTCATAGGTCGTCTCATTACAGATCCTATTCAATTCACAATAGAATTCTCCTGAATAAATTCTCAAATAAAAGAATGGCCTTTGATATGGACACTTTTTTCAAAGGTATTCAAATATCCATGTTTCTCTCTAAACAAGGTATTTAGAGAACACAATTACAGGGTCCTGCTCTTTCATTTATGTCTTATGTAACTTGCTGTTTTGCATAACATAATAAAGCTTTTCTGTATAGCTTTGTATTCAATCTGTTGTTAAAGGTACAAGAAGAACTAATGAGATTACCTAGGACTGACAGGGGAAGTTCGAGGAAGACTGATTTAGTCTTTTATCTACCTGAGATGGCTAAACAGAAATATAAGGCACTTTACTGCATGGTGGGGTTTCCCCCCCCCCCCCTTTTTTCAGATGCCATCCCGAAATAAACATGCCAAAACTCTGCTTTGCTGACTGCGTCATCAGAGCTTGCAAACGCTAGCACTTCTCTGACAGGCATCGTGAATCACAGTTATTTTTTCTCTCAATGTCTACGAGGTCTGCCACCTGAACTGGCATAGTTTGTAAGTGCCATCAACTTCTCCTCAGGGCTTACAAGCTATACTTGCTCTTTCAGAAGAATCTGAAAATGTTGTGAACCATAACTATGTTTCTGAGAGAACTTACAAGTTCTGCCATCTGTGCCTGCAGTGCTTTAGAGCATCATAATATGGATATGCAGATATTTTCATCATGGGGTTTACGATCTCTACCAGCTGCATCAGCAGAGATTGTTAGTGCTGTGAACCACAACCATTTATCTCTCAGCACAGACGCCTGCTTTACTTTTTCATTCTTAATAGTCTATCTCTGCTTGACCCACTGTTATACATACGTGTATATTTTTCAGCGAAAGAGAAAGCAAACCCCCAAAATAATCCTTTGAAGCAGATCTTTAATCACTACAGATATGTACAAATCCCCAAATATTTACCTAAGTTTAACTATGCCCTGTCTAGACCAAGAATTTACTGCAAATACAATTATTGTGATAGCTGTACCACTTGTAGTGCTTTCTGTAGTCTGACAAAGCCGCAGCTCTTGCTGCTATTCACAGATTTTGAGAAAACACTTCCTTTTTTAAATAGGAACTTAATCTCTCTTTATGCTGTTCTGACATGTTCAGACTATCTCCAGTTTGGACAATACCATGAAAAAAATGCCCTTGTGAAGGAATCTTTTGCTCTCAGCCGATATCTTGAGGGTGTTTTAGCACTTGGCGTTACATCACTACTCTCCCCACACTGGCCGTGGGAAGGAAATGTGCTGGGCGTTTATGAGGATTCGTGGCAGATCCAGATGGGTAAAATGAGGGCTGCGTGTGTCAGAGAGTGTGTAGAAAGGAGCTCCATCTTCTCCATATGCTGAGAGAGAAAGAAGCCACTGGCATGCCAAGAAGCTCCGAGTGGCTGTCTAAATGAGGAAGACAGGGATATAACGGAAAGGAGTCAGAGATTTTACTATGGATGTCATCAAATGCCTATTGCATTCCTATATACAAGTATGGGAAACACATGGAGCTGGAAAGTGTACTAGTAAAATGCCTATAAATTAACAACTGGTGAACTTTCAAATTACGGCTTTGAAGATACTGGGCTTATAAATCTATAAGTCTGTGTCTGTGTGCTTACACATGGCTGGCTTCAAACAATTAGATGCAATTTCATTTGGCTATGGTGAAGTGCCAAACCAGACATACTTTGTGGATACACGCAGCTTTGAGGAAAAGGGATTATTTCCTATCAGCTACATGGAGATTTGTTTGATACCTGTGATTTTGCAGATCTTGCTCCTGGAGCTCTCTGGCTGTGTTGGTTGCTCATAGCTGGGGAGATGAAGGACACCAAAGATCCCAGGCAGGAGAATCAGGCACCTGGTGACTCTAAAAAGCAGCTGTATCTGCGTCCTGCAGATCCTGGGCCTTCAGACCAGCTGAAGGTTTTCCTTACAATGTGTCTTTTGGAAGTCAATGAACAGAAACGATTTTGGAAAACTATCTGCTTAGGTTGAAGGTATTTTTGGTTTCCATTATAAATGTAGAGATTTTAAACATGAAAACTTTAAAGTCAGTTTTCATTATTTAAAAAAAATTATCTGAAGTCACATACAAGTTTTGTTGCTGATGACATCATGAGGAAAATGTAAAGTTTCTAGTTGAAGCTAGGCCTTTATTTTTATCTTTGCTGAATGTGAATGAAAACCCTCTGATGAATTTTTAGCAGTTGAGATGTAATATTTAGATCATGGAAAGTAGTAGAACCTTGTGAGGTCATCTAGTGCTTATTAACTAATACATATCTTGCTTTTTCAAGATTTCTTGTATCGTTGGTTCTGTGTTGAAAAACTAAATGTACTAAATTTTATACAAAAGACAAATGTTCAAAAAGAAAACAGGAGTATCAATGCTTTCTAACTCTCTTAAATACTAATTCTACTGTAGTCTTTACTGAATGGTCATTAGTGCCGTGATCCACATGCTCAGGAACATTCAAAATTTCAGTCCTACTCCCTCTTTGCAATGTACCGGTAAGATAGCTGACATTTTGTTCCTTGCTTGCATCAATTTTTTAGCAATTCTAACATATGTTTACATACATATTTTCCATTAACACTTCAAACCATTTACAAATGCTCCTAAAATTCCATTTTTGTAGCACTGCTGCTTTCTAAACCTGTTTTTTTAAGAAAAGGGAATCTAAAAGGTGTGAAGTCAATTGATTTAAAAATGTGAATTGGTGCTTGTTAATTTTTTTTTAATGCTTTTCTACCAGATACAGCAACTAAGCACACAAAAATGTTGAGTTTATACAACCTTCTGAGGGAGAAGGACTACATTTTCCTCAGACTAATAGTAAATATTTCCCTTTCTGAAACAGTGCAGAGCTCTGCAAAAGAGAAAAATCAAAACCAAAATAAATGTGGAACTGCACCTGCTTCTTGGAAGTAGGTGGTGTTTAAGCTGAATTTAATCTTGGTATTTATATACAGAGAGCACACTGGCAAAGAATCCACACAAACATGGTCCAGGTATCTACAATTAGTGGATCATTACTAAACCAAATTATTTTCATGTATCTTTTCATTATTTTCAAGTGCATCTGACCATTATGTCATTGTTTGGAAATCTGCAGTCAAAACTGCAAACTGGAGGGAAAACTGAAAATTGCTAAAAAAATTAACTTTGTACTAATCAACTATGTATTGGGATGCCTGCAAGATTTCCCTCTTTTCCCTAATATGAATATGAAAACATTTAGAGGGCTTATTGATCCCCAATACTTAACTGTTAGGTCATATGAATAGCAAATGAAATATGATATAAAATATGCAAAATAATAGAACATTAGCCTAAACAACACTAATAAATTGCAAAGCTTAGCATGAAATTGAAAATCACTAATGGAGCACTGTGCAGTTTGTTGAAGCAATGAGCAGTCAAAGAATCATACATAATGTAACAGTACAATTGCTAACAGCAGGCTCATAGAAGACAATTTAAACTTATTTTTTATGGACAAGAGGAATTGATCTTTGAAGTGGTTCCTAAGGAGATTCCACTTAGCACGAACAGCATCTTGGGAGTGAGTTCTGGTCTATCCCTTGCATCAAATACATATTTATGAACTTCCAGAAAAGACTGATTTAAATTACACATGAGGTTATGGTTTACGAACTTAAACCAGAAGAGGTAAAAATACTAGACATGTGGAACTAATACCTGAAACTGGTATTGAATTCAACAGTTATGACAGTCCTGCATGTTCCACTGAAAGACAGGCCATGTAAAATGAGTTCTACTTCTTAAAATTCTTGGTAGTTACAAATATTTAAAGCTACAAACACAAAACACAAATAGCTTTCAAAACCAGGCTATGCTAGATGATGTTCTATTTTCTCAAGGCCGCCTACATGAAAAAACTTAGGTTTAATATAGTTGGTATCAAATGCACTGATAGGAAATGTTCTCACATTTGTGAACATTCACAGGGAAAATTATATAATTTTTTTCTTTTATCAGAATTTTCTTAATGAGATGTTAAATTCTACGTTGCCATTAAATATAATTCCACAATTTATATAATCTAGTGGTGCCATAAGATCTGATGTATTTTAAGTATGCTAAAATGAAGAACTGAAAAGAAAAATGCGAAAATATTAAGAGATTGCATGTGAAGAAAATATTTTCCTCTTGTAAAAGGTATTTTAATTGTAATATGGTAACTGTTCACTTTCCTTTTATGTTTTAAGCAGCCAACATTTTCCTTGATGAGCATGACTTTTTTTTTCCCCAACTGATTTCAACTTAATATATGTGTATTTTATGCTGTTATTTTGCACTCTGTTGTTTTGTAGGCCCAAACTCTGGCCTTATTACCATCAGTGTCTTATTGAATCTCTGAAAATATCTGCAGAAAAACTATGTATGTGTAAAATGGGAAGGTGGGACAGGTGGGTCTTTTGTTTGTTAAAATGTAAAGTATTGAAGTATTGGTGTGGGCTTTTTGTATTACTAAAGTTTTGTGGATAGATTGCTACTACTTATGCCCAGTCATATAGCTAATCACAATTAATTCAATAGCAAGTACGTTGCCAAAGAGCATCAGTTCTTGTGTTCACCATGCAAACAATATTGTAGCTTGCATCTTTTCAGATCTGAGGGATTGTTTAAAAATGTAGCCAAGACAAAACTGTGCAACAGAAATTCCAACATCCCAGGGTGCCCACTGATGTTTTAAGGTGGGATGACTGAGGGAATGCAGGGTCATCGCCATGGGATGTTCTTTGACCGCTCTTGAAGCTGAAAATGCCTTATCCAAAGTACTACCTGGAGGTAACAGTCCCAAGTTTATATGGATACCCTTCTGAATTTACTAGAGGTACCTCACTGGAAATTTAGTGGATTAAAATTTTATAGTACAACTCAGCAAGTAGCTTGTGACTTCAGGGAAGCAAACAGAGAATTACAACATTATAGCCATATATATCCCTGTTAAAGACATAGGCTCCAATTCAGAAAAAAATTCTCATCACAGTAATTCAGGTACAGGTGTTTCTCTATACAGCTGGTATTGTCAAAATGAGATATAGGATGTGCAACTTACTCTTTTGGGCATGAAATATGGATAAAATACCTAAACAACCTATACATCAAAAAGAGTGGTAATAATTAAGCATAGCTATTATACAAGTTTAGGTTTTGCTTTATTCAGCTGTGACCTCTCTACCAGTCAAAATAAACTGATTTTTTATAGTCTACCTGTAAGCGGCATTCATGCTTCTCAAGCTGCATAATATAAGAACTGTACAGTCATACAGCTATTAATCTACTCAGCAACAATAAGGCTATTTTTTTTAAACCTGCCTGGTTCTTATTTTTGGCTGATCCAATTCTTTTCACAACCTAAGCTGTCTTTTTGGTGTGATTTTTTTTTTTTAAAGGGTTCATTTTCTTCCTGGGTGTCAGCAAAGCACAGTTTCGCAATTTCCTTGTCTCCTACCTTTTGCATCAAACAACTATGAATTGATGAAAAGTACCCCTTTTCCATAGCGTTTTTCTCTGATGCTAGTATTCAGCTGTTCATCCTCTGGGATGAACTTCCTATCATACTGCTCAATAACACAAGTGTAATAAGAATGCTAACATTTTCAGAAAAGGCTACATCAGAAATTGGCACCTTAGTTAATGATATTTGAATGAAAAGAAACTCCCCCTAGACCTATGAAAAATAATGTATTCCCTATTCCTCTCATCAAATAAATACATACATAAAAATGAGGAAGCTGACAGAGACTGGAATGTAGCAGTTGGAAAGTGAAAGTAAGCGGGATGATGTTGGCTTGAGGGGACTGATATACTGGAATTAGACGCTGAGGACCTGAAGTGATATGGGGGATTTGGGATGATGCATGGTTGGTTGCATGGGATGATACTGGGAGGGAAGAAACTGGAGTGAGCAGTCATGGCACATAAGGTACGGTTTTACCCTAGGCAATCCTACTTGTCACCACTAAGTAGAGGACAGTAGAGAGAGGAGTGAGTTAGCAGTAACCTGACGTGGCTGTTGTCACCATCCTCCCTTTTAACCACTGGAAGGGAAAGTGACCACCAGGAGGGCTCAGAATGTGGCCTGATTTAGCTGTTCTACTCAGAAAGCGTGTGGATCCTCCAGAAGCACTATTGAAGCCACCACTGTAGGGCGTGGGATGGGTGTGGATACCTTCAGTGTCCAGGGAGTATTGAGAATCTGTGCTCAGACCGGACCAGTGTTACAAGCATTGGTTTTGGGGACTGCTGCTGTATATCTACATTTTGAATATTCTTATTTGATTCTGTTTTACTTTAAATATGAATGAGGCAGGCTAAGTTAAGATAATCTGTATTTTCCAACTCATTGCCACTCCCTCCCACAAACCTTGTAAGTGGTAATCAATAGTTATATTATTATTAGACCAACTTTAAGACACAAAACGACAAATGTGGGAAACTGTTTTTCTTAAACTGCAAATGAAAATATGCCCAAACAAGGACTGTGGCTTGTCTTCAGAAGTGCGTAGGAATTCATACAGTTCCTCAAAAGCATTTAAAAATAATTAATTATTTGCTTCCAAGTGCTGAGCAAAAATAAAACTGATCCGACAATTCTCCGTCTGCTACAAAAGTCTGCATTCTCCGTAGCTCAGTTGTGACAGAAAGGAATGATTTCATGGGAAGAGCATGCTTGCTAGACCCTGTACTGCCACCCAGAATATCTGCAATAGCAAAGCAATAGAAAACTGGCAGACCTGTATCTCTAGCTCTTTTAGCTTAGAATAAGAGGTAAACACCAGGAGGAACAGTAAGGTCATGTACAAATTACTTTGTATTTTCTGTGTATTTTAGTACAACTTCACGACCCATTGAAAATATCCAATATCAGTGACTAAATATCAAATTTTGCTACTTGCTCATCTCTAATACTTTGCTTTGTTCTACTTGCAGTGTGTTTTCATCGTAAAGACATGAGTCATCAATAGTTACTGATTTGGGATAGATCTGAATATCTGATAATGGGATAAATCTGGCAAGTAAGGTAATAAGAAGAACCTATGAAAAATATTTAAATCTAAGTATAAAACTCAATTTTTAGTTTAGGGAGGATAGGAACCTTCCCCCAGGGCTCAGTATTGGGACCAGTTCTGTTTAATATCTTTATTAGTGATCTGGATGAGGGGATTGAGTGCACCCTCAGTAAGTTTGCAGACAACACCAAGTTGCAGAGGGAATGTTGATCTGCCTGAGGTCAGGAAGGCTCTGCAGAGGGAGCTGGCAGGCTGGATCAATGGGCCGAGGCCAACGGTATGAGGTTCAACAAGCAGTAAGGCCGGGTCCTGCCCTTGTGTCACAGCAACCCCATGAAATGCTGCAGAGTTGGGGGCAGAGTGGCTGGGAAGCTGCCTGGTGGGAAAGGACCTGGGGGTGCTTATTGATGGCCAGCTGAACATGAACCAGCAGCGTGCCCAGGTGGCCAAGAAGGCAAAGAGCACGTGGCCAGCAGGACAAGGGAAGTGATTGTCGGGGGACAATCAGCACTGCTGAGGCTGCACCTTGAATAGCGTGTTCAGTTTGGGGCCCCTCACTTCAAGAGGGATGTTGAGGTGTTGGTGTTTGCCCAGGGAAGGGCAACAAAGCTGGTGAAGGCTCTAGAGGACAAGTCTTATGAGGAGCATCTGAGAGAACTGGCGTGGTTTAGTCTGGAGAAGAGAAGACTCGGGGGATCTTATTGCTCTCTACAGCTACCTGAAAGGAGGCTGTAGGCGGGGATGGGGGTGGGGTGTAGGTCTCTTCTCCTGAGTAACTAGCAGCAGGAAAGGGGGAAGCAGCCTCAAGTTACACCAGGGGAGGTTTAGGCTGGATATTAGGAATAATTTTTTCACTGAAATGGTGTTGAAGCACTGGAACAGGCTGTCCAGGGAGGTGGTGGAATCATCATTCCTGGAGGCATTTAAAAGAATGCATAGATGGGGTGCTTAGAGACATGGTTTAGTGACGGACTTGGCTGTCCTGTGTTAATGGTTGGACTTCATGATCTCAAAGGTCTTTTCCAAAACCTAAATGATTTTATAAGTCTATGAATCCTGAAGCTATTTTATATATGAAAGAGTGCCTTCCTTTTTTCTTTACGTGTATCTCTGTCCATTCCCTTCTGGTTTTGATCAAAATTGTCAGGGTCTGCCAATGAAAAGAATTGCTAGTATATGAACAATCTCAGTCTTGTGTATCTGCTTTTTTAATTCACTCTGTAATGGTGCTATGTAAGCCTACTGATATAGTGATATAATCTCCTGCTTAATAAAAGAGGGACCCCCAAACTGGCATCACTTTTTAATATACAAGAAGTTCTACTGTAGTTGCAGTGTATGTAGAGAGAGTAGTACAAGTAGTATGTCTTTTATTTGATAAATTAATGTATGTAACTATAATCAATATATTCTATATTATTTTATACTCAGAAGCCCTCTTGACCACTGGGAAAGCTCTGAAGATCATATGGATAAATAAAAATATTATCCTTCTGACAACTTTGAGTATATTTACTTGGTACGCTCCAACATATGGTGATTAAGTATGACAAATCATAGTGCTAATATATTTTTTCTTCTTTTTGCGACCTATTTCGTTCCTATGAAAGGCACCAAATGGACAGCCCTCAAATCCTGAGCCTTGTGTTCACATTAGAAAAAGGTACCCAATTTCCTACTGGTGTATATAATCGTTTCCACTGAACCACTATTTGTGATGGTCAGGACAACAGTGTAGTCTGTATACCCTGTTCAGCCCTCAGCGTTTCTATCTATAGTGCAAACTAGAGTGCCCGCTGTGGTATCAGCTTTTGTGGATATAACAACCTGTCAAATAGGGAGTGAATTAACCAGTTCACTACACAATAATAATCACATAATAACTTTAAACTTGTAACAAGCAACCTGAAACTGATCATTTTGGTTATTAGAAGTAGCTGACTTTGACCATCCTTAGAGTAGTTTTTCAATTACCATTGAATATATGTGGTGGAGCCACATTATTACCATAACTACTGTAATCATCATGACAATAATGATTATGCTGAAATCTAAATGTGTGAAATTAAGCCACTAACAACTGTAAATATGTCCAGCAATGAAGTCAATGAAAGGTCATTACACTTTGTACAACTCAATTCATAGAAACCTAGCGAGCACATTGTATTCAGATGATACATGTTTGGAAGATTTGTATTGTGTCTGTAATACTGACTTCGTCGGTGATTTCATGAAGAATGAATGATCATAATAACATGTCATGTCAAATATTCTCCAGGTCTCAAGTTATTATACCATAGCAAAAAACCCACAACAGTTTTCACTTGCAGCTGAAACTACTGAGGTAATTTACTCTTGTAAAGAATGGTGAAATAAAACCAATTTGGTAAGTCAATCCAGTATGACAAGTGCATATATGTTTACATGTAAAGTTAATCCACTTGGATCCTCATACACAATCAGAACAGGATATTTCATTAAAATGTCAGCACTTCCAAACTGAAAAAAAGTAAACTCTGAAGGTAGTGGGGCTGAGTTTCAGTTTGAAAGTGATGATCTGCATTGGATGCAATTTTGCATTTGATTCTAAATAAAGCCAGAGAGTACAATGCAGAGTAAAATACAATACAGGAGAAGAAGAAATAGCTTTCCAAGCATCACGTAACTTTCAGGAGTAGGTATAAATCTACAGAGAATGCTGATCTGGTTTCGTTTTACCATTTTAGTCTTCCCCTCCTCCTTCAGGAGAGACAGGGCAATAGATAGAGAATATGTTTTATTAAATGTAAAATATCAGAAGTCAGAATGTGCTTTACAAGTGTAAATTACTAGGTCCTCCCAACCATGATGCTTACAATCCTATTAGTCAAAGATGTCATACTGAGGAGCTTAAATATGACTTAAGGAGATGTTGGTGAGACTCTTCTGACAAAGTCTGAAAAAAGAGAAACACCTACAGGAGAAACCCTGTCAGAATACAAATGCAATATGAATATAGGTAGATGCAACACTCAGAGGTAGGACAGCAAGGAATTAGAGGAGAAAGGAAGCAGTTTTCATTAACGAGGGATGAACTATCCTGAGTAATAGAAAAATCTAGAAAACAATGGGAATGGCAGAGACAAGGTAAACAAAGGTTATTGAAGTCAGCCAAGGTTCGGCACGAACAGCACTGTATTGGGCTTTACGAATGTGGCAAGGCTCAAGCTTATTTCTGCAATAGTTGGAAGTCTCTGTGCCTTCCCATCAGAACCAAACCCACCTGTGCTGGTCTTGGGAGTAATGCATTTATGTCCCTGTGATGCTGTGTCTGCACTTAAAAAGCTCTGCTGACCCTAACCCAGCTGTGCAAGGAAACAACTTTGTGCCTCTGATATGGTCAGTCTGGTACTCAGTTAAATAACTGGGAATTGACTGAACTTCAATGTCAAAGATAAGATGACTAAATGTAAATATAAACAAGTAAGAAGGTAGTGAAGCATACAAAGGAAAAAGGTGATAGAAAAGGAAAAGCATGAGCAACTACTGACAGAAGCAGCGTTATGGGCAGATTGGAGGGGGTGATCTGAAGGAATTTTCAAATATTTAAGTACTACCTAGAATATGTTATTAAGCTTATAAAGAATGAATGCTGAATTCATATTAAAAATATATACACCAGAAAAAGTGTACAAATGCTGAAGTTCAGGTTGAATTTTTTTTTTAATCATTGACATTTAAGAAAATAATTGATGAGTTTGAGGGCAAAATAAATACTCCTGCAGGCCACCATCCAATGGCAATGGCTAGTCATTCAACAGGGTGAACTGAAAGTATGTCTCCTACACTGAAATACACTGCAATGCGAATCAGTTTACTGAAGGAAATTATGATCTCTTAGATTTGAAGATTTCAAGCCAGATGACAAAAACATAACAGTATACAATGAAAAAGAATGCTGTAAAACCAATCATTCTGTATCACTCAGAATTCAACAGTAAAAAAAAAAAAAAAAAAGTGTATTTCATTTATTTTCCTAGTAAGCCAAGCTTTCTGCACTCCTGACAAAATTAAATAAATATTAAGATACCTTCTTTCGATTCTATAGAAGAGCTGTTACACAAGCCTGCATGTATTTCTTCTTCATCCATGAAAAAGCGATTTACTTTATCTTGTGGTTGCATTTCTCTTTTGTATGCTGTTTCTTTGATTTCTCACAGTGAGATTTCTAAAAATCTAAGTGAGGACTACCCCAAATACCAGGGAAATATAATGAGTTTCAGACAGTGGTACTAAAAGCTTGTGCCTAGGACCTTTGCTCCTGGTACCATCTGATGACACAGAAATCTTGGGGTTTATTGTTAAAAAAAAGAAAGAAAAGAGAGAAAAAATATCAGTCTTCATTGTCGCAACTGAGGAAAAAAACCCAAGAGAAAAACACCCTTGAGAAAAAACTCAAGAAATGTAACTGATGCAAATGGATGTCATACTGGAGAGCTGGATGCAAGCCTTACAATAACTTTTACTTGCATGCTTATGTATTTTTTTTACCGTGTTGCCCTTACTATAATATACAGAAGTAAATACTCATTTGTCTGGAAGAACAGAATTTGATTATTTTATTTTTTTTGAAGGAAGGTGTCTGCTGATGCTGCAGTAGGTGACACCTCTGTTTCTAGTTCAGGCTCGCTGTTGTCACACCACTACAAAATCCACTATGGATACAAACCTTGCACTTAAGTAGGCTGTTGCTGAAACCTCCTCCTGGAGGGATTCCAGTTCACTTGATTATACATGAGCACACATCTTTAAAGCCAAGTCTCAACTGAGGCAAAGAGGGTTGTGATGATGAGCTCCAACCTACAATACGGAAGAAACTTTCTGCTTTAATATCAAGCATAAGAAAGACATAGCACAGGGACCGCCGATGCTCTCAGCAGATTTTAGAGAGGAGTCGCTGGGAGCTGGAAAAGAATTTAGAAGAAGGTGAAAGGGAAAGTAAAATAAGTCAAGCCTCTTAAGGGTAGGGACAAACCCCCTAATTATCATCTTTGAACCCTGAAACACTTTCCCTGGTTTCTCCATTACCGTTAATAAAATGGATGTTGTGACCAAGAAATAATTGCCACTGACAGTTGCTCACTACTTATTTCTTTTTCTGTCTGGCAGTTTAATTTTTACCACTGTCAGCTCAGATGCTGAGCACTAATTAGCAAAATTCACTTTGATCTGACCTCTAGTGAGGGAGAATGTAACCAATTGTCCTCAGTAGCAGGGAAGATGGACTCTGGTGAAGTGTTCAGCAGTACTAGAATAGACATTGCATTTTGACTTACCTTCAGAGATCTGGAATTATTCTAGTGACATGAGCAGAGAGATTAGGTCAGCTGTAGGTTAAGTTTTTTGAAAATTAGAGGGATTTCAGAGAATGAAAAAATATTCAAGCACTGCAGAGATCAAAATCTAATCGCATATTCTATAAAATTAAGTATTTCAACTAAAGGCTAATGGTAACTTAATGCAGCAACCCAGGGGAGCGTTAGTCCAGTCTTCCATGATATGTATCTTCAACAAAGACTCTTGACAGATAAGGGTATATAAGAAAAAGAACAGGAAACACTACAGCCTTGATATCTCTATGTGAGATGAGGAGTGGCTGAAGAAGGAGCCAGCAAGGTTGTGACTTTCTCCAAGTACTGCACAAATTAGAGGCGAGGGGCTAGTATGAGGGGAGCATATGAAAGTGGGTTGTGTGTTGTGTAGGCCATAACACCTTTGGGGCTCCAGAAAGAAGGGAAGGTTAGGAAAAAGAAGTGAGACACTTCTCATGATGATTTGTTTTCTTACTCTCCCTACATGAATTTCCTGAAGAGAAACAAACATGTTTAAATTGAAGGTGTTTTAGAGGGGATACAGCAAAAGGCTATGAGGTGGAATTGACTAAATCCTATAGACAAAGAAAAGGAAAATGATGTTAATGACATTCTGTGACTGTTGCTTGGGTGGACAGTAGCACATCATCCTAGTTCCCCAGGATCAAGAAGGATGGTCACAGGGTAAGGTATTACACTACAGTGAGGAAGAGGAGTTTTTACCAAAATGCAATTATGCTACATCACCTGAGACATTTAATATCTAGACTAGACCAAACATTTAAGGCACGTCATTATGGAATTTTGCTATAGCAGAAAGAAGACAATGTAATAAAAAATTTCCATCATGATTTACTATGTATAATGTAAAGCTTTAGATGCTAAGTGCATTACATGTAGATATCAGCAGCTTGAGCTGATAGATTTATGGAGAGGAATTAATCTAAATGATGGCTAATCATACTGCCCTTGTTTTTTGAGGGAATATGTATGTCACACATCAGGCAACAAAAAAGGAGTTGAATAAATTTAACTCACAAGAAGTAGCTGAGAGGAACCCCTTCTCTTCTTAGATGGTTTATGCTGTAGCTAACAAAGGCTATGTACTGCCTACATGCTCTTTATCTTTCTTCTATCTGTCTGTAAGAAGAAGCTTTGATCAAAAAAAAAAGAACAAATATTTTATTAAATACTTTAACATTAAACTTTTTTTAT
Source organism: Falco naumanni (assembly GCF_017639655.2). NCBI lineage: Eukaryota > Metazoa > Chordata > Aves > Falconiformes > Falconidae > Falco > Falco naumanni. The sequence continues at coordinate 3,146,025 of NC_054054.1, read as the reverse complement.
AATATGGATTCTCCCTGTATCATTTGTGAGTTGTTACATAGAGCCCCAGTCTCTATGTAACTGTCATCTAAGCCAATTATATTTTCGTCACCATAACAGACTTTGTGCTGAGGATCTCTAGATCTGACTGAGAACTAATTTGGTTAGAATAAGATGGTCATTTTAAGCAATGTATACACTTGTTAAAAACAGCAAAGGCTCATACTGTCATAACAAAGAACTAACCTAATCTTTGCCTCATATTACTGAAGAGAGAAGTAGATAGTTCCCAGTAGGGGTTCATTGAGGCAATACAGGTCTTGTTGAAATACCTTTATTTTAAAATGTCTTGATATATCAGTTTTTAAAATGCATCATTCTTCAAAACCACACAAAAGCCATCACTTCAAAAGCTCTGATTAATCTGAACACAATCAAGGGCATGTGAGATAGCTCCCATTTAGTTCAGCCAAAGCAATCCTTGCCAACTGCAATAAACCCATCAAACTGTCATAGAGTCAAGCTGTGAGAAAAAGACTATGGTGATTACATGCAATAGTTTCCTTCAGTGGTTTTATAATTTCAATTTTTGTAACATTTCAAGATTTTCAATACTTATAGTAGCAATACTTCAGTACAGAATATTTTCCCTGGGAGTTACTATCAACAACTTGGCCTATTGGTTTTTTTCCCCATCATTGAATCAAGCATATAAGCTCATCAGACAAGAAATATTGTGATCACAGTTGTATATAAATTATTTAAAGAGATTCAGCCAATCAAAATAGATATTTAAGTAGCTATTTTCTTCGATATGTGCATATAACTCCCATTAAAATGAGACAGTCACGGTTGAGAAGCCTGAAATGGAACCTTTACCTAAAATTAAAAAGACATCTTTTCCTTCACCCTGAAAGCCTTCTGTCCTTCAACAATGACCCTCTGGACAACAAAAAAAGGAGACCTAGCGCGCATATCCGGAGATGCAAGATGTAAAGTGAAAAATATGATGTGCTCATTATGATGATCAAGAAGCATAGAGAAGAATGACACCCAAGATTAAGGAAATTTAAGACAAACTATTTAAATTGTCCTTTCAAAATCACTGCATTATTTATAAGAATCCTTCAGGCAGATGGAATGTTGGAACCTCAAGGTATATATTCCCCTCCACAGATGTATTTTATGCAGCACAAATGCTGTTGGGAACTTCACTAGCACACTGCAGAGCATACCACGTAGCGAGGGATGGAGGGGCACAACTTCGTGATTCTCTGCTCTACAAAGCTCTTGAATTAGCACTATGTTTAAAGAAAAATCACTGTTAGATTTCATAGCAATAAAAAGACAGTAAAAGATGAAAGAATTTATGAGCTTTGCCCAAACTCCACCTGGCTGGGATTATTATTCATCTAACTAAAACACTTGCTGTCTTCACTTTGAGTACCTGTGGCTGTGTCAGACCGCTGATCTATGTTCTTGGTGTTAGCACATCTACGCAGCATCAGAAATGCCAGATTCCCATTTCACCAGGCACCACTCTCTTCCCTACCTTTAATATGGTTTACTAGGACATTATCCATGTGCTGTAGTAAAGTCTAGGAATGGAGACTTAGGAAAAAAAAAATGCTGATGTGAGGTTTTTCATAGAAAAAAATATTTTCTGATGTGTTTGAGGGGATAAAATAAAAAATTAAAAAAAAAAAAAATTTTCTAATGATTAGGGCTGTGTGGCCCTAATATGGTTGGATTATGGCCTGCTAGGATGCAAACAGACACTCAGCTGCAGCTGAACTTTTCATTCGATTGAACAGTTTTGTGCTGGTGAGGGTTACAGCAGAAGAAAATCTTACAAAATGGGAAGAGCAGATAAAAATACCCAAAAAGTATTACTGAAAGTAAGGATAGCTATACTCATTAGGCACTTCAGTACCAATGTAATTCTACTGTTTTCAGCCACGTTGCTGAACAACAGTCACAGAGGAAGAAAGCTGTTGTTCCAAATGTAGTTCTGTATGGGTGAGGGTAGGAAGGGTGGGAGAACTTGCTGTGTCTCAAAAGGTCAGACTGTAGAAAAGAGAAAGTGTACAAGCCAAACCCATGACTTTCAGGTCTTTCATAACGAGCAGTAGTATTATATAATAAAGCAATAACCTCTCAGAATCATATAACATGTGACCAATAATTAGTTGAAAATATAGCAGATGCCATATGGGTGTCAATAATGTTATGAAAAAGGATGAGTTAGAAGTGAGGAGGTAATACACATATCTAAGTACTTCCATATAAGCAAGTTTAGTAATTTCCATATCTGAATTATCTGCCTCCTTCTGGACCTTGGTAAACACTACATTAGAGCTTTGCTTTGCCTATAGCATGTCTTTCTCATTCTTCTTTTGCCCTTGCTATTATTTTCACTGCTTATAAAAGCATAACCAGACTATGATATTTCTACTAGGATTCAGAAATATGTGTGAAGCATTAGAAAAAGAACCTGTAAGTGAATTCTTTTTGTGTGGGATGAGGAATATGATAAGAGCTCCTTAAAAATATGCTTTAAACTGACCTTTGAATCTTGTTCAAGTTTCTGTCTTGTATTTTTAATTTGTGATAACTGTTTTCTCTTTTTCTATTTATCAGCTTTCCTAAGGGTTTCACACATTCAAAACATTAATCTCTCTGATTCTGTTATTGCTGTTATCATTTTGCACAGTGTCATTATACAATATTGTTTAACATTTACATTGATTGAGGAAAAACACATTGTGTAATAATTTAAAGGCGGCTATTTAGAATTTGCATATTCTTTCTCTTCCCTTTCCCATTTTCCGTTATATTCTATTTTAGTGATGATTTACATTCAGCTCCTTCTTTTGGAACATCTCCTTCTACTAATTAACGTAAAAAAATGAAAATATTGACTTTACCTGCCAAAGAATTAATAAAATAACAGAAAGCTGATGGCTGGGCCCTTTTATTATCTGGCAAATAAGCTTTGATGAGAAGAATTCTGTATAATGAAGATATAACTTTTTCTAGTTTCTTAGCATTTGAAAGAAATTACACTCTGGATTGGCTTGGTATGAAAACATTTATTTTAAACTATCTAATTAAATCAGAATTTAGGGGGAATAAATGGAAAAATAGAACGTTACCTGATTTTTACTGCATTGTATGATGGTTTGATAAAGTTAGTTTCCCACTTTGTGTTCTGATCTTAACATGTAAATAAAGTTTTCAATCATGCAGCTATTTTAGTTCTCATTGCTTTTCATTCAGTATAAGTATTCTTAATGTCCTCCAAAAAAATTTGGGGTTTTTTTGGAGAGGAGGGGAGAAAAAACACATGCCCTTTATATATTTTGCAAATAAACAAAAATCCCTTAACGTTTATTGAAGCTATGTAGCTGAAGATACCCTTTTCAGATAAGTGTTTTCATTAACTGTATTTTAAAAACTGAACAAAATAAGATTTTACCAATTTTCCAGTTCTTAATACAGAAATTCTGGAATCTTAAAATACATAAAAAAAAAAAGATCAGACAGTAGTTAACTGGCATAACATACTCATATATTATACAAATAACTACATAATAATAATATACAATACTTCTATACAGAGTCCTACAGAATTTGCTTTGTTAAGATTATATGTCTCTTCTAACAGTTTGGAGTTTTCATAGCACTGTGAAAGCTTTTTCTATCTCCTACACTGAAATGGCAAAGATGGAGAAAATGAAGATGTAGGATTTGAAAAGACTAAAATATATGAAAGAATATATACCTCCTTAGAACAGCTTTTCAGTCTAGCAAAGAAAGTTTCCGTCCTTTGCTCTCACAAAAATTCACAGTGGCATGAGTTTAACACAACTAAAGAATATAATGCATTTCTTGTTTGTGCTCAGTGCCTCCTTGTGTGTGTATATATATTTTAGATATATTTCATCCCTTTTCAGAAAGGATAGGCAAAGAAGGAGCGGCAGTGTGGTAGCTCTGTCTATTCAGGAGTGTTTTGACGGTTTAGAGTTTGACAATGGTGATGATAGGGTGTTTATGGGTAAGAATCAGAGGGAAGGCCAACAAGACAGATATCATGGTGGGAGTCTGTTATGGAGCACCCAACCAGGATGAAGAGGTAGACGGAATGTTCTATAAGCAGCCAGAAGAAGTCTCATAGTTATTAGTCCTTGTTCTCATGGGGGACTTCAGCTTACCAGGTGTCTGTTGGAAATGCAACACAGCAGACAGGAAACAGCCTAGAAGGTTCCTGGAGCATGTGGGAGATAACTTCCTGACACAGCTGGTGAGTGAGCTAGCTAGGGAAGGCGTCTTGCTGGACTTGTTTTTTATGAGCAAAGGCAGCCTTGTGGGTGAAGCAATGGTTGGAATGCTGTCTTGGGCATAACAATCGTGAAATGATATTCAGTCCTCAGGGAAGGAAGAGGGTGGTCAGCAGAGCTGCCACCTTGGGCTTCTGGAGGGCAGACTTTGGCCTGTTTAGGAAACTGGTGGACAGAGTCCCTTGGGAGGCAGCCCAGAACGGCCAAGGGGTCCAGAAAGACTCAACATTTTCAAGAAGGAAATCTGAAAGGTGCAGGAGCAGGCTGTCCCCATGTGCTGAAAGACAAGCTCGTGGAGAAGAAGACCAGACTCACTGAACTTGGGTTGGAATTCAGGAAAAAAGGAGAGTTAATGACTTTTGGAAGAAGGAGCAGGCAACTCAGAATGACTACAAGGATGTTGTGAGGTTATGCAGGGAGAAAATTAGAAAGGCCAAAGCCCAGCTAGAACTTAATCTGGCTACTGTCTTAAAAGAAAATAAAAAATGTTTCTATAAATATATTAGCATATAAAGGAGGGCTAAAGAGAATCTCCATCCTTTACCGGATATGCAGGGAAACATAATATCAAAGGATGAGGAAAAGGCTGAAGTACTTAATGCCTTCTTCACCTCAGCCTTTAGCAGTAAGACCAGTTGTTCTCTGAGCACCCAGACCCCTGAACTGGAAGACAGGGACAGGGAGCAGAACGAAGCCCCCATAATCCAAGGGAAAGTGGTGAGGGACCTGCTACACCACTTAGACATGCACAGGTCCATGGAGCTTGATTGGGACCCATCCAAGGGTACTGAGGGAGCTGGTGGAAGTGCTCACCCAGCCATTTTGAACCATTTGTCAGCAGTCCTGGCCAGCTGGGAAGGTCCTGTTTGGCTGGAGGTTGGCAAATGTGACGCACATCTACAAAGAGGATCTGGGGAACTACAGACCTGTCAGCCTGATCTTGGTGCGAGGGAAGGTTATGAAGCAGATCAACTTGAGTGCCATCACGTGTCACATACAGGACAGCCAGGTGATCAGGCGCAATCAGTGTGGGTTTATGGAAGGCTGGGTCTGACTGGCTGACGTGATCTCCTTCTATGACCAGGTGACCCACTCAGTGGATGAGCAAAAGGCTGCGGATGTTGCCTACCGAGGCTCCAGGAAAGCCTTTGACACTGTTTCCCACAGCGTTCTCCTGGAGAAACTGGCTGCTCAGGGCTTGGACGGGTGAACTCTACGCTGGGTAAAAAGCTGGCTGGACGGCCGGGCCCGGTGACTGGTAGTAACTGGAGTTAGATGCAGCTGGTGGCCGGTCACAAGTGGTGTCCCCAGGGCTCCGTATTGGGCCCACTCCTGTTTAAGATCTTTATCGATGATCTGGATGAGGGGATCGAGTGCACCCTCAGTAAGGTCGCAGCCAACACCAAGCTGGGGGGGAGTGTTGATCTCTTGAGGATATAAAAGCTCTGCAGAGGGGTCTGGACAGGCTGGACTGATGGGCCGAGGCCACTTGTATGAGGTTGAACACGGGTCAGTGCCGGGTCCTGCCCGTGGGTGACACCAGTCCCCCGCAGCGCTACAGGCTGGGGGAGAGCGGCTGGGAAGGGCCTGGGGGAAAGGGCCTGGGGGGCTGGTCAGCAGCTGGCTGGGCATGAGCCAGCGGTGTGCCCAGGTGGCCACGGCGGCCAACAGCATCCTGGCTCGTGTCAGAAATACTGATGTGGCCAGCAGGACAAGGGAAATGATTGTCCCCCTTGACTCGGTACTGGCGAGGCCCCATGCTCAATCCTGTGTTTGGTTTTGGGCCCCTCCCTACCAGAAGGACATTGAGGTGCTGGAGCAAGTCCAAAGACGGACACCGAAGCTGGTGAGGGGTCTAGAGGACAAATCATGTGAGGAGCGTCTGAGGGAACTGGGGTTGTCGAGCCTGGAGAGAAGGGGCTCAGGGGAGACCTCATCACTCCCTGCAGCAAGGAGGTTGTAGCGAGGTGGGTGCTGGTCTCTTCTCCCAAGTAACAAGCGATAGGACAAGAGGCAATGGCCTCAGGCTGTGCAGGGGAGGTTTAGCTTGGCTATTAGGGAGGAAATTCTTCACTGAAAGGGTTGTCTAGCATTGGAACAGGCTGCCCAGGGAAGTGGTGGAGTCACCGTCCCTGGAGGTACTCAAAAGATGCGTAGATGTGGTGGTTAGAGATGTGTTTTAGTGGTGGACTTGATAGTGTTAGGTTAACGGTTGGACTGGATGTTCTTAACAGTTTTTCTCAACCTAAATAATTCTATGATTCTCTGGTTTTGTAATGAGTACTATTTTGTATGTGACTATCTGAATAAAATAGGTATTCTGTTACTGTCTCATGTAAATTTTTTTTTAAATGCCACTTTTTCAGGAACATCAAGTGCAAGAAATTTTCAAACAGCCATTTGAAAAAAAAATCTGTCAGACATAAATATGCTAAAATCTATTTATGGGGTATATGCTGATGTCAAGAAATCCCTTCCAGTTTGATATCACCACTTCACAGATTTAGATGGTTCCACACTACGTGATCAGAAATTCCCCACGGAAATTCATGTTGGGAAATAGAAAGTGCAAGCCTATAATGTCTCTGATATTCCTTAATCATTCAATTTTGCACAACGCAAATGAAAACAGGGTGCATTTTACCAAATCAGGTATGTCAAATTCTTAAATGGAGTGCACTCAGCTCTTTACACTGTACATGTGGGTGACCACCGGCAGCGAAAGGCAGTGAAAGATGAGCCCCTTGGTTGCAGAGGAAGGGGGCTGATGGCATGCAGACAGCACTAATTCTGTCTGACAAATATTTCCAGAAGTTCAATTTCATATAATAGATGTATGTAATACATTTATAAAAATCATAAAAGCAAAAAAAAAAAAAAAAAAAAAAAAGCCATATTGCAGGGAATACACATAAATGTGCACCAAAACCAACTGACTTCCTCCCAATGAATTGCAGGTGATTTTTACACCTTTTGATGGGGAGGTCTATCTGTCTCATATTTGCCATATGCCAGTAATGAATAGAACAAGTGTTTTCATAGATTATTTTACTTTCCCTTCACTAAAATCAAAGTTTGCCTTTTATGGGAAAACTGGGTAAGAGGTTAGAACAAAGAGAAAGTTGTTTTTTATGAAGCACGCTTTAATACGCGTGGTAGCGTGTGTTGGGTTGCTAGAAGTGCTTCCACAGGGGGTGGCCACGGTGGGCTGTGCTGCCTAACCTCTCTAGAGCCTGGATAAGAAGGTACAAATTAGAGCACTTCTACCCCTGGCTGTTCTAATCGAGGATGGCACTGGAGCAGAACTGACCTCAGAATTAGGGATCTGTGACTAGCTTTCTGTCCTGATGGAAGGGATTATGTGACATGGATGCTCATGATAACAGGGGACTGGGCTTAATGGCAGGAAGCTAAAAATCCGGCCACCCAATGGGGCCTGTGTCTGTCTGTCTTTAAACAGCAAAAGAGGCTGCCGAAAGAAAACCTGTGAAAATACTCTGTATAAGCACAGTATTATACAATTTAAAAATTACTGTAGCTGCTGTCCTACAATGTTATGCATTGAGACAGGTCTCTGAGCAATTTTTGCCCATTAAAAGCTGTCTTTACCAATGGCACTTCAGAACCCAAGCCTAAGTTTGGAAAATTCTGACAGTGCTGTTTTGAAGGTCTTTTTAAAATTATTTTAAAATAAAACATCTTAATATTAATTTTCACTATAAGTCTTCTGTATTTACCTTTGTCAAAGAAGATTTGCGCTCCTTTAATAACATACTGTGAAAATGTGTGGTCTAATTTATCTCTGGATACAACTTCTGTGACTGCAGATAGGATTATATATCCTGCCGCGCATACATGCAAGGCATCAAGAGTGGTTTTAAGAAACAAAAAATTCAAGAAGATATAGATCACCTGGTCAAATTTGTTCATAGTGCCACTGGAATAATAGCCCAACAAATAAAATCACTTTTGATACAATTTTGCAGCCTAGAAAACCTCATATCTAAATGAAAGAAAGTTGAAAACACTATTGCTATTAATAAATACATGAACATTTTCTTTATTTCTTCCTTTCATTGTTGTATTTTCTTTGACAAAAAAGGTACTTGCAGTTCTGGAACAGCACAATATGGGAATCAAACTACCTTTAGAGGCAGATTATGCTGAGAGGGGAGCACCTGGTCCCATGGCTGAGAGGAAATACTCCCAACTCAGGAATGGACCTTGCTCTGCACCTCACTCCTCACTGCCCCCCCCCCCCCCCCCCCCCCAAGTTGTCCAGTGCTGAGGGACGTGCCTGAGTGACCCCCACCAGCTGGACCTGCTCAGTGCCCACCATCAGCAGCCCCACTCTGCTCCCCCTGGCCAGGCCCACTATTTCTACTACCATTAAAAGAGCATGGAAATAGCAGAAAAATTGTATACTGCACCTAGCTTAGTAGTGGTGTCAGCCCAGCAATATAAGAAAAAACTGCAATCAAGGTTAAATGTGTCCTCTGTAATAGAGCCTTCATGATGCATGGTGACAAAAACCTGTTCCTGCTTTGTGCAAGTTGAAATTGTCTTTAGACACAGCAAGCCTACTAGTATTAATACTACTACTAGCAAAGGTAGACAGGGGCTGTAAACTGGGAGTCAAAATCAAATATGTCTAGAAGATCTACTATTTCTTCTCAGCATGAAGTGATAATGAGGAAATATCATGCTTGCCCCTTCTTTAGTTTCTGTGAATAAAGCAGTTCACCTATACGAGCAGAAAGCAAAAGAAAAGGTGCACACACCTATGAATATATTGTCCTCCAAATGCACAGCAATAACTGAACTGCCACAATGCTTAGCAAAAAACGAAATATAGTTTTGGGAGTTTCAGTGCCTCTGAAAGCTTATCCTGGAACACTGGTTTTTTATCTCCCATCTCTTCCAGCTCTATACTACAGAGCAAAGCAATTGTTCAGGCTTTCCTCTTTCAGCATTATTTCCCAGCAATATTTTTGGCTGCTAACAAGAGCATAGAATATGTATTACAGTCCTTCCTGCTAACCTAAATCTAACACACATGTCTTTCACTGCCTAAAATGTCAATGCAGCACAGAAATAACCTCAAATAATTAAACCATCCCCGTATAGCTTTGTGCATATAGCACAAAAAGTATTTTTCTAGCTAAGAAATTAACAACAGGAATAGTAATTAAAAATATTAAAAGATAAAATGAATTTTTTAGTGAGTTTTTGTTTCAAGAATTTGTTTACTACAGCTTCAGCACTGGTGGATTTCCAAAGTCAGTTGGATTGCTAAAAAATCTAATAAAATTAATGTTCATTTAAATCAGGATTGAGATTTGATTAATTTTTAAAATATCCTTTATATTTAAATGAAAAGTATTCTTATGGTAACCTAGTGAGATATACTTAAACAAAATCAATTTAAATCAGTACATTTCTTTGAAAGCTCACTATATAGAAGAATCTACTCTATCATTCTCTCAATGTATGCAGAGGTGCAGTTATAGAAATGATCTCCTATAGTCCAAAGATTCACAGTCTTAAAGGTCTATATATCTTGCATTACGTTGACTATTCAGTTTCAAGGAATTGTGTTAATTATGATTATGTAATATACAGGTCTTGCCAGTATACAGATAGATATTTTAGATAACGTATCCAGCTGTCACCCATTTCCATAGAGATTGAGTACTGCTACAACAACATAGTGCAGTAAGTTACCGCAATAAACATTTTGCTCCAACCAAGGAATTTTTAATTTCTTCTTGTTATGTCTAGAAAAGATCTTTAGAATATATGATGAATTATTAGAAGACAAATTTCAAACAGATGATTATGAGTATATTCTCTTGTAGGAGAAAAGGCTTCAAAGCATTTAATTGATATCAGTGAATACTTAACACCCTATGCAGGTATTCTGTTATTTCTAATAAACAAAGGAAAGATACCTGACTTCCCATGGCCTCATTGTGAACCAATTAGAATTAAATTAAAGGCCCTCTGTCTTCTGGAGCTATTCACTAGAAGTAATAAAATTGGTCTTATATGTTTGTTTCATATTTAGAGCAGTATATAATATATTCCTTATATTTCTACAAATATCTTTTGAGATGTTTTGATTTTGGAACATAATTATCTTTGACCAGCAGTTTTGCAAGACCTTTTGGAAAAAAAGCAATGTTTTTTTTTAAAGAGAACACAGATAAAAATATGTGTTTCTCCAGATGGCAGATATCAAAGATCCATTCACAATATTAAAAAGTTTCAGAAACACATTTAAAACATCATATGGTATGTATTTGAATTGCCACATTTAAGAGCAATTTACCCTTAAATGTCTATGGAAAAATTTGCTTTATATGTGACTTGGAAGAAAAGGAAGCATGTCTGTATGCACTGTCAACCTTTGGAACTCACAGCAGAAAAAAAATCATTGACTTAAGTCTTGAATTGATTGGGGTTTAAAAGATTGATCAGTTGATCAATTGATTGATCTATCCATCTTTTGGCAAAAAATGACACTCCTACTCCTTTAGGCAGGTGGCTTCCTTTAGTCATTTGTTAGAAATGTGCAAAACAATGCCAACTTCATGCTGTCTCCAAATTCATACAGTTCAATGTTTTTTTTTCACCGTATCTGATATGGTGTGCAAGTCCTTCAGGTTCTCTCATTGTTAGATTCTGCAGAGAAAGTAATCATTTGAGCCACTCATGTGATAAACCAGCACTTGAAAGACTCAAATGTCAAGTTGTTTTCATCACATCGACAGCAGGTCTTAGACTTAATCTTTCCTTGGTTTATGCCACTACTTTGCCTTTACTTTGCTGCAAAATGTGGAATTGCCTTGTATATGCTAATGAGAACTGCCTTGCCCATTAGTTCTCCAATTTCATCTGTATTACCCTTCACCTGTTAGCAAACAAGGCAATAGCACGTATTATTCTCCCCTCGATGCACATCCCATCAGACTTCAGTGGAGAATACACCCCGCTTGTGTGTAACCAAGATGAGATTCATAGAGATTTCTGTTTGTGTTTACAAGAGCATTGTTTCTTTACTAGACAATCTGTGCTTTTTATATTCATATAAGACCCACAGACTCAGAACTTGGATCTGATGCCAGCTTCTCCTAAGCGTGCATCCGGAGTTATGGCTACCTCCCACCACATCCAGCATTCCTTCTGATGACAGAAATGAATTTACAAGAAATACCAAGAACTTAGCACTAAGTACTTTTCTACAAATTGACACTGGGTGATCCCATGCTTTTAACAGTCAATATATTTCCAAACACAAGTTTGTATAAAAGAATTCCTGAAACATAGACATTCCCTTGTCCATATTTAGAATTTAAATCTCTATAAATATATTTATATTTATTTTCATTCATATAATCTCTATATAATAATAATATACTATCATATAATATATTATTATATATGAATTGTAATAATATATTATTATATAAGAATATATATGAATAATAATATAAATTATTCATATAATTTAGATGTGAACTTTTGAATGATGTTGGTTCTGATGAGTTCAGTCTCGGTTGGTAATTCTGCAGTATACTTTAAATACCGCTGTGAATTAGCACTGTATGCTTTCCAAAACACCATGACGTTATATAATCAGAAAAACAATTATACATTAAAATGGATAGAGAACAATTGGCAATGACATATTTAAATTATGTTCTTCAGTGATAGGAGGTATTGGAAGTAAATGTAATCTGTTCTACATTTAACTATATGAAAGTCAGCGCTGTGAAGAGATATAAACTTTACTATGAACTGCTCCTAAATTCTAAGTGCCTGTTGCAACAGTTTACACTTCCAGCGTCATGCTGAGACTTAGAAGTATGAATTGTTATCTACAAACCTTTAAAACCAACAGAACTGTAATCAATTTTTTACCTGTGGTTGGACACTAGAATGCATGGTAGATTTTCTGTCCTCTTTGTATAACTCCCTTGTTAAAATATTTAGGTGGATCCCAGGGGAAATGCTATACTATGGCCGATTTGAACCTGTTTACATTAGAAAGTGAAAGAACTCTTTTGTATCCTGTTAGTCACAAATATTTCCTAGACTCATCCTGTCACTTCCCCATGGGGGTTCCTGGTGCCATTCTTGAGCATACAATAGCCAGTTCTATTGAATAGCTATGGGGACTGCTTGTTTCATCCTTTTCATCTTTGATTAAAATCTGAATACAGATATTTTTTTTACATGATGTAGTTTCAAGTCTATAGAGACTATAACCAATCCAGAAGATAATCTATATACTCAATTTAATGTTCAGCAGGTGCAGTTATGGAGGAAATCCCCCCATAAATTACATCATATTCATAACAGTATATTTTTGGTGACCAGAGAACTATAAAATTGCTATGTATCCTGAAATGTTTTTATGGCTTGGATTTATAATCTGACTTGGATTTATAAACTGACTTCCAAATGTGCACAGTATTAACACAATTTACTGAATCTAACCTTAGAAAGCATATTATAAATTAATAAAATAACTCAAAAGAAAACTTTAATGGGCAATGTAAGAGTATACTCATTTTGAGTTGCAGCACTTTGGTCTGAATCCTTCTAAAAACGTCATAATCTGAGGATTTTATTTTTTATTAAAGCCTTAAACATTCTGGCTAGACATTTTTTTTCCTCCAGATTTACGGATAAATTGACATGTAATGAAAAAATGACAACAAACTACACGCCATTTGAATGAAGCTTACAGATTGTTTCCCAGCATTTGGATAGAATACTTTCTTCAGGCTTACAAGTATTAGGAATCTGCAAACACAGCTCTGAAATATCTAATGAGGTCTCAGTGACCTAGAAAATGTAGTGTTTGGAAAGGAGCTTGAAATAGTGAGGTTTGTTCAGAGAGTAGCAAATAACTGTCTTCACAGAAAGATAAGTATGGATATATTTGTGTGTGTGAAAGAACAGAATACCTGCTCCTTCAATTAACAGTAACACAGTTGATAGGAATTAGGAAAGCAAAGTGAAAAAAATGAGCCTCACAATGGTTGTGATATTTGTAAATTCCCAGTACCCTTTTTAAAGTGATTAAGTGAGAATTTCATGCTTCATTGAAGAAAAAGCGTATAGTCTGCTCTTCAAAGAGAGGGAAAGAAGGATAGTAGAAGATGGAGGAAAGAGACAAGCTGAAAGCGTATCTGCACACATGCCTGGAGACAGACCTTGGGTGTACGTGGCCTAAAGATCAAGGTGGCTAGATGTGAGAAAACTCTGAGAAACTCTGTAGTAATGTAGCGCAAAGCTCTGAGCTTATAAGATCAACTGAGATTACTTTTTAAAAGTTCTCGAATTTCTTTTTAGCTACACCCATTTTTCTATTAATGCAGTTCAAACAGAAAACTGTTCAGCATTCCCAAATAAGAAATCACATGATTTTTTTATTTATTTTTCTGGATTATCACCAGTGAGTATCTCAGAACTACTCAACTAGATCATGTAATTTAGTTTATGTAAATAGTGACTTGGTTAGGAAGAAAACTGCGAACAAATTGCCTAAAAGTTGGAAAAAAATCTGAATTTAGAGTGCAGATAAAGCATGATTATCCTTTAACGTCTGCCTTTGAGAAGTTAATTAATAGCTACTGGATTTCCTTGACTTTTTAGGCTGACATAATTATTTTTAGTAAAGTACTATTTGGAGAAAAACAATACATAAAATAACCTGGAAATACACACATTGTTTCATTAAATCAGTCATCATGCATGAATAATGAATAGGCTACAAAAAAAAAAAATATTAATATTTCCTTGATAGAGAATTTGATCACAACATTCAGATCTTGAAGGAATACGTAAAAGGCAGATTTTGTAACTTGTGGGACAGTAGCAAGGCTAAGAAAGCAACATTATTAAATAAAACTGATTGTTCAGAACAAAGTAAATTAAAAAAAGTGTACACCACAGACATCTTACTGTTTCTACCTAATAGAACAAGTAACCTATAAAAAACAATTATTTTGGGGAGTTTATATAGAATAATTATAGTTCAGAATCTTCATTTCCCCACCTGTTTTTGCAGGCACAGATGAGTTTAATTTGGAGGATAAAGGAGAACTTGGAGATAAAGAGCTTTACCAAATTGCCTAGAAAGGAAGTGGAAGATCCCTTGTTTGAGTTAGGAAAGCAAGCAGTAGATCCCAACAAGTTCAAAACTGGAATTTTAAGCAGGATTTTAGCTCCATTCGGTTTACTAAAGACACACAAAAGACTAACAACTAGCTTCGTCTCCAACAGGAGTATGTCTGCTAGAGGTTAACTATTTCCTATTTAGACCAGTATTAATTTCTGCACTTTCCAAACAGGATCAAACAAAGCTAAAATAGGCAAAGTGTATAACCTGCTCTGGAAGAAGGAATTGAGAGTGTTTATGACTGCATGGGCTTATATTCTACTACACAGGAATGGGGAACTGAAAGTGAAACACTTAGACAGCACAACAAAAAGTACTTTCCAGACATTTTCAAGCTTCTGTAACAAAGATTCCCTTCTTGGCCAAGGAGGAATTCATGCCTGAAGTGCTTGGAAACATAAAAATGCAGGTCATCAGTTTAGACAGCTGACTTAAGCATTCAACTGCTAGATTTTTGTATTCATAAATTTTACTATTTTCCTAAAGTTTCACAAATAAGGCCACACAAGTACTTCTAGGCAATTGTTTTGTCTTTGGCAGTGGCCCAAAGCACATGCAGGTGTAACAGTGTAAGAACAGGTCTATTAGAAACCTGTCTTTTCTTGATATATGTTGTGGATCACTAGCAAGGGCTGCAGTTTTCATGAGAAACCACTCTTCAATTTTCATGGGTTATATCTTGAATTATGTTAGTACCAATGTTTGTGTGGAACACATCTAAGCAGATAACAATTCACAACAAAAAAGAAAAAGTCAGGAAAAGAACTGTCTATAGTTTGTAAAATCATACTGAAAGAGATATTAGTAAATATGATTTTTACACTGTAGTTCCAATACTGCTTGGAGCAGCAGAAGCAGAAGTGGTTGCTTTGAAACAGGTTTCTGAAACTTTCAGTTCCCCAAAATTCTGTGTATCAATATACAGTTTATGTACGTTAAATATGTTAAGTACATAAGATGCTAAATCACTCAAAATATAATCTGTAGCCACAAGAATACACTTCACGAATTTAATTTTTTTCAGGCAAAAAGCACCCAGTAAGAAGGATACCTAAGAAACTGTAACAGTGGAAAAAGGCACTTAGCTCTTGATTTCAAACAATCAGAGGATGATTATTTAATGACATGAACTCATGAAGTCTGATGCAAAGCCTCTCTTTACATAGCCTCCTTCTTGAAATGAAGTGTTAAACAAAAAGTGGTGGTGCAAATAGGAAATCTTTAAAAAAATGGTATGCTTTCATAGCCTGCATGGAGCAGGGAAAACAGCACATTCTTTACATCTTGGGAGTTCACAGAAATCCTTCAGCAATAGCTAGAGGACTACAGACGTTTATACATCTTGTCGAGCTTCAACAGAGGCTTAGGTCCACCTCACAGGAACACAACGACCATAATAGTACCCACCACAGAAGCTATTCTCCTCAATTGTACAGGCACAGTAAAATCATGGGGCCAAAGCTGAGCTTTGAAATGGCTGTAAAATTGCAATCGATGAGAAATGTTTGTGCCATAATTTAAAAACCAAGGAAGGAATGGCTGCCCTGGTGTCAAGGCAGCGTGTACACACTATTAAAACTAAGACATCTGACCTGGAAAACTAAAATGATTTCTTTGTTAGACAACAGGCTACACTAACAACTCTGATATTTCCCTGTTATCAGGGATCTTTTACTGAAGCACAAGATCAAACTTTAAAACTTTTTAACGAAGGTCAGAAAACAGGGATTTTTTTTTTTTTAATAGGAAATGTTTAATAATTTCCTTCTGGTACATGCTGATATTTTTCTCCTGTTAGAGAATTGAAAAATAATATTGTCATTATAACCCCAGTCAGCATAAATTATGGAAAATGATGCTGCAATATGTCCAATATATGCTTCCCACTGTGAAACAGTATCCTTCTTAATCTTGAAGATTTCAGGAACCATGTTTGCCAGGCTTTTCAAGAATAAATATGAGGACACTTCTTGAAAAGAAGCTACAGAGGGCAACTAAGAGAAGTAAATCTTTATAGACACTATGGAAATTATAGTATGGAAATTATTTAAAGATACCGTAACAGAAAAAAACCCAAACAGGTGCATATTACCAATCAAAAAAGGGTTAAGGAGGTTATGACAAAGAAGGACATACCCTTCAAATACTTGAGATCATATTAAAATGAAGAATATGGAAAGAATAATGAACTCTGGCAGATTAAATGTGAAAGCATAATCAAAGTCTAAAAAGGGATCTTGAGGAGGAACTAGTAGAAGAAATAAATAATAATAATAAAACTTCCTTCAAAAATGTCAGGAGAAAGATGCATTCCATAGATTCTATAGTGCCAGTTGATAAGGCGGGTACAAAAGGTGTGTCAGACCAGCTAAAGCCATTCCAGGGGAACTAAAATAATTCCCTGTCTTCACTGTGGAAGAAACTAGGAACAATCCATTGTTAAATCCTGTCTGACAGAGAATCATCAGAGGATCTGACACTACAGAGATTGCAGAATTTATTACAGAAAACACTGCCAAAAATGAAAGTCAATAAACACCTGGGGCCAGATGGTGTTCACTCAAGGTTTCTAGGAGAAGTGCCTGTACTGTTTGTGATGGTATAAAATTTCTTCCTTAAATCTGTCTTGATATCAGAGGACATGAGGGAGGGGAAGGGAAATCTGGGGAACTTCATAGCTATGTGTAAACCTGATGTCTGTGCCAGGTAAATATATATTCTGATTAATGGTCACATGAATAGATATCTTTTACTTGGGAAGCATAGTTTTTGCTAAGACAAATCCTGAAGCTCTTTGGAAGAATCATGAAGCGTGTGTATGATCCATTTGAAGGTAGTTGAGATAACATTAATCTCCAAACGACTTTTGACAAAAATCCATGACCAAAGGGCAAATGAAGATTAGCATCAGTCCAAAAGTAATCCAGGTGTTAGGAACAGACCACAGTGCAACACAATGAACATCACTGTAGTGTTTTCATTATACCCCAAAGTTATTGCTCTGCCACACCTTGAATACCATGTATATCGCCCATCTCAGAAATCTCAGAAAATTTCAGAAGGGAGTTCAATAACTATCAAAATTATGGAAGCTCTGCTTTAGGAGGAAGAACAGCATGAGCTAGGGTCCATCCATCTGTTAAAGGATGTATTTGTGTGGATTTCAGAAGTCTAGAACATCAAAAAAGCATTGAGACCGGTCATCTCTCACAATACAAGAACTGAGGACTCATAATGAAACGAGAAGGTACATTACAAACAAAAAGAGAGGATACTCTACTCATGGAAGTCCTTGCTAGGGAAAGCTACGTATATGCAAGGTCTTTACGGGCTCAAAAGGACACTGGAAAAGAGAGACAGAAAAGGGACCAATGAATAACTAAACGCATACAACCATATCTGCCTCTATGTTTCTAAGGGTAAAACAGTTGAACTGGGAGAATATTAGGGGAAGAACCACATGCCTGCATAGCTCTTCTTCCTTGTGTATCCAGGCACAGCCATTCCTAGTGACAGACTCATAGGCTGGATGGAACTATTGCCTGATCTGCTGTGGCCACTGGTATATTCTTAAGAGTTAAAGCACTCCCAGAAACATGCCATACTGGAAAGGAAACTACCCGTTCTTTAATCATCCCCAATGGGTACCAGCTTCATTGTTTCTTGTGAGCTGGTTCTCATGTTTGAGATATCAAATATCAATCTCTAATTTCTTTAACATGCAAGTAGTTCCATTTAATAGTGAGTGGTTTATTTAGTTAGCTACCATACTGCAATGATTTGATATGCCAAATTATTCTAGGTTCTTTAGTCCCTTGGACAGCTGCGTAAGCTTTCCAATTGCTTGCATAGTTCAGCTATTACAATAGTACAAATATTATCTATTTGATTTTACAGAATTTTTAAAAAGTAATTGTCAAACAATGATCATGGTTTGATTAAATAAATATTGCTATTGCGGCACTAGTTAGGACATAATTTAAATTTGCCATGAATAATTTGTTACCATATCTGTCATCCTAACTCTGATTTAAACTGTGGATATATTTGTTGCAAAGCCATCCTATTTTACAAATCTGACATCAATAGCTATTTCATGAGTGTATTTGACATTGTTTCTAACATTATTTTATGCCAATCACATTTACTCTAAACTGCTTATTACTTTATTGCCGAAAATGGCAACATGTATTTATTCAGCTTGTTACTTTAGAATCAGCAGGCTATCACTTGCTTTATTAATCAGATCCAACCTTGAGGATTCTAGCCACCAGTTTCAAATTTATTTAATTGCTGCTACTCAGAAAATGAGAACTTAGTAATGCAGTTACATTTACATCTTTGATGAGCTGCTTTTTTACAGGATTCATTATGTTTGGAAAGAACAGATTATTTTGTTTTTGCCCTTTCTCACTGCATATATCTTACACTATTCTAAATATTTTTGAAAGTTGCTACATACATACTAAGTGCAAAAATGAAATATCAGTTTTAGGAATTAAGGACAAAACATTCATTGGCTAAAGAAGTTCAGGAAAGTCACTGACTTAAAAATAAGAGCTACAATTTCTTCTCAGTTGAAGTGTGTTTACCAACACAAAAGGATAAAAAAGAGAAAAGCTGAGATTTGATTTTTCTGACTTTTCTTGCCAATACCATTGGGTGCTGAGAGACCTATCAAGGGCACTTCTAGTTTTCCCCAGATTCCCCGAAATTTATAATCATAAAGACAGTTACTAAGTTACCAATAAGGGTAAATAAAATGATGTGAAACAGAAGAAACGATGGTTATGACTTCATACTAGTGTGATTCCGTAAGAGTAGATTTGTAAAGCTCAGCTGTGGGTACTGAGACCCCATTATCTACATCACACATTTCAGACTGTGCTATGGACCCACAGACTAAATATCTAGGGATTGGAGCAGTTAAGATACACTGCTAGAAGCACATCTTCAAATTTTGTTTTAACCAAAAGATATATAACATTTGGAGGACTCTAGGAATGACGCGAAGTTCTGCAGGGTGAAGATTAGAGAGGTGAAAGCCCAGCTAGAACTCAGGTTGACTGCTGCTGTAAAAGATAACAAAAAATGTTTTAACAAATATATTAGAAACAATAGGAGAGCCAAGGATAATATGCATTCTTTATTGGATGCGACAGGGAACAATTGCCATAAAAGATGAAGAAATGGCCGATGTACGTAAAGATTTTTTTGCCTCAGTCTTAAATAGCAAGACCAGCTTCCCTCTGGGTACTCAGCCCCCTGAGCTGGAAGACAGGGATGAGGAGGAGCAGAATGAAGTCCCCACAGTTCATGAGCAAATGGTTAGTAACCTGCTGCTCCACTGAGATGTGTAGAAATCTATGGGGCCAGATGGGAACCACCTGAGGGGACTGAGGGAGTTGGTGGAGTAGCTCGCCAAGCCACTCTCCATTATTTATCAACAATCCTGAAAAACTGGAGAGGTCCCAGAAGAGTGGAGGTTAGCCAACGTGATGCCCATCTACAAGGAGGGCAGGAAGGAGGATCAGAGAAAATACAGGCCTGTCAGCCTGATGTCAGGGAAGGTTATGGGGCAGATCATCCTGAGTGCCATCACACAGCACATGCAGGACAACCAGGGGATCAGGCCCAGCCAACATGGGTTTAAGAAAGATGGGTCCTGCTTGAAAAACCTGAGCTCCTTCAAGACAAGATGCCCCATCTAGTGACTGAGCAAAAGGCTGTGGATGCTGTCTACCTGGACCCTAGTAAAGACTTTGACACTGTCCCCACAGCATTCTTTTGGAGAAACTGGCTGCTCATGGCTTGGATAGGTGTACTCTATGCTGGGTTAAAAGCTGGCTGGAAGGCTGGTCCCAGTGAGTGGTAGTAACTGGAGGTACATCTGGCTGATGACTGGTCAAAAGTGGTGTTCCCCAGGGCTCAGTACTGGGTCCAGTACTGTATATATCTTAATCAACAATCTGGACAGAGGATTAAGTGCACCCTCAGTAAGTTTGCAGACAACACCAAGTTGCAGAGGGAATGTTGATGTGCCTGAGGTCAGGAAGGCTCTGCAGAGGGATCTAGACAAGCTGGATTGATGGGCTGAGGACAGCTGTATGAGGTTCAACAAGGCTCAGTGCTGGATCTTGCCCTTGGGTCACAGCAACCCCATGAAATGCTGCAGAGTTGGGGGCAGAGTGGCTGGGAAGCTGCCTGGTGGGAAAGGACCTGGGGGTGCTTATTGATGGCCAGCTGAACATGAACCAGCAGCGTGCCCAGGTGGCCAAGAAGGCAAAGAGCATGTGGCCAGCAGGACAAGGGAAGTGATTGTCGGGGGACAATCAGCACTGCTGAGGCTGCACCTTGAATAGCGTGTTCAGTTTGGGGCCCCTCACTTCAAGAGGGATGTTGAGGTGTTGGTGTTTGCCCAGGGAAGGGCAACAAAGCTGGTGAAGGCTCTAGAGGACAAGTCTTATGAGGAGCATCTGAGAGAACTGGCGTGGTTTAGTCTGGAGAAGAGAAGACTCAGGGGGGATCTTATTGCTCTCTACAACTACCTGAAAGGAGGCTGTAGGCGGGGATGGGGGTGGGGTGTAGGTCTCTTCTCCTAGATGACTAGCAGCAGGAAAGGGGGAAGCAGCCTCAAGTTACACCAGGGGAGGTTTAGACTGGATAGTAGGAATAATTTTTTCACTGAAATGGTGTTGAAGCATTGGAACGGGCTGTCCAGGGAGGTGATGGAATCATCATTCCTGGAGGCATTTAAAAGAATGCATAGATGGGGTGCTTAGAGACATGGTTTAGTGACGGACTTGGCTGTCCTGTGTTAATGGTTGGACAACATGATCTTAAAGGTCTTTTCCAAAACCTAAATGATTCTATGAGTCTATGATTCTATATCCAGTTCATGTGTTGTTAGATCACTCTGCAACAAGAAGCAAAGCATTATATAAGTGGCATAAATGGAAGAATTTTGGAGTCCCAAACAGAATCAGAGACTAAGCTCAAGCATGTAGCAAATAAAGTATTTTTCTTCTTCCTAAAAATGATCCTTCAGTGATAGCTATGTATTTTGCAAGAAACAGGATGTAATGCAAAGAGCTGTTACACCCTTTGAACCTTCAGTTCTATAAAGAATATTATGCTTAGGACTTGCACATACATGGCAAGCTCTAGTATCTCCTTTGATACCTGCTTATTAGCCTTAATGTTAACAGTCTAATGTAATAGCTTTCTATGACTGACCTGTAGCCAAATTAATGCTTTGTGGTTGTTTTTTCCCCCTAAGTTTTCCAAAACAGTGCTTATGGTATTTTCCTACAGTCATCTATGCATTTTGCTATCTCATTAAAATCAGATTACAGAATAAATTAACTGCTCTTTGACAGCACCTTCACCAGGAAGAGCATTATATTATTCTTAGACACATAACTCCAGACTGAAGGTTGTAAAGAAAATATTATGAAATTTCTGGATTCTCATCCTCCTCCTGAACACACGGAAAAGCAAAAAATCCTTGAGCTAAGCTACTATTTCTTCACATTATGCATGGAAAATTTCTCCCACTGATCTATTAGTTCAGCAAATAGGAAGATGGAGATGGATAGAAACTGTTTTTACATTCACTAATAGCAGAGATCATGAGAGAGTGCTGCAAGCTGCAAGTCTCAAATATATGCCTGAATATGGAGTACCACAGATCTTAATTTTCCCAGATCACAGCACTACAAAGGAAATGAAAGGTAAAGTGAAAAGCATTAGGCAGGACTTTATAATGGAAGGAACTGAGGAAGCAGTACTATTCATTGCTAAGCTCTTGGTTATTTTTAAAGGAAAGGCTTATATCTTCAAGAGTCCTGAAAGCAGCCTGCAGACTGCTGGAAAGAATGAAGGGAGATAACAAAGTCCAGACAGGCTACTTTGATTGACAGCACGTAGAGTAGTCCACAAGTACTGAAATCATAAACAATATGTCATATAAAGTCATAAGGAAAAATACTAGCCTTGCTTATAGAAGTTTTAAGATTCTCTATACGTTAAGAACAAATCCGATTCATAATCATTGCGGGGCTTTGCTCTTTGTAACGGTATGCTAACTGACTGTGGATGAAGCACTCTGTGAAGTTTTCATGAGGTCATTTGCTTGACCCTTAAATATCAATGCTGAAGTATTTTGTCTGATTCACTTTGGAATTGACTGTGTTAACTCCTAACCCTAGTCTAAAAATATTTGCAGTGATAGATGGTATGTTCATAATTAGAAGAGATGTTTAATGTTTTAGTATAAAGAATAAGGGAAAAAGATGTTATACTCAAGTTTATGCTCTGTTAGGCCCTGTCTAGACCAGAATCAATATAATTCAAATAAGCGGAAGGTTAAAAAACCACATTAGCAGCTCCAATGTAATACAATTCTCCATAAGTAGCTCTATGCCACTGCAATGGGAGCAAATCCTTAGCCTATTGCTGTCTTTTATTTCCCATAAAAGATATCATATTAGAATCACAGAATTATTTAGGTTGGAAAAGACCTTGAAGAACATCCAGTCCAACCGTTAACCTAACACTGTCAAGTCCACCACTAAAACACATCTCTAACCACCACATCTACACACCTTTTAAATACCTCCAGGGACGGTGACTCCACCACTTCCCTGGGCAGCCTGTCCCAATGCTAGACAACCCTTTCGGTGAAGAATTTCCTCCCTAATAGCCAAGCTAAACCTCCCCTGCACAGCCTGAGGCCATTGCCTCTTGTCCTATCGCTTGTTACTTGGGAGAAGAGACCAGCACCCACCTCGCTACAACCTCCTTGCTGCAGGGAGTGATGAGGTCTCCCCTGAGCCCCTTCTCTCCAGGCTCGACAACCCCAGTTCCCTCAGATGCTCCTCATACCACTTGTCCTCTAGACCCCTCACCAGCTTCGGTGTCCGTCTTTGGACTTACTCCAGCACCTCAATGTCCTTCTGGTAGGGAGGGGCCCAAAACCAAACACAGGATTGAGCATGGGGCCTCGCCAGTACCGAGTCCAGGGGGACAATCACTTTCCTAGTCCTGCTGGCCACATCAGTATTTCTGACACGAGCCAGGATGCTGTTGGCCGCCTTGGCCACCTGGGCACACAGCTGGCTCCTGCCCAGCCGGCTGCTGACCAGCCCCCCAGGCCCTTTCCCCCAGGCCCTTCCCAGCCGCTCCCCCCCAGCCTGTAGCGCTGCGGGGGGCTGGTGTCACCCACGGGCAGGACCCGGCACTGACCCGTGTTCAACCTCATACAAGTGGCCTCGGCCCATCAGTCCAGCCTGTCCAGATCCCTCTGCAGAGCTTTTATATCCTCAAGAGATCAACACTCCCCCCCAGCTTGGTGTTGGCTGCGACCTTACTGAGGGTGCACTCGATCCCCTCATCCAGATCATCGATAAAGATCTTAAACAGGAGTGGGCCCAATACGGAGCCCTGGGGACACCACTTGTGACCGGCCACCAGCTGCATCTAACTCCAGTTACTACCAGTCACTGGGCCCGGCCGTCCAGCCAGCTTTTTACCCAGCGTAGAGTTCACCCGTCCAAGCCCTGAGCAGCCAGTTTCTCCAGGAGAACGCTGTGGGAAACAGCGTCAAAGGCTTTCCTGGAGCCTCGGTAGGCAACATCCGCAGCCTTTTGCTCATCCACTGAGTGGATCACCTGGTCATAGAAGGAGATCACGTCAGCCAGTCAGACCCAGCCTTCCATAAACCCACACTGATTGCGCCTGATCACCTGGCTGTCCTGTATGTGCCACGTGATGGCACTCATACATTCTTTCTGAACGATCATGTACCGTTTGGTTAATTTTAGACATTTAGACATACCTCTATTTTTTTTAAGTCCACATAGCCTGCTATATTTCCTCTTGTTCCACACTGCAATTTGCACAGCTTTCACCCCATCCTGTACTCAGGTTTTTATACTAAGTTTACAAAGTCACCTAGACATATTATAGAAAAAATGGATGGAAAACAAGGAACGTGGAAATTCTGTCTGTGCAGTTAAATTTTATATGTAGGGAGATATGTAAATTTTGTGAGGTGTAACCCCGATCTATCACAGTCAAGTCTGTATCTTTTTGTTGTTGTTGTTTGTATTAGGCTGCCACAAACAAACGTTTGCCAGAGTTTCTTGGTGACGGTAGTGAATCTACACTTTAAAAATAGAAAAATATATGCGTTAGCCAAAGCACAAATATCACGTACATTGGAAATCCCTCTTCCTATAAGTCCTTGGAGAATTTATAAGCGGGAAGAAGTTTTCCAATAGCATGTTACACATGAAAGCACAATCACTAAAGGGAACATAGGCTACAAAATACTGGATTTTTCAGCAACAAAATGGACTTCTTAGTTATCTCTACATGTAAGCTTAGAGACAGGCATGGCTGCCAGTTTGCCAACTTAAAAAGAGATGAAATAAGTCTGCATCATCATTGTTATAGGTCAATGGAATATAAGCTAAAAGTAACACAGTATTTAGGAAATGGATGTTGATAATAAAAGAGCCACTCTAATTTCCTGTGGAGTTCTTAAATTAGCTCATCCCATATGCATACTGGTTCAAAGTGATAGTTCTGCAAGATAAGCACTTTTACATACCTCATTGGTAAGTAACTGATTTTGTTCTTAGAGAACAAAAACTGTGTTGAGTTAATATTATAACTAAGGATTTATGCTACAGAAAGGCCAGCTATTTGTTTTCTTTCTGTCTTTACTGATTCTTAGAGGAACTAAGCCGGAGCATTTTGATGGAGCCGAGTTTTAATACAATCTCAAATATAATTATTAGCACAAAATGGAAAACTCACTGTATCCTTAATACAAGTTTATAATTTCTATTAATTCTGATGACAAAATGCCTGCGTAGTCAAAGAAAACCTAGCCTTGTTTCTATGTAGAAAAAGAATAGTTTGCAGATCAGAGAGGCAGTTAAACAGGGAGCTACATTAGTATCCTCTTTGTAAAATTCTCATTTCCTGCAACTGAAAGATATTCACTGCCTTCTATTGCCAAAGCTTGGGTCAGCCAAAACATTAAAAAGAACTACATACAGCAGTAAAGCATTTGTAGCACTTATTTAAAAACAAATAAAGTTTGCAAGGCAGATCAGACTGCAGTATTCATAGAGCTGTTAGCAACCATACAGCCACTGGAATTGCATACTTCACATAAAATTATTCAGAGAAAAAATTTCTATATCTTTAGGCAACAAAGGACATTTCTGGTCATCGTGTGAATTCTGTGTGACTGAAACTCTGATACAAACCCAGGATTTTCTTCTTTGTACTAAGTATGGGAAAGCCTGCTCCTTTGAGAGTTAGAATAGCTTTCGAAGACTTCTGATTTAAATTTCAAACTCTTGATCATAGTCAGGGAGTAAATGTTTTTATCCTGAAATTGGAAATTGGGTTCTTTAGCTCTATACCAAGTGAAAATATTAAGCATTTTGTTGTATCCACTATGTGAGCCAAGTTCCCCACTGTGCCTTCAAATCCACAGTGAATGAACCATATTTGGATCTGCTTATCAGAAGGAGACATTTAGAAAGACAATGAGCCTGTCCTGCTAGACGGAGACTCCTGATGCTTTTAGATAGGCCTGCGGTGAACTGCAAAATGGGCCCTAAAATCAGGCTGACATGGTCGCTTAACAAGCTGTGGTATTAGCTGTTGGCTCAGAGAATTTCTAGTGTCACCCACAGGGCTGATGATGGCAGCCATCATAATTAGAATGCATGAATCAAAAACACCAGGTGAAGATTTTGCCTTGGAAGAAAGAAGAGGCAGAAGGAGGGAATTACCATGCCCTTTGACTATTAAGCTGCTGCATGCAGCTGGATCAGTGACCAACAGTGACTGGGCGGATTATGCTACGGAGATATAAGGCTATAGCCTTATACTTCCCACACCCAGTGGCTGTCAAAGCAAATGCTGTGAACGACTTCAAAGAAAGTGATACAAGAGGCTACATGGGGGAGAAAGGTAACCCCACTAAAGATGGAGGAGGGGGAGGGGGGCAAGAGCCCAGGCTTTTCTTTGAGCTTAGCAAACAATTTCATTTAGAATTGTTTTATTTTATTAATTCTATCACTCCGAATTCCTCCCTAAAAATGCTAAACTAATGTTTGCTGAAGTGGGAAGTCTATGTAATCTTAACTGATACGACCTTGAAAGGGATTTGCTGAACTTTTGTATGATTGGATTTTTCCCAACCTTTGTAGACTCTTGATTTTAAAATCTGCCTAACAAAAGCTCTGCCAGGAAAGCTGTTATTACAAAGATGCTTCTCAATAGGGAGAAGTGGGCTAATTGCAAGCTCTTCAGTGAAATAAAGGAAGGTTTTGCAAACAACTACAGAATTGACAAAATGCACCATATTGCTGTTAACAGAAACTATGGGGGAGAAACATCAGAAATGGCAAAGATGTCTCATAAATAGATGCTGTAAGACTAGCTAGAAGAGGCTATACAAGATTTCAGATAATTCATAAACAGTAATTGCTTGTCTGACCTTGATGTGACTACAGAAATTCCATTAACTCAAAAATCTTGACATTTAATTACATACTAAAAAATATTCTCCCATTTATTTTGACAGGGCCTACAATAATCCTGCATTTGACTTTTATCCATGTTTTCAGCTGCTTTTCCCACACTATGATTTATTCCCAAAGCCACAAAAAAACCCCCATAATATCAGACTATACTGTTACCTGGAACGTTCTTTAATTCTTTCTAAAATTTGAGGTGAAACACTGTGAAAAGGTGGTGGTCACAATGACAAGGTGCCCTTCATCTGTTGTGTTATGCAGTTGAACTGAACCTCCCTGCATATCATTCACTTGAGATAGCAAAAATTCGCCGAGGAAGACTGCAGTAAGTTATTTCATACAGCAGTTTAAAACTAGCCAAAAAAATAGCAAGCATTATAATAATAGATATTAAATAATAAGGAAAAAATCTTACTATATTTGGAAATACTATAGTAGTATTTGTAAGTCAATATTCATCTATAACACTTAATTAAAAAAAGGAAAATATAATCCAGATATTGCAGCCAAGCTGACAATTGTTGTGATTAAGTGTGCTGTTTTAAGTGCTAATGAAGAAGGTTTTGGTTTTTTGTTCATGTGGTCTAAATGAAGTAGACTCTAGGGAAGTAAAAAATCAGAATACTGCATATTAACTGTATAAATATACTGCAGAATTACTGGATTCCAGTAATATTTGAAGGTTTTTTTTTCAACTTTCATGCAATTACCAACCAGAGTAACATTTTTTCCCCTCTTTATACTTCAAGCTGAATTTTGAGGCACTTGACTATTCTTCATTAGTTGCACTGTCTGTATCTACCTACTGTTAGCCTCACTGATTCAGAATCACCAGATAAAACCTTTCAGTTTATTTACTGTACATTTCCTTTTCTGCCTCAGAACAAAAGCTAATCTGATTATCAACAATTTTTTGACCTTAAGTAATGATATATCATCGTCATTTGATTTGAAAAAAACAACAATAAAAAATTACACCCCCCCCCCCCAAATATTTTATCATGTCATATGAAACAGGAAATAAGATTTTCAAATATGGCTTGATTATATATACTTATCATTCTACTCAAACTATTATGCGCATAACGTGAAACGAATTGCACCTAGCTTTATATTTTGCACACCCAGCAGTCTGGCAGGAGCAAAACAATTTCTAGTAGTTCCTTATTGCAAAAAAGCATAATTCAGAATCCTACAGGATTCCCACAAATGCTATCACTCAACAGCCTGGAACTAGGTCATAAGCTGTATTTGCAAAATACATTGAGAAAATAATAATATCTTAAAAGATCCATAATAGCATATGTATGTATATATACATAATGTAACAGACCAATCTGCAAATGTAATATTTTATGGCTTACAAAACCTATTATGTTTCATCATTATTCCTTAAAAGAAAGAAAGCATTTACACTGAAAACACCTATACTGCACCTGCTTGTGGCCGTGTGTATATACAGAGAGAGAGAGAGAGAGAGAGAGAGAAAGAGACTAGACTAGATACTTCGTGTTAAACGCATGGCTAAATACATACAAAAATATTTTTTAAACAATTTATAAAACTGAAATCCTTCCCTTCCTTGGTTCTCCTTATTACATTACTCTCTTGTCTTCTACTTTCTGGTAGGAGCTACATCATTTCTTTTTGCTTGATTCTGTTTCTTTCTAACAGTCCTAAGACACTCTTCCTTTCTGAATGACTGAGAAGGGAATCCTTGACTTCTGCATTGGCTTCTTGTGATCCTCTCCCTTCAGTCTATTTGAAATTGTTCTCAGCTTACACCTCTTTAACGTGTATTTGCTTAGTGCCTTCTTTTCTCCCACCATAACAGGCCAAGTTTTCTCATTTGTGAAGGGTCTCTCTCCAGCTATAGACCCCTGTTACACTGTCCCCAGTCTTGCCTTGGTGCTTGCTTTTCCCTACTTCTGCAGCACAACTGAATAAACAAAAAAACCACGTTTTTGCCTGCGTGCAAGTTACCTTTCCTTAGCTTATTAAAACATTGCTATTAGCATTATCAGCAATGTTTTACCTTTCTTTTGACCAGTTCAAATAATTATATACTATGACAGCTCTATTCATTTCAGTACGCTTATTATTTATGCCAGACAAGCTCTTCCCAGGATTTTAATAGGAAACATTAGAGCTAAGAAAAAGAACACAGAGCAAATAAAACTGCCTTTTCTTGCTGCTATCAACAGTATTCTGAAGAGCAGTTTCCATTTAGACTTGTCCAACATCTTGTTTCTTTCATTCCAGGTTTGCTGTTGTTTGGGACCCTGATCCCATCAGATATTGAACATGCCTTGTGTTTGAGATGCAGCCCTTTAATTGTACACTTTGGGGGAAGCTAGTAAGTTTTATTATTTACTAGTTGTTTTCTAAATACTTCAGTGCCGCAGCATACAAAATACTATTTGCTGCACTGTTTCCTGTGCGTGTAATGATTTTGTGTTTTTAAACACATAACTTGACAGCCGGTTCTTCAGAGTTTGGTCCCATACAGTTCACTGGCTTTTGGAACTCACCTCCAAGGTGAAAAATAGGGGGCTAGACACCAACTAAATGAGATTAGATGTGTAAAATACATAAAAGACACGTGACTTTACTGGTTCATTGATTTCAGCACATCATAGCAAGCACAGGGATAGTTCACGCTACACCTTTCCTTTTTTCCTCCCACACTGGTCTTGGAACCTCTCGAAGAGAAGAGAATGTTCAAGGCTTCCTTTTTTCAATGTGTTGGTGGTTGCTGAGTTTGTAGTTTCTGCTCCATCTGCTAGTGTATGACTGTCCTGCAATTGAGTTCTTTACTGACTTTTGCAATCAACGAATCCTCAGAAATACATTGACAACCCTCCTACTTCCCTTTCTTCAGAAGGAAAAAAAAAATAGGAAGGAAATACTGCCCTGCAGATTCTTTTCTCTCTGTCTCAGATGGTGAGGTAGAGAAATAGATGAACGCAGTTCAGCAAATTTCTTTGCTTTTCTCAGCGGGGAGGCTTGCATGTGGTCGGGCATAGCAAGAAACATGATTTCCACAGGGCCTCAGGCAGCAGCCAAATTTCACAGCAGGGGATGAATCCATGGCCACTTCTGAGGCTACAGAACTGCGCATAACGCAGGCCTCTCATTATAAGGTTGGACAACCCTCTGGAGGCTTTCTGCTGTTGCCATATTAACAAGAAATGAGTGGTTTGTGTATGTCACAGGAACACTCTGTTAAATATTACTGCCTTGCATTATGCAGAGTTGTATGTGTGCATTTCTTTTCTGATAAGGCATAGAGGAATCAAAGGGGGAACAAGGATTTACTGTACGAGGCTTCCAGCCCCATGTGCAAGGCAGCACAGCTTGTGACAGGCACGGTGACATCACTGAGCTGGAAAATAAATGGGAGCTTGAGGTTCAGCTTATTTTTCAGCTTTATCTTACACGTTTCAGAAGTTTCTCCTGCCACTTTCATGTAATTCTCTAGTAGATTTCTATCACATAGAGTCACTTTTAATAGATTTGAATTTTTTTGATCTTCAATAAACTCTACTCCACTCCTTTGAGGAAAATCTTGGTTACTTTGAAGATATTTCTCTGCTTGCCTGCACTCTGTGAAATTCTTTCTAAAACAATAAAAGTTCTAAGTATAAATTAGTCTCCTAAAAACGACCTCATAGGTAGATAGATGATTATTCACCATGCCATATAAGTCATAAAGCACGGACTACATTACTACAGATTGCTAGACTATATAATTTTCATGAGCTAAAAGTGAAGTCCAAAACAGAAATATAATTTTTTTCATTCCTTAAGAATGAAATTCCTTCATGAAATCGAAACCAGTTACAAGAAGAATACGTTAGGGAATCGCGATTAGACTGAAACTGTCAGCAATAACTAGGAAAAAACGATAATTAACAGAAACACAGGTTACAAGAAAGGTAAGAATAATACAGACAAAGGAAAAAAAAACCTATGGCTGTCAGAGTTAAACATAATGAATAAAAATGTCAGAAATATTCAATAAATAGTTTCATTCTGTATTTAGGCAGAAAGCTCATGATATACTTGATGATGGTAATGAAATCTCTTCCCTGTCAACAGTAACTAGAGATAATGTTTAACACAGTTTTTAAACCTGTCATTTTAAAATCAGAACGTCAGATAAAGTAAAAGAGTTTTGAAAGAATTACATGATGAGTTCTCTAGATGAAAATAACATTTTTTTCCTCACTATGTGTTGGAGCTGATTGGGCTGAACTTTTTCACCACAGTGGCAGAGATATCATGTCAATATGTGAAAGAATCAGTTGGAGGGTCCTTACAAGTGTGGGCTTGTGACCTGTCAACAGCGTCAGGTAAAACACTAACATTTTACAGGGATTATCAAAGACAAGAAGGAAGATAATGTAGCTGGTGCTAGTCAAGATGGGTTTCTGAAGAACAGATTTTATCAAAACAAAGCCATCAGTTTTTCATATCCTTAGATGTTTGAATGATAAGAGTTTTACTGTGAATGTAAGAGCTTCTGACTTCAGTGAGGCATATAACTTGATTATGCAGAGAATCTTGCTTAGTCAAATTAAGACCACATACAATCATTTTCACACATATTTAACGGTGGAAGTACTGGTTAAATAATAGATCTTAGAAGGAGAAAAAGAGGGTCATTACTATGCAGATGGTTTCTAAACTTCTACCTCCCCCCTTATCTACATTTATTCTTTTAGAGAAGTGTAAAATGGGAAAAGAAATGGATTCAATTATCAATAAAGTTATGTAACTGACCTAATAATTCTTGACCAATTTTTATACAAGAGCCCTAAAAGACTTTAGAAATGAGACTGCAATTGTTTAGTCTTTTCCTCTCACCAGAATTGTACTAGTGCTTCTTGGTAATGAAGAACTGCTGCAAGTGCAGTAATCAAAATCTATCTTACTGATGAACTTACAACATTTTAACTTAATTAGTTATCTATCAGATAAAAGCTTGTCAGGCAAAAGAGAGCACACCTTAGTACGCCAAATTTTCTTCTGATACTCTTTATGCCCTGAAACCTGTGGCTGTCTGTTTCCTGCCCATATTTAAGCAGAGAGCTCATTCCTTCATTTGGCTTTTTCAACATTTTTTTGAAGTTCAATAAAACTTAGCTAATGCAGAGCATAATAGTATCTTAAGGAAAAAATCTGACAAAATATTTTTATTTCATATTATAAAAATTGATAGAGTTCAGGACTACCCACTTCCGTTTATATTTCTTATTAGCATTTGCATGTGGTAAATAAAATTATTGTTAGAAATTTGTAATATAAACATTGTAAGTGACATCGTACTAAGTTTTTATTCTTTATTGATATTGCTTTAAGGCTGAGTTGTTGTAGTTTTCTCTGAAGTAACTCTACCAAACCCTCTAGTAACAAAGAGCAAGAAAATAAGAAAAAACTAAACTAAACTAAATTGTACATAGAATTACTAAATTAACAGTGTAAAACCCAAAACAAATCAAGAAGTCTTCATTTTAGTAGATTAAGAATGTTTTTAACTCAAGAAAATTGAAGAGAGAAACAGAGGGAGAAAAAGAGAAAAATGGAAATAAAAAAACCTAGGGAAGGTAGAAAGATGGGCCCTGGGCTTTTTCCTCTTTTTGCTCCTTCATGTTCTGATGTTTGATTACCCAGATAATTGTGACTGTATCTCCCTTTATAAAGATCTTCTTGCCTTCTGACACGTCATAATAAAACATTTGAGAGCTGTTTTTTGTTCAAACAGCCATTACAGTAACTAATCCATGCCTCTAGCTATCTCAGAGTCTTCATGCTACACAAGTGAGACATGTGCACACTGTCCTAAACAACTCAAACCGCTGTCAGCTAATTGGCATTACAGTGCTTTGAAATTGTATTTGGGAAAGTGCTCTACAGTAGCACTCAATGACTGGTTTTGCCTTTTAGTTTATTCAGAACTGACAAGGCTTCGCCATCACAATCTGAAAAGCATTCTAGCACAGCATACGGACTGAAGTCTAGGTAAGTATCCTGAACAGTTAATCTCCTCTAACTTCCAGTTCTTAAAAAAAACTTTTGTTGTGAATAATAAAAATGTATCAAAGCTTTATTTGAGGAAAAGTTTTCCACTGCACTGGTAGTTTTTTAACAAAGTACTGTGGGATGTTTAATAACTGTTGTGGTTGGGTGTGTGTCATCATCCCCACTCTCCCACCCAACGAAACCTGCACGATGTCATGAATTCGGGAAGAGAGGAAACAACAGACAAGAGTTTAGAAGTGGAAGATAATGGTGGTTATTTAGGAAAAATACCTAACTCCCTGGCTAAAACCACACAGAAACGATGCGGTTCTAGGACGCAATAGATGATGGTATTGTGTTTTAAAACATGAATTTTCTCAGTTTTTTTTTTTTTATCTGTATTTTTCTGCCAGTATTAAACACTCAATTCTTATTCCCAGACATGTAGCATTTAATTAAACACTATCACAAATCTTAAATTGAAAGAAAGAAAAGATACTAAGTACTAAAGACCAACCATACATTTATAAAAGCACATGTCTCTAGTTGATTTCCTTATTAAGATTGAACAAAGGGAAACATCCAGTTGAGATTTTGATTACTATTCAGAATTTTATATCTCTCTATTTTTCTCCCTTCTAAGCAGGAGCAAAGTATATATGCCCTTGTATAACCTTCACTATTCCTCTCCATGTAATTTTCACAAAAGCGTTGACCAAAATGGAATTTAACAGTCAAGGTAGGGATGTACATCAATTTATGTAACATTGTAATATTTTCCATAATATTCCCTACACAGCCTAAATATTATTCACTTTTTTGACCTCTGATACATTTTAAGCAGGTATCTTCGTTGAGCTGCTACAGTGATGCCTAGATCTTTTTCCTGAGAGGCTACGTCTAATTCAGAGTCCCTCAGTACATGAAGGACACTGTAATTCGTTCACTGCAGTGTGTGCTGTTTCCCACTTAGGGAGGATGAATTTCAACAGCCACCATTGAACTTATTTTCTCTAGGTGCTTCAGGTTCTTTTGGTGTTCCTCACAATTCTCCTTAGTCTTCAATAATCCATATAAACTTTCATCACTGGCAAATATTTCCTCCTCACTGAGCTGCTCGCTCCTCTAGGTTTTTAGCAGCAGCAGTTGCAATGCGTATTCTGGAGAAAAGTAATTCTTAGCTTTCTTCCAGAGTTTTATTTCTTTTGCTATTTTTAGTAAGTTTCTAGCAGATAACATGAGCAAATAAAGAGATTTCCTTTGCATATTTATGTAATTACTCCAAAAAGATCCTCTGCAAAGTCTGAGACCCATGCTGAAGCTTCATATTCAAGGCTACATATTAACAGGGATTTAATTACATATTCTACAAAAATGGCACATATTTTAGTTATAATCTTCTTATCCCTCATTTTTTTATCTGTAAATCTCTTTGCACTGGAAATTCTACACTGCTCTGGTGCTTGGAGAACACCCTAGCATTCTGAAGACAGCACTGGAATGCAAAACCAAGTTTTACATATTTTGTGGCTTCTTGTGCTGATGAAAAAATAATCAAAGAAAGATCATCTGTAGATAAACATTTTATTTCTTATTACATTTCCTTATATGGCATTTTTTGAGGTGCATTTCTTATTGACCACACAGACCTAGGTTTTGTAATTTTCCTTACTAGTGAAGGCACAGGAAGCACTGACTTGACCACACAGAAAAAACATTTGCAAGTCTTTGAGAATATTTAGTAGTTTCCACTGACATCAATAGAATTCAGGTGTTTAGCTCTATGACATCCTTTTGAGAAACATAAACTATAGTGCCCCATTACAGCTGAAGTTAATGCACATTGCATACACTCAATGTATTATCAAATTAGACAATTCATGAATTTCACCAGAAGCATGGATTCCTTTTCACAATGGTTTCTGATATTCTGTATAGAAAGTTAACAAGAAAACTCTGGCAAACTTTATAAGGCTTCTGAGATTTTAATTTCACTTTGCTTTCAGTCTATAAAATGGCAGCTTGTCTCAGGTTTGTTTTGCTGTGTTAATTTGGACGTGATGTAGTAGTTTCTTCACAGATTAAGATCAGGAATTAAACTGAAATGGTCTGAGAGATAATTATTCTTATGCCATTTCGGTAACTGTATTAATTATAGTCACATTCAGTTCAGAAGGTGTTTGCTACGTTGTTTTGAGAGCTCTTGATTTATTACCTAAGGCAACTTTGCAGCAAAATTAGACTGCCTGGAAGTCGCAAGTCAAATCCTATGTCTGCATTTCTTCTGTTTTTCTTGGTTATTGATTTGCGTGCTAAAGATCCAGTAAACTCTATGAATGTGAGGTTTAGAGTAGCGTTTACAGAATACTCATAGTAACAGACGAAAAAAGATGGGTAAAAAAATGCTAAGTAAAAATTGCAATGGCAAATACTAATGTAGTCTACCTGTGCGGGTGTTTCAAGTGACTGGCTTAGGAAAATGGTTTTATGATTATTGGTCTGTTGCCACAAGGGGTCTGAATTAATGGTGTCTTTTTTTGGTCCTCTCACAGTTTCCTTGTTACTGCTCCTGGTTTGTATCTCTAGTGACCCCAGGGCCCAAGGAAGCTTAAGGAAGAGAAATACATTTATAATTGAAAACTTGCTTTATGTATTCAAATTAAAGTGTAAACAACATAGTCATATGATCGACATAGCGCTATTTTCACAGATGGAGATTTGTTTAGGTTGCCAAGAGGCAATGTAAGTGCATGAAAGCTTTTCTATTAGATTAGAATATCAAATCTAGATTGTCAAAATGGCTGTATATTCCTATTTCTAAATTAATATATTGTCACTTGAAAGAGGATTCATTCATTGATCCCATGCTGTCCAGCTCTGCAATGAATTAAACCAGCGAGGGGAAAGGAAAAGCTGAGGAGGGTTGAATACCAATAGCTCTGGCTTTTGCAGCTGTAATGATTGGGCAAGAGTACTGGGGAAGAGCCATAGCTTTTATAATGAAGGGACCTCATACTGGGGAAGAGCCATGGCTTTTATAATGAAGGGACCTCAACATTTCTGCTTTTAAAGAAAGATCCCCTTGGACTGTTACTCTGGAAGTGACTACATCTACCCCAACTAAACAGTTTCACAAGCATGAGAAAGATTTCTGTTGAATAGTAGCTTTGCTGTCATAGCTTGTTTCAAGCTACTTTACAGCTATTCCATATATGTGAAACTGCACATTCTGTATAGGTTTGAGAAATTGCAGCAAAGATAATCAGATCACTATTACTCAAATGGATTTTTACCTTCATGTGAAACTATCATTTATTTCTACATAGCTTGTAATGTGTAAAATCACATTGGGAACCTAAAGCCTGATAATTAGAATTCATTGTTACACTCCTGACAAAAGATTAAATTTGGGCAGTTTATATTGCAGGCCAAACTACTTTTCTGGAGTTTTTTAAATTGATAACAGAAGTAGCCAGCAAGCAAGAAGCCTTATCTCTCTGTTAGATCAGTAAAGTACCTGCTGCATATGCGTTATTGACTTTCTACTAGTATTTATCCCTCTCTCCGCATACATTCAAACACCAGTAAACACAGATTTAATTATGAACATGTGTTTGACAGATTTTCATCTGAAATATCACAAGCTGTGGTTACTATATCTTTGTGTTGAGGTTTTGAGAGATAATCCATTGTCCTTGTGTAAACATTTTTTCTGGTGTTTTTAAACTATCAATAACTGTTTCATTTACAATACACAGGAAATGACTAATGAGAAGACTTTCTGAAATCATCTTAGTAAAATTTGTAGCGAAAGTAAACAATAAATAAATCAATATACAGCTGTGAAAAACTGACCTGTAAGCCTAACTAATTCCAGAATGGAAAGGAACTCATTAATGTTTGGATAGCTCTACTGATGGCAAGTAGCTTATTATAGCTAGATAATGGCCATAACTTAGATATTATCTGAAATAGCTAAACCACACTTTATGTCTTTAGGAAGGATACTTAAGCTCTATGAATGAGCACAACATGGTTTATTCAAATGGGAATGTGTTTGGCAGCCAGGAGGCAACACAAGAGGATGAAGTGTTCTCTATGGGACTAGAGTACCCAGCAAAGAATGTCCAAACAGCTTTCCTTACTAAATGTTTATATGCCTGTTCTTTATCTCTTGTATTGTTGTACTGTATTATTTACTCATTAATTTCATGCTGTCCAAGCCCATAAAAAAATACTAAGATAGAAAGACTGGAAATAAGAGAGTTTTCCTTTAGAGTTTAGTGTGGATTGACACTTTGGGAAGGGAATCTAATTGCAGCTCTGACTTTTGCCCATAAAACACACATACCTTCCTACCAGTTGAATATTTTCATTCTTATATTGCTACGCTATATTATAATTTACTTTAACATATTTTACCCTCAGAAAATTTTTCACAAAACAGTTCCTTCAAACACACAAGGATATTATTTCTCTTTGCTGGACCCACAGATGAACTGAGTAGCAATTTATATCACCTATTAATCAGTATACAAAGATATATAACTCTCTATATTACTTCAAGGATTTTCTTTGGGTATTAGTATAAAAATTGCAAACCTGGAGGAATGACTGTTGCAAGGACAAGATTCTGTGAACTCTTAAGTTACCCTGCTTCCTACTTCATGGATTTTGTTTGTATTTTTTTTTAAATAAAAATGCTAAAAACCCCCTCTCTAACAGACATAAAACTATATTAAGAATGTATCCAGGTGTTTCCATAAGGCAGAAGATAGGAAGTCAAAGAAATAAAACAGGTACAGGGGACATCAAAGAGAAAATCAAAGAAGAAAAAAAAAAAAAAAAAAGGAGATACAGAAAGTTGAAGAGGAAAAGGCAAATTATTCATCTGAGTTTTGCATTAAAAAATTAAGTGCAGATTTTAATGTATGAAATTATGGGAAGTTCCAAGCAAGACTATAGATTATGTCTTTTTAATTAGAAACATGTTTTCTACAAGCTGGCAGTACCAATGCAGATTTGGAATTTGCTTATATTCTCTCCGTTATCTTTGATTTGAGAAAAGGAAAAAAACAATTTAAACACCACAAACTGAGAAATTTTAAAATATCTATATTGATCAGTATATTACATGTAACTCAGAAAAATGTCCTTTTTCCTGAAATACTGTACATGAAATACTGTTCATGAAACACGTAACATTATGCACTGAATAAAGATTTAAGTTAAAACACTAGGCATTGCTTTTCCTTTATTAAAAGTATCACAGAATTCTATGACAATACTACTAATGCCAGAAAATCCTTTATGATGTTTTTGTGTTTGGACAGTTAAGCAAAACAACCCTGTGCAGTACTCATGTATGTATACAAACATACCTAAATATGTAAAAAAAGGACTGTACACTAGCATTGTCATATGCTTGCACGCATGCATGTGCACATGCACACACAAGCACCAGGTGTGGTAAGGGGAGGAAGAAGCATAAACAAAGGGATAAATCTAGTTTCAAGGCAAAATGCTACATTTATGTGCAAATGCTAATTTAAAGAAAATGACATCAAATAAATACCTAGCACATTTACAAGTCTGCAATTAGACAGAAGCCAGGGTCAAGTCAAAATATAAGAACTGATTTACTTACTAACACTGCTGCTAGGTACAGTTAGATATTAAACAGGTCATTCTAATATTTCGTAAATACTGACTAGCTGCAGGTCAGAAGACATTCACAAAATTCATAGAGATAAAGTCATTCCATGGTACCTTAACTCTGTTGAAGAGCTTAGGCAGAGTGAATAAAAATGTTCTTAGATTTCACAGATTATTAAAAGTGCTCTCTTTATTTCTCCTCCCTCACTTCATTCTAGTCAGAACGCAATTCTCTAGGTGAATATCAAAATGTTAATACTAAAACACATTTAATATATTAATTTTGATATGACCACAGTTGTACAATTCTCAATGAAATGTAGAGAACTAAAACCTATCACGCTTATGTAATTCATTCTTCTTGTTTACTCAATGTATTGGACAACGGTGTCACGGCATGCTAAACAAATGCAATACATTTTAACTTATTTTATTCCAGACTGTCTTGTTGTCGTGTTCTGAAGAACACTTGAAGACTGAGCTTGAGAGCAGTAGCTAAAAACAGCAACTGGCTGTCAGTGGTGTAGTTTGTCATTGTTCCACAGACAAAAGGCAGACTGTCACAATAAACAGCATTTATTCATTTCAGATTTGTGGTTTAGGGCTGAGGAAGGGGAGGTGTCATTCGCAGTAATTGTAAAACACATAAATAATAATAGTAGTCTGCAAATCATATATCAAAGAAAACAGTGGGAGCTGGCAGTGATGGAGGCAAGAAAATGGATGCTTCCAGCACAACCCAATTTACAGCTCTTTTTTTTTTAAAAAAAAATAAAATTCTTTCATAACCATAAAATGGAATGTTTTGTATTAACTACTTGTGTGGTGGTAAGCAAGGCAGAACATCTAAATCATGACTTTAATGACTTATTTGAAACAAACCGCTGAGTAGCTTTCTAAACACGATTACTCTGTACTCAACTGCTTTCAATTTTATTAACTTAATTTTAGCAATTAAAAAACATTTAATATTGATTTTGACAGCCTCCGCAGCCTTTTTGCTGAAAACCTGCAGCTTTTAAAAGAAATTATAGTGGTCTGTGAAAATACTCTTGATTGTTATTTGAGTAGAAGAGGCTTTTACTCCAACAGAATGCTTATATCTGTTTTTTCAGAATGTCTCTCAAATGTCTAACCTCATATTTTAGGTAATAATTTCATGGACAGAAATGATAAAGCAGACAAATTAACGTGGTTGAGGTTGGCATTAATACTTTTAAAAAAAATTGAAGGTAATTTTTGAGGCAACAACACACTTCCTCCTGTCTTGTAAGTCCCCATTCTAATGAATGAGCACGAAGTCCTAGCTCAGTGACATATACTAACTGGAGTATGACACCCCCTGACCAACTCTTTGAGGCTCTGCAAAAATCTGGGAAAAGAAGTGAGAAGAAAACACACCAGCAGCTGAAAAGGTGTTCTGAAAGGAGACTTCTAATTTACTACTGCTTGGTGAAAGTCCTGCTTCATCTCATAACCACTCCCAATGCTCTCCAGAACACTGATAATATTTATTAGAGAGCAACCTCTTCTGACATACCCAGAAAAGACAGATGGGTTGGAGTTTTTCTCTGGCGAACCACACAATGTTCACCAGATGGAAACAATGCTCCCTATATAGTTTCTCAGGCATTTTTGCCTACAAATCCTTCCCTCCCAGCATGTCTCAATTCCTATCAGGAACAAGGGCATTAAAGGGCTGATGAAAGGACAGGTATGTCCGAGAAACTGAACTCATACTTCAGCATGGATCTCTTTTGTGCAAAATATTATCTAATTTGCCAGAAAGAGAACAGAGTGAAAAAGATGCCCTATATTGAAAAAGGGGAGTGTCATATCAGTATTTCAACCAGTAAATATCACAGCTGTTACTGCTTTGGGT
Organism: Falco naumanni; assembly: GCF_017639655.2. Taxonomy (NCBI): domain Eukaryota; kingdom Metazoa; phylum Chordata; class Aves; order Falconiformes; family Falconidae; genus Falco; species Falco naumanni. Next base: position 3,105,387 of record NC_054054.1, on the reverse strand, counting down.
ATAATGGAGAAGCAGAGCTCAGAAGTTGCCAGAAGGCAACAAGCCCAGCATTGCAAGGGAAGCACACTGAAGAATGGATGCACATGACCAGATCCAAGATACGTTTTGGTGATTCTCACCCTACTAAGATAGAATTTTTCATAATTTATTATAAAAATTAAAAAAAGGCTCCTGTTTGTGCAGTCATGATGTGAATATATGTGAAAATGGGACGACACATGCAAAGCTTTACACATTTAATATCTATAGCTAGCAGAAATAAAAAAATAAAATGTGCTGAAAAAATTAATGTTTAAAAACTAATTGCTAACCATCTTCATAGCAAAGACTAGTAGTATTAGAAAAACACATTTTCCAAGATTAAAATGTCCTCTTCACAGAGATGGTAAAATTTTGGATAAAATTTGGAATTTGGATAAAATAAGGAAGTACAAAAGGAGGTGTTTAGTCCTTCTAGAAGGGACATTTTCAATGCAAGATCAACTTCACTGCTGTAACCTTTGATTTCTTAACCATTCACAGCTAAGTGAGAAAATTTCATCTAATCTTATTGCTAACAGCAACAAACAGCAACTTGAAAGTGTCAAGCCAGAATTTATTCAGAATTACTTAAGTTTATGTAAAGCAGTAAGAAATCTAAGTATAACACTTCCTTAGTTAGAAAAGATCTCTTTAGTTAGAAAAAGTGTACCCTGAAATAATGAAAACATTCTTATTTATATTGACTTTGTAGAAGCTCTTGAACTTTTTCCAAATCCCTTCTACCCATCTTTATAGATTTAAATATATACGTATGTAGGTTCACAGCACTGCTTTTCTTCTGTGTTTGGAACACTGTCTAAATTAAGGTTAAAATGAGAAAACAAAATATTCATAGTATGCCACTCCCTTATGCAGACTAGCAAGATGCTTAATTTTGTCCTTCTGTTAAATCTGTTTCTCTTGTGTTACAAAAGCCTGGAACGCTACACTTGAAAAGACTGAATTTTGGGGCACGTTTCTTGGTTAGCTTTTGCCTTTTAAAGAATTGTTTAAAATTCAAAGGTCAGTCTTCCATTGTTTTCATGAAGTCAGTCTGTTTATATCAGGAACGAAAGCTTGTATGTCTGAATATATGTGATTTTATGGGCTCAGTCAGGTAAACTGTTTTTGTGGCATCCTGTACACAATTAATCAGCAACAAACACGTGCAGTCATTAAAGAGCAACGATAACCTTTATTCTAATTACATGAGTAGGCCAGCTCTCTCGAATGAAGGCAGATTTCCCATAACAGGAACAGCTATGCACAAATGTTAACGGATCAAAAGTGTCGCTCTTAAACTACAATCATGGCCAGCATCAGACAGTGGACAATCACTCACCTAACAACAGAATCACTTGCAGTTAATGCATGTCACTACTTATTTGCAAGGAAATTTTTGAAACCAGAATTTGCATGGTCCGTTTGAAATTTCTGAGTTGAATACCTAGCATTTAGCTTTCTAGTGGGAGTTGTGACAGTAGCACTGCTTGCAGCAAACTGCCACTGTCGTTTGTTCTGCTTCAGTGCTGTTTGACTGTCACAGCCTGTCATGTAGGAAGAAAGCACCACATCTAACCTCCTGTGACAAGGTTTAATCACCCCTATTACTCCTATTGGCTGTTCAAGCCACCTTGGGGTGCACAACACACAGTTATAGATCTAAAAAATCCTTGCTTTATAAATGAAAAGGCAAAAATCTGGTTTGAGCCAATCAATGATCTAATACACAGCTGAAAGGAGCTAGAAAGATTAGATAAATAATATTAACGCAATGCTTGAGAATTTTTTAATTGTCATATATTTTACTTCATTAGCAATACTTAATTATATACTGTTCTTCAAGATTAATTTTTATCTATTTCAGGTATAAATACATACTTAGATTCTGAATTTCTTGTTGCTTCTTTCTAGCAGTCACTGTGCTAATGTGGACATGTATGTGAAAGAGTCACATTTGGGAGCCATTTGTTTATGCCAAAATCAAGTGACAAAGGTAAATATTCTACCCCATGGTATACCTGTCCAAATGTTAATGCTGGGTCAAAGGGCGAGGGGAGGAACACTTAGAATAAGTAAGTTTTAATTAATTGGATCTGATTTATAGGAGGAAGGCTTATATGCCTGATCTATATAATGAAACTGTATGAATATTGCTGTTCCACACAGAAAACTGCATCTTCATGCTAGTTTTCAGAATGCACTTTTTGAGACTGCAGTCTGTATTCTACTTAAAGTCTGAAGGGCACACAGGCCAGTTCTTCCAGACCTTTTGCTTACAGCTCGTTATGGATCCTTCTCCAGAAGCCCAGCTAACACAGACAAATCACATTTTGCACATTAAGAAATCTCTTTGCTTGAGCTGGTTGTATTACATCTAAGGTCTAGTCACTGGGACAAAAAAAAAAAAAAAAAATATCTTTTTCAACATCACATGAAAACATATTAACCCAAGTAATAATAAGCTGTGAGTTTAGCTTTAGCTACGTAATCTCCTATTACGATGCTTTAATTACTCCAGCAGGTTAATCTTAGGCCTGATAAAAGCTGTTAGCATGAAACAATTTACAATGAGAGATTTTAATGCTTGTGAAAATCATTAATGCCAGTGTTATTTCAATTGATCTGCATTTGTAAATATCACATATTTTTTGCATGAACCAGGCAGGAAAGAAGTATATCCTGACAGAGCTGATGGCTTGGTGGATCAATAACGTAGCACAAGGATTTATATCCTTATATCCCTGTTGTAGCCCAGTTCTAGAAGTATCTAAGCAAATGCCCATCCTGTAGAACTCAATATGACGTTAACTGGCCTCTCATATAGGGCTCAGAACTTAATAAGTAATCATGCCACTTCCATCATACACCTGAAAAGATTCCTACAAATTAGGAATGACTTTTTTAAAAAGACAATGAAAAAATCCCCACAGCTACAATTGTCAGTATTCCTTTGTATTGTGATTATTTCATTTTCTTTTTTAAGAAGTTATTTGAGGTGAAGGAAAACAATCTTGGGCCAGAGCATTTTAAGACTTGCAAAAAGCATGCAAATGTGTGAATGGGTAGAAAGTGCATTACATAAGGGCTTTAATTTTTCATGAAAACTTTATCTAACAGGAAAGTAGATTATTTTTACATTTTCTGATATAAAAACACTTATCTGTTTCTTCTGGCCAGTTTAGAGAAAAAAAAAAAAAAGAAAAAGAAAAAGAAAAGGTCAAGTTGCCAGCAAAGTTTCAATGCTTCTGCTAATTCTCTTCCTGAGCAACCAAATGTAAAAGACATTTTTCTGTGTAAAAAGTGAAATAGTGCTTACAGTGGCTTGTACCACTTGCCCATGTTCAGTTCTAACTTATGTTCTTTCTTTCCCAGTGACAAGATTAACATTACCAGGAGTGTTACAGATTTTCTGTCATGATAGACAAAAAGTAATTTATGTTTTCTCATATCAATTAAACACCTATGAAGTATCATCTAGAAATAACCAATTATAGTACCTAATCAGCTGTATACAGCTACACGTGGGTTGCTGCAGCTAACCCATCACCAGCACACTGTGCATGTCAGTACTTATTTATGGTGGCGTGGAAGGCCAGCTCATCAGCTACAGGTTTACACTACATGTGTTCTCCTTCATACCTTCTGTCCACATAATTTGACATGATGTTCTCTTCCACCAGTTCGCTTATCAATTCTGGATGGCAATAAACGACAGATCAATATAATATTGTGCTGTCACTCTGAAAGTAAGTTCATGGAATTTGAATACTGGAACACATACCTGAGAAAACTGCTTTCCTGAGCTGTCCAGTCATGTGAAATAGTTTCAACAATTTTCTTAAATTGAAAGGGATGAATATTTTTGGCCCTTTTCTGCCACAAGGTGTGGTATTAAAAATGAGCTAAATAATAATCCTAAACTTTTAGATTCACTTCTTTTTTTAAATAACCCTACACAATATTCTAGGCAAGGATATTGATATGAATCTTTGGATATGAATCATAATAGCAGATTTTCACATCAGGTATTTGATTCCATCTCTGAACTCTGAAGCTTCTGCGGTGTGAGTGGCAGCAGGAAATGGCTTTCAAACTCTTCCTAGCAGATGGAATAAAATCTGCCAGGTTATTAAATTACCACATGACTATTTTTAGTTTCCATTTCTAAATCCTTTTTCTTCTTTTGTCATATAATCTGTCATTGCTAATCAAATCTCAAAAGCATTATTATTTGGCAAAACAGAAGCTTCAACTGGCAGTTCATTATCCTTTGCCCTGAACATTTTCTGTTGCCGTTTTACTTTTCTGTTAAAGTTATGGAGTATTTACACAAATTTGTACGTTACAAAAATGGAGAAAGTCAGTCAAAACATCAGTTTATAGGAGTTACAGGCATCAAACATGTTCTAGTGATGAATGATCACTATGAACTTTAACCTAAGACTGCAGTCTAGATAAAAGACAACTGTTTGCTGAAAGCTAACAGGTAGAAATACCCTCCTAATCACTGTGAAACCAAAAGTAAATTTGTCAGCTGGCTGTGGTAAACCCTATCAGAAGTGCAATATATTTTATTTCTGATGAATTGTGCTTAGGAAGAAGAGGAAGCTACTCAACTGTTGTGAAAATTAAACCAATTGTTTCCTCCTGCGAACTCTGTCATAGTGACAGATTTTCTTAGCATACAAAGATTCCTTTGAAGGCAAATCTGATTTTAATTCAAGTGTTGTGGAAAAAAAAAAAAAATTGTCTCTTTGTTCATGTACTGACCTAAACACTCTCTTCTTACATGAGGTCTGTTTTTACTATTACAGCTACAGCACAGTACAGAAGTGATGATAAAACCCCCAGTATTACCTAGCAATGGTATTACCATAGGAAATAGTGCAACACTGAAAGGAAGTATATTAATTGTAATAAGATTAACTCAACTGGCAAATTATGGCTTTACTTGAGGACAACAAACTAAGGAGCCAAACAGCAACTTGCAAATTGGTCTCATATCTGAATTGTAGTAGTGCGTCAGAAAATAGCCAGGGTCATATTGAACACGAAAATTAAAGTGACATACAAGTGAAATACAAAGAGATTTAGATTGGAGTGATACTGTACAGCAGACCTGTGACTTCTGGAAGATGCATTGATTTACATCACTGGCACAAATGCAATGTGAAGTAATAGAAAACCTCCACATTTTAGTCCAGTTCTATTGAATCTTGCAACTGAGAAGAAATAGGTTGGTTTGGTGGTTTGTGGGGTTTTTTTTGCCTTTTTTTTTTTTTTTTTTAGACCGCTAACCTGACTGACATTGCCCTATTACAAACAAATGTATCAATGGATGAGGCTCCCAGTTTCTCTCAAGAAGGAAACTGCACACACATCTCAATTAAGGCATGGAACCTGCTGAACCTTTTCCAGTCAGACATGTAAACTGTGAAATAACTTGACAAAATGGACAATAAGGTATGATTTCCTAGCAGGGGTAAACATCATGCATTGTAAGACTTAACTATGTGGGTTTTGCTACCTATATCATATAAGAGATGAAAATGCAGAAAACAGTCAGAACTCGTCACTTTGTTCAACATTTCTAACGATTTACAGTATCTTTGTTTTTATGCTTTGTAGCACAGAAATATAATAGAGGCTCTCATAATCCTGTGTTTTTGCATTCTTCTTATTGACCTCTCCTTTGATTACCAAGAATAAGTCATAGAAAACACAGTTTAGTAAAAATAATCTGAAAGTTGAATATGGAGGGTTTTATAAATGAGGTTTCTTCTGAGAAGTTGTCAATAAGGAAGAATGGGAAGAAGAAAAATTGTGCTTTTAAAAGGTAAAGGTAATAACAAAGCTCTGCTAAATGCAAGGTTCCTAGGTAAGAGGAGTTTCACAAAACTCTTTAATGGTTGTACATTCGCTTTGCCCAATGAGAAGAAAAAATGTAGGGAACATTTGTTCCTCAGAGCTGCATGTCTTCTGTTTATTTCAGGAAAAATGCTATCAAAATAGCATCCTTCATATCTCCCAGAAACATTTCTTTTTAAAAGTTTAATTGCCATCTAAAAATATTAAATAGAAAATCTCTCTTTTCTATTATAGCATTGGCAGCAAAAGAATTTATTGTGGGAGTAATTAGGTATAGCAAAATTATAATTTGTATCTTTTCATTTAAAATGTAATATTTTACAATTATTGCAATCTGATATTGCATTGTTTAAATTACAGCATAGTAATTCATTCCTGCAGCATTCGGTGGCACTAGGCCTTTGGCCTCTTGCCTAACAATACACTAGACAAGAATTATTACACTGCAATTCACACCCTGTCATGCCTTATTGCTTAATTAAAGCATAACCCTTCATGACATGACAAGCAATTTGACTGTTACCATAATAGATTATTATCCCACCTAACATATTTTAGTTTTACAACCTATTCTTTTTTGTATATACACTGAAAGTTACCAGAAAAAATACACATATGTTTCTTTAACTGTAAAGTGTGAAAAATAGGTTTAGGAAGAGTAGCTAAGAACAGAAGGTTGTATTTTTTGTTATAGCTATTCCTTAAATAAACTTGGGCTTTTTTGTTTCGCTTTGCTTCAGCAATTTATTCCTGCAGAAATACTAAGATATACTGGATTAGCTGGCTGCCTCTATTTTGTTGTATTGCTTAGCTACCTAAATGGTAAATTTATACTGTTTTAGTGAATTCTAATGTGGAACTAAACCAACAAGGCTGAGGTTAGAGTCTTTAAAATTCCAGACAAAGATGTTCCCAGTTTAATTTTGTTGCAATATAGCAGTTAGCTATTCTGTGTTCAACTTTAAGTAATTCTTAAAACTTATTTTCAGAAATAACTCCTTCAATCACTTTCTTATTAAGATCTCTCCCTCGCTGATGTTTCTCACAATGAAACCTGATAATACAAAAGAGCTAATCAGTTATTAAAACACATGTGATTATTACTAAATATTGACTAGGTGAAATTCTACTTTTGTAAAAGTCAGTGGCAAAACTCATTGAATTAAGTGAAACATTCGTCCATGAGGTGAAATGGAAAAATATGTCAACAGCTATGATAACATACTTTAATATTCCAGCTTACATTATAATTATTTTAATTAACATTAGATATTTTATGAATGCCTTCACATGGCCTGAATGTGTGCAATACAACACATCCATTTGAATATTAATAATTCTTTACTTTTGACAACTACCAATTTAAAATTACAATATGCAAACATGGGACTGAAGTTTTGTGTGAACAAAAGCCTCAGTTTCTTGAGAGGACATAGAGGAAATGCATTTTAGGAACAATAATTTATGGAATAACAACTGATAAAATAACAATTTTTGAAAGGAAAGTATATATCTCTTATAACCAATAGATGCGCTACCAGTTTCATACAATATTGAGGTGCAATTTAATGAGATTCCACTGAACTCTGTATTCTGCAAGGTGACTGGGTTTTCCCTGGAACCATGTCTCTGCCGTGACTCTGACATGTCTATGATGTGACTGTGATATAACTGAAACAGCTGCAGTCTTTGATCATATGCTGGCAGCTTATGTACAGATGCATAATGTGTAATAATGGTACACTTTACTAACTTGACTGATATTCTGTTATTTTGCTGGTTCCAAAAGCCAAAGGGAACTAGGCTCCACCATTTAGCCCTGAGAATAATTTGTTGTTGCAGCTATTCAAAATGAAACACCTATTATTAATGTTTAATTGATTATCATAAGCAAGAGGCATATATTGGTCTCAGTTGATCTGAGATTTGCTAAGATCTTTAAAGCTAGTGCTATAGCTAGAACTATGACTGTGAATTAGCACAAAATACATTTTAACTACAGTTTAAAATAGCTGTCAACACTCTGAATGTATATGTTTCCCGTTAATAGATACTTCCACATATATTCAGTCTAGTGAAGCTTACACTGAGCATCTACCATTTCATAAGTAGAAAAATACACATATTCTGAAGGCATGATAATAAAGTTAGACCTTGACAGAGTAGTAGCTGTATTATGTTATACAGAAGCATCTTCATTCTTCTTAAGTTAAAACATTTTGGTTCTAACAAACTGGTCAGATTTTAAACAATTCAGCTTTCTCCAAGTAGCCAAATTGGAGTGCACATTCTTTCCATGTGCCCAGCAATAAAAATAAAAATTTACGTAATACCTAGATGTTATGTCTTCATACACACAATATGGAAATCACAGTAATAATACAAATTATAGGTAAATATAAAAGTTTGCGATGGGTTACTTTGGACAGAGAGTTATACCACAAAGAAGATGAAACTACATTCTCATGGAATATCTACTAATACTTTTGCCCTAATCCAAAGAGTACTAAGTTATTCTAGATATGAAGGGCATTTGGAATAGCCAATTTTCTTACACTTTATTCTTTATTTCCCGTTTTTTTCCCCTAGTCATCTCTACTATCTCCGTACTCTTAACTCTAAATTTAAAGTTTTGTTTCATTTTGTCCTCATATTTTTATTGAAAGAAATACTCCAAGTCATTCTGCTCCCCTACTCCCAGCCAGCTTTTTTCTGTAGTCTTGCACAGGAAATACACATTTTTATAACCTTGTGTACACAAAGGGGATATTGCAAAGTCAGTGTACTGCTTTGATGAGACCTTTCTGTCCAGCACCTGCCTTATGCAATCCTGGTTTTAGTTTTCCTTTTAAAGCCTTTCTCTATAGCCTTTATGCTGCAGCTGAGGAGTAAAACATCTCAGACTTTGAACAGTGCCCAATCCACACACATATATGTTTACATTTTTTCCATAGATCAATTCACTTTTCATCTAGATACAAACAGCTAGATCTGTTTAGATTCCAGATTTAAGGATAAGTCAATAAGTATTCATATTTTAATCTTCCCCAATATGGATATTCCCCAAGGAAGTGTAATTCCTCTATCCCTCAAGCTTAACACTGCCAATTAAACCATTGGCTCATTTTTAGAATCCTAAAAATATCATCTCTGAAACTTGTTCAGCTTGGGTTTTTTCCCCATAGCTTGAATGCTTCCCATTTCTAGAAAAGAGTATAGATAGCAGGTAACCATAACATACAAACACTGAAACTGGATAATTTTTTTAATAAAAGTCTGATGCCTATTTCAAAAGATCTGTTTTCACTGAAATTTGTTATAAGTCACCAGAAATTAAAGGTATAAATAAGGATCAAATAAGTTCATCTTAACGTGTCCTAACTTATTTGACAGCCAAAACCATGGTCACACAAAACCTTATTTTTGAGATCAAGTAGTTATTATTGTATCCTGGATTACTGTTTAAAATACAGATAAATCTTCATGCAGGCATCTGTTTGGCCTCATTTGCAGGCTTTTTTTCCTTGCCTGCTTCTAGTACTTCCTATATACCATTTGTAATGTGATTCCTCTGCCAAATATCTCTCTGATACACGCCAGTGCCTTTTGTTCCTTTCCATCCACCATGTTCTTATCAGTACTTTTTTTGTTTGTTTCAAAGGACTTCAGCTCAGATGAGAACACTGGACTTTATTCAATGACTTCAGTGACTTCTACTTAACTGACTCCAGAATAAGACGGTTAAATTAAATGCAAAGTAAAGTTTATTATTGAAGTACTAAATTGAATCCTAGAAATAAATGATTGCTTAACAAATACTATAAAATCTCTTCTTCTGACTGTAGGTCAAAATTAAGAGAACACTCAGACAAAACACCGCTCACAGTGAAATAGATTGTTTTAATACGAAATAACTTCTGTTCAGAATGTATAGACTGCTGTGTAACATTATCTGCAATCCAAAGCATTGCCCACTGACTTGGAAGCCATTCTTGTTTTTGAATAGTGAATACTGTCATTCATTATTCAACTGTATATCACTGAATTAAAAATGCTAATTTTCATAATAAAGCAACTGTTACATCTAAAACCTGAAGAGAGAGTTGACACCCCTGGTAATATATGTTCAGTAGTTCTGCAAGATTTCCCTCCCCTCAGGAAAAAAGCAGATGACAGCAAAATAATTGTTCTTATGCTGGTCTGTTCTCCTACCTTTTCTGATGAGTTGGCTGCAGAAAAATGTATAAATGGAAAGCTCAATTAGTGTAATTTATGTATCCTTGGATGTCAATCATTACTGTTGAGAGGTGGGACTTTCAGGATCTCTGTGCATTAATTATGAGCTCATCTCTGAAGAGCAGTCATTACACCTAAGGACCAAAGATAAGTTTTAATTAGAGTCTATAAGACAGTATGTCATCTACTTATAAAACTAGTTCTTTACTTAAGAAATGAACAGCTATGGGACATTGTTAGTAACAATGCAAAGAGCACGATTCTTTTGCTTGTACCTAAATTCAGAATACATATGTTTTTTTGTGTACGTAAGTCTGCCTGGAAAAAATGGACAAGTTCTGTAATCCTGTGTGGATACCACTCAGATATCAGCCAGGTCATGTGAATGCCAACGTGATTATTAGACTCACATCGAATTTTTGATTCTGAGGTGATGTGGAGGGAAGGCTGTTACACAGCTGAAGTTAGATTGGATTTCTCACTTACAGACAGTTGCTTTGCCCAGGCTATCTTCCAACTGCATATGCAACAGGTAAGACAATGCCAGGTAAGCAAGAGGGGGATGAACGGACTCATACAATGCATCAGTTTCATTCACAGAGCGATACAGTGTGCAGGCAGTTGTTGGCTGGCCTCAGACATCTCAAGGCTCAGAAGAGGTTAAAAACTAGCTGGGCTAACTGGTGTCAGCTGCCCGAGAGTGCTTTGCTTGTGGCATGACTTATCTGAGGACAATCAAATATTCTGCCTAGGACTCACTAGGGAAATAATGTATAAATAATGGATTATATCATTTATAAATTAAAGGAAGGAAAACAAATTTTAAAAGCTGGTCTGGAAAATAAACATGTCAGCTAACAACTCAGGCATGAAAAGGGGTAAAACTTAGAGAAGAAATAAGTTAACGTTCTAGAGAACAAGAAACAACTTCTCTGTCAATGGCTGAAATAAGAAATATAATGAACTAAGAAAAAAACCCCAAACAACACAGACTGATCTAGGAAGGATTAGACAAGGCAAAGGAAAAAATAATCAAGCTCCAATACGGAAATAGAGAAGAAAAAGTATAAAAATGGGATTTAAGTGTTACAAATAGTGTAGTTTAGTGAAGGATGAAGCTTACAGATACATTATATAATTAATAATATTTATAAAGGTTATTGCACAGAAAAACAGCAGAATAGGGAGGCACATCAAAAGGAAAAGATTTACTATGCATCTTATAATACCAGTGTTATGACCTTCTTAATTGCTAATACATTTTATTGTCTTTTACTAAGGTATTTATAAATACCTTTAAGAGACAGATATTTTTCTCAAACAAGTGTTTGAGAAACACATGCTATTAATTTCCCACCTAATCAATATATCTGAGGGGTAATGAAATCTAGCAGCAAATACAACAAAAAAAAGCTGTAGCAATTGCTAGTAGATTGTTTAGTTTCCTCACACGCTGTTATTTAGAAGAAAACAATACTATAGCTAGGGTGCAATCAATCTTTTTAAAAAAAAATCAGAAAAATGTGGACAATAGTTTATGTTAATGTAATTCAGAATATTTATGTTAATGTCATTAATAAATATTTCTAATAATTCTTGCCAAAATGCTTTCTCACAAATTTTTTCAGCCAGGAATTTTTTGCTAGACAATAGATATAGAAGCATTCCCCAGAATTTACTGACTAGGAGTATTACTGTCTTTACTAGAAGATTTCAGTGAGTAAATTCAGACCATCAAATATGTAGTATTGGTAGTACACACCAATATGCCCTTGAGCATGCAAGTACTAAAACTTGCTTTTTAAAAGTTCAGTAACAAATCACAGAATAAAAGCTGAGATATTATAGTGCAAAATAGAATATAACTTACTGCTACGGATATATGTATATTACTAAATCTGATATCTACTCTGTAGACCTTAGTTATTTTTCACATGATGATAGGTATCAGGAAAGGTCATGTTTAATATTGACTGGTACCATGGGTAGGTATTTTTAAATGGAAAGGGATTTATCCAAAGTTTGTCACTTGTATTCTCTGACCTGAAGCAAAGTACTGACTCTTGTTATCTGCAGTCTCCTGCTAGTCATATTTAGCACATTTCTCGTCAGCTGCTTCTCTTGATTAAGAGGATGGCAGAGATAATAGACACACTAAACTCCAGAACAGACAGACAATCTTTGTTCCCCTAAAGAATGATATGAATTTTATTACAGTTTAATTTGCTGTTATTCACAAGGGACAGTGTCAAGAACTGAACCAGAGGACTGCTAGCAAAGTATGGATTGCATGTTAGCAGCATGGTGCCTTCTCAGTCTTTTACTTCATGTTTCCTAGCTTGCCTCTTCTGAACTCACACTCCAGTATGCTGCTTTGGAAGCCAGCCATAAAAGAGGCTAACTCAGACAATAAAATCTGGATGATCTGCTGAACTGTGACCGAGATTTGCGACCTACCTTAAACTGAGTCAGATTCAACAACAAGACTTTTACAAGCAGCTCTCACCAAGAGCCTGGCAGAACGTCAACACAGTTGTACTAAATATTCGACACAAAACTTGCTGAAAACCACATGGTATCATGTATTATCATTAAAATAACTTCTACGGCTAGAGGAATTCACATGAAAAGGGAATTAAGAAATAGCTATTCCAAAATGTTTCTTAACAATGAAAAGCATGATACAGCAATTAAAAAAAATCATATTGCACAGACAATCAGAAAGATGAACAAGACTAAAATCACTGTAGGCACTCTCCTGGCCAGCTTTGAACACTTTATTGAAGGTTGAAAGTTTGAAATCTTGTCCCAAATTTCCTCTGTGGTCAACAGAGGAATGGAAAGGCATCTCCAGAGATCAATCCAGGCTTACAAGAGCTTCTGTCTTTCTACTTGTTATTGTGGGAGCATTGAGCAGGAAGGTTCATAACTTTGGCACGTTGGTGAGTACTTAGTATCTACTTGCAATTAATCTACACCCTACAGTCTGATCTTCAGAGGTACTTAGTAATTAAATTTCTGTGTAACGTTAACATCTAAATTTGCAGACAATTGTTTAACAGGAGATAGTGTTCTATCTTCTTCCCAACTTTTCTAACACTAGCCAAATGTTGATGGACAGTATTGTGAGGAGCTCCTGATTCCCATTGCTACTGATCAGTGCCTTTCCTGTTCCCAAATGCAAAATTTGTAACACAAAAGAACTATAAATGTTTCTCTATTTATAATTCAGTGTATTTATCATCTTTCATATAGTTTCATAAGACTTTACTCTTTTAGGGGAAAAAACATAATTACCGTATTTGGGTTAATTTTATCCTACTTTTTTTTTTTTTCTTTCCTCAAAAAGACACCAGAGCAATGATTGAATTTTGATCCATTTCCCACCATCCATATGTTATTTGCTCTGGTTAAACTAGCAGTTCAATAACATTTCTGATAGCTTCCTATAAGAAGTATAGTTTCATGTGTGATCAGAGAAGAGGAGACTATGGCATACATGCTTGCCATTCAATCTAGAAACAGACTATGTATTTGGTATTTGAGGATCATAGTTCTTTCTTTGTAAACTGATGACACCTCAAACTGATTACTCTTGAAAAGCACTGTAAGAATCTAAAATTAAAGCTAAATATCAATATACTCACAGGGTGGAGATAAGCCAATAAAGATAGTATGTAGCTTTTAACCCCTATTAACATTTGTAATCTTCAGTAGTTTCTGCTGAAATGCTAGTGATGTCAGGTAAGTATTTATGCAAGAACTGTACAGAGTTGTATAATAAGACACTGCAAAATAAAAGTATAAAGAAAAATGAATGCAAATTTAAACAAAATTCAGTAATAGCAAAGCCGTACACAGCTATTTCTCCATGGCCAGCATTGTCTATGGATCAAGCCCTCTTCCTGAAATCCATCCATTTATCATATAGCATTGGAGTCACTTTGAAAATGATTCTATTGTAGTCAGCAACACCCAGATTGCAAATGGAGTTATTAATCAGACAGCAGTACTACAATGTTTTCTACTGTCAAGACAACCACCACTGCTGACTTTAATGAATACCAGAAGAGTTTGTTTTAAATTAGGATGCACCTGTATGTGATAACTCTGGTTTCAGCATTTTGCTGCCTTGTTTTGCTACCCAATTAGTCTTTCTATGTCAATTTTTTCTTAACTTTCCTAATCTCAGTTTCTGTGTTAGTTCATAGGATCACAGCAGAAACATGACAAAAGAAGTATCACAGATTTGTACTTTCTTTATTATAGATTGGGATTTTTTTTGTTTTAATTACATTATTATATTGTTAGGAATTGAAGAAGTTAAGAACATTATGGTAATATTCTTATATATCATTATAATATAAAATTCGTAATTAATTTGTGGGGGACAAAGTAGATATCCATAACATTTTATAAATACTTTGTATTCTTCAGTCTGATATAATTCTGGCTTGCTGGATAAAGTTTTGCTAGCAAAGCCAATTATCTCAAATGAGATATAATACAACAATACCAAGACTTATTAAGAGAAAATTAGAACTACTAATTGAGAAATTTCTGTCTGTCTGATTTCAGCTAGATTCACAGAATCATAGAATGGCTTGGGTTGGAAGGGACCTTAAAGACCACCTAGTTCCAAACGCCCTGCCATGGGCAGGGGCACCTTCCACCAGACCAGGTTGCTCCCAGCCCCATCCAGCCTGGTCTGGAACACTGCCAGGGATGGGGCATCCACAGCTGCTCTGGGCAACCTGTGCCCGTGCCTCACCACACTCCCAGGAAAGGATTTCTTCCTTATCTCTAATCTAAATATATCCTTTTTCAGTTTAAAGCCGTTCCCTTGTGTTCTATCGCTACATGCCCTTGTAAGAAATCCCTCTCCAGCTTTCTTGTAGGCTCTCTTTAGATACTGGAAGGCTGCTATAAGGTCTCCCCAGAGCCTTCCCTTCTCCAGGCTGAAAACCCCAACTCTTTCAGCCTGGCTTCACAGGAGAAGTGCTCCAGCCCTGTGATCATCTTTGTGGCCCTCCTCTGGACTCGCTCCCACAGGTTCCATATAAAAATAGTATGTTTTAAGCAACATGTCGTGCTTACTTGTACACGGTCATGCTGCCATTTTCCACTGACCTGGGCAAAAGAACCTATTACAATCTTCAACCTTTTCTGTACTTGTGATGTATTTCTGCAGGGAATGGATAACACATGTCTTTATAGGAAGATACTCTTTGTAACTTTGATCTTTGTCACAAAACCTTACAGAAATGTGTCATTGAGACAACATCAAAATTTACAGTTGGGCTCGCAAGGTTCACCTTATCAAAAAAGGGAGCAGTGTCCTAAGATCAAGACTAAGAACAGTAAAATAAAAGAGGAAATAGTGGCACAGTATCTGAAGAAGCACTTGTAAAGGATGAATAAGGCACCGACTGGCATGAAACTGGGGCAAGAATTTGAGTGCAGGAATACAGTCTAAAGTTAGGTCAGCTGCTGGATTCAATCCTGCAGAAGTGTTGGTAAGGTCTGCTGCTTGAAAGACAAGCCTGCAAGACAGACTGGGGAAGAGACCACAGGTGCAGCTTGCCCCTGTACTGTCTGAACAATAAATAAGGTTATCTGTCATGATCAAGCCATCTGGAGAAGTACTTTATACTGTCCTGAATAGATGCTACACATTTATTTAATGTTACAAAGAGTGCTTAAAACCACATTGATTTGGTAAGAAATAGTTTGTGTCCTGTAGTTAAAAGCAGTGTCACAGTAAATGTTCAGGCAGAAGCTGTAGGAAGAATATTAAGAGTATTTTGGTACTACTGATTTATCAGTGATGATACACAACATTAAAAAACAAAAACAAGTGACATTTCAAAATGCTAGATACAGCAGCTGTGGCAAAGGCAGGCTGGTACTGAAAGCAGTGATCCAGTTTTCACTGCCTGGTTATTTTATTCCTTCTTACAGAAGTTATTTAAAGCAGAAGCTAGTTACATCACCATATATCAACAAGTCATATTGTTAGAAAAATAATAATCTACCCTGCAAGTAGCAAGTTCACAAAAACAAACAAACAAAAAATCACCCTATTATCTATCCTCTTCCTTGCTGGCAAGGTATATACTTAAACTTTGCAATTCAGAATATATATGTGAATCCAGCTGATCATGGGATTACGTGTGGGACAAAAACTAAATTTCAGCTGAAAGAACAAGATCTGGATTGAGATGTAGCCTCATTCCATCCAGCTCCTTCTGCTGTAGGACACAAAAGCTATTAAAAGATACTTTTTCAGAAATCTGAATAATCATTTTTTTTTTTTTACTTCTGTCTCTTTGAACAGTCTTTAATATAGTGCACCCTTGGCATGCTCTATATATGTCTCAATGAGAAAAGAAACAACAGGTATAATTCCTTTTTTGAGAAGGAGACAGGTAGCTTGAGACATATTACGTACCACATTAATAGTCTACCGTGTGTGCAAGTGAAACCAGCACTGGAATTAAACCCAGTTCCTTCCCCCCCCCCTTATGATGGCTTTGCTGAGAGCCTCAAAATCCTTTTAACTTTCCATATGTAGAATATGAGTGACAGGACACATTTGCTACTCTGAGAAAGATCTGCCTGTTACCAGTTTTCTACATTAACTCTGCTTCACTACAGAAAGCTCCTGTGGCAGCAGTTCTGTCTACAGTTGTAAGGTTGCTACAGCCTCAACTTTAAACCTCAAAAAAAGCGTGGTTCTTTCTATGGCTATCTGTTTTTTCCCTAATAAACCTTGCACATTGAATACATCTCCTCTGTAACACCATCTTTTTGTGGGCTGCAACACACAGAGCTTAATAACATGGCAACCAATTGCCATTCTCAGCCTACCCTTTGCTGTTCTGCTTCACGTAATAAAGGTGACTTTCTGCTACTTACCTTCAGTAGCTCTCACAGACAAAAAGAGCACCTTATTAGAGATGATCTTCTAACAGATGAGCAAACCTTCAAAACAAATGCAATATCCTCAAACATAAATCCACCCCTTAGTTTTAAGGATGTAATCTAAATGAGCAAAGGCATTAAACCTGGCCACCACAGCTTTTCTGTGTTACTATTTAGCATCCTTGAATCATTTCACCTGGTGTTGAAGCATTGCCTTAACAACAGTAAGGCAGAAAAGAGTAATAAATTAGCACTTCCCTACTTGGGTTGGCCGGCTGATGTATTAAGGGGAAGAAAATAAAGACCTTGTTGAAGTCACTTTTCTTCACCAGCAAATACAAGTCAGGCCAGGGTAATACCCTTGGAGTCTTTTTGGAGAGTAAAAAACCCCAAAAAAACCTCAGACTTTGCAGTAGAGCTGCTTTCTGCAGTGTAATGATATCCCTCTGGACATTGGGATGTTGGGGAAGATATGAGCATCTTTTTCTCACACTTGCCAGCTAATTTAACTTGTTTGAAGAATGAACCTGCCTATAGGAGATTTCTTCCCAAGTTGCAGGCTGTAATTCAGGGTTCCAGATCTCTCAGCATCCTTGGGAACATATACCTACCTCCCTTTCTGTGACTGATCTCTCCCTTTTGTATTCTCTATGTAGGATCTATGGACATTCTGCCTCCTTTCTTCTATTACTTTTTTGTTTGTTTTAGTAGGTTTGTTCTACCCACTGGGGGAAGCCAGGAAGAAACTGTCCCGCTCCTCTCCCCCCTGCTGCAAAGAGAGAAGCTAGTTAAGTAGCAGGTCTGGATGGTGGCATGATTGAGTACAGACTGGGGCAAAACCATGTGATAAAGAGCAGAGCACAGCAGCAATATTCCTGATACTGTAGTACTGTGATTGCACCAGCCTGTAATGATTTAGAAATGTAGTATTAATGTATAACTGTAATGGGTGCTATAAATCATGTTCAGTTGGGAAAAATTAAACTGTTGCTTGTCTATACCAGCTGGGAGAATTAAAAGCCAGACAAGCCTTTACTAATTCCTGTGGATTTTTGAGCAACCTGATACATCGCTAAGAAAGAGTAGCTCATTACAAGATCTATATTACAGTTTGTGGAGAACTATAAACAGAAAAATGATTAATGGCAATAAATTCATTTTCAGAAATTGAAAAAAAAAGTTGCACTTTTAAAAATTCAGCCAGAGTAATAAAGAAGTTTGTACTTATTTTAGCAATTTTTCACCTGAATGTTGAACCTGAGGGAAAATTCTGTATTTTCATAATGTGCAGAGTTGTACATAGCACTTTTACTGCCAGCCTTTATGATTAGTCTAGAAAATGCTGATTAAATCCCCCTTGATTTTAAAAAATACTTTAGTTGAAATACTTTAGCAGAATTAATTTTAGGATTTCCACCCCACCCCCCCACCCCCCCCCCATCTGCTTGAGCTGAGTACTGCAGGAACTTGAATACATTGGCACACAGCCTTCCAGCAGTACTGTGTCCTCCTCTGGTTGTAGAAGTATCCTTCAATGAACCACAACATATTCCCTTTCCCCAGCAATAGTGAAACCTGAAACACTTGAGGAAAGTTGTTGCTACAGTCCTCTACTCATGCACGTTAATGCCACAAAGCTTGGCAGTAGTGTTTCATTGACAAACTAGTAGCAAATTTAGAGGGATTTTGTTGTTTATTAAATTACTTCAATAACCAGAAATATGCTTTGTTTACTTCCTATAGTTGGTAAACTTGCTCACAGCCCAAAGTAAAAGTGGAACTTGTTAACTGTATGTCTTTGTAGCATCAGTGCTTAGTGGGAAAGTTTTCTGAAGGCTTGGAAAAGCAGACAAAATTGTTGTCAACCTAACCTTGCAAAAGTCTTCAAATTGAACATAGCAGTCATTTTTATAGCTGTATCTCAGTTGTTGACGATCAAGTACCACAGTTCTGGTTCAGAGGCTACCCCAGCTTTATGAGTCATGATTAAGGATCACACCACTGTTGCAAAGTAGTCATGTAGGCACAAAATATTAATTAGAAAGTCAATGTTTCTCTTCTGTATGCTGTTTCTGTATCTCTTTGTGTCTAGACAATGTAGTAGAACATCTAGGTCACACTACAGATTTAAAACAAAATGATCTGAATGATGATGGTGAAATTGTTCTTTTAGCCAAGCAATGATCTGCAAAAGTATCTGCTCCTTCTCATAATTGGAGTCAAATCTGTAAACTGCCTTCCCAGAGAATCAAAATAGAAATAGCCTAATAGGGTGTTCAGTCTCACTAAAACAAAGCAACAGAAACAGCCTTGTATATCAGAAGAGTAAAATAAAAAATAGACCAAATGTATGCAACATTCAGCTTTTTATTTGCATCAGTTAATAGTGTAAAAAGTAATGAAGTAAGGAAAATTTATCTTTCATTGCCTATACTCTGTGGCTCATAACAAGTGTGATAATATCTTTCCGCGTGCATGATAGTGCTTCTGTTCACTGTACATAACTGAGGAGTGATACCCATATTAAACTTTCTGTTGCTAATTCTAATAGGCTGGCTTGACTTCCACTTAAAAATGTCTATGCACATATTGTTATTACAGTCTCCCTTATTCAATCACTATCTAAGTCAACAGAGTGATCTTCATCAAGACAGCTTGTATTTATCACACTTCATGTACTTAAATCATATGTCACCCAATTAAGTAAAGTCCAAGGAAATTCTTGATTGATTCTGAAGTTAACCATATGGTTAGCTAGCAAGTCAGCAGAAACTAAGTTCATTACAAAATTCACTTTTATGTAATTATTATTAAATACTATTGTTTTAACATTTGTTTTCTGTAGTCTTTAGCTGACTTAAAACGGCAATGGTAATTTACTGGTCACTGTTTCTAATCTAACCAAAGCACAGCAACACGTTGAAACAGGACACAAATCCCAATATAGTTCAAAGGGATTTTTCTGACAGCTAGAGTGAAATAAAGCATGACTATGACATTATGTCATCCTGTATCTTTTACTGAAACTCTGAGAAGTGAAACGAAGCTGTTCTTTACTTGCTGCCCCTTTCCACCAGGAAAGGATAAGGGCAGGGAAAAAAAAATAAACCTAAGAATTTTCCCAACCCCTAACCACCTCCACTCACTTCTCTCTCTTGTATGAACAGGAAAAGGCTCAAACCAAACCAAAAATTTTCGGAGTATTATTGCAGTTGTAAAAGCAAGCTCTGAGAAATGAGGTTTTTCATTCTTAAGCATCTGCATTTTGATATATTCTATATTTGCATGATCATATACCATTTTCCCACAGCTATTCTGCCTCACTGAGCAAGGATTGTGCTCTGGGCGTGAACAGGGATCACTTAGTGAAGGGTGCTGTCACTTATTAGACCCCTTTCATATTTCTGGCAGAAGTTGTGAAATGTGTAATAAGGAAAGCGGATGTTATCAGAAGGGCTTTTTCAATTAATTAAACTATTGCTATGTAGACATGGATTGTAGATCCTATCATAGACTTCCTAGGGGATACTGCACATACCCTAAAATCTGTTTCTTAGAGCTGGTACCAAGTAGTGTATTTGCTGTTTCTGGGGCCATGGAGCTGGCTTGAGATTTTGTCATCTATTTGAAGAATGATGAACATTTGCAACTTCAAACATTGAAGTGGCTGTAATAGTAAGCTGTATCATGAGTATAAAAAGACCTATAAGATGCTGATTACCCACCCGCCCCACCCCCCTCCAATAGGGGTCAGCATCTTAAACTGTGTACTCAGATCAGTGGATTCTTTTACTTTATTCCCTATGCTTGATTGACACTATAGAATTTAGGCTTACCCTTGTAATAATACAAATAACTTCTTGGATTTCTGACTCTCGCTGAAGTTTTTAACCCCAAGCTAGGTGCTTAAAGTTCTCAGATGAAAATTTTTATCTGTGAGGTAGGTAAAAGGGAAGCATTACCTTTTCACTAGTTTGCCTGTAGATAGACAGGCTCTTAACACTGATCTATAGATCAGGACAAAGTATATGTGCTGCCATCAGAAAAGCAAGAGCTGGCTACTGAAATGTCAGGGTCTTACGGGGCCAGTTTCCATGCAATGGCACCAGAACCAAAGTTGTGGCACACATACTTGTCCACATGGGCACTGAGAAGACCTTATTCATTAAACTGTAGGGAACCTGACTTTTAAGCACTGCAGTTTTTGGAGTAAGTGTGAAGAATCTATACCAGGATGCGTTGTGAATCCTTCTCTTTGCCCCCGCCAAGTCTCACCCAGCCCCATCCATCTGTACTGACTCCTATGAAAAATATGGGCAATAACCTCCTATCCCATAGGTGGGTTTTGAAATTAAATTAATAGTAATGTGTGAAACTCATACAATAGTACTCTGGCAGAAAGTAATAACTACACTGAGTACAGACTCAGAACTCTGCAAGTCAAAAATGCCTTGGGCCACTCTTAGTGCCAGGATGATTCAACAAAATACCAGAAAGCTGCTCAGTCATCCCAGACTGCTCCTGTGGTCTAAATAAGGAAAGATCTGGAAAAAATAGCAAGGAATCGTGCAGCTAAAGACTGTAGCATATGATATGCAGAAAGCATCTAGCTAAAACTTACATGGAAAAACTTGATTCTAGTATTTGTAACTCCTCATCACTTGATTTTGAAACATGAAAGTTCTTTTGTTGACTATTTTTATCTAATAGGTTTAAAAAAATACAGAGAACTTTACTCGATGGTATACAGCAGCTTTACAGGAAAGGGTACTGCAACAGATTTTTTCATGGGACTTCTCAATACTGCAAGGTCAATTTATGTATATATTTAAGCAACATAATAAATAACTGAAGCCTGAAGAAGAGCTGTTCCCTAGTGCACTGTTTTTTTTTCTAGTGCTGTTCATGCTGAGAGAAGGCAAGAGATGCCAGTAGAAGAAGGAAATGGAAAGATATTATTAATGTTTTGCTGTGTACTTAAGCAAACAAAACAACCTCTTGGATAAAAAAAAAAATAAATTAAAAAATCCTGAAATAATCAGTACAGTGAAATTATCTTTTGGAATGCAAGAAATGGAACACAAGATGACAAGCAAAAGGACACGGTGTAAAAAATATTTTATAATCAAATATATAGTTTCAGCAGAGTAAGAATACTACATCTTTCAGGGGTTGGATCTAGATGCAAGGACATCTGCATTCCAAATAAACCCACATATGAATAAATATTACAACAAATTTGCAAAATGTTTGTGCAATACTACTCATACTTCATAACTATGTGACGCAGGGACCTACAGCAACTGCTAATTTCATTCTTGGCACTGAATTTTTTTAGTCTTGGGGATGCAAATTTGGATAGACACTCTTCATTATTATATAAAATTAAGTTGCACAAAGAAATGTTTTATTTCTGGTTGCTCCTCTTCTTAACAAAATAATGACTTCTACTTTTTAGATTATAATGAAAAAGAGGGAAAGCACAAATGACATGTGGAAACACAGCAGCTGGGTAAAAAGTAATAAAAATGTTACTGTTTGCTGTGAATAATCTGAACTAGAGGGTTTGGGGTTTTTTTCTCCCCCCCCAAAAAATTATAATAGCAGCAATATCAGGAGAAGCATGAGATATTTTCTGGGGAAAAAAAAGTTTCCCTTGATTTACCTGACATTTAATGCTTTTCTTGTACCTGCTTGTACAAGACAGAATTTTACACAGCTATGTTGTTTGTCTGCTATAGCACCCAGCATTCTGCTATGACTACGAAGGCACCTGGGGGATATCTAGATCTTGCAGAGCTGCCTTTAGCGTGTGATCTATGCAGTATAGAAACATTAGAATTTGTAGCTTTTGAAAATACTGTGTACCTTTATGATGTTACATGTTAAATGTTAAAAGACAGAAATTACATTGTGTTTGCAAGAGAAACAAGAGGTGACATATTGGATGCACCTGAAACAAAATAAAGGCAAATGTACAGTTAAACACCCCGCATAAAAGATGTATAAAATAGGAATGAATGCAACAAAGAACCAGCCATGTTAATCACTGTATGCTGTCCTAAGCGAGCCTGTCCTTGAGGTTTCAGGATGTCACCTGTAGAAGACAACAGGGGGGACTTACAGTATTTCAGAAGCAGTAGTGGACAGTGTTGTGGTGTCATGTCTCACAGACAGCCCTTACTTGCTCTCCAGCTGCCATTTAAATTATATAGCATACTCCTTGGTCCACAATCAGCTAGCAGAAGTTGCAAGAAGAATCATAAGTAATATTTAGCTGTTTTCATTTACCCTGGGTACAACCCTTTACATATTCCTGCAGGTTCCAGGTCTCCAACTAAAGCTACACAAAAAGAAAGAGAAATCCTTGGCCCTTTCTGTGTTCTGAAAAGCTGCGTATTGGAAAAGAAGAAAAAAATATTTAAAATAATTTATAACTTTGAGAAATGGCAGTAGTGCTGTATCAGTCAAACAGGCTTTTACTCACTAGTCAATATAGTTCAAACCTGTTATGTCAGATCCCACTTGAGCTGATACATGCATACATGCTTATGGAGTTGTATGGCATCTGGTTGGCATCACTGAATAAAACTGGATATCATGAAGATTTAAGAGTTATTTGATGTTCAAAATGCTGATATCTTATTTTTGAAAGGGACATAATACTTAAGTACTTTGGAACTAACCTGGTATGCTGGCTAAAAATTAATGAAGAAATCAGGGTTCTGTCAGGGTTCCCTTCTTGCTCTTCACACCACCAAGCTATCAAGGAATAATGAATATATGTAGTCTTGCCCTTGCAAAGAGAGTAGTTCAAAGAACATTGAACAGTGCTGCTCATATTCAAATTCAGCCTGCAGACTGGTTTTTGTATTGGATGTTGTCCTGGTTTCAGCTGGGACGGAGTTAATTATCTTCTTAGGAGCTAGTGCGATGCTGTGTTTTGGCTTTGATATGAAACTTTTCAGTTCCTCAGGCCTTGTTAGCAAAAAGTCTGGAGGGGCACAAGGAATTGGGAGGGGGCACAGCCAGGTCTGCCAGCCTGAAGTAGCCAAAGAGGTATTCCATACCATGGGATGTCATGTCTGGTGTATATACCTGAGGGGTTGGCCGGGGCATCAGTCAGCAGGTGCTGAGCAGCTGCATTGTGCACCACGCGTTCCTTTCTTTCTTTCCCTCTGGATATTATTTTTTCACTTCACCTTTTCATTATATCTGTTATTGTCATCATTGTTATTACTGTTCTTTCATCCTATTTAAATTATTAAATTGTTGTTATCTCACCCCTTGAGTTTGACATTCCTTTCCAACTCTCCTCCCCATCCCTCTGGCTGAGGGGGGAGTGAACAAGCGGCTGCGTGGTGCTTAATTACTAGCTGGGGTTCAACCATAACAGATGTTCTGGCTGTATTGGCTGAGATGAAATCAGGAAGCCACTTACTGTCATTTGATTAAGGGCAATCAAATATGTTATGTTTAGCTTTGATCATATCTAATTTGTAAATAAATCTATACAATTTATCAAAGACCAGATCTATTTACCAAAACACTGTTTTGGTAGCCATTATATATTCTGATCTTTAAGTATGTTCAGTTAAATTTGCAAGAGTGACTACGTTAGTATTGTCCATCTAATTTTTCAGCTTAAGTGATATCCACATTAATAGAATCTGTTCTACAATTGTAGCTAAGGTGATACTCTTCTTGTCTTTTTTAATTATTAGAGGTCTTTTAAGTTGTGCTGAGAAAGACTACAAGGATATTCAGTGCAGAACGTTACAAGACGGAAAGGTACAGAATCAAAGACTTGCCTGCAGGCACCAAGGCCCCTTGTTACAGCAGTTGTTCTTACTTGCACCATTAGAATACTTGTTTGAGCCTGGTAAGATTTCAGTGCATATCACTTTTATTTCTAGTTTATATTTATATCCTGTGACAGCACTATTCATATGGAACGCACAGGGCTAATTTACTCATGTCCTAATATGAATTAGTTGGTTGATGTCTCTTGTGATAAACTGTTGTGCATTAACATTCTTCCCCTTGCATAGGGTTATAATTATACCAATGAGAGAGAACATTGCTAGGATCTTTTGACATAGTAAGAATCTTATTTTCTTCAAGTGTCCTCTAAGAAGAAAAAATGTTTTAAGGTGAAATGAAAGAGAGAAATAAAGAAAATGTTGAACACATCCACATTAAGTTCAAACTTTCTCACCTTCTGCAAAGCTCCATATCTGCATATAATAAAATAAGACTGTTCTTCATATAGTGGGTTTTGGTTATCTGAAAATACATGTTCCAGTAGCATGTTTAAATAAAGAATACAATAGTAAGTTTCTCTTAAATAATTCTATCCAGGTAAAGAAGAAACAAAAAAGCTGTACACTGCCACATTAGCTGTGGCAGGTCTTTAATTGTCATGAGCAAGATGACAGAAGCTAGTTATATCAGTGGACAATTTATATGCCAAAGTCATTAGAGCTCTTGAGCTTGTTTAAAAAAAAAAAAAGTTAATGAATTCTCAATTTTTTGGCAGAAAGCATCTCCTAAAGCAATTTTGGCCTAAGTCTGTGACACATAAGTGACTTAAATCTACCTAAAAGAAAAATCCCTTTAGGATTTAGGGAAATCCCTTTAGGAAAGGAAACACCATAGTAATGTAGGACAAGCTATGAAGGACATACCTGTTTTTTGCTTCTCTGTGCGTAGGAGCTGTGATAGAAGAAGGTAGGATTTCTGCTCTTTTGATGATAGAGTGGTTCAAAAAGCAATTGCAAGTGGAAAAACCTTAAAGCAACTTAGTGTTGTTACAGTCCAGTAGTTGTCTAAAATTATGTTTCCAGGTTTATGTAATGTTCTAACAACTGCAGAGACACAAGGTAATGAATTTATGCAGGTAAGCCTGGAATTTTTGGAAATACGTACTAGAAGTAATATGTGAACATTAGAGGACCTGTAGTAAAGATTCCTGGAGATGGCTATAAAGATTTTTTTCTTCCGCTTAGGTAGCTCGCATAGACAACATGTATCTTTCTATTAAGAGACAGCCAGGATGCACAGAAGAGATGAGGATAACATTAAAAAGACGAGCATTTTCTTTTGAACCTCAGAGAGTGGGTTGCACAAAAGAAAGTGGTGTTGGCAGGGAGAATGGGATGATCAGCTGGGGTGAAGGGAGCATCCAAATTCCACTGTCCTTTTTGGACAACACTTTATATTGCTTCAGGGGTAAACAAACTCTCTAAAAACAGATTCTAGTATGGAAGAAGGCAGACTGAACTGAAAGAACTTTGAAAAACTATGGAGGAACCAGAAAACAAAAAGTTGTAATCCCTGAAGATTTCAGAGATAAGATTGACTATTATTGACATACGATCTTCATAACTTAAGGGGAGAATCTGAAAGCAACGTCACACACAGGGTGAAAGTTCCAGAGTCCTCTGAGTTGTCTTTTAGACACTTTTACAAAGAAAACTTTGATAGGCTTTTAGCGTCCTAGCCAAAGCTGTTACCACGACCACTGAAATAATGAAACCTTTTTTATAATCTACAGTTTACAGAGATAAAAGCAAAACAGTTGTCTATGTTAACATATTTGCATATATCCTTACTTCTTAGATTATTCTTGTGCTTCTTATATGTGAGCCAGCAAGACAGCCAACAAAATAATTATAAGAATTCTGGTGCCTGCATAAATTCCTATTTACTTAGAAGTCAGCAGGCAACCTCCAGATTCAAATTTACACATCCCTGAACACATGATGTGTTGAGGGATCAGAATCAAATCAAAGCTCTAAGTCGCAGTATCAGAAATGGCTAAACAAGCCAAGTCTGTTTATCCACCAAAGTTAGGAAGAATGTGTGTTAATGATCTGAAACTGAAAGAAACACTATAGAAAAATAGATTTTATTTTGGGGGAAAAGAACATTTTATATAATATTATTATACTGTATAAATCTGATGTTTATACAGTATGGTTTTATACTGCTGCAGTTGTCTTTTTAATAGGCTTAAATGAATAAAATATACTTTGCCACTACATTACAGTGAAAGCTCCCTAAACCATTATAGCCCTTAGAGGAATCTGAAAAAAAAACCACCCTGGATATGTAAGTTCTGTTTTATTTACTGTATAATTAAAGTAATTATTGTAGTTGTTGCAGTAGTATACCTTTTATAGTTCCACAGCTGAAGTGAGGTCTGGGATAAATAATAGCTATCCAGTGAACTGATGGGAGACATTATTTATTTTTACAAGCTATTGATAACCTTGTAATTTTCAAGAGAAGCAAACCCACAAATTAGTTTGCAAAGGACATCAATAAATATTCTAAAAAAATAATGTACCCAGGTACAGGCTTAGTGGATATTTCTTTGATATAGTAATACTAATGCATGTTTCCACATGCATGTGCAAAAATACTTAAATTTTTAGGTATTACTTTTACAGAAATCCATGGCTTTCTGTTCTTAATTTTTAAATCACGTAGGTAACTTCTCCCTTGATGCACTACTTTGTGTGTGCTTTTTAATCACAAAAAGTAATGTAGTATGTGCTTATGTCGTAAAGTAATTTTCATCTTTAATTTACCTTTTCTGAAATGACTCTATCCCTGTAACCAACACAAACCTGGATTTTTTTTTTCAACTAAGTAAATAAGTCCTTAACATGAAACACATCCGTATATGATTGCAGTGAAATAAGTAATATTTTTAGAGATAAGCCAAGGTATAGAGGTTTTCAGTGTCTGACAATAATACAGCTTGTTGTTAAAAGTTTATGTTTCTAATACTTATCAAAATAGAATAAATAAAAGGTTTCAGTATTGTCCTAGCCCTGGGGAACTGCTGCAACAATACAGCTGATATGGCTCTGGGCTGCCAGTGTATATTGCTTTATCATTGAGGACCATTATACTTCTGAAAGCATAAAATTCCACCTGATAAGTGAACAGTGAGAGTTTTATAGAGGAAATTCTACAGTATCCAACTGTATTTTCCTAAAAATGAAGATATCTGCTGTTATTTGGGTTGCCGAGAGGGCAACAAAAATATAGAATAAACAAATAATATCATCAGTCTTTTTTCAGTGTCCCTATGGAAAGGCTTCATCCTCTTTGTTAGTTCTTGTATTAAAATTTCAACGTTTCTCTAAATACTTGTTAAAATTGTTGATTGTAGCTTCTAATGAGAATAAGAATAGGCTATTTCACATATTGTTCCCCTTAAAAACAAATGTAGCTATTAAAATTTGATAGAAAAAAATATTTGTTTTTTAGAAAGTATTTTAGAAAATCTAGGAGATAAGTGTGTTTGGGTTTTTTTTGTTTGTTTTTGGTTTGTTTTTTGGTTTTTTTTTTTTTTTTTAAACAGGTACTATTTAACAATCAGAAAAGGATTTCTGCCTTGGAATTACTGAATCAAAAGCTTAAAAACATATAAAGCTTGAAATATAATTTCCTGTCTACCTTTTTTCATCAATGCTATGGCCATTGTTTCCTTCTCCAGATGATACCTTTAAAATTCCTCACTTGGAGAAAAGCAAACTGAATTTCTATTCAAAATGTGTTCAAACATAGAAGTCTTGATAGAAACTGCATTGACTTCTTCAGTTCCTTTCAGCTGAGCCACAAAAGGTTGTAGTCCAAGGATTTATCTTCTAGGCCCTTGACAATTCAGTTCAAATTTGTGTTACCTTTATTAAAGGAATAAGGAGCCTTTTGTGTTTAAAAATGAGTTTTAATTTGATCCTGTTACTTACAAATCTTAATTAACTCTGTAATAGCCTTTTAATGATTTGTCTACATTTACTAATTTGCATAAGTACAATGAACAAGATTATATCAATGTATTTACAGCCAACCTCTCTTCTTCAGGGCCATCAGCCTAGACAGGGTTACAGCAGTACAATCAGTAACAGGAAACCTAGGATTTCAGTTCTGCGTCATGGGGGTTCCTGAACAGTATCTCTGACACTACTATATCACCACGGACATTCAGCTACTTAGTTTCACCTTGTGCAAATGTCAAGCTGTCTCTGTTGAAGATTTGTTATGGTTTTCTGAGAAAGATTTACCTTCTCAGGAAAGATTCACCTTATAAGGATAGAGGGAGAACCAAAATACTGCACAGATGTAGTTCCTACCGAAAAACGTGTATCTCCCAATATAAATGGCTAAAAATGTAAATAGCTATTTAATAAATCCTGAAGATACAAATAAAACTTCACATTATCTCTATCAAATTTAAATATTCACCTGGATATGTAGTATCATTGCCATCCTGAGAATGTAAAAGAGGTTCCATGAAACCCACCACTTTTGTTAAGCTGAAAATTGTGCCATGCACTTCTGGCTGAGCACATATTTGACACTTAGCACCCTCCAGATCTTATGCATAATCTCTTCTCATGCCCATTCTCCACCTTCCCAAAATCTTAACATTACTTATATTTTATATATTGCTCCTTTCAGTCTTCTGAACTGCTTCTGTGGTCAGGGAACAACACTCTCTTATAATATGATCTTAGCCTTCTGCAAGTTATAACTCAGTGATTTCCCTAAATGTTGATACCTTTCTTTCTCAAATCTGTCCAGCTGTTTTCTTGAACTATATAAAATTTGAGTATCTAATATAGTCCATGGCAAGAAGTTCCACATAATTTAGAATTAATCTTCCGTATTATACTAGTAAAAGACATTATACTTTTGTAATTTGTAGTTGGGGTGTATATCTGGGAAGAAGTTCAGCTCTGCAGAACCGTATGCATGTATACAGATATATGTAAACTGCAAACAGCATACTGGGCTGGGCTGATGTGGGCAGACCTTAGTCATATAAACATTTCAATTTAGATTAAGATGCCTTAAATTAGCCTTAGGAAATCTATTCTGCGATCCATTTATGAAAGAAAGCACCTTCTAGTTCACCTCTGACCTTCATTCTTCCACATACCATAAAGTCAAAAGCAATAAATGAATAACAGAGCTATTCAGCCAGCTATTGCGTAGTTGTCTATTCAGCTGAATTATTTTAACCTCGACTACTTCTGAAGAATAGCAGGTGAGAATTGCCAGACCTTCAAAATTTAATATGTAAAATCAAACAAAAATCCAAACTCCCCCAACTCTTCTCGCCCTTTTCTTTTGTACTACATAAGATTGTTGTTCATTTCATTCCTCTTAGAAATATGGCATTCTATTTAAAGCCACTTGTGCTGCTTGACCATAGGTTGAAAACAGAAACAGTTCATGAATGTTCATAGAAAATGTTCTTTGCTGCAAAAGGTAAACCTTTAAATGCCAGTCCCTGAAATAAAAGGAAAACACAGACCCTTTGGATAATACTGAATTTACCAGTTGCTGGAGAAGCCAAGAGACACATACTGCAAACTACCTGACAACCTATTCTTGGTTTTTAGATAGTACTAACTTTCTTGTGAAGTGGTGGAGAGAAATGTTGGCACAGAATATTCTACTAGCAGATGGTACTTAAGTTGGAATTAAATACTGCAACAGTATCACATTTGGACACCATTCAAGAATGAATGCTTCTATACAAGAAATGACTTAGTAAGCCAGGACTTCTCAGGCTGGAAAAGAAATGACTGAGTGGGAAATGTGATAGAAGTTCATAGGCATGGATAGAGATTAATTGTCCAATTTCTTTTCTAATAGAAAAAAATAGAGGATATCAAATGAAGCTAGCAGGCATCGTGTTCAACATTTTAAATTAGCATGTAGGTGAGGGTTACTAAATGCAAAACAGACACATCTGGCTCCGGAAGACTGGAAAGGTAAATTTTGTCATGGCCCAATGCTAGAAAAAGGATAGAATTTTCAGAAAACAAGGCACTTAGAGAACGTCAACAAAATAACCTCAAACCAAAATACTGTCATCATTCTTAGAAATGCCATATAGATAAAGTATAAACCGTTCTGTGCATTCCTAGAAAGCTATTTTATGTTTCAGTTATTAATGTCAAGCACTATTGCCAATTCTGATTGCTCAGATTAAATAAGACTCAAGTCAAATGTGGTATATACCTGCAGAATGTACAGTCTGGTACCATTATTCACCATTTATAATAGAAATGATCATAAATGATCACACTGTACATACTGTTTCATTTAAATGAGGATGTTTTCATAATAATTTATCATGTCAGTTCTTCACATACATAAAGTATTTTTCCATCCCCTCATTACATGTTCTCTGAGTTTAGCTTAAATGTTTTTCCACTGTCAATACTTTTGCTTTATCTGAATTACGCTGTACTATTACCTTGAATAATCAAGAATTGACTAAACTCTACTGTAACTTATATCTAAACATAAGAAGCCCAAGAATAAAAATGTTTTTCTTATTTCAAAAGAAATGTAGGCATTTCCAGTCACCTTTGAAAATCGTATCTTGGAGATATTGTACTGAAGTAAATTCATACTTGCTACACATGTAGGCTTGAGTCCTGAATTTTGTTTGTCTTTGCATTAATTTATTTCCTATAAGTCAAAAGTTAAACCTATATGATGAACGCATGAATAAAACCACTTTTACTGCCAGTTGTTTCACGATGCAGGTGATAGAGCTAAAACATGCACACTAAAACTATAGTTTACTTTTCTGTTGTCTTTAATTTTCTGAACAAGCAGGTCAGTAAGATTAAGATTTTGCACAAATACCATTTTGCAATACCCTTTCATTAGTAGCAATCAAATCCTGCATTTTGCTGAGGAACACCAAAGCAAAGTCTAAAAATTCTGTCAACTACATTTTTTACAGGACAGAATTTGGCCAGGTTTTGAAGAAGTTGCATCCTTGGGCCATGTGACAAAAATGTAAACATCTCTTCCTATGGAATTCCACAGCCATGCTTCTATAAACTGTTCAGCTTTCACAAAAGTTTACAAAGCGCAGATGGAAACAAAGATAAATTCATGCTAGAAATTTCACAACATAGAGAAGACTCATACAAAGAAGTTCTGAGATAGAGGAAACCCAGTAAATTATTTCTTAACTATGTTCTTACTGAAATATTTATTCAATATCATCATAGGTGAACTTACGTGGGAATACATTTCCTACCACACAGAAGTGTTTCGTTTAGTGTACTTTGTTGTGACCTATGGCAATACTGAAGCAACTTAACATTATGAAAACTGATTTATTTCAGGATCAGACAATTTATATAGCATCTAACCTTGCTACACAGGTAAAAGTACTTGCCCTTGGCTATTACTTAGCCTGACCACAGGGCTTTCTGGAAACAGCAAAAGCTTTATAAGTGTCAGCTCATGGCTAAATCAATGTTTATGCATGATGTACCTTTGAATAGCAAACACTTGCTGCCTGCAAGCTAAACAATGTTTTTATCTGTTTGCCTATTTCTGGTCCTTCAACCACAGCACAGGGTGTTGCAAATCGCATTTAGTAACAATTATCTGCTGGAATTTCATGAAGAGGAAAGTAGCATGATTAATGAAAAGTGACACACGGAGATTACTTTACCATGCCAGCCTCCTTGGTGAACAGGCGACTCTGTTGAACTGAAGCCTGACCTTTGTTACTTTTAATGAGGTCATCGTGAATGCTTAATGCTTGAAAGATTAGCCACTACAAATGTTCCAGTATTACTTAATGATGCTGCCACTAATGAACTGCAGGTAGCCAATTAAATATAATGATACAGTTTTCACCTCTGAAACAAAGGTTGAATAAAACACCAAAAAATGCCATGTTTTCTGTCAAGGTGTTTAAAATACAACCTTGGAACTCTTATCAGAGTAGGTTTTCCTTGCACATAGGTAATGAAGGGTCTAAATTTGGATAAGCCAAAGAGTCTAGCTTTGAAGGAACTGTGTACCCAGCTGACCACTAGATCATTACTCAGTAGCTGGAGTGTGTACATCTCGTTTTCATCCAAAACCAGCAGAGTGGTTCAGCATCCTGCACTTTGCTGTAAAGGTGCATGGTGTTATTATAAGCCCTGAAGTTTTGAGAGTAACTTTAGTGTCGCTGAACTAGCACCAGATTGCCTGTAGCGAAGCTGTGTAAATGTGAGGTAAGCTTCCAGTAAATAGCTAGCAGGGTTAAACACATTCTCTGTTAATGTGAGTATTGACTGACATTAGCTACCCATTAGTGTAGGTAAATGTGACCAAATGAAACTCAGAATGGAAGCTTGAAATCAGTCCTTGAAGTTATAGTTGACTGACAAAACATCAACACAGACTGCAGGAAAAACAAAACAAACAAAAATCAGTTTCAAGAGTATTCATAATTGCTTTCACACCTGTTAACACATCTTTGTTCCCTGTGAGAATTATGTCTGATCATTTCATCAGGCAGAGATTCCATCACCTTTCTTAAACTGACAAAATATCTCTCCCGCCACAAATTTTTTGTTAAATATAGAACTGTGAAGGCATAACACCACAAATGCAAGAATGCAAAGTATGTGAATGGCCATTTCCAACGGAACACTGCTGCAAAGGTGCATATAAACTTCTGGGTTTGTTCTACCAGAATCAATATAAATATACTGCAGGTTCAGTGAAGTTCACATTGCACATAAAATGCAGGACAAAATCGAGGCAAAAATGTACACAGAGTAAAACTCCTTGCCATATAAAACCCCCACATTCCTCGTTTGTACTATTCCCTCATGATTCCTCCTACTCTGCAAAGAGGAACAACCCTGCCATTGTCTGTAATGTCTCCACAAATTACCAGAACAGGAGGACGAGTAGCACAGATTCCAAGGCAGTAATATTTACAGCATAATTAATTACATAGCATATATGAAAGTTACAGATCTGAGGCTGTAGTACTGGTCCCATCCCATACAGAACTGAAGAATTTGTTTCCGTTAATCTCAAGGACAAGAGACGGGGCCATTTGGAATTGCTAAGTATTGCTTTCAGTAGCAGAGAAAAGAACTAAAAGTAGGTATTATCGTTTTTAGGTAGGAAGATCACATAGTAATTATCCGGCACGCTAGAACTTTGAACATGCTACATCCAGAGTTTGCTCTGCATCCAGTTACTGTTGTATGTTACTTTTGTATATTGTATGGCAGATTTATCAAGACAGTATTACAAAGAGCTAAACAAAAAAAAAAAAAAAAAAAAAAATAAAGCAAATGCAGAATTAAAAACATCACATATGGCAAGAGAACAAATTTAATTGTGGGTTCTTTTTTTCATAAGACATGAAAACTAGCATATCAAATAACAAAATTTTACTTTTACTTTTGTACAGAAACTTTTATGTCTTTCTATACGCACCAAATTTACTGTGAAAAGTCAAATGGTTATATGGGACTTCAACAAAAAGAATAAAATATAAAATAGAAGACTTCTTATAATGCTTATAAAATGTCTGGAGAAGATCATTAGCAAATGTTGCACATTAAGATTCTGAGTTTTTTACTGTTTAACTAGATTAAAAAGTAGTTTTACTCTACAAAATTTCATCTAGATTTATTTGGCTTTTAGGAAAAAAAGGCAGACTGCAAATTTGGAATGATATACCCAAACTTCGATGTTGGAAGCAAGAAAGCATGTAGCTGTTGCACTTCCCACCTTAGGGCAGATAGGAACCCAGGTAATCAGAAGAACAGGCACAGCCTGGGTTTATGTTTTCCTGCACCAGCACAAGTGAACTGCTACATGCATGTCTCATAATTTGCCTTTCTAAAGGCCTGCAGCAACTCATTCAAATTTCAGGGAAAGTTTTGGTCTTTGAATTTTAATTCAAATGGAGAGAAACAGCTCTTGGGGTTCTATCTCTAGAAGTTCTTTATGCTCAGATTGTGCCTAAAATTAAAATAAAACATAAGCAGCTATAAAGCTGTGAAGTTCAAGCTCTCTGACTTTTAAACTTCAGTTTCTGAGTGTACATCTAGGTTATCTCTCTTTTCTAATAATCAAATTCAGGAACGTATTTAATTGGAAATAAAAGCCCAACACATCCATGTTTTAGTTCATACTTGCACGTGTATTAGCACTTTGTACTACACAGGTAAAATTATTGAAGTCACTTTCCTTTCAAACCTAGTGAAAAAAAAACCCAAACAAATTCACCAGACTACTAGAAATAACAATGACCAGATAACAAGGGCACACATTACTGTAGTTTTCTGTTACCTTTAGCTAATAACCATTATAAACTTTAAGTAAAAACTGATAAATGGACTATTTAATCTTAAATATGCCTCTTCTGAAGTACATGAATATTTGAAAGCAAATTATAATGGTAACAGTTTTGGAACTTCCACATTACTGACTGCTACTAAAAGTCTATTAAGATACCTTTTTGCATATTGAAATGTTAGAGTGGAAAAGCATGATCTATATTAAGAACTAACTGCGTATAACAAACACTTATTCAACAATTACTCTTTTTGGAGGACTGCTTGAATACTTATTTTTGAGAAAATTTTACATTGTCGATTATAACTGTGATATCTTACCTCTTAATACATTTTACAATTTGCACATAATGGTTCCAAAGGAACTTGTAAATGACAGTAAATCATAAAATTCATTTTGCTTTGCATCAGTTCATTCATCCATGTTCCAACTAATCACCTAATTTCAAAATTCAATAAGCCTAAATACCTGGATTTATGATGGTTTGTCAAAATTAACAGGGGAATATCAACAATGTGGAATTAGAAGTCTATTGCAACTTAAAGACAAGCACCTAGTTGAAAACAATTAAAAAGACTCTGCAGCAATAATTATATCCACAGTGTTAGCAAATAAAATAAATTAAAACTGATTTTATTTCTGCTTTGGGAGATTGCAGGAAACACTAAAAAGCTTTAATTTAGTCACTTAAAACAATGAAGTTGTTTTGAAGTAAAACTTTAAAGAGAATGAATTGAGCTTGGAGTACCAAGTACACTAAATTGCACATAAAATGTGCATGTAGATTTTTTTTTAGAAGTACACTATTCCTATTTATTATTCCATAGCTACAATGGATCAGAAGGCTTTTATTCTGATAGACAACATTTTGGTTATAAATGATCTCCTGTAATATTATATCTAAGACAGTACAGCCATCCTATTATATCAGCATGGAAAAATAAATGTGCAACTAATAGTTTATAAAGATAGTAACAGTCACATTTATGAAACATGTCTTTATGAAGGCTCAATAGCTTAGAATCCATAATTTCTACATCAGTTACCTGCTGCACAAATATTGGTATTTTTTTAAGACACAGCTGTAGGTACCTATAGCTTACTTACAAACTGTAAAAGTTTTGGAGACTTGCATTTATGTTCAGTGTTAAAAAGGAACTTTAGTTTTACTTGTCAAAATAATTGTGACATATACAAGTATTTTTTTTTAATAATTTGGCATCTGTTTTTCAGATTCTGTATTGCAGTGATTGCATTTAGGATGTAGCTAATCTACAGGCAAAACCTCAAGGAAAGGAAAGAAACGTGCTATTAGGAGTGTATAGCTTTTATGCAATAAGCAGAATTAAAAGGAATGAGCATGTGATATAATTTCTTTTGAAAGGATTTTAAAAGTACAAATCGTTACATAAAAAAAAAAAAGTCCTGCAGTCCTCTCTTGCCTCTTTAATTAAGTTCTTAGAGTTAATCAGATAAAAACCAATGGCAAAACAACACTATTTTATGCTATGCCTAATATTTTATCTCTTATTCCTCTGTCAATCCACAAAAGGCTGGGTTTTATACAACACACGAATCACAAGTTTTAGTACCTTTTCTGTCAGTCATGTTAGCACTGTTCTGTGATTTACTGGCAATTTATTTCCTTTCTCTTTCACGGATATTTTCTCTTCCTTTTTCTGATTAATTTCTCTGAATCTGAATGAGCAATATTCTTTAAACGGGTATGTATATAGCCAAATATACTCATACATGTTATCAAAGTATTCTTAGAAATACAATTAGCAGTTTAAAACCTTGCATATAGTTCAATTACATCTCTCTGATTCATTATTGAATGTTTTTTTTCTAACTAGCCATAAACAATACCATTTTCCCCCTAATATGCTCTTCTATATCCATCTGACCAACTTTATTGTAATCTGAGTTTTTTACCTTCTGAATATGAAGAATGGAGACATCAAAGTGCTCTGATGAGATCTATCAAACACTTCAATGCTGCATTTGAGAATATCTGTAGAAATGTCTCAGTGCATGAAGTACCAGTGTTAATCAGAAAATTTCAGATTCTGGTAAGAGAGGCATCGATATTTGGGCTTCTACCAGGTTCTTTTACATCTCATCAAGGTTCTAGCCTTGCTGTCCCAATACAGACATCTGTGAAAACACTAGATACTGTTCTTATGATTCGTATTTTTAATAATAAACATTTTTCCCTGTGCTTGTATTTAAAACCTCTCTAGTTAATGATATTGATCATTGTGAAAAGATCACTCAAAATCATTTAAATTGGAGTACAAGAAAAGATGTGGTAACATGCAGGTTGGTATCTCTACATATGAAGACATGCAAAAAATGGAGACACCTTTTGGTATTTTTAAGATTGAAAAAGGAAAAAAACCCGACCCCATGGTTTTAAGTATATAAAAAATGTAATCTATATTACTTTGATACAGTGGGGTGAAAATTGATATTTGAGCAATGGAAATATTTAAGTGACTTTAATAATGCTAAATCATCTTTAAAATACAATCTATTTTTTTTGTGTAATTTAACTCATAAGAGACAAACGTAGTTTCTAAAAGCATAGTCATGAACATTTTTAGAACCAGTGTACTCTGTCCATGTCTTCAGGAATGCCTAAAAATACTATTATAAAAATATAGTATTTTTACAATTCTGAAGTCTTACATTCCAAGTAGGTATGCAAGAAGATCTGTCTCTACAGTAACAGAATTATGCATTTTTGTTTTAATATGAAGGACCGAGGTTGACAATCTGATAGAAACGTGCTTATTTCTGGTGATGAAGCAATGTCCTAAAGAACATAACTTGACTTTTAAATATCTTCTGGAACAGAAAAGGCGAGGAATTAAAAGTGAAAATATGTTTTTTCTTAAAAAAAATGTGCAGCTGTTAAACAATCATCAAAAGATGTTAAAGCCGGAACTTCTTTAGTTCTAGATGAACCTTCAGTGCATTCTCAGTGCAAATTTCAGTTTCTGAGCATAATGTTAAGATGTTTTATAGCAGAAAATACATGTGATTAAGAAATGGCTAGTAACATAAACAACATGTGTGCAGGAACAGCAGCATTCTTATTTCATTGTTCAAAGGCAGCTTGTTCTACCACACAGCTGGACATACTCTACTATGGGGCACATCGTTGAGCCATTGAGGAGAGAGGCCAAGAAGGATTCAGGGCTGTGAAAAGGAGAAGTGGCTTGGAAAAAGAAATGATAATCCTTGTGTTTTTCAAAAACTGTCCGCCAACTTCGTTCTCTTGTGATCTCCCGCTCAGTGGCTGATGACATGCTTTTAAATCCCAAGTGCTGCAGTTTCTCCTGACTGCACACATGCACACATTGTCACAGGTCCCTCCTTCAGAAAAAGAAGTGTTATCCCATTGTCCATTTTACAACAGGAAATGTTGAAGTCAAGATGCTCAGTGGACCAGGGTGACATTTATGGGTCAAGATGCACATTCAAATGCAAGCTGATTTTCACAGCAGGGATGTGAGACACAATGACACCTATAAGCAAACCCCTAAGCACTGGTTCTGAACAAGCTTTTTTTTTTTTTTTTTTTTTTTTTTTTTACAGTGGATACAGCATATCATTTGGTTTCTCTCAGGAGAAAATAATTTTACTTTGGGGGATTTCAGTAACATGAAGAGAGAAAAGAAGGTTTTGGATTTCTATCATCCACTTGAAAAAAAGTCCTGGAATTTTACTTGTACTATTTGCACCATAAAGACAAGCTGCACAGAAGAGTCAGACACTGTGACCCAGCTTGTGAGATCTCTGCCATTTGGCTGGTAAATCTGTGGCTGCCTGTTTGGTCCTTCCACAGGATGAAATTATCTGATCACTTCATGTTTGTATAAAAGACAGACCACCAGTGACACTCTCAGTGAAAGTCCTGGCCCTTACCCAATACAATTTGTTTTGAAATGAGGGGATCAGAAAACAGGGACAAATTGTTGTCTTGAAGAATTTTATTATTATTCTTTTAATTCAAAAGAATCTAGAGGAATTTTAGGAAGAGTAAATAAGGGATCAGAAAGAACAAAATCTTGCTAGTGAAGGAGAAAACCCTGCACTTTTAGATATATTGTTTTCTCTATTAAAAATAGTGTAAGCATTCAACAAACATTTATTTTTAGTGAAATAAAATTAGTTATCAGTAGTAGGAACTGATTAAAGGAAAAGTGATTTAGGAAATTCTTCCATCTTTATCCTACCAGTAACATAACTTGTGTAACGTTAGGACTAGCCTCCCTGGAACTGATAGGGGAATCAAGAGCTTTAGTGTGTCTGACTAGCTGAGTAACATACATATCACTTTTCAGAAAGCTAATAAGAAATGAGGACCTTCATTTCCTCACTGGCTTTCTATGAATTCCAGGCACAATCAACAAGTGTTATATGCTTAAAGCTTTCCTAAAATTTATGAATTTGAACCTTTAATATCCGGCATAAATTCAAGCTATACTAATAAATAAAACCCCTTATGAATTCTAGTTTTGTATCAAATAACTACATTTCTTTTCTCCTCCTACATATTATTTTTTTAATACACACGTTTTTGGTTTGTATTTCACTTTCACTTTTTTGCTGATGATACAGAAGCAGAAGTCTGAGCAGCTTATTTTCTAACTAATATTTTTTAGCTTTTGATAAATTTTATGAGGTTTTCTATTATCTTTTCTTATTTCACTCTGTAAAGTCATAATTTTCCTTTGAAAATATTGAAATCTATGCGAATATTTATTCTGTGAGCGTTATACATTTTGTCACTACTGAAATCATGTTTGGTGTTTAGTCAATTAATCAAGGAGCATGGAGGGAAATAAACATCATTTTCGCGAGTATCTGAATGTGGAATTGAGTAACATACTTCTAAAAAACATGAATGTATTTGCTATGTTAAGAAAAAAACAATGCAGTAAAGAAAAAAAAAAAAACAAACCTAAGTGAATTTAAAACCTCAGAAATCACACAAATTATTATTTATAATTTTTTTGCGAGTATATTAATATTAGTTCCACTTGCTGTATTAGGGTATTCTTCCTTCTGCCATAGAGATGTCAATTAATAAGAACTCAAATGAGGATATCATTTTAAGTGGGTGAAATCATTATTTTCCCTACAGAAAGCTTACAGAATATGTCATCTCTTTTTTAAAAATTATTGCATCAGGAAATAAGGGATAATTATGTTGGCAGCATACTTTTTCTTTTTGGTCGAGTAAGATGTCATGTGGGAGGTCTTGCCAAAGAAATTCCTTGACAAATTAGATGATGTAGTATGTTTGAAATCTAAAGAATCTTCCACATTATAAGAAGTCCAAACAGATATGCTTCAATTATATGTAAACTAGAAAGAGGGGAAAAAAAAATTCTTTGTATACACACTTACTTCGGTAAAAAAAAATTCAGAGTGGCATTGGAAAGTTCATAAACTTAATGGGAAAAGTTTTAGCAGAACAATGCTGGTCATTTGGAGCTGGGCTGCCAACATTTCTGCATAATGCTTATTGGTATTTGAGTCATTTCACCACTTGGACTCAACTAAGTTCAAAAGCTTGTTTCTAAAGTAGACTTCATTGTACTGAGGCGGCACAGGACAGCAAAACTAGTTTGCCCTCACACAGCAAAGGGCAGAGTGACTCAGAAGAATATGCAAAGTGGTTTTACTTGGTTGATTTTCATTTGTTTCCGAAACAAAAAATCTCAGTCACTAAAATGTCATGACAAGTCAGATAAATGGTGGCAATTCGCTTGAAACTATATTTTAAAAGCTAAACCTCATTTGAGAAAGACTCTCCAACAGATGGGGAAATGTTTATAGGATTTCAATTGTCTTTTGTATGACATGTTTAACCTATTAAAAAAAAAAATAAAATCCTTCTGAAGAAAACAATTGTATTTATTAAAAAATACTGTTTTTAAATTAGCATAGGTGGTATGATCACAGAATGCTGAAAGTTACATTCTCACAGATACATTTCACCTCTTGAACTTCTTGATACATTCACAGATACATTACACTTCTTGAACACTGATATTGGATTCATCAACTTCCATACATTTTGTGAACACCAACATTTGTTTCAGTCACTTGTTTTGTTTTTTGCTATTTTTTTTTTATAGTGGATCAATTTAATTATAAGATATTAATCCTATTTTTAAGGAATAAAAAATGTTCAAACTTCAGTGTAATTAAACATATATAACATGATTTCCAGAAAAAAACCCCTATAAATATTCCCCCAAATCTGCAAAGCATCCAGGTGAGTAAAGAAAATGGAGGATAAGATCCCCCCTTGCACTACTTTAGTATTTGCAAGTCTACATGATGCAGACAGATATACATTTGCCCCAATGCCTACTAGGTCTTCCTCAAAATATGAAACATAATTAATGTATTTAAAAAATCTGTAAGTATTTTTTTAAATCATCATTCAAATTCCAAGGTTTGTACAATAGCAAGGTGTCAGATTCTAATCACACAGACACTCTTTTCAGTCAAGCCAACAGAGTTACTCTTTGTTTATGTGTTGGAGATCAGCATTGCACTGAAGCAAATGTAGCAAAGGAGTAGTTCCTTTGTTTTAACACAAGACCTTTTAGTACAATTTTAACAGAGATAAATCTTTTTTCAAGCAGACAAACAATCTTAGAGCTCTGCTAAAGAAGTAGGGGTTTTTTGGTTTTACAAACTAATGCCAACTGATAAACGAAGTACTAGAGCTATCCATCACCTGCAAGCATGCTACACATTTGACCTGCCTCTGATCCAATCCCTTATGCATTTCTCAATTTTGAAGTCCTATAACTTTTTTTTTTTTTTTTTAATATATATATATACTTTCTGACAAAGTACATGATTTTCCAAACCTGCAGTTGTCAAACGTCATATTGTTTGTATCTGGTCTG
Source organism: Falco naumanni (assembly GCF_017639655.2). Taxonomy (NCBI): domain Eukaryota; kingdom Metazoa; phylum Chordata; class Aves; order Falconiformes; family Falconidae; genus Falco; species Falco naumanni. The sequence goes on along the minus strand of NC_054054.1, from coordinate 3,063,238 downwards.
GTGGGACATTCTTTAATGGGACCATATATACAAGGGATAATAATTTAAACAAGTTTTGTTTTTAATAAATACGTTTATACGTTATTTATTTCAGTAGTCTGAAATCTCCAAAGAATAGCTCTTGGTAGCATTTTTACTTGTAGAGAGTGACAGACTGGGGAGGGGTACAGGGAGAGCCAAGTCTGCAAGGTTGTACCATTATAGAACAGACTGCATTGGACTAGCTCATCTACCTGGTTTTGCTTTCTTGAAGACAGATTTCTTCAAATAGGATCTGGAACAAACATCTAGACTCAGGAGAGGATGCAGATGCGTGGCTTTTATTGTCTAGCTTCCAAGAAAGATTCAAAAAGCTCAGCACTGAGGGAGTATTAGAAGTTTCAGCAATCACCCTCTTGAGCAACATGAAGAGGAGGTAAGGAGAAAGCTGCTAACCCCCTGGGTGTATTGGAGATCAAGACAGGCTTTGATGCCAGATCTGGGGCATGACCAGCAAGTTTGTCCTACAGATCAAGATCCAAAGCTCAAGCAGGAGATCTGGCAGAGAATGCAGCAGGATGGAAAGTGTCAGGGGGCAGCAGGAGTGGGGCTGCGTTCCCATGGCAGGTGGCTGCAAGGCAGCCAGGCCGTCACCTCACGCACTGGCATGGCCCCATAGGTGGAGGCCAGTGGCCAGGGCACTCAGGTGGTGGCAGAGGGGGCGGCCAGTGTCAGCCAGGACAAGGCAATAAGCTGTGTCAAAGACTGGTGTGGGAAATCAAAGTTCCCAGGGACAGGATGAGGGGCAAGCAGGCCTGTGGCACCATTGCAGCAAAGGCAAGGGTCCTGGATGGGTGAAATGGCGCCCTGGGCCTGTGGGCAGGGTTGGGGAGGCTGGCCAGGGACAGTAAGGCTGGTTAGTGCCCACAGAGCCCTGACAGAAAGTTGTTCTTAGAAGTACAAAAAAGAGGTTAGGGTGCCATTTGGTATAACTTATTTGTTACAGCACTGACCCAAGAGATAGGGGGTGTGAATTCAACACTTCCTTCATCCTAAGATTAGCAGAACAAACACAAAAGCAATACCTAGTTCTGGCACTGTAAGGGCTACAGGTGCACTTCTGAGGCAGCAGTGTCAATAGGGAGGAATCAGCAGTTTTCCAGTTGTATATCTTGCCCAAAGCTGTTTTTTGGTGTGGGGTGTGTATGCCTGTGTGTGTGTGTGTCCATCCCTTCTTTCTTTTCTTTCTTTTCTTTTCTTTCTTTCTTTCTTTCTCTCTTTCTTTCTTTCATTTTTCTTTCTTTCTTTCTTTCTTTTTTCTTTCTTTCTTTCTCTTTTTCTTTCTTTCTTTCTCTTTTTCTTTCTTTCTTTCTTTCTCTTTTTCTCTCTTTCTTTACAGTCATAGAGTTTTAAAAACAGAGAGTTGCCTAATGTCTGTCATCTGCAGATCACTGCATACAAATCGTGATGGACAAATTTACATCAAATTTAAATTAAATACATGTATTACTATTATTAGATGTAATGATTTGGAAACCATAAACTATGAAACTAATGAAAGGGTACGTTTGTGTGCCATCATGCTTGCCATGTAAGTGTTTTTTGGGACAGGTAGGAAAATGAGCTTGATTTGGAGACCTATGAGGACTCACCAGGATGTCAGTTAGTTTCTATCTACCCTGCGCATAGCCAATGTTGTCTTGTAGTTAAAACAGTATCTTTTTGGTAGAGATACAAACATACTTGGGAACACTGGATAATCTGTATTTGTATTTGTAAACAACTTATTCAGCAAGATGAACACATGTATCTGCTAAAGAAAGGTTCTGCTAATGTATCAGGTATATTTTATTTGTGGTTATTTTATTTTACACCTCTTTGTGTATGTCTGATTTAGGCTTTAAACTCCTAGAAGCAATACTAAGCTCCTTTTTGCCACCCTTACCTATCTTCTTCCTCCCTGCCCTCCCTCCTCCCCCTGGCCCCAGGCCCATTTCTGCTTTGCACGATGATGTGTGAACTGAAAATGCTTGGAAATACAAGAACGAAACAGCCTTTGATCTGGATAGCAAGGACAGTAGCTGGGGAATGAAATGGTCTGTATAATGCTATACCAAGCAAAGGCAGTGTGTTACTTCAGAAATACTAAGGTGAGCATCCTCAATAACTGCAGTGAAAATATGATTATTAACAGAAATTATTACAATATTTCACTTATACCCTATTCTGACTATCCCTTTAGTCTCTGATGTGTACACCCTAGTATAAAAAAAAATATATACAAAACTTAAACTTACATGTTTTATTTACCACCAGTTTTGCACAAACCTTTCCTTGTTACAACATTAGCAATTTGTATTACCAGTCAGGGCCCTGTACAAACTGTGTTAATTTTTCTTGCCACACACTTCAGACAAAAGTGTCTCTATCTCCTGGCATCTTCCCTGTCAGATAAGGAAAGGCAAGACAACAGCTCTGGGATACATTTCTTTCTGAAAGGTCTACCTTCCAAGAACTGTTAAGGAAGGACACAGGAGAGCTCACATAGTTTTGCCTGCACACAAGAACTTTTTGAACTCTCACAGAACTGCAGCTCCATAATCTAAGGCTTATAGGGAATTTACAAAGGGCGCATTCCCTTCTGGACATGCCTGTAATTCCCATTATCATCAATGGGGGTTATAAGCAAGTCGTAACAAAGAATAAACCCTTGTGTGTTAGCACCGCCCCTTGTTTAACAGTGTCTAAATCAATACCAATGTTTTGACAGTTTTACTTCCAATATATTCTGACTTGTTTGAAATTCAGTTTGCACTTAACTAATGAAAGACTACATTTTAATCCTCCTAATGAAAGGATACAGAACAGACATTGGAGCCTGAGCCAAAACTGACTCGACTTTAGAGAACTTGGGATTGGTCCTTTAATACGTAACACAGAGTTCAGCCCTGCCAAAGAGAAAAAGATTGCATACAGAATGCAATGCTATTCTGGTGCCTAAGCTGGCAAAACATAGCTGCTGCTTTACAATGACATTTACCATGTAACCTGTTCCAGACTCCAGAAAACATAGCTACCAATACACAGTACACCGGAGCTTATTAAAAACAGGGTACCTGTAGGTGAGGTAAAAAATACTGATTAAACTTTAAAATGTTACTGTTCCTTTCTGATGTACTTTGCCCAACATGTTTCTCCCGACACAATCCATATACTTCTAAAAAAATTATGGTAAACATCAGGCTGGAATAGTAAAAAAAGACCATGGAACAGACAACTATGCATAAAGACATTTCTATAGGGAACGTGGAATTTTATTCCTGATACAAGTAATTTTCCAAACTGTCCTGGAAAAGGTAAGACACACAGGAATGTGTCCACACATGAGATGCAAAAGTTAGAACAGATTTACAATATAAAGACTATTCTGCTTTCTCAAGAGGAAATCACTGTCTTTTCGGATTTCAATAAATACAGCTATTACAGGCAGTACAGTAGCTAAAATACTCTTAATACCATTCTCCCCCAAGGAAACATGAATGTAGAACTCCCAGACAATTTCCTATCTGCATTTAGTCATGGATGCAATGATGATCTTACAATCTCAGTGTACTATGGTCACAGTTCCATTTAACTTGCATAAAAATATACAGAAATTCTGTACTGATGCATTTCCAATTAAACACCTTGACATCATCTGGGATACATGTAGTATCTCTGAAGTTTCAGTGGTATCACTTCTGATATAAGCACTTATATTTTCTGTTGTCATTTGATGATTCACACCAATTGTTAAAAGAAAATTATTGTAACGCTAAAGTTCACAGGCTGAAAATGAAGTTAATACTGTTCTTTAAAAAAAGTTATCAAATCGTGCCTTCAAAATGCAGCTCTTGATTCAATTTAGTTTAAGTAACTGCTTCATTCCTTTAAAGTTGTTTTATTCTGAACATTTCTTTTCATAGAGAACATTACCTACACATGTTAGGAGATCGCTGTCTATAAATTATGTACAACAGAAATAGTAGTGTATAATAGCTCTACTTATACAAATATGTATTATTTATAGTGTCACAGGTGAAGTACTAAAAGAAATGATACAGTCATACAGTCTGCCAAGAATCTTATTGCAAAAATGTCCTAAATGCTGAACATGTATACTATTGGCTATTTTCCCCCCTATTTGGATATTTTTAGTAAAATCATAATATTTCAAAATAAACACTGCATTATTAATGTACTTCTTATTTGCCCTAGGGCAGCTCTGGCATAAAACTATCATTTAAATTCTTTGCCTTTCTTACATTACATACAATGGAGCTAGTCCTCATCTCATTTATATTGTCTTTTAAACTGATGAAACTTCACGAACACTATAGAAACTACTCCTGATCTACACCAGATGACACAACAGACAAATAAGGTGTAGCTTTTCTGTCCTGGCCTCTCTGTTGTGTTTCTATTTCTAAATCAGTGCTGAAAGCTGAAGTAGCACATGCAGTATTTAATGTTCTAAAATGAACACCAATTAATATCTTCATCCTATATTTCTGCTGAAAACCATACTAGCACTGTAACAAAGCAAGGCACTTTCTTAAGCATTTCTGGTATTTCACAGAAAGAAAATGTATCCTGATTAATTTATCTCTACACAAATTCTATATACTATTAACACTTGTTGTTATTTGTGATAAGAACAACAGGATCAATCAATTCAAGATGGGACTAAAGTACATGGTTCTTAAATTACATTTTAGATCTCTTTCCTTTTCAGAGGGGATTAACATATCAGTATCATTTTGTAGTTTGGGGCACTACTAGTCTTGAACTATCAGGAAAGAAAACATGGCAACAGATTGGCTGCTTTCTTCAGTTGCTGCCAACGTGCTGAAATTGAAAGATAAAACTTAGGAACATGCACCCCAACCTTCATATAAGTATTCATGTATACTCATTAAAGATGCTTGCTCATTAACTACAAGTGTTCAATGCTTCATTCATCCAAATAGTATAAATGTAAAAATTCAGTCAATTTACTTGAAATTGAAACACTCATATATCAGCTCTTAATATGAAAGCTTTCAGCCTTCCACATATTTTATAGGTTAAAAAAATAATAAAAAAATAACAACAACAAAACCCCAAACTGTTGTGGGTTTTTTTCATTAATAAGATACATTTCTTGTTGCTAATGCCCTTAAACATTAAAGGGCTCAAGGTCTGTTATGGCAATCTGCAGGTACCTCTACAAGTTTTTGGCACATCTCTGCAAGCAAGCAAAGCAATGGAAATCTACTCATGCAGAACTTGATGTGCACATCTGGAGGCTTCCAGATCTGCCATCTTCAGTGTTCAGCCAATCACTTACCCAGTATCTAAATTTAAAAATGTGCTATTGGTTCAAGGTGCCTTATTCTGGATGCCAATTGCACAGCAAGATATTTGGTAGTTTTCCAGCTTGATTTTCAGAGTCTAGCCTAGATAATTGAGAACAGCATTTTCTGAAGCACATTTGTAATTATACTGTTAGAAGACATCATAACAAATAATCTCAAAGATTGTAATGCATTAGTGAGTTCTTCAAAGTTAGTTACATTGGTAAGATTATTAAGTTCTTTTGCAGTGTCCTATGGTAACTGTAGCAAAGACAATATTTTGCTGCATTCATGTCAGTGAAATGAGAGTTTTGCTGTATACTTGTTTTTTTGACTATGGCACCCAAATCAGCATTTTGATATGACTCCAATTAAACCACGTTATGCATGATCTAGGGAGCCAATGAATGCAGCCTACCCATCTAGCAACACTTTCAAACATTAATAAAATGAAAATCTAGTTTTCTTATCCTAGAATAATCTTCATTTTTGTAAGACAGAATAAAGAGTAAAATGATTATGTATGTAATATTAACTGTATTGTTGCTGAAAAGCGCTGCCCCTCTTATGAAATTATATCTAGTTGGTATGAAAAAAGCCAGCACATAAACCTTTAAACAGCATGAGGCATGTGGATTAGGAGGAGAATTTTATTTGTACTCTTGCTGAAAATGTTTCAGAGGATTAAAGCATTTTAAAGATTGGTCTAGACTAGATCCATATGGCATTCCTCCAAATAACACCGGCCCAGCAATCTTTATGATAGGAGAACATGGGCTGAAAATTTCAGTCGGGGGGTGGGGGTGGGGGGGGTGGGGGAAGTACATCTATTTCTTCCATCTTGGAGAACACTAGTTACACCTCAAAGTTTTTCCATTTCTAGTGAAGCTGGTGAGACAACAGCACCAAATCACATTGCAGATGATACAGTCAAATCAACTAGTTACACTCTCTTTCAGAGACTTATTTTTCTAAACCAAATCTCTGTGCATATGTATAATCATCCAATTAAACGAGGCAGCAGCGTGCACTGCATATATGAGATCTTTGCCTGGATCTGTCTTCTGTAGGTTTTCTGAAAGCCATGTGTTTAACCAATCCAACCAGAGATGCTAGTCTATCCACCTTGAGGGATTCCATACTGCCTACCTTCTAGCAAAGTCCAGAGTTGCTTATTCACCCAACCCACAACAGCCAACACAAGGCTTTGTCTGACATGTGCATGTTCCCCTATCATCTCTGTAAAATCAGGGGCTCTATTTGTTCCTCACTCTCTTGCTGTCTTTAGTTCTGTGAACAAAACATCCATTCCACCTTTACCCAAAGGGTTCCCTCTAGCCAGGACACAGAGCACCCTGTGGTTTTCCCTTCCACTTTCTGCCACACTCCCATCCTTATCCAGCTTTTGATTTGATGGTGTCCCACTATCAACACTTGTTTGTTGGGTTTTTTTTTTCAGTGTGACAAAAATATGTTTGGAAGATGGACAAAAGCGATGGCTGCTATGCTGAAAAACATTGAAAGAGTGCTGCTGAGGGCTTTGATACTCTCACAACACCAGAAGTACTTCAGGATATACCTCTGCTATACAAGGAGCAGGGACCCACATCTGCGACTTATTTTCCTTCTTCTAGTTTTATTTATTTATTGAACCATCAGGGCTCTGTTCACTGACACCTAGAACATTTCCTGACACCTGGAACAGATCTGATTCAGAAATACCCTTATAAAATACACATGGAAATTTACAGTTCACCCAAGTAAAAATTCAGCCAAATACCTGAGCTGGAGAAAGACATACCCAAGAATCCTCATACCTCACAATAAAAAGCAAGCTGCATGAGCAAGCAATCACCTTTCTTTGTCTCATAGTTCTTACAGTTTAATCTATAGCTTACATAAGATAATTTATTTACAGTTGTTTTCTTATTCACATGTGATTTCCAAGCCTGTAAATATACCAGCAAATTATTTTATTGAATTTTAAAAAATGTTATTTGGAAATTTGCAACATCTTTTACAGGGAGGGACTCAATAAAATGTAGGAGTGTTAAGCTGTGTTAGCTACACCATGTCAGTCTTCAATCCTCTTCTGAAGGGAACCTGATTTCCCTGTCTTCTTGATTCTCTCCTACTGTCTTCCAAGCAATCATTTTTAAAAACAGCAGGATCCCTGTTAACACAGTAGTGTTAATGTGTTTCCACAAAATCTTCTGTAAGATTGAGAAATTACCTCTTTTCTTGCCATTCTAATATTGTAGCAAAGTCTCAGATAGTACAGATTTTCCCAAAAACTGTACTGAAAAATCCCATATGAATCTGCCAAGCCGAGTTAGGTACTAGCTACACATTACTACGAAAAACCTGAACTCTTTTGGGGGATGGTTACAGTGTTTCAACAAGAGTAATATTTTAGAACTGGGGCTATTTCCAATGTCAGTAATTGTTACAAATGTATAGTTAGTTTGGTGAATCTTGCTGATTTCCTTAAATCCCTAAAAATCTCAATTCACGTGACAGTTTCAGCCTTACGATCCTTTCCTCCTACTCCCTTTATCCTCAGAAAACTCTAGACAAAAACTCCAAAAGGTTAATGTGTTTTTTGGCACACCTACTTCAGGATAAGGAGTTGAAAATATAACAATAAAGACTCAAAGGCTGGAAAATACAACAAATTTCAATACACATTTTTGTACAAAAATCTCAGGATGTTAATGAGCAATCGTATTATTTCTTCTCCAAACCAGTGAAGCCTAAGAACAGAAATTAGTCACTTTACCAGTTCAGTCCTCTCTGCTACAAGGGAACAACAGTATATTGGTTGTGGTAGTTGTCTTTCACTGTATCTGAGGAACACATATTAAATACTATGCTCCATTCAGTTTGGTAAGAAGAAAAGGAGTGAGAAGAATTCTATTAAAAGTATAGAAATTGATATGGCCTGATTGAAATTACTGTGTACAACCCTCTTTGCTGAAATAAAGCTGATAATTGTTTGCTGTTCTATAGGATGGGTGGTCTTTCAGTTAACAGCAAAAAGTAGCCCTTATGAAGTATTATCTGAATTAATGAAAATGCAATTTGGAAATTATGACATAATCACTCATTACCATAAAAGGCATGCATTAGAAGCCTGAATCAGTGTTTGTTGAGATAAAAAGATGCTTGTTCTACAAAAGAAGAAGAAAGCAAAAGCACACAACAGGACTTTTGATCTCTGTATCCATGGCTATAAAGTAAGCAAGGCTTAAAATATTATGCATATATAACAAATGGGAAAGGACACAAAATAGGAATTAAAATCATGGAAAATTAGGTGCAAAAATCAGCCAAACAAAAGGTTTTATCTGGTGGAAATGCTTTGCAGTGCTTAAATTCTGATGCACACAGAGGTAAGAAGCTCAATAAAAAAACAAGAAGTCAAACATGGAACTAGTCCCTAAGTGCCTTAACACGAGAAGGCTGGCAACTTATAAAAATTATAAATGTTAACAGTAAATACATACTTGATAATGCTCCAGACAATATATCATTAAAACTTTTCTCAGCTATAAATAAGAATCACAGCAGCAATAGGAGAGAACTAGATGAGTTTACTCTGCCTACCATTTTTTGAAAATTCGTTAGAAAATTGGTGGTGGTGAAGAACACAGTAATTAGAAATGATAATGTGAATGAAAAGTTTAAGAATTAAGCTATTAAATGCCCTCTGAACAATCTTTTATCAGTTTGATAGGCATGCAGTATACTGAAGTAGTTAATCGAGAGTTGAGGTTTTGTTTTTTTAAAAAAAAAAGGATTTATCTGTCTGATAAAGCACTTCTGCAGAATTTCTTGTTGCTGTTCTGAATGTGGATTGGCATGAAAAGAGATTTCCTGCCCTTTAAAAAATATTTTATTAATTAAAACCCTCCAATCTTTCTTTGCTTTCATTAAGTGTGGAAAAGCTTCATTAATATAGAAACCACTGTAACTTTCTGGCCTTTACAACAGTTGTCCCATGACAGCAATTGTGACATATCAACAATCAGTATTCTGCATCCTAATGGTGGTTTTCAAGCAAGCCTCATAGTTCAGACGGGGGCAGTAAAAGCTTATGCTATCCCTTTAAGGCTTTCTTGATGTCTTTTGGCATTCTTTTATAATTACAGCCTTTACTGTAAGCACTGTACTGAAGGCATTGTGCTGCAATTGAGTCCTGTGAAATGATTTGAGATTAGTGTAAACGCCACCTTTTAAACAACTAAACTGGAGAACATTTACTTTCCTTTTAGAACACAAACACAACTACAGCAAATATGCAATTAACTATCAAAATAAAATGCTGGTCTGGGAGATTTGGACAATTTTCACACAATTGCATAGCAATAACTCTGTCCCTCTCCACTTCCAAAATCCCTCTAGAGTCTCTGAGCCAACAACAGATTATACTCACACATTTTTTGTGGTTGTAAAATTTATGTATAATGGAGAAAAAATATTAAGTAAGAGTTTTAAGAGCTGAAGATACAAGGTTCGTATGAGACAAATATCTAAAATATTGATGCTGTATGCATGAATTTGATGCCTCAACAGGTATAAAACACACTGAATGAGGATTTGCCAGTAAAATGGAAAGGACTGAGCAGATGTGTTTTTGTACCAAAGGATTTTCATATTTCAATGTGACAAAATAGATGAGCCACATAAAGCTTAATTTGAGTTGCAAATTGCAAGCTGGAATAAGTTCCAGAATAGTAAACAATTAGCTGCTTTATTTTCTTTTTAATAAGACTAAATTACCAGATAATATCTACTGGCATCAACTTGGCTAATAAAAATCTGTTTAATAGGATTTGCCATTTTTCCAGTTGCTATCATGATCAGCTTTGCATTTTGATTATCTTTAAACTTTGCCTCAATTTTCTCATAGAAAAGCTCTCAGTAGTAATTGCTTTAACATTTATTCCAGGTCAAGTGGTTAAGTATGAATAATGATGTGTCAAAAATGTACAGTAGTGCTGTCAATAGAGCAATTACCATTTAACTAGAGATTATTATGGCACAAGAGCACATTAACCGGGCACAGTAAACAGAACAACAAAGAAAGAAGGGGCAAAGGCACCAAACTGTTTTCAAAACCTGCCAGTGTTATCTAGTGTGTGTTACTGACAGATATTAGTTGTTACATAAGAGCAATTAACTCTGCAATCAGCTTTGCTCTGCAGCATTGGATTAGAATGTTTCCAATTAGAACAAGAAGTTAGAAGCATGTTTCTAGAACATTGGCTTAATTTTTTAAAATAATCTCACAATGGCTTTGTTTCCCCTTGAACATTTTGCATTGCTGTTTGGAAAGTGATCACCAACTGGCATTATGCTTAAAGCTTAACCAAATTACTAGGAAACATATTAATAAAAATACAGCATACATCTGTCTCTGGTCATTGGTGGTGATGTAAAAGCAAAGAATTTTTTTCAACGTAATTTTTTATAGGAGGAATACTTTGATTTGATGTCAACTTGCAATTTAATGCATTACTGACTAACCTGAAAAAAAATCTTAACAGCAAGTCACAGGTTGAAATGTGTTTTTCTACAGCCTCTAATAGCTAGCAATCATTCTAGTATTATTCCTTTAATTACAGCAGCACAAAAACTATAAAGTTCTGCCTACAAAAGCTATTTGTTCAGGTATATCTTTAAATCGACCTCTAACTCTATTAAACACATGAAAATTACAGTCGCAGAGCACAGAAGTGTGACCTCTCAAGAACTGTCTCCTCCAAAAGCAAAAGCCACCTGTATTATCCAGGCTGCTCACACTGGCTCAAAACCTAAGCAATCTCTAGAAACTCCCAAGTTAAAAATGTATGTGCAATACAGCCTCCAACTTAAAGTATTCAAATTAATCTTGTAAAAATAAATAAATAAATAAATAAATAAATAAATAAATCTGGCTTTCTTTATATCTTGTTATTCTAACTTCTGTGCTTGACATGGTACAATTACAAGATGATCCAAGTTGGTGAGCATTGCTTCAGTTGCCTCTGAATGGAACTGAGAAAACTTCCTGATGTTCCTCTAGAGTTGGGTCTAGATAGAAGTAGGAAGGCACTCCTTCCCCTGAGAAATTTACATGTTTCACAATTAGATGATGTTAAACTTCAATACGGAAATGGTGGTACAATTCCACTAGTTCATCTCTGTATATCTGTTATTTCCATAGCTGAACAGAAATCATGAGCTATACTGGGTTCTTATAAAAAAAGCTGACAGTGGACATCACTTCCAGATACAGGCTTTATTGAATATGCAATGCCTGGGAAATATGGTATGTCTTTGAGCTCAATGTTCTGGAAGTATGAATGTTCTCCCTATATTCAATTACAAATTATTTTAGTCAACCTCCACTGGAAAAAAAACCAACCAACAAAAAAATCCCCAACAACCAAAAAACCCCACAAAATGCAAAAAATTGAACATGTAACTTTGTCAAGAAAGAGTACTTCATAGGAGCTTACTACTTTTTTTGAGAGGTGGGGAAGAGATAAGATCTTTATTTCTACCTGTGTTTCATTGTGACATTTTGTAGGACAATATAAAATATTTATAAATGAGAGAACTCAAAACCACTAAAAAAAGAGTAATTTCTGGCCTTGATTTATAAGTATCAATATTTTTATCTTTAGGTAAATTTAAAAATTTTGGGCCATGTAGATGCCATCCACCCACTTCTTAAAGGAAAGCTTATAGTGATTTGAAAACAAACCTTTCATTGCAAATGAACTGAAAACTTGAGTTTTCCCTGCTTGCATGCCCTTACAATCTCCTGTGACACATTTTCTGAATGTGTCTCAGAGAATCTGAAACTTTCCTTTGGCCTTCATGAACTACCCATGCAATTACTGTGTTCTTCATGCAGTGCCTATAATAAGCACCGTGATCTAATGACAAGCATCGTCGAAAATCAAGCAGCCTCACACAGTCGTTTGAATTCTTATTACTGAAACCTATTGTTTTCACTACTGAGCTTGAACAGATTGCTAACACAACTTACACAATGAAGACTGAGAAAACCAGATGTAAAATGTATGAAAAGTTAAAATTAATTTTTTATGTGCCTATTATGCTGTAAATCAACCAGTGTCAATAAGCAGCAATTTGTATCATATTGTTTCCATTTGTATTACAGTCTTCTCTGATTACAGCTTTTCCTCTGCTAAGACATTCAAGCAGTTTATTTTAACCTTCAGGATTGTTAAAGGATAGAATGCGTTTGCTACAGTCCTAATAAATAATTTGAAAGACCAGGTAGCTTCTAATAGCTGGAACATTAGAAAATATGATCACTGATTCAGATTCAGGACTGAAGTGCTCATAAGCCTACACAAAACTTGAAAAGTCACAAGCTGCCATTTGAAGAGCAGCTAAAGACCATAATTCTATCCCATATATCCTGTACTTCATCTCAGTGCATGCATACTGGTTATATGAGTGACGACAGAAATTTGATTTGGAGCTCTTTGGAATTTATCCAGGAATTTCAATCTTGGCTTGCCTCACTAAAGGAAGTGAGACAGATCTCACTTTATTGATTGAAATTAAATTATTTTGATTTATTTTAATTATTATTTAATCGTTATTATGATTAAAAACCATTTACAAAATTTTTCCCATGCCTTGTAGAATCTACTACTAAGAAACATAACAGGAACTGTAGAGCAGACGTAGGGGCAGCTTTAAGGAAGATCTATGGATATGGTCAAGGTAACTGCAAGATGAAGAAGAAAAACCTTTAGAAACAGAAAAAAATAGATAAAAGTTTTAAACTGTAGCAATAATAGGAAATAATAGGTGAAAACACATTCTTAGAAATACATTTCCATATTAATAATCTCTTATAAGTCATTGGGAAAATTCATTTACTTCACAATGATTTTCTAAAAGTGCTCATGTGCTTGCCTATACCGTATGTCCATCTTTCTTTTTACAGGAGGGATTCAGTACCTTATTGTAATCCTCTGATGTTTCATATCAACAGTGACAGGTTATAACCCAAGAGATACAAAAAATCTCAAACTATTAATTTACTCTCCCAGTACAGTGTCTCATTTAAATAGAAACACCAATCACATAAAAAGCAAAAAATGCACGGCCATGGTTAAACAGAGCAACAGAAGTAAAATATTATTCTATACAAGGTAGTTGATTGCAACACTTCATGGTTTGGAAAAAATTCTCTGTGCGGAGACAAGCCCAACCTGTCAAAATGATAACAGCTTTCCACTCAAAATGTAACTGATATGCTTAAAATACTTGAAATTCCCTATGTTTACCTCAGGATAGTTTAATATATGTGCAGTGGGGGGAAAACAACAGAAAGAGATTAGAAGCTAAAATAAAAGATGAAGATTTTATTAAGTAGAAGATATCTTATGTTTGTGTAATATAAAGCAAAGAAGTCTTGTGCAATAATTAATTTGTTTAGGTTTATTTAATTTTTTTTTAGGTACTAACCCCAAACATCCTGGAGGATATCACAAAAAATTATTAAAATCTAATGTTAAAAATAAAAGAGTTACCTGAAGACAATATGTCTATTAATTCTTTTTATTTTGAACAAACTCATGTTTCTCTTTTCTGGAACAACATATTTATTTGCATATATTTACTTGCAAAGATTTTTTCTGCTTGGAATTCGTTTTTCATCCTTGTGAAATAGGTTTCACTTGGAAGCAGTGAACAAAGAGGATATCATAAAATTTCAATTATTTGCATAGCATCGAACCTCTGAAAGTAATTTTAGTATAAACCCTTACCTTTCCCCCCCCCCCAGTCTCAAAATCTAACACAATAAGAGACTGTCATTATGTTAATCAAAATGAGTCAGGAGTTATGTATCAATTAAAGGAATGCTGATAGCAATTATAACTGGAACTATGTACTGGATTACATAAAAATGCTGGTAATCAATAATAAGAATAATTTCCTAGATTCTAACACATTATTTTCATATTTTTATAAATGGACAATGCTATATAGTAAAACCTGTGGTGGTATTTTAGTATAAAAAAATTGCATTAGAAGTATCCTCTCTGAAGGCCAAACTTTTTATCCTTAGTTAAACCCCTTACATCTCTCACCTTATTTTACTCTCCAATACATTAATAAAATAGCATATGAAAAAAAATAAGAAAAGATATGCCACTATGAAAATGTTGCATAATGGAAATGATTGATATAACATTTTCAGACGCTGTTCTCTTATGTTGCTTGCCTGCATTTTGCTGTGTGCTAGGTACTTTACAAATATAAAAGAAAAATCAGGCCTTGTACCATACAGAAATCAAAATTAATAATGTATGTAATGTATGAAAACTGAAACAGAAAGAACATATAAAAATGTTTGGTGCATTTTACATAGATGTAGTGGTGATGGGGAAGGCTAGGGAAGCTACATAAATAAAGCCTTTGCTTTTTCTTTCCCCAAGACACAACAGAAGAATAGAACATATCCTACAGTAGAGAAAGGTCTCAGAGAACATGAAAATGAAAGATGAGAAACTCCTATGGTGATAATAATTTAGGCTTTTATGAATCTGTAACTCCTAATGCAATCTTGGATAGCCAGTTACAGAATTAGGAAAATGAGTTAATTTCAGATGTTCTTGTAGCACACCAGAGACCAAGAAATGTGTGAAATGCTGAGTCTGATGTATTTCATACTGGGACATCTACTCCAGATTTCTTTCTAGTATTTTCTAAAAAATGCCACAAAAGTATAATATCCCTAAGTATCTATAAATAGAGCATTATTAAAAGCTTCTACTAGAAAACTCCCAGTCATTATTCTGAAACCTAAGGACTGAAAGGCCTTGTAAAGTTGTCCCATTTTATTTTATTAGTGTAATTGCAGGTGCCATTCTTCTAGAAAGCCTTAATTCTTAAAAAAGACAAAAAGTGGATTCAGTCATTTCACCAGGCCTTTTGCTTTTTACATTTCAATTTAAGTCAATTTCAGTGATTTTAAATGATGATTTTGATTGCTGACCTAGGCCAAATCTAACAAACTCTCATCATGCTTTAGGCCAATCATCATATTGAAGGAAACTACCAAGATGAATCAAATTTAAATAAAGATCTATACTATATCATGCGAAACAAAATAGGATATTTGTGTCATGTTCAGAAGGTAATAATTCTACACCAAATCCTTTATTTTTTTTCTCTTGCATTAGGCAGTAGAATTGGCTTTGCTGTTCTTCTATTAAAAATAGTTCCTCATAATTTTCAAATTCCTGTGTTTACAAAACAGTAATGTCTACACATAGGATATCTCTAAATGTTAGACTATTACACTTCTTGCTTCTCTCCTCTTCCAAGCCTTTTGTATATCGTATGATCACAAATCGTTCAGGTTGAAAAGGACCCACACTGACTTCACAGAGGTTGCTCAGGGCTTTCTCTACTTGGGCCAGAGCTCTCACAGGCCTGATATGATAATCCAATACTGAATTATTATTGTGAAGGAAATTTTTAGCTAGTTAAAAATGGTCCTGCTTCAGTTTATGACTGTTGTCTCATCATCCCCCCACACACTGCTGTGGGCAGCCTGGCTCAGTTTCTCACTGACCATCCTGCAGGTATGGACAGGCTGCTACTAGGTCTCCCCAAAGTCATCATTCTCCAGGCTTAACAAAAGTAAATTCTTCAGCCTGTCTTCACAGCACCTTTAAAACCAAATCTTTATTGTCTTTACATCTGGTGTTAACAGGACTTCGTACACAGCCTCTTCCTGTATTCATATCCACTGAGAAATTGCTCTCAACACACAAAATAAATAAAAAACCAACCACAACCCCTAGAAGATTTCATTAAATTGTCTGAAGAATTCAAAAAAATAGCATATTAATGTATTTCTGTGGTGAAGATGAAGAGTGCTACTTAAAAACCCCTAAATCCTATTTGTAAAATCAGTGGTTATACGTAGTTCATTACTGCTTGCTAATTTTCTCATTTAGGTTAATGAATCAGTGACAAAATATTTTCTGTTATCCAGAACCTGATGCGTTTGAATCACCCTCCCTTCTGAAGAAGCAGAAGAATAATTTCAGGCCATTCATGTGATTTGAGGGATACTTTCTCAAATAATTTTCTGAGTCTAATTAAGATGCTAGATCATTAGGTAGAAAGACAGAGAGAGCACCAGTTCTGGCAATACTTTCAGCATACAACAGGATCTAATAATTCCACATGAAGTCCCCTCAGCCATAGGAATTTTTAATAGAATATTTGCATCCTTTTGTCAATAAAACTTAAACCTCCTATCACTACTCCTATGAAACCCAAATTCTAAATCTGTATTTCTGTAAAAAAAAAGGAACCTCTCATTAGATTAGGAGCAAATAAAGTAGCAGGCCAAGATGCATACAAGCATTGGTAGAAGCAGAATACCTGTTCAGCCTTGGTGCATTTTTATGACAAGACTAACAAGATCCCACAATGCATACTTTGTATGCATTCAGTGTTAAGTAGCTTGAATCTGGAAAACTTCCCAGACTATACATCTGCCCTTTTAGCTGGTGCTATACAGGATGAATCTGTAAAGAAGGCAAAGGATGAGGCCAGAAGGCCAAGCCTATGTTATCTTATGACTAACATTTTCAAGAAGAATAAAAGCATAACAGCTTGCAGCCTGTAATAAACCAAGAACAGAGAACAGCTCTTAATATAAGATTAAAACTCTGCTTAAAATTCAATGCATTCAACCTTGGCAGGTGAAGAATCAACTCACTTCACCTTCTGCTTTTGACAGCTTTTTTTCCATTTCACTTTTTAAAAGCAACTTATAAATTGTTTGACCTTTTCCAGTCAGGCATGTCATTCAGTAATATGAACTGGCATGCATATTCTGATTGGAAAACAATTTTGTTGTGAAAAAGACTAAATCAAATCAGCAATTAAACATTGTACTTCTTGTTAAGTAGCAGAAAATGATCAGGAAATGTTCCTTAGGTCTTCCTGAAATGTAGCCTATTTTCTGTAGTCCAAGGATAATTTTCAAGATCTTTAAATGCTGTGTTAACTTCAGAATATTACAGAAATACTGAAACATATGCAAAAGAAACCTATTATTCCTTACCTTGCTGACGCTTTACTTTGAAAGTTATACTTTTATCCTTTCCATCCACAAAGTGATTTATTTTTATTTTTGAAAATCAAAACTCCCAAGATTAGCATTTTCATAGGAAGAGCAAAGTAATTTCTGTTCACATGAAAAATAATTGTGTTTATTTTGTAATAAATAATATAAATAAATAAAAAACCCCTTAGTTTATTTTGTATTTCTAATTCAGATTCAGGCATCAGTCATACTATTGTTTCAGCTTTCTAGGTGTGGATGGCCATAGCTCTGTTTTAGGATTTACAATGGCCGATAATGATTGCCAATAATGATTTTAAATGGCCATATGCAGACTTCAAACAGTTCCTTCAGAAAAATAAGAATTGTCTATTTGTTTTCAGCTTATCAGACTTGGAATGGTATTGGTTCTGTTAGGTTATTCATATATCTATTATACAAAACCTTTCAGAATGTTTAGAACATGGTTTGGAAATTGTATACAAGTAAAACCCTTTTTATCCACTTATTATTCTGCCATCTATACTGGGAGATCATAGCTCAGGATAGGAAAAGTATCTAGATGCTACAAAGAGAGAAGCGCCATAAATAGAAACACACAAGGACAGTTTCAGGACTAGGAGCTGGCTTTTGTCTTTGTTTTGCAAAGTGTTGAAAACACAGTTAGCATTTATTATAAATGCACCAGCTACCAATGTTTCTTAAGCCATGATTCAACAGTTCCTGGATATCATCCTGGAAATGACTATGAAAACAGATGCCTGTACTTATATAAAGTTACTTGAAGTACTGGGACTCTGCACCTAAACAAATGATTGTAACTTCAACAAAGGCGTTAGCGTATTATTACTTAGACATAATAGCTCAGTAAGAACTTTTCCTGTATGTTATTGAGTGTCCTCTCCTGTCAACACAGACAAGAGGAATACATGGAATTTTGCAGTTTGATGTTCTGAATTCTTAGAAGCCACAGGGCACAAAGTGTAATGCTTTGTTACCAGAAAGAACGATCTATTGCAGAAATCAAGGAGGGGTGGAAATGTACTTGATAAACTGCATTACTTCCTTTACATCACTCCTTTGATTAGGAGTTGGATTTATGGTTTCAAGGTCACAGTTAAAGCCTTTGGTTACTGTGAGTTTCCAATGTAAAAAAAAACCAAACAAAAACAAACCAAACAAACCACAACAAGCCAACCCTTTGCATTCCAGTTTACCTCATTCAAAACCATTACATTCATTTTGTATTAACATGGGACAGCATTATGACTTCTGCATCCCGTTTCCCTAATAGAGGTCCTCTAAGGGGAATTTTGAATTCTTTATTTTAGTCATCTCTGACCCTAAACCTCGCATTGCAGCTATCTTCTTTCCAGGCAGGTAGCATCAGCCTAGTTTTCTCCAGATCTTTTGTTCCTGCCTAACATTATGTGGGACTCTTTCCATGAGAAGGAGGCTACTTTGCTTTTGCATTACTCCTACATCCCTTGGGTCTATTATCAGTAAGAGAGTAAAGGCAGAAATTGGAGAATTTCTCCATACTTATGTTATTCAATGTAGGTAAGCAAAATTGAAATATTTAAAACAAATGCTCGAGAGGTAGAATAGCACCACAAAGCAGCATTTCATAATTGTACTGAAGTACCATATTTTCATGAAAGAAAACTTGCATCAATCAAAATTAAAGCCAGTTGCTAATATATATATATAGTTTTTACTCCTGGCACCATTATCATGGTAGTTAATTTCTCTGTTTTCTCACAAATCTATTACCTGTTCTCCAGAAAAAGCTCTGAAGACACTGATTAGAAATTGTAACCTTGTACATTTTATGAAACATGAATTGTGTCCCTATTGTGTTTCTAAAGAATGAATAGACTATAAAATAAATCTAAACCACTGAAATTAGAATTTAAGTAGAGAGAGAGGTGTTACAGCATTCACTTAAAAGATTGTATTTTCATGCCAATGATACTAAAGCAGAGTTAATTCTTAAGTGGATTTTACAGTATTTTTCTGAGAATCTCTACTAGATCTGGACATTGTGAAGTAGCACAAGATTATTTAAAACAGTGTATTGCTTTTATCAGCACCTATGAAACTTGGCAGTTACCATCTCTCCACTGTAAATACAAAAAGGCAGGTACGTGTGAGTCATTTACTGTAGCTATATTGCTCCTGCTAATGTATGATGTAAATGATTTAACAATTACTATGAACACTAGAGCCTTAGGGAGCAGTTGTCTAACATGTTTCCCTCCAACAACAGGCATCTATCTTCCTCTTGATGTGTCAGGAGCTTTAAGCAGATGCATCATGACCCAGCACTGATCCTGTGGCTTACCTGTGGAAAACCTTACGTGTATCAACCGGAAAATAACCCCCTTACATTACAGAGATAACTCTTATGTAGTTATGAAGCTTCAATTTAACAGCACAAATTTGCAAGGGGAAAAAATAGCTTCCTGCATCTAAGGATCTCTGTCTCTTCCTCTGCTCTTAAATGTATTTAATTCCTTAAAGTGTTTTGAGATACCACTAATGGAGAAGATGAGATACAAGACACTGGCTGTTTTGTATGCCTGTAACATTGCAGGTATTTTTGTGATGCTTTGAAAAATAACATTGTCCTGTTTTCCTCTTACCTACTGTTCTGCTCATAATGTTCTAGTTTTCTTCCCACAGATATAAGGCTAACTATGGTTAATATTTAATAATAAATGCTTGCTTTTAAATGGCTTAATCAGCTAAGCAAAATTGATTTAAAGCAAAAAATCAAAACAGTTATATTAATCAGAGGACTGGAACTACCATAACTGCATTGTTCTCTGACAATCAAATGATACTACTTTAATAAAATTCATTAGGTAAGCATCCAAATTAAAACATGACTGTAATATTAATGTAAGATGTATGTCTTTTACTAGAGAAGGTCAGCTTCTCTGTACATTAACCTACGACTGAAAGTAGAACAGTTCATTGTTTCCTATGAAATAAAATTAAAACCTGTATTTCTTCAGATTTAAGACAACAGAAATGTTAATATAAAATATCAAAGAAAACTGATTACATAAGATTTCCTTCTACAGGGTATCTTTTTTCACTCTTATGTACTGCATTTTAAAGTTTACACAGAAAACCACTGTAATAACCTGGACTGTATGATGTACATATAGAAACAGGTATAGAAAACCCTGTTGAGTTATTTCCAAGAAAAATCACTAGATCTTAAGGACCATGAGATTATGGAAGCCACATTAAAAGCTTTTTATCACCAAGATATGCAGCTAATTGCCCTCAGTTTGCTGAACTTTATATTGAATCCAGATGCCAAGGGCATAAGTAAATCAGAAGGAGGTTGTAAAAATTTTAGATTATTAAAGAAGGTAGTATTTACCTTGGAATTATGTATTCTGGGGATTTGGAAAGAGTGGATAGTATCTGTGGCAGTTTAAATTTCCTGAAGGAAACTTCAGTTTGCTTGGCAGTGAGTGGTAGAAACACAGCACCAATATGGATCACTCAGGTAGCTAGGCTAGTTATCTAGGTTTGTCCTGGTTTTAGCTGGGATAGAGTAAATTTTCTTATTAGTAGCTAGTACAGCACTGTATTTTGGCTTTGGTGGTGTGAGAACAACGTTCATAACACACTGATGTTTTTAGGTGTTCCTAGGTAATGTTTATACTAAGTCAAGGACTTTTTAGTTTTTCGGGCCCTGCCAGCAAGAGGGCTGGAGGGGCACAAGAAATCGGGAGGAGACACAGGCAAGACAGCTGACCCAGACTAGCCAAGGACTATTCCATACCGTGGCACGTCATGCTCAGTGTATAAACTGGGGCAGTTGGCTGGGGCAGGCTGATTGTTGCTTGGGGACTGGCTGTGCATCGGTCAGCGGGTAGTGAGCAATTAATTGGTGGTGGTAGGATGGCTCCTCTTACTGGAGTCTTGGGGGGGAAGGATACAGGCTCTTTAGGAACAATAGGCAGGGTGATGTGAGGGGATGTCACCTTCTATGTCAATGACCAGCTGGAGTGCATGGAGCTCTACCTGGGGATGGATGAGGAGCCAACCGAGAGTTTATGGGTCAGGATTAACTGGAGGGCAGGGACAGGTGACATTGTAGTGGCGGTCTGCTACAGGCCACCCAACCAGAAAGACTGAGCAGATGAGGCCCTCTACAGACAAGATAGGAGCAGCCTCATGTTCACAAGCCCTGGTCCTCGACGGGACTTCAATCACCCCAATACCTGTTGGAGGGACAGCACAGCAGGGCATAAGCAATCCAGGGGGTTCCTGGAATGCATTGATAACTTCTTTCTCCAAGTGATAGGGGAGCCAACAAGGAGAGGTGCTATGCTGGACCTTGTTCTCACCAACAAGGAGGGGCTGGTGGGGAATGTGAAGCTCAAGGGCAGCCTTGGCTGCAGTGACCATGAAATGGTGGCATTCAAGACCCTCAAGGCAGTGAGGAGGGTGCACAGCAAGCTCACTACTCTGGACTTCAGGAGAGCAGACACTGGCCTCTTCAGGGATCTGCTTGGTAGAATACCATGGGAAAAAGCCCTGGAGGGAAGAGGGGCCCTAGAAGCTGGCTAATATTCAAGGATCACCTCCTCCAAGCTCAGGAGTGATGCATCCCAGCAAAGAAGAAGTCAGGCAGAAACTCCAGGAGGCCTGCATGGATGAACAAGGACATCCTGGACAAATGCAAACACAAAAAGGAAGCCTCCAGAGGGCGGAAGCAAGGACCGGTAGCCTGGGAGGCATGCAGAGAAATTGACCGATCAGCCAGGGATCAGGTTAGGAAAGCTAAAGCCCTGATAGAATTAAATCTGGCCAGGGATGTCAAGGGCAAGAAGAAAAGCTTCTATAGGTATGTCAGTGATAAAAGCAAGGGAAAACGTGGTCCCTTTCTGGAAGGAAATGGCAGACCTGGTTACCTGTGACATGGAGAAGGCTGAGATAATCAATACATTTTTTGCCTCAGTCTTCACTTGCAACTGCTCCAGCCGCCCTGCCCAAGTTGCAGAAGGCAAAGGCAGGAACTGGGAAAATGAAGAGCCACCCAGTATAGGAGAAGATCAGGTCCAAGACCATTTAAGAAACTTGAAGATGCACAAGTCCATGGGACGTGATGAGATGCATCTGTGGGTCCTGAGGGAACTGCCAGATGAAGTGGCTAAGTCACTGTCCACCATATCTGAGAAGCTGTGGCAGTCCAGTGAAGTTCCCATGGACTGGAAAAGGGGAGATGTAACCCCCATTTTTAAAAACTGGAAAAAAGCAAGACCTGGGAAACTACAGGCCAGTCAGTCTCACCTCTGTGCCTGGTAAGATCATGGAGCAGAACCTTCTGGAAACTATGCTAAGGTACATGGAAAATAAGGAGGTGACTGGTGATAGCCAAATGGCTTCACTAAGGGCAAATCGTGCCTGACAAATTTGGTGGCCTCCTATGACAAGGTTACATCATTGACGAATGAGGGAATAACAACTGACATCATCTGCCTGGACTTGTGCAAAGCTTTTGACACTTTCCCACATGACATCCTTGTCTCTACATGGGAAAGGCATGGATTTGACAGATGAACCACTCAGTAGAAGAAATTCTCTACTGTGAGGGTGGTGAGGCACTGGCACAGGTTGCCCAGAGCAGCTGTGGATGCCCCATCCCTGGCAGTGTTCAAGTCCAGGCTAGATGGGGCTTGGAGCAACCTGGTCTAGTGGAAGGTGTCGCTGCCCACAGCAGAGGGTTTTGAACTAGGTGATCTTTAAGGTCCCTTCCAACCCAAACCATTCTATGATTCCCTGATTCTATTTCTGTGTAAACACATTTTTTTTCTACATCTCTCCAGAGTCCATGGGTCTTTCTCAACACCCTGTACTAAATGCAAGACCTGCAGGAAAGACTAAAACCTACAAACACCCTATGACACAAAAGGAGAGCAGGAAGGATTCAGAACATTGCTAATGTAGAAATTTACTGCAAGAGTTAAAAACCTCTGAAACAAACCTCCTGGATGACTCTAGGGAATATTGCATATTGTACATCTTAAAAAAGATGAGGCTTTAAAACACAGGTACTTGGGGGAAAAACGCTCAACCCTTGCAAGTCAAGTCCAGTAACTGCTTTAAACCCGAACAGACCATATTGGCAAGGTATTCAATTACATTTAGGATTCAGTAGGAGCAACAGGACAGCCTACATATGGGAGTTTTTTGGCTGTGGACAAGTCCATGCTTCAGATGCAAGAAAATATGGTCCCAATTCTTTTCTTACCCAAAAGCCCTACCCACGTGAAAATAATACAAACAAATAATGCAGTCTCTAGTCAACCACCTTTGGATGTATGAATACCTTAGAAATCCCAGCTCATAGTGTGGGTGTAAAATTATATCTCTGAGAATTCTCCTACTTAGCTCCATAATCCCTTCTACATGCTTTTTAGACTCTATCTAAAACAGTTTTGGTATCTTGCACCTATTGCTCCATTGGAGGATTATAGGAACTTCAGACTTCACTCTAGATGGCTGCAAACCTTCTAATTTTGGATCTAAACTTACCCATGGCAAGTTTTACATCTCTTGCTTTTTTAACAATTTTATCCCTTCATCCAACTGATTTTCATCCTGTCTTGGTACTTACTCACCCTCAACACATGTCAGTAAAGAAATATACTCCCTTTAAGTCTCTATTTACATAGGTTAAACAAACTGAGCTTTTAAAAACTCTATTTTAAAAATAGGTATTCTTTCCTCTGGATCTCTTTCTGATTACATGTGTCTGTACCTGCACACAACATCAGAAATTTGAAACATGCAATGATAGCTCCCTACCTTTATTGAAAAATATCTTGCTAAGAGATCTTAAGAGTTGTTTTATCCATTTCACAGCTGCATCATGCTGGAATTCAGTTACCCTCTAACTGGGTCTTAGTCTTTTTCTTTTCCCTCATTCATTTACTGACCTTACAGCTGAAAATGTTTGATATAGAATGCCTATAAATACATTCCACTTCTGTAGTGCACCCATACAAGATTAAAATACTTTAAGTTGCAGCATCTGTTTGTTGTTCATGCTTACTGTTGATGTAAGGCATTATTCTGCACCAAAACGTGTATAGGTACAGAGGATTAACAGATCCCGAGCTTCTTTGAACCTTTCAGTTTACATTGATAAAAAACTGACAGCAGCATGGAAGGGAGAACAGGTTACAAAGTACACACAGACATGTCCCATAAAACTGAGTTACAAGGGGTATCTTGCTTCTCTTTTTCTTTTGAATTGTAATGTCTCCTATTGCTGTCAGAAAGCATTTGTCAGAACTAGTGCAAGTCTACTAAAAGGCAGTCCAACACATGTACCAAAGAGGACGTCCGAATAATATGTGAATAACTAGGTAGTAGTGATAGACAGAAGCGCGAACACCATATGTGACAGCTTTATAGCTGTTACACAAAGGAAGGTTTTGACAGAGATTGCTAAATCTGAGCTCTGAGTATGGTCTGATGTTAGGAAGCTCCAATTAAGCTACATTGTATGTTAACTTGCTACAACATTATGACCATTATGAGATTTTTATGGCTTCTAATAGGAGCAGGCCTTTTTTATCAACCTGCAATGTAAATAAAAAATCTAGAGGAAAATCATTGTGGCGTTATTTTATGTAGGTAGAAAAACACAGAAGAATCATTTTATCTTTCTAAGGCTTCCATACCTGAAATTAATGTGACTTCAGGGATAATGCTGGGACAGATAAGCTGACTCAAATGATAATATGAAGCTGTATTTGGAAGAAATGTAGAATGGAATTTACAAGTAATTTCATCTTTATAAAAACTCTCAACAGTGGTAAATTATAATGACAGTAAAGCAACTGTCATGAGAAAAGCTGTCTTAATGCGAAAATGAAAATGATGTTATTGGTTTAAATGTAAATTCCTAAAACTGGTGAGCATCAAACTAGGATCACATAAGGATGGCAGTTGCAAAAGAGGAAGAGAATGATGAAATGGGTGGAATCTCCACTAAATTTGAAAAGGAAATGGAAAATTTTTGGGTGATGCTGAGTTTGAAAGACTGAAAAAAGATCAGCATAAATCCAGACAGAAATATCCTCTGTGTCCTTGAGATACAAGAAAAGTATCTGTGAATAAAGCCTGGGACAAGAAGACGGAGAAATTATCTGAACAATAAATGATTAATCTGTTTGCATTGTTGCTTATATGGCTTATTGTTTGGATATAGTGTTCCTGGTTTCATGGAATACTATGTAGAATTTATTTCTATTGTTACTATTATTATTAGTTATTCCTATTAGGAATAAGGTACAGATTCTGCAAAGTAGGATCCTTCAGATAAACTATTGTGAGGCTGCTACTTTTTCAATAAAGAAGTAAAATGCCTGGATATGTAAAATCCTGTAAAGATTTGTTAATTTCATAACAAAACAAACAAAAATATTCCTCTCAAAAGAAAGTTCTTCAAACATGACTTGGGCCCATTTTGGTAAACTTGAGGATTATAGGCAGCATGTGGCAGCTTTTAACATAGGGCGTTATTATGCCCCACGGCAGTCATTCAGACCTCAACATACACTGCTCTCCTTTGATATGTAAAAATTATATCTTTACAAAGAGCATGAACTGGTTACTCAGTAATGGAAATCCATACTCTCAAATGCAATGAATAATCTTAACATAAATAACTGCAACCTGTGAAACATATGAAGGAAAATTCAGAATAGAATTAGAAGTACACTACCTGTATTGACAGATGTTACAGATAAACAAAACAAAACAAAGTGAAACTGTTTTTACAGCAGTGCTTTTATATCTACAATCTAATCAGTTGATCCTGCCTTTCCCAAAAACTATTTCAAAAGCTACATTTTCCAGCAAACCTAAATTTCAAGTCACTTTAACATGACAGTATCTTACCAGCTTGGAGATCATACTAAATTATTTTTTCTTGTCGAAAGATATTTTAGTTTTTCTTTTACAATGTCTAATTTTCAATGAGTTAATGTCTTTTAACAGTATATCAACTTAGTTTGACCCTGGATGTATCTAGTGAAGGTCTAGTGTTTGTTATTCTCTTGAGAAAGAATGCATTTGTATCCAAGTCAAAATTCCTAAGTCTTAGAACCTTCTATCACAACTATTAGGGGCCAAGATCCAGGACAGTGAGTAGCTGTTTGTGAGAAAGGTAGGTCTCTACAAGGTGTGTTATTTGAAATTATATATGACCAACAGCAGAAAACAAGGAAGCTAATTCAATATATGTGAGTACTTCATAGTATGTGTGAAGACAGACCAACCAATGATTTGAGGCAGGTATTTCTAGGCATTAGATATAAGCTTTAAAAAATGAGTATCATCATAAGACCTTCCAAAAGACAAAAAGGCCCAGAGATAAAAATCCTGTGTGCCACTTGTGGTGGGTGGATGAATGGACATTTGCCTTAAATGTGTTCTTGGTACAAAAAGGTGTGAGCTTTGCTGACTCAGGCACATAGCAGGTGTTGAAACTACGGGAAAGAACTAGACACTGTTTTCTGACCCTGCAGATGCAGGACTGAGAGAATATTTTTTCCGCCCTCTCATCCCGTGGTTTTGGTGCCTGTAAACAGCTAACTGCACATGTGCAGGGTACTAGGTTGTCGATCTTGGGGAGGGTCTCATTTGATGTGACCCCAAATTAGTCCCCCTGCAACCACCTGGGATACACTGAGCCTGCGCAGGACCAGAGCACACTTACCCTCACATAGCATCACACCCACTGTGCATATGCATGAAGTTTCTTGGAACCAGTTATTTTGGGACTTGTACTGTGTAAAAATGGTACCACCAGAAGCTCAGGCAGGACACCTACAACCAAAACACTCACAGTGAAGAGGACTGATGGGATGCCACTGGATTCACGGGTGGTGATATCTCTTTCCTTTATCTCTCTCTCCTCCTCTCTTCTCAGAAATGCATGGCATGGGATTTGCTTATCCAGTTAAGTAATTGCCATTGTTATTCTGTTACCTACAGGCCTTGTGTTGTGTATTAATAAATCATAACATTTGTTGGCTGGTGTTGTTTCACCTTAATTCAGTTCAAGAGGGTCACAAACTTAGTCATTAGTCCCAAGGGAAAGAAGGTCATCCTGAACAGCTCCTTTTGGATCGTGACAGCCACTGTTAGGCTTTTATTACTTGGTTAGTAAAATTTGTGGGTCTAAATGAGGTTTCTAAGATCTTGTAAAAAATGTAAACAGAAACACCTCAGAAAGGTAACAGACAGACAACTCTAAAACCTCTCTTGGAGCTTTAAGTGTTTGTGCATGTGGCAGAGTAAAATTTGCAATCACGGATGCTGCCCTCAAATTAGAGACATAAATCAGTCCTCTCAGGAGCAGAACAAGGATCACTTCTTTTATTTAAAATACTCCCAGAAGAGGAGAAAATTATAGTATTAATATTCCCTTTTTCTTTCTCCTATCTCCCCACCTAACCCAACTGACTGACAACCAAAGCACTGACCAAAATACGGTGAGCCTACATTTTAGCCTGATCTCAAAATCATGTTTTTCCCTTGAAGAATGCCAAATCATTACAGGGCATGCTTTTTCTCATTTTATAGGAAATGGCAAAACAAAAGAGGAAGAAAAAGGATGGTATGTATGATTTTGGAGACAATTAATTTGAGTAATTCCCTGTTTGTTTTCCTGTGTTCTCAGAATTATTTCTTCATTTTATATTAAGTAATCACTGGATGACTTACAAGGATTGGAAACCCAGGACTCCTCCTTTTTCGTCTCCCAATTATTATTTTACAGAACTCCTAACTCATGCTCCCTCTCTCTCTGACACAGTAATCATGAATTATTTTTTGTACAGGGACACAGCAGAAAAAGAAAGTTCTTTGAGTATTTCATTCAGCTTGACAGCTTAAGAACTCTGATCCAGGTGGTCCTCCCATCTGAAGTAAGGGCTGTAATGAATTACTGTTCTGCCAGGCTGAAGAGGAAGTACTCATCTGACTCCTGCTTCCTAGTGTCTGTTTCAGTAGAAGTGGCTGTGTCTGTCTGTGAATCCAATCGTGTCAGTATGTCTTAGGCCTGCAGCGACTACCATTAATTTATCATTATTTACTAACCTCTGAAAACTCCAGATTCCCTACTTCCTACTTCTTCCTGTCTTTCTTGACCTATTTGCACCTCCTCGATTTTAGCTGCTGGTAAATGGAAGCAGAGGGCCAGAGGAAGCTAGAGAAGGAAAGAAACATTTTGTTTGACCTGAGTCCAAAACAGCTCTTGGATGTCCAGCTAATCACATAGGGGTTCACATAGATGTCATAGCTAATCACACACACATAATCACTAAAAAAGGTACCAAATAAAAAAAAAAAAACAAATTAAAATTTCTGTGAAAATATAAAATCATATACATATGGTCTCTCACACATGAAAACAAAAGCCTAATAGCATAGAAATGACCTAGAGCACTGGGAAACAAAGGGAACCTACACATAAAAGGCATTTTGGGAATATGATGGAATAACAAAAATTAGTAGTAGTGTAATGTAATACCTAGTTATGAACTATACAGGAAGGACAGATTAGGCTGAGGAATAACAATATCCATACAGTGTCATTAATTCTAAAAAAATACATTAGTAATCTCCCTGCAAACTCATACTTCTGCTTTTCAGCACAAATGACAGTTCTCTTTAGCCAGCTCTTTACCAGCTTATTGGTTTTGTACTGATCCCCATCGTCTCCATCGTCACTAATAGTTTCCTATGAGGCAATACATCAAATATGCTGAAGTCCCTACAGATCATATCTATCACATTTTCCTTATGGAAAAACCAAAACAAAACAACCCAACCAATAACCTCCAAACCAACCATCCAACCAAACACAAAACAGGTCCCTTGGGAGAAAAAAAAATCTGGCAAAGGGTTTTTAGATTAAAGCCACATCACATTTTATCCCATCCTCAATTGCATGCATGCATGCTTGAACTGCACTTCCTTATTCTTTAAAGTTTCCCAGGTAAAATAATTTCTCCTTTTCCTTAACCTTCTTAAATATAGGTGAAAGTAATTATTTTTATTATCCATGACTTGAGTTTTCAGACTACCCAGTTTGTGGAGTCAGTGACAGCTGAACAAATCTATGCAAATTTAGCTATACTTTGTACTAGCTGTGGTGTAGTTAAAGCTGTATGGTAAATAGGCACAAACTGATGATCTCTGCTGGACTGTACCAGCTTTATGCAGAGTCCATTCAGGTACATCTGCATTGTGTTGCCAAGATTCCTCTGGACTGCCCCTTCATACTTTCCCATGCTTATTTTTTTGAGGAAACAAGAACACAGGAATATTGCATTTGACTCTGCATTAGTTCCATGCTATGCTTAAACTAGGAAGCCTTTAAGCCATACTCAAAATAACAAACTTTCATATGCAAGGATGCTATGTATGGGATGTGCTGGCCAGAAAACTCCAAGCTGGTGGCCAGAAATATGCTCTTTCATTATCTGGGGCATTCCAGCCCAACACTAATTCAGATAATGGAAACTGTGACTGAAATATTTACTGGTCTCCAATGGTATTGTATGACATACAGTTCAATAGATTCGTCAAAAATCCTTGTAATGGAGCTGCTATTTCCTTCCATATTGTTCTTGTTCTTTCACTATTGTGCATGAGGGATTTGCTCAGCTTCCCCAAATGATACATATTAAACTTTTGTTTGCTGTCACCTCATAATTGGCACCATTAATAGTACAGGAAAGTATTGGGATGAAGCTTTCTTTACTTTGAAAATTATTTTTATAATTAATTTTTAAAATTAATTTAAACAATCTTTCTATAGTGTCCCTTTATAGACAACCTTAAGATAGTTGGATTTGACCTATTGTTTTGTATATTTGCATAAGTCACAATAAAGGTGGATGAGAAGATCCACCAAATACATTAATGAATGTAAAATACAATGAAAACAACCAGTAAAAGTTGTTTATAATTGCTAAATGATTGCGTGTTTGTCATTCTGTAACACCTCTGAGGCTTTTCATTGGTGGAGAGAGAGTACAGGATGACATGCACCTCAGTATGACAATCCATTAATTCTTAATGACAAATGCATTAAAAAACTTAGGATGATTTAGGGAATCAGTCTACATGCAGCCTGTAAAAATATTTAAGTCCGAAGTCCTTTCTTGATGTGGATCAACTCTTTCCTGACAGGTTGCAACATGTATTTTTCAGTCTAAATGCATCAGGGAACTGTTAACCTTAGTAACTGGTTTCTAAACAACCAAACAATAACCATGCTAAAAAGCATCCTAGGAAGGAAACTAGCCGTGTCAAGGTTGGTTGGAAAGAAAGGAGTTTCTGGAGATACAGAACATTTTCAGGAAGAGAAAGAGTGATATATAAACTAGCAAAGTACTTTTGAGGATAAAATTGAGTAAAAAATTGCATGATTTTATAAAAGATATCTTCTTTAGGCAAAGGTCAATTCATGGAAGAGAAAGACAAATAATGATTGAAATGAATGAAAGAAAGATCAGGGATGCCCCAGAAATTCTCATCAGTCAACAGAAGAAACAAAGGCATGAAAATCTAACATTTACTTAAATATAGGAGAAGACACTAGAGTGATTTATTTTATTTATTTATTTATTTTTGCCAAGTCTGTTATGCTCCTTATCTCAGTACTATCAACAGTTAATTAAAGAATTTTAGGTCTAGTGACTGACAGAACTTGGAGTATGAACTGTTCTGTGGCTCCCTAAGATGTGGGACTGGCCAGCTGGAATATCAAAGGTTAGTTTTCTCCACAGAAGACTAATTCCACTTTTTGGGTCCCAGCTCGATTTATTATGAATACATGTACATTTCAAAATGGTGTTGTGCTAAATAAAGGACAACTTTGTCCAAAATAAAACTGTTTATTGTTAGTTTTACTGTCAGCTTTCTTCAGATGGACAGATCAAACTACTAAGTTTGCATGTCAGTGAGTGACATCTGTAGTCAGCAGTTTTCCTCACAGACATTCTCAAGCACAAGAGACTGTGTGGTTTTGGGAGTAGGGAGAAGGCAAGTACCTCTTGCATCTCAAAGGTAGAAAGACTTTATATGAAAGAAATTACAGCTTAGCCCCTGCAAATCTGCTGGATATATGAAATGCTAGCCAGACTTTAGGCAAGAATACCTATGGAGTGACCTAGATCCCAGTGCGGCTCCTGGCACCTTCAAGAGGCAAAACACACAACTGTAGATCTGTGATCGTTCCATTACCACAAAACCATCCATGCTCACCAAAAAGGAAGCTATTTCACATTACAACCCTAAGATGTAACAGCAGAGATTATCCTAAGAGTCACAAACTTCATAGACTTCAGCATTCTAACCCTAGGGATGAATAACATCTAATAAATAACTGTTAATATTAACAGTGTGTCTATTACTAATTTTTATCCTTCAAGTTTTCCATAGTACAACAGTTTTTCTTTTAATATACATCTATACATGACATAAGCTGTATTTTAGGTACATTTTGGGGTTTTATCTATTTAGCGAATCTTAACATGTAAGTAATATTAAATGAAATCATAGTGGAAAGACCTACTGTTTAGATGAATTCTGTGAATATCTCAGTATATTCTGGCACTTCACCTACTCTGTCACTGCAATATACATATTCATATTGTAGAAAAAGCAACAACAGAAAATAAGTCAGCAACTCCTGTCATATACTCGGTCGGTGCCTGGAAAGAATATGGAACTGAAGATGTTAAATGTCCTCTGACTCCTCTCTCACATTTTACCTAAAGGATCATTGAGATCCATAAGCTGTTTCCAATTAGTTGCTAATGACCTGAGAGTTGTGCAAGTTTAGCATCTTCTGTATCTCATTTGATTTCCCCTTTGGGCTAAAACAATATCAAGGGGGCTAAAATGAAGATAAAATGCACCTCTATGACCCCTCTGGTTATTGGACCAGAGACATACATACAGGAAGGGCTAAGGGGAAAGACTATCACCATCACTAGTTCTATAACCTGTATTAACAAAACAATACAGAAGTGATTGTGTAACTATAGAGCCTATTCCTTTACTCTACAAAACTCAGACTCAAGTCCACAAATGGGAGGGAAGGGTTTGGTGTTTGGTCCCTCATGTCATAAGGATGGTTCTTAAAACTCTTGAAAATTATTACAAAAAAGTTACATCTTCCCTGGAAGATTCAGTGAGTGTTAATAAGCTACACTATAAAGAAGATAAACATCCCAGCAGCAACCTGTCTCAGTTGTGTTGGAAAAAAAAAAAAAAGATAGAAGATCAGATTCATGTTTTCTGTTCATTAATTACTATTTGGTATCCTGAACAACTTAGCAGTTTAGGAAGTGATCTTAGTGTATATGAAATTGGCACTGAATTTAGAAAATGCATAAAAACCTCCAAGGTTTCGGAGTTAATTAGCTAAAGTATTAAAGTAATCAAATTGCTGATTTTTTTTAATTTAATGACAGTAATATTTGTGAGTACTGTGGTTACATACCTGTTTCCTATTTGCAAATAAATGAAGAGTGGGTAATGTTAGTCTTTAGTAATCCTTAGTGCAACATTTTTTATTTGGTTTTTAAAATTTGGACTCATTATAGCTATATAATTGGTTATATATCATACTAAGAACTCATTCAGTTGTAAAACATCTCCACATATTTTAACTAAGAACTGCCTCAAGGTGATGAAATAGCAGCAATACAAAATTTCAGGGTTGTAAAGCAAGACAGAAAGTCTCTTTGAAGACCTCTTGAATCTATAAATCTCACAAACACTCTAAAATATGCTTTAAAATAAAGTGACCAAACTTGTCATTTAAAAGGAAAAAAATTCTGACAATGTGCCATTACAGCATATTGACTGAAAGGGTAAAGTCACCATGATTAAAATGGAGCAATTCACTTTGAACTAACTCTAGCTGACTCCTCTAATGTGCCTGAGGATTGTCTGTGGCAAGCCCAGAGGAAATCTTTTGTGCTTCAGTTAGCAATAAGCCTTGCAAATCATTATTCTTTCAAAGACTAACATAGATAACTGAGGATACCAGTAATATTTGGGCTTTTGCTTGTACTCGAGCCCCTAGGAGTCCTAAATACATGAACTTTTAAAGTTAGATTTCTATTATATGATTTAGACTATTTACCCTCCTTAAGATATAGTTTGGAGTGTCTCAACTGAAAAAAACCAAGTAGTATTGTTCAATAGTCTACCAAATATAAAAAAATAGGAATAAAATTACTCAAAACAATTCACACTGTCTGCAACCCACTAAAAACAGTATTATCAATAATATCTCCAGCTAAAGCATTTTTTTTGTTGTTGTTTTGAAGTGATTGGCTACATGGTATTACAAATTTTTGTTTTGTTTTGTTTTCTGGAAATACCAAGCAATCTGTTACAACCAGCTGTTTTGTAATCCTTCAGTGGCAGAACAGTGGTGGGATTAAGAAGCCCCTGTGATTCTTGTACTTCTTGCTTTGCACTGATAAACATGCAACTTCCATCAGAAGCATACAGATTCATGCTTGCGTATCTTGCTACACGCACTGTAAAAAGCAACTAGATAGTCTATTGCTTCTTCTAGGGAAATTACTGCTTCTACTGATTAAGTAATCTTGCATTGTATTTTTACAGGTTAGTTACTATCACATCTTTCATTCTACACTTTTCAAAAACAAATTTTTAACTTTTGCGTGGGATGAATTCCAGCATTCATGTTATAAAGGGTGAGTTAAAAGTAGGTAAAACTTACTTTAAAAACTTAGCAAAGCTTAGAATTTCACTACACTAGATTGCTAAAGTCCAGAATTAAATTTAGTGGAAGTATATGTGAAAAATATAAACGAAAAGACGTATTATGGATCAATATAGCTGTAACAGTACTTTTGTTCTGTGGATTCCAAATATCAACATCATCTCATATACACCACATGGATGAAACAACATTACATTTCCTGGAGCCTATCTACACACAACAACCACTCAGTGAGGCCTATACTTATAGATTTATCCTATCCAAACATACTGGGCTTGTAGAAGCAACTTATCAGTCAAAGACAGTACTCCATTTAAAACTGCTGCAACATTAATGTTGTAGCTTGTCTCCATTTTTCAGCTAAATAGAGGTTTTCTTTTTCGCATCACATAAAGTCTTCAGCCAGCTCAAGACTTCTAATAAATTGCAAACTCTGTTACAGTATATCTTCTATTATGCCGCTTGTTACCTTACTAAGACAGGAAATTAAAGCAATAAAACACTTTCAAAATGATAGGGGCACACTCATGCAGTAATTTTTCTTATGTTCCAGTATTATTCTTCAAAAGACCTTTTATGATGCTAATATTAAATTTTTTGAAGTCTGAAGAATCTGTTGAAAGTGTTGAATTTCTAAGATATAAAGCTCAAATATTGCATTTACTCATGCATTTATTAAAACTGGGAATGTGGGATGGAATTAAACAAAGCACAAAATGCGATGCAGATAAATAATGTATGACCTGATACATTTTAGATCCATATTAGAGAGTACATTGTGTGGAAATTTGATTTAATGCTAAGGAAAATCTATTTTGCTTTTGTCTCACCTTACGTGGCCAAATGCACACCAGATGTGGTCATTCATATAAGAGGTCGGTAACTGCACACTGAAGCACAGAAAACCAGACAAATACTATAATGGTCACTTATTCAGCATGCTCACATAAAGGAAATTGAATCAAGCTTATGAAACTGTGCATTCTTTATCAGCCCCATAAAAAAAGGTCACATTGACTGCTCTTCTAATGTTATGCACACTAAAAAGATTGAAAGAGATCATGTGAAAGAAAAGCACAGAAAATGCTAAGTCTTCTGATGAAACATTTCCAAAATGAAATTAATAAAAATGTTTGAAGATTTATCTAATTGTTACAAACTAAATAAATGTTAATTACAAATATTTGGAAAAGAGAAAGGAAAAAGGGAAACAGAAAGAAAGAAAATGAGAAGAAGGAAAGGAAAAATAATGAAAAAAATGAAAAAATAAAACTAGCCCAAGCTACCAAAGATGATGCTCAATGTCTGTTAAGTATTCATCATGATGTTGAATATATGGTAGAAGTAGATTCTTTGCTTATCAAGTGGGCTGAGTGAAGGTGTTCAATTAGGAAGCCTCAGAGAATGAATGTTCACCATGTAAGTCCTGATTTCTCTGCGATTTTAAATTCTATATTCACTTTCAGTTTCACTGTAGCTATCAATTACTTTTCCAGTTTCATTTGATCTATTTTATAGAGATTTTAAACAACCTCCGGTGAGAGTTCCAATTTAGTACATGGACACTTTCATTTAGCAGTATGTAACAACATATGGTGAGCAGCTACACCATTGCCATTCTGACTAAAAGTTAGAGGTTCAAATTAAAAATAAGTCTTCTACTTCTAAGCACTAACACAATCAAAATAAAGTGTAAATACATGAAATGCTGAAGGTAAACAGGCTATTCTGTCACTTCCTTCTAGTTCTGCAGCGACCACTTTTCCCTTCTTTAGCAAAATTCTTGTGGTTTTTTTTTTAATATATGTTTGGCTAGAAACTAACTGGGCCAATTCTAAGTTATAAACCACTCAATAGCTTATGTTTCCTTCCTCATTTTTGACACATTTCTTCTCTGCTGGAATTCCAAAGCAATCAACTATCTGGGGAAATATACTTCTCCAGAGATCTCCCCTCCACTATATCAATTAACTCAAAAGCAATTTTGGATACCTTCCAATGCACTACCACCATCTGGTCTCCCTTAAGCCTCACAAGCTGGAGTAGACTTGAATTGGTCAGAATGATGCTAATTTTCTACATTATTTACAAATTAGGCATGTTCTTACTTGGTTTCCTTGCTTCAGTTTGTTAAGAAATTTCCTAGTGACCTAAACAATCCTTGGGAATCTTTTATAACGTTTAAAACAAGTCTTGGGGGCTGTGTGGGGATCACCTGACTCACTGCAGCGTGATACTCTTGAAGAGTATGTCCTTTATGATTCTGATGGAGGGAACTATGAAAGTGCATTTCAGCTTCCACCTAGCCTGTGAATCTGGCTGTCATTTTTATGTAAAAAAAGCTCACGGATCAAAAACTCAGCCCATTGGTCTTATTTGATATGGAAACGAGATACGGCTGGGCAACTTGTCAGGTCCAAAGAAATGTAAGGTGCTTCTAGATTTAGTAACGAGCAGGCACTGAGGAAAGTAAATTTTCAGGGTTACAGAGAGTTTCACCTCCAAAATCATTAAAAATATAGTTTTGCTCTCTTTTCCTATCAAGAGAACACAGATCTTCTGCTTTGTTTACGTTCTATAGCATGTTTTCCACTTGAATGCATAAAAAAATGTGACTAAAATATGTCACATGACACATGTTTTTCTTTTTTTGCCCAGGAGACTAAGTCTTCTCAGAACAGAAGCTCTTCTGCATTTATGGGGAGAGAGGAAAGAAGTAAAGTAGAAGAGCCTTCCTGCTTTATTCCATATTCCACTTAAGGTATTTTTGTTTGACTTGGCAGAGAAATTTTGCATACTACAGACTGACCTTGTGTACTTCCCTGTCTGTTCCCAGATGACTCTAGGTTGATGTCCTTTAGCTTTTGCTCCTTATTTTTGCCTCTTCCTACTGTCATGTATAATAGATTAGGAATCTCTTCATAATTACCAATCCCTCAAGGCCAGTGTGTCTTCTACAACCAGATCTGAAAACTGCACTTGAATTATGCATTCAGAATTGGAAAAACAACTGTGACTATAACATTACTGGTAAGAATATGGCATAAAAGATCTATGAGAAAAATTTGCTCTGCCATAGCTTTGGCTCTAAATTCTAACAGTTCCAATCTATAAAATTTCACAAGTACACTCCTGGCTCTGGGGATTTTGTTAGGAAGGGGGAAGACTCTGCTACAGGGAATTATTGGAAACTCTGTAACTCATTGCTAGACAGCCTAGAACTCCTAGGGATCCTTCCATCGGCTGTAAGCCTTATGTCTTGGTACTGGGGAAATAGAAATGTTATATTGGAGACTTTCCTACTAAAAAATGTCATAATCATTGGCCATTATCTAAAAGTTAAGTTTTGAAGAACAGCACTGTACATAAATGCACATGTGTAAAGGCATATGTATAAATATGTGCATTTAAGTCTACATGTGTACAGTATTTACTACTATTATTTACTTCTAAGTGTCACAAGTAATAAAAAACCCCCACATTTCTTGGGTGTTCTTTTTTCATAAATCTATTTGGAAATTCCTTCTAAGAGAAAAACCCCACATTTCTTGGGTGTTCTTTTTTCATAAATCTATTTGGAAATTCCTTCTAAGAGCTGAGCACTGAAGAAATTATCCATGCCTAAATATGAAGATATACTAAAACAAGACTGGTTTATTAATGTCATTATGTACCACATTCCCTGAAAAGATAAACCCTAACCGAAATATGAACCAAAAAAAGGATTTGTGTTCTATCTCCAAAAAAGACTGGACTAGAAAAAATAAAATCTCTGAAAAGCTGAATGAAAAAAGGGAATTTAAACTATTAGATATAATTCATAAAATAAACTAAATGTGAGCTATGCCCCTCTGGTTTTCTGGGGTTATATGAAGGCAGGTAGGTTTCCTGTTCAGAGCAAACGGCTGTGGGCAAGAGGATTCTCGGTTCTAATCCCCACTGAGCCAACCTCGGGCAAATCATTCAGCTTCCCTTTGCTTCAGTCAATGCAGCTTAAAAACGCAAAAAAGCAGGACCTCGGTGAAGCCAGATGCTGCATCTATGTCAAGCTATCTCTTGGGTAAACAAACTGAGGGAAAAAAAAGTGTAAAAAGCGGACTATATAAAGGAGGGAAAAAGAGTGTTCTTAATGGTTTTCAAGAGGTTGAACAGAGGCAAAATACACCACCATACTGACAGAACATTTCTTAACAGAATTTGAGATGTTATAATAGGATCATTAGCTATCAAGATTTCTCAGTTTAATGGTAATTTATCCTGTGTAAAATATTGATGGTATTTTGACAACAATTTACTAATTTACAGTCAGGAATTAGTACCCTTCCACAGTGACAAATATTGTAAAAATACATTAGTAACTTAAGACATTATTGTTTTTAAAATACAGGGATTTCTTCTCACTTAAAATGAATCAACAACTGAGTTGTTCAGTGAATTCCCCTCTGCCTCCAAACATTCTACTAAAAAGATGAATATGAGAATAGAATCAACAGCTTTAGGGTGTGATACACAAATAAAAGATAATGAAAACTAGAATTAAATTCATGGGCTGCATTTGTTTTCTCTGCATGCTTAATAGAGTCTCCCATTGTTAAGGGCTCTGTAAGTAATCATAGATTTCTTATTTAGTCTACTGGAAGAAAAAGTGAGGTACGATGAGGATTAAAATGACACAAATTAAAAAATAGATAAAATATACATGTATGGGATACTCAATTGGTATTTTTTCTGCCAGCATGTAAAAAATTATAGATGCACTAAATATTTCAGAAATCATTCTCTTTACAGCATTATGCATGGAGTTGTCAGCTTTTACCACTGAGCTTTGTTGATTTATATCAAATACCTAATTTAAATATAAAAGAGATGGTTACATTTATTGCACACTTGAGTATTTAGAAATACCTATTGATACTGCAGAAAAAATTTTTTATTCATATAAAAGTAATCCATACAAATAAACAGGAGCAATGCTGATCAGTAGAAGGAACTATGGCCACTTTTTGATTTTCAGACACTTTTCATTATAGGCTGTAAACAGTCAGTGTACTACCCAATATTCATTCTAAACATATACTCTAATTGTCCAGACGAAGAAACTACTAGGTAAGACTGTACTATGATATGCATTGTAGGATTCCAAAGATTCCTGATGCTTTGGATTCTTTTTTCTCCTATCTGTTGGAAGATCACTGTAGGTCAGTCATGAAAACTGTCTCTTTTTTTTTTCTTCCCAAGGAAATCAGTGAGGAAAAACAATAGCTCTGTTATGACACTGCACTGGGGGCAACGGGTTTGGAAGGAAAAGATGTGAAACTGGAGTGCAAATGTGGACAAAACAGTTACACTCCCACCAGCATGGTTCTATGGGAATCCATTAAATTGACAGTTAAGTTGACTTCTATCACTGACTTAAGTGAATGAAATGTCACCAAAGAACAAGTTGTCATCTAACAGAAAAATAAATACACTAAAAGATATGAGTTATCTTGTATACTCAGAACTCTGCCAGCAAAAATAAAATGAACTTGAATAATTATTTCTAACTTCAGAAAAAAACCTTTTTGTTTGGACCCATTTACAGGTCTCATACAAAATCTCTGTGTTTGCACCCTAACCTGTAAATGGATAAAAGAAGAAACTCCATCCATTTCTTCATGTCCAGTCATTATGGGATTTGTGAGAAAGGTGTGGAAACAAGTACCCCACGGTTATAGGACCAAAACTGCTTAGCTATAACAAGACAGGAAAAAAAGCCAGCTCCATCTCTGAGAATCTGGAAATGTCATGCCTGATATTCTCTGGGACCAAGTCCCAGATCAGAGTACCTCAAAGAAAACTGGATGCTTTGAGAAAAGTTTGCTAGGGTTTAATCCTAGGGTTTAATTTTTCACAGCAAGAAAGCTTCATGCTAGAAAACTGAAAATACTAAAATCTTATTTAATTCTGTATAAATAACTCCATCACCTATTCTCCAAGATTCAGTATTGGACATAATTTAAAATACAATTTTTGATAATTTTTTTTTTTAAATGCAGGGCTATATGCAATAAGTGTCATAAGAAATAAGTACTTTTGAAGAACTGTGCTAACACATGTGGTTTGAGTAGATCCACTGTCCTGCTCCAGGTTCAAAGACTAATCAATTCTTTCACACAGTTCTATGTTAAGGCAGAGTTTTAGGTGTCATACCGCAAAGTATGCTTTAAGGAGGCACATTTTGGTTTGGTGTAGTTGTAGTTCTGCCCTCAAAAATATAACTAGAAGTATTCTGGTAAATTTATGTTATAATTAGAATATATTTCAATAATCAAATGTGTAAAATATGACTAAATTATTTGGGAAATGACACAACATGAAGTGCAACCCTCTTTCCCTCCCCTTTTCATTTTATACTCAGAGTAAGACAGGACAGAATTATTGGTAAGGATGAAGGAAAATGTTCATGCCTGCTAAAGATGTCACATGCAGGCATCTGGAACTGCTTGTTTAACTTCCATTCTGGATTGGTGAAGATGAAAGGGTTAAAAAATTAGGACTAAAAGTAACTTTTCTGTTTCTAAATCAGATCTGTTCAGACATGCCACATGCACTTGTTCTCATCAAGGATTAACTGCATGACAAGCTTGAACTTTTAACACCAAACTCTTTTGAGATATGGGAGAGCAAAAAAAGGTCACACCACTTCCATAAAAACGGAACATGTAAATTTTTCACAATATAATCACTCAAAAATGATTCCTGTTATTTTCTTCGACCTTTCCAAAATAACCCACCATTGATCTAAGACTAAGAATGAGAAATAACAACTTAAGTGTGCATTTCCTCCCCCTTGGAAGTTTAAATGGGTGAAAATTGGTCTTGGAATACAGCAGCTCATGTTACCTTCACTTGGGAGTTGCCAAACTACAGTGCATAGCATCTAATCTGAATTCAGAGGCAACAGCCATATATCAAAGATTAAAATTATTTCAGAAAAAGGAAAAGCTAGCTAGCTGCTTTTCTAGCTCCTTGCAGAAGCTGGATGCATTACTACTTGCAGATCAGCTTTTTTTTTTCAAATGAGTAATAATGATGAACAAGACATAAGGGGTAAAAAATAGGAGCAAGTTCATTGCTATATCACTGTCCTGATCCTCATATAGGATATTGTTATAAAAAGCTGTCTCTACTGCAAATTAATAAAGTTTTCCATTTTTTCAACTTTTATGATGCTTTTTTCAGGTATGATGCTAACTAATTAAACAGTAATTATGCAAACTACTGGATAAACATTTGAAAGAAAATAAATTAATATTTAAAAAATGCAGAAATAATAAATGCCTTCACTTTAAAACCATCACTGTTCAGAGATTTTTTGGCCTGATCCACAACACTGCATTTTTTCCCACCAGTACCTAGCTGTGGCTTGCATTAGAGTGGCTCATCATTATGGTTGTCACTTTCAAATAAATTTTTGGTTCACTTTCCTTTTGTAAGTTTTCCACTCCCATGGAAAAGAAGAAGTGGAAATATGGGTGTGAGCATTTATATTTGCTTATGGTTTCCTGCTGAATAAAATAATAGCTACTGAGTTCTAGGCCGTGTTCATGAACAAAATAAAATGGTCACGTAAAGACATGGTAGATGTAATAGTTCAAACTTTGAACTTTTCCAAAGAGCTCTAACTTACTCTATCAAGATGTGTTTAACTGACTATATAAAATTCCTTTAATTTTACAGCATTTTCAGTGCTAACTTAATAGGAAAATTAATTAATATTCTGCATTTGAACAGAAATAGAAATGAAAAAGTAACATTGTGGGATCATAAATAACGAATGACTTACTAGAATACAGAACTAAATCTGTGAATTAAGTTTGGGGTTGCTAAAGCTCTAAGGCTCAGTGGAAGCTAGGCTGAAACATGCTATGATTTTGGTTAATTTTTTACTGAATTCATTTCACTAAAGCCTCAAACTTTCTAAATAAGTTTCTCAAACAGAAATAAGATAGTGTTTCTTTAATGACTTTTTCTTAGACACACGTGCCCATCTCCCTACCTTATCCAAGGGGGAAAGACCTCCTTTTCCAAACTTTCAATACTCTAATGCGAATTCCCTACTGCATACACTCGTAATAAACTTCTACCTTTCTCTGTTCAGTGTACAAAACACTTTTCAGAGTCTGGTTAAGATCTTCTGTGACCAGAGCAGCTGGAATGTGACCTGCTCCTCCACAGCTGCCCCATGACCCCTCCACCACAGGCCAGGAGAGGCCCATGACACTAGGCCTCACTGCTGTGTGTCTGAGAGAAAATATTGTTGGTGCTTACACTAGGCCTTACTGCTGTGTTTATGAGAGAAAATATTGTTGGCGCTTTACTGTATAAACTTCATCAGTCCCTGGCTGTTTTGCCACAGGCCCAGCCCAGAAGCTGAAAGGGAAAATCATCTCCTTACCTTCTGGTGGCTTTTTCTGGGGAGGAAGCGGGCGGCTGTCCCTGACAGCTGCTGGGGCAGGAGGGCAGCGCTGGGAGCTTGGGATACCCCTGGATGAGCCCAGTGCCACACCTGGGAAGCCCTGGGCGGGAGGGCAGCACTGGGAGCTTGGGATACCCCCCCGATGAGCCTGGTGCCACACCTGGGGAGCCCCGGGTGGGAGGAGGTGGCTGCAGGGACCCCTCGCGGGCCCTGAGGCGGCAGCGCTGCCCAGAGAGGAAAAGCGCCTGCCTTGGCGGGAAAGGGCCTGGCCTGCAGGGAGCCTGGATTCTCACTAACTAGTTGTTTGGATGTTTTAATAAAAGACAAACAGAAGCTTTCTGGAGGCTTTTTTTGTGTGCCCACTGTAAAAAAAAAAAAAAAAAGTGTGTGTGGGGGGCATTGGAACTCTCCCATTTCAGAACTGTCGTTGACTCAAGGTTTCAATCTGATATATGCGTATTTTGCTATATTTTTTATTTATTTTAACACCTCTCATTTATGCACACATCCTTGAATATCTGTTTCTGACTATTGTTTCTAAATGCGCTAAAGGATAGAGTATCACTGATCGCCTTACTGCTGCTCTGCGTTTGTATTCAAGCAGTGCATGCATGGCTTACGTGTTTATATCATGAATGACAGATAAAAATCATCAGCTTCCTTCTTCCTGCTGTTTTTTATCCTCATGCTGCTGTAGCAAGCACGTGATGGGGAATTAGCTATAAGCGTAACAACAAGAAAATATTACAGCACCAATTCATCAAAGTATAAGACTAACATGTAACCAAACTTCCTCCAGCTTTTCTCAAACTTGTTTATACAGCTACAAAAACTTAAAAAAAAAAAAATATCTGTTCCCCAGAAATCTTCACTTAAAGCGTTAGCAGTCATTAGCTCCTTTTTGTAGTTGACATGCTCCCTATACAGAAATAGATACCAGGCTTTCTCAGGTCTGGGTATGTTCCTGGTTTATGTGAAAAGCTACCTCATACAAAAGGGAAAGTTGAGTGAATTAGCTTTTTAAAAAAATGTAGCTACAACTCAAATTTGAAGGACAGCCTACCTGGCAACATTACCTAAACTGACTCTTAAAATGATATGGAAATGTCAAGGAAAACATTCTTTTAAAGTATATTCATAAAGTCAGTGCACAGAAAATTTTCCTTTGCACTCCCTTCCCAGCTCTAGCATCCCTTGATTCCAACACAAAAATACAGCAAGCAGCACTGCCAGAGCTCCACCTTTCATGCACTGGCAGTTTTATATAAAAGGCCAGATCTCTGACTGTTTCAAAG
Source organism: Falco naumanni (assembly GCF_017639655.2). NCBI lineage: Eukaryota > Metazoa > Chordata > Aves > Falconiformes > Falconidae > Falco > Falco naumanni. Next base: position 3,019,179 of record NC_054054.1, on the reverse strand, counting down.
AGAATATTTTCTACAAGACTTTTGGTTTTGTACTGTAATGATGTTCATTTTGATAAGCTTTTATGGCTGTCAACACACTGATTGTTCACACCATGACACAATGTTTCTACAAATAGCAAATAAGAACCACAAGAATATGAAGGAAACAAAAATATGTTATATATTACAATATATAGTACAATATATATTAAAATATATAGTACAACTAAAATACTGTTACTTTAAGTAAGTATTATAATAACTTCTGAGTACCCAAATTTTTTAAAGAGGAAGCGCTCTAAAAATATCACTACCTATATGTTTAAAAAAATCCTGGTCAAGATACAAGACTCAGAGAGCATTTACAGTATGTGCTGAGAATGAAGCACATAATTTCCTGTGATTAAGTAACATTCTTGATGACAGTTTATAAAAATAACTAAATGCATAGTTCTTTAAAATTATTGTTTAAATGTGACCATAAGTTCTCAAGACATCTGTGTAATAATAAACCTTTTTACTACAGCTATTAAGTATTAATTGCTGTCTACTATCACAAAGTTAATGTTTAATAAGATTTAATAGATATTAATTTTGTGGTTTTTTGGATTCAAAGATAAAGAAGTACTTTCTAATGAAAAACTATGTCATGCTGATTTTTAATGTCCACCACTCTAAAGATGTAAAAATCTTCTTACATGATTTACACTACTTCTGAGTAGAGTTGGCATCTTTACCTGTGTATGCAGCTTTTCTTTTCAATAGCTTTACTGTTTTTTGGCAATGTAAATTTAGACCTTTATCTAACTCGTACCTAAATAATAGATATCATAATCCTACAAATTTTCTGTTTTTGGTTACATAGGCAATCAACTTCAAGAAGGTGTGAAATTTCTCAAAGACATACTAGAATACAGACCAAGAAGTCCTTGGATGCCCTGGTATATTCTCTGTTGGATATCTCTAGGTATATTGCTTGGCATGCAGGCTATCTACTCACGCAACAGAAGTGTCTAATCTTTTATATTCACTGTGTGAATAGCTGAGATACTTCATTTGATTGGTGCCAAGTTTAATTGTGTCATTGTGTTAATTAGGCAGCTGAAGTGATTCATTTGAATTTTGGTCAAAAACATTGGTTAATTTTCTTTTTGAGACAGACTGGATGATCCATGTATTTTCTATGTCCACCCATGAAGAAGACTGGAAAATAACACACAAGACTGTCTATTCTGGACTTCAAAAAAAGTAACTAAAAGAAAAGATGCTGATGATTTAACATTTTAAAAAAGTCCACTTAGGCATTGCATGTGTGGGATATGCTCAGTGAATCCTCTGTGTTCATATAAAAATTCCTTGAATCCTTCTTCTTTAGAGGCAGTTACCTGTCATAATCCAAATAGATTTTTTTTTTTAACAAAAGAGCTAATACTGTAAAAAAGCCTTGTGGAATCATACTGAGCTTCTTTAAAATCCTGCAGCTAGTCCTATGCATATTCATATTGATTACCTAAGGCAGAAGATACAAAATTTAGTGGGAGACTGAAATGATTCCTCCCAAGGTACAGAGTGCTGTGGTGGATTTAGAATCATAGAATCATTTAGGTTTGAAAAGACCTTTAAGAACATCAAGTCCAACCATTAACACAGGACCACCAAGTCCATCACTAAACCATGTCCCTAAGCACCACATCCATGAATTCTTATAAATACCTCCCGGAATGGTGATTCTAACACCTCCTGGGAAATCTGTTCCAATGTTTCAACATCCTTTCAGTGAATACATTTTTCCTAATATCCGATCTAAACCTCCCCTAGTGCAACTTGAAGCCATTTCCTCTTGTCCTATTGCTTGTTACTTGGGAGAAAAGACCTACACCCACCTGCCTACAGCCCCCTTTCAGGTAGCTGCAGAGTGTGGTAAGGTCTTCCCTGAGTCTCCTTTTCTCCAGGCTAAACAATCCCAGTTCCCTCAGATGCTCCTCATATGACTTGTCATCTAGAGCCTTCACGTTGCCCTTTTCTGGACATGCACCAGCCACTCTATGTCCCTCTTGAGGTGAGAGTCCCAAAACCGAACACAGGATTCAAGGTGCAGCCTCACCAGTGCCAAGTACAGGGGGACAATCATTTCCCTTGTCCTGCTGGCCACAGTATTTCTGATACAAGCCAGGATGCTGTTGGCCGCCTTGGCCACCTGGGCACACAGCTGGCTCATGCCCAGCCAGCTGCTGACCAGCCCCCCAGGCCCTTTCCCCCAGGCCCTTCCCAGCCGCTCTCCCCCAGCCTGTAGCGCTGCGGGGGGCTGGTGTCACCCACGGGCAGGATCCAGCACTGACCCGTGTTCAACCTCATACAGCTGGCTTCGACCCATCAGTCCAGCTTGTCCAGATCCCCCTAAAGAGCCTTCCTGACCTCAGGCAGATCAACAATTCTGCCCAACCTGGTGACATCTGCAAACTTTTGGAGGGTGCACTTGATCCCCTTGTCCAGATTGTTGATAAAGTTAATAAACAGGAGTGGGCCCCAATACTGAGCCCTGGGGGACACCACTTGTGACCAGCTACCAGTTGGATGTAACTCCATTTACTGTGACTATGCTTGACCATCCAGCCAGCTTTTTACCCAGTGTAAATTATACCCATCCAAGCTGTGAGTAGCCAATTGCTCCAGGAGAATGCTGTGGGAGAGAGTGTCAAAGGCTTTACTACAGGCCCACAGAACTAACAGTTTCAAAAGTTAGCATAAAGGGCCCAAACTGTACTTCTTGATCTCCACAATCCCCTTAACTCCTATAGACTTTGGAGAATTTTTGATCAGGCCTTTACTTGATGACAGCGTATCTACCAAGTATAAAAATAACTTGTTTACCTAACTCAGCAGTAGAAGGCAGACTGCAGAAGAAAACCTCATTGCTTCTAAATAAAACTTAAAATTTAGAATTAAAATAGATCTGATGTTTTTTCTCTTTTTTTTTTTTAATTTTCTGTGTTTAACAAAATTATACTCATGAAAATAGTCTCAGCTACAGCTTGAAGGAAAACTAATTCGTGTAAAAATGTTGTAAATGTCTTGGTTACATTTGTATTAAAATTTGTTGTACAGTGATCACTTTGTTGACAGAACAGCTGCTCATTTCATCCCTTGCAAGCCCAAATCTATATTCTGCTTCTGCTCTGTTTTCAAGACAGTGTATCTTGACATATTTTTGGCTCTACAGTCGATTTCAGTGTCAAGAGAAAGATTTTCATATTTGACTGTTGCTCCTATGAAGCACTTACGGAACTGATCTTTCATACATTTTTTCCCCAGATGTAAATTCAAAACCTGAACCATCTCATATGTGTCCAGAACCCAAGAAGTCATTGAAGACTTACACTTTTCAACAGCAGGACACCTTAGGAAATCATTGCCACTTTGGAATAAGTTCTAAGGCTGTATCTAACCAAGTCTTTGAAATATCAGAGACTGCCTACACCGATAAATTAAACGGGTCCCATGAGCAATCTTAGACTCTGGGGCTCATTAGCATAGCCTACCTACAACTAAAAAGCTTGTGCTCCTGAATCACTTTGGGGTCCCATGTCCTGTTCCTGTGGTTCTACAACATAACTGTGGTTACTTTTTGAGCTCAAAGGATCTGTGAAGGCTGTACTGCTGCCCCTTGGAATGCTGCATTGCTAGTATGAAATGGAGGGCTTGAGCTGTCAGCACACAGGAGTGTTTAAAGATTTCAGATCTGGAAATGTGTCAAAAGAGACCTTGTCTAAGTAACTAATTTGTGTTTGACAAATTGGCATTTTCTGTTTCTGTTGATCTGTTAAACTTATAACTTCAGTGTCATTCTCAGTACTGTATTTTTCTCTTTCTTTGATTCTTTGACTCCACTTTTCTTTTCTTGTCCTAGTCAACATTTCTCATTTTACTCAACCAAATTACTGTTCTTGAAGTGATCTTAATCCTGTCATTCATATTATTCCTTTAAGTTGTTACCTTTAACAAAAAAGTAGTTTAAGTATTTCCATTCTTATTTTCAAGTTGTTGACAAAATTATATTTCTGTTCTCTTTTCTTTTCCATCCTCGTTTTGCTTATGTTCCTCCCAGTCATCTCAGCTTTGGTTTTAACATTTTTTTTCAAGTTGTCATCTCCAAATTCTGATCTGTCATGTTCTCTGCATGTATTCTTTATTAAAACACACTTCTTCAAATGAAAATTGGTATATTTACTTGTTATTAGTGGTAGCCAAACTGGGATAAAAGACTGTGCCCTTTCTTGGGAAAAGAGATTCCATATAAATCTTGAAAATATAATAATTTTTGTAAGTGTAGCACCATAAATTCTAATGGATCTTTCCAAAACAATATGCAAAGATTTAGGAACCATATTGAGGCTTAGGAAATAATTTTTGTTTAAAAATTACATTAGCTTGTGTAGTTTCATTATTACATTTATCAAAAATATTTTTTGCAGAGACAGTTAGCATAATTCAAAATTCATAAACTACTTTTGCCCCTGTTCTCAAAGCTGGCTAAAAGACACTGGTACCTGATTCTCATTCAGATATACACGTAGATACAAGTAAGTCATCTGAGCCTAAAATTACAAATTTAAAAGCCCTATTACCAAAGCATACAGGTGGCTAACTTCTTTGGAATCTCATTTTCAATATTAAAGGTTTTCCTTGGCACTTCAATTTACTTTTTTGTTTATGTTCAAAACACCTATTCTCGAACTGTCATCAGTCTCATGATCAAATAGACATCATAGTCCAAAAGGAGAAAAAAAAAATTGCTTACCATGCATCCTGACTATGCCTGCAGGATCAAGCTCTTCACTCAATATATTGAGTTTACAAATTTCTAAATGTAAACGGATGATCCCACCACATTGCTTTCTATTTAATAGCTCACACTGCAAGAAGATACGGGACAAGGAAACTTTTTTGCCTTCTGCCAAAGAGTTATCAAACCCACATCTCATAAGCTATCATCATCAATCTACTATTTTTCTTTTCATACAAGCACTCTTAATCCTTCCTGTTGCAGCAATTCCACTCTATGTAGGATAACAAAAGATCATAGTGATGGAAGTTAGAATGAGAATCTGTTTCTAGCTTATTGGTTCAGCTACTCAGATATTTTTCCACTGTAATGACTGGTTAAGAAAGTCCCATCAGGCACTTACTAATTGGTTGGTAAAATGCATAAACAATTTTTTGTATCAAAAATTGCAACTACCAACTTCCCTCACCATATAGAAAATTTAGCTTTTAGTATGGATTTTTATACCCACACTTCTGCATTCTCTCTGAGCTAATTAATATTTAATTATTTCAAGCAAAGTAGAGTATCTGAGACAAGGCAATGGGAGCATTCCTATCTTAGGGTATTTCATAGGCTGGTACTTAGAGCACTGCTCAGCAAGTGGAATGCTCACACCTCCGTCTATCATCTCCTCAGGACATTTTCTGATAATTGAGTTTGTATGCAGAAGGTTATGCAAGGCTTTAGCAGAAACTTGGAGTAATTTCCAATTGCAGCTCTCCCTCTCCCTTATTGGAAGCTCAGAATAGAGTTCAGAAAAATAATTCTACAAAATCTAGCAATTCTTAAAGTCCGCTTATGATGAGGCCCTCATACTTCAGAGGAGACTGGAAATTTGTTAGTTCCCCTTTAAATAGTGACCCAAAGGCATAGAGCGTTTGGCATGAACCAAATTACTCAGACTCAATTTCACCACTATAAAAGATTTAAGAATATGAGAATATGCTTACCTTCAAATAATGGGAAGAATGCTATTGACTTGAAATAACAGCATGCATTCATTATAAACAGTAACCTAAGGAATAAAGATATACCTTGGCTGCTCATGCATCTCAGCTGGATTTTAGACTTTGTGACCACATAATTAGTCTCTGAAAACTCCTCCAAATTTACAAACCTTGAAGTGTTCTTAAAGTAATATTTTTGTGCTCTTACTGTTAAAGATGGCAACCAGAGCAACCAAAATAGCCACTCTGAGCCACCTCCACTTTTTCTAGCTGACAGAATGATGTGAACTTGTTTACTTGCTCCTTTGCGATACTTTGCTTCCATGTTCATTGCTTGTAATAGAGCACTGAAATATCACAGGTTACTGTGGAGGATTAAGACATAATTCTTCTCTTCTTCCTTGAAGCTGCTTAATTAACATTTCTACCAAACTGTTTAATTTATCCTACCTAAGGCTGGCTTCCCCTATTACAGCCTTCTAAAGATGGTCATAAAACTTCATACATCATTTAAAGAGAAATATTACATTCACAGTCTCTTAACTGATTTAAAACTATCCCCTGCCTAATAGTATTTTTTAAGATAAGTTAGAGTTGTTAATTTTTTGAAAGAATGGTCACAGACACTAACCTGCAAAGGCAAACTCCAGGGCTGTGAATTCTTAACAGTCTCCTATCTACAAATACAATGTCTAGAGTCCTGTACAATGTCTACTTCAGCATAATAAGAATTATGACACATGCTTCCAAATGAGATCCACAAACGTTAGAATTTATTAGCTGGTTTCCAAAGGTAGATCACCAATTTGCATTCCTTCTGTTGGCTTTCCATTCAAGATTTGTGAATCCCAGGGAATATACAATCCAGTCAAACATAACAGAGGGGAAACCAAGCTTGAACAGGTGCTGAAAAGAGGATCAGAGTAATAGAGTACCTATCATACAAAGGATGAATAAAAGCGGTTATCCTCTTTAAGTTAGCAAAATAATGGCTAAGAAGACATATAGTGGTTAAGAAGACATATAATCACTTTCTATAAATAATTATGTTTGGAAAAGAATTATATGCCGTGAAAGGAGGAGTACTTAAACTAAAGGGCACTGTTGGCAGAAGAAAAATGTTGTAAATTGTCCATGAATAAAATTAGGCTGGAGGGTAAAAGTATTCTTAATGATCAGATAGCAATGAAGATCTGGAACAGCCTCGCAATAGCAATAGTAGGGTGAAGAAAAAAAAAAGCACTCAGAAGCCAGTTCCCATTAAGATGGAGTCTGATCTGTCTATGAAAGTTAAACAATTATACTGAGTAACAGAAATTGGCTCCAGTGAACAAAGAGATACATTTTCTATCGTATTTTTCTGTTTCATCTAATTGCTCTGCTCAGGACTAAAAGTTCAGTATAGCAAAGCTCATTATATTAGTGCTTTGGTTCTTTGCTTGATTTGTCTCTTAGTGCCTAAACAAGAATCTGTTTTGCTAACGGTATTAGTTCCACATTTTTCCTCCCTCTAGATGTAAAGATATTGCATAGGGGAAGACTTTTCAACCTGATTTATTTACCCAGAATGGGAAAATCCCAGACTCTAAGCATATTACTTATGAATACATCTACTATCCCTTAATATGTAGGCTATTTCTAGTATTGTTTTTCTTTTGGAAAAAAACAAAGAACCTCAAACCCCACAGACAGTTAAATGTCACAACTTTTAAAAAGCCAAAATAAAATAAAATGAAGCAGCTTTCTACATGAAGTGCTATTAAATTATTTTTTTATGAGAACAGAAATACTGAAAAAATGAGACCTAAATTTGTAGCCTGTGCGGCAGAAAACTAGCTCTTGGGAGCTGAGGAAGAGAATGGGGAGAGGAGGTAGAGTGGGATTTTTTTATCTGCATTTTCTACAAAGATCACTGACAAGAATATCTATTAACTGCCTAATTTGCATAAACCTTCCACAACTGAAGCTCAACTAAGCCTTAAGCATTTAATTCTGAATTATCTTATTCAGAATTTTTCAGCACCATATTTACTCTTTCATTCTCTCCCATTTTTCCAGGCATACTGGTGGCAGCAATTTCCCTGTAACACTGGTTAAGACTACCCCTCATGAAGTTTTCTGGAGTGATTGAGGTAAAAATAAAAATGTTCTGATATTTTCCCCTGGGAGAGTGAGAATAGTTTCTTTGGCTTAAATAGGCTTTAACTGCATCCCACAGAGTGATGCTTCACAGTGTATTATTAGTATGATCAAAAAGAATGTTACTAGGAAGAACTGAGTGCTAGCTAATGTTAAGCACTGTGTGTATATTTCTCATCTATATTTTACAAATTCAAAAATTTCAAAGTTGAGCCTTATTTTCACAACACTTACTTTGTTCAGTATTTTTGCTGGTGTTTTCACCTTGCTGACAATTTTTTTTTTTAATTACACAGTTTCAATACTAATATGTAAGCTCACATATTGTATTTGAAAATTCACAAGCACTAACACATTCAGCTGCATGTATTTGCAGATTTTGTGGTAAAAAAGTGAGGGATCTTCTGCAACCCAAGCGGTGGGTCAGCTGCAAAGGATTTTGTTGTAATTTCTAGGACAGCTCGCTTTCATAGATTCTGAAGATATATTTAAAATCTACCAGAAGAATAACTGAGCATTATTTCTTGACAGTGAAAATAAGTATAACTTCTTTAAAAAGCCAATAATTCTAGTGAATATTTTGAAAGCATTCTACCAATATTTTGAAAACATTATAATTACTTTATAGGCAAAACTATGAGAAGAAAGCTCATTTTTTTACAGAACAAAACAAGTGGCCATGAGGTTTGTATTTTGGGACTACAGAGATGAAAAATGGGCATATTTCACTGCAACTCCTAGGCAATTCATCTGTCACCTGCTTTTCCACAGAGGCTCATTGCCACACAGTAATCCATCTTCTAGCAGTCATACAAAGTCTGATAATCCATTTTTTCTCATTATCTAGTTTGATTTCTTGTGGGATTAATTCTCTTACACATTGTTTAGAGGTCTCAATCCTAAGTGTAGTAATTATGTGTGAAATTCTTGGGAATACCTGGAATCAAAATGCAGTGGGCCAAATTCATCCCTGGAGCAGCTTTAATGCTATCACTGCATTTAGGCCAAATACAAATCTGACCCTTTAAGTGTGTGAATAATACAACAATGTTATTACAAGTACTCAATTATTGTTTGAAATAATGATACAACGTGCTAGTCATCCTTTATTTATAACTTTTCTGCTTGCAGCAAAATCGTTGAAGTCAATTGGATAGTGCTAATCTCATGTCTTCCACTATTTTCCAGCCACATGAAGCGTGGCTGTTAAACCTGTCTTAAATACCTTCAACGTGTTCATGTCTTATGAAGAGATGCTACTCTTCTTGGCTAATCGAAAAGCTGCCACTCCAATGAGTACACTTGGGTTCTTAAGGAAATGCATAAAAGATAATGCAGATCTACATGTTAGTGTTGTTATAAGGAAATGACTAGTTTAAAATAAAGCTTTAAAGCCTGATTCATTCAATTTGACCGTTTTGAGTAGAAACTGAATTCCAATTCAGTTGTCTAGGAATATAAGGACATAAAACATGATTCTTTTGCAATAATTCCAGTGGCAAAACTTAGCAAACATAAATTTTATGTATGCAGTGGAATTTTTGTATTCCAGAGTCATTATGTTCTTCCATATTTCAAAAATAATTTGAAATAAATATATCACATTGTGATCAAACACAATCTACAGTAGCAATTCATCAATTTTCTTGTCTTCCTTCCATTACTGTTCCTTCAGTTATATTTCAGAATTCTCCAGTCAAGTAATTCAATATTGGATACAAATTGGATTTTGGAAGAGAAAGACCTTCAGCTTTTTATCAGCTAATACTTGTCTGGAGTGTTCCCACCACTGTAGTTGATTTGATATCAACTCCTGAACTCCTGAAGAAAACTATGGACAGGCTAGATAAAGGCAGTCAATTTCAGTGCCATTTTTTTCTGATTTACATTGATGTAGATATGGGAAGATTTGGTCTGCCAGACAGTATTATCATACTGAGCCTAACAGTCTCACACATAAGGTATTAAACTTGTTAAAGCCTTTTCTTTTATGTTTTTTGCTATTTTAAAATTAAGTTTATCTGTGGTACTTCATTCCAGATATTCTTCACCATTTTCTAGACTCATCTGCTGCGTGGGCATTCTGAAGTCCAAGCATCCCATATAAGAAACCTTGTTAAGGTGATGACACATAGTAAGAACAGGCATTCCTGAATTAAAGTTCTATGTATTTATTTTCTAGCAAAATAAGATGAGAAAAACAGAACATACAGTGAGGAACTGAGGAATAAAAAAATAAAAATAAAAAAAAATATCGATCTCTCCTGAGACAAACCTAATAACTAGCTCCAAAAGCTCTCATAAATTATTAGCTTTGAAATCACTCAAAGTGTCTAAAACATTGTATGTGTCACTGATGTACTTGAAGTTCACCTAAGAATCTGTATAATCAAAATGTGCCGACAAAAAATGCCAGCAGCTACGCCACCTTGCAATCAATCACATATCTGTTTCGGAGTTATAAAGTGTCAGAGAATGCAATTTCATCTGCTTCTGCTGCATACATTTAAATGTTCATATTCTTACTGAGGAAGGAATAAGACTAAAAACATTTGTCAGTTCTGTTTCCCTCCATCTGACTGACTGTAGTTTTTTTCTATAAAGCTATGCTTTCTTGTAAATTAATACAATGTGTATAGAGATAAATATTTTATATTTTCATTTGCATGTATGAGTTGTGAGGAGTTAGTGTCTTTCATAAAAGTTATATCATCTATATAGCCAATGAAGAAATAGAGAATGGTCAAATATCTGTTCAGGAAGAATTGCACAGCTGAGTACAAGGAAGACTGGAAATTTGGGCTCAGTGCTGAAAGCAAAATAAATATAATTGGCCATGTAGTGGAAATAAAGGTAAATGGGTCAAAGCAAAGCTGCTGCTGCACTCAAAAGAAGGGTTCCATACTTTTCCAATGAGCAACAGTTCGATCTAAATTTTTCATGCGTCACCAAGTGCATACAAAGAAAAAGCCATTTTGTATTTGAATTTGGTATTGTGTTAACCATTAGCTAGTTAATGTATCCAGAACAGTGCCAACAGTACAAAAATAAGTAACTGACTGTGAAGGAAACAAATCCATCCCATCTAAATAGTAAGTAAAATGATTCATTTTTGTGTTCAGTTTAATAAAGAACAGCTATTAGTAACCTATGCATTAGATTTTGTTCTTTCTTTCTTTTTTTTCCCATGGACTTTCTCCCTCCTCCTATTTCTCCCTATGAATACAGACTACCAAAGTGCTTCCTGTTCTGAGCTACAGGATACATGCTGGGTGCAGCTCTTGAAGTTTGCTCAGCAAGGGCTAGAAGCAGGCAGCACAGTGAGTTAATGGAAGAACAATTTAAAGCGAGCTTGGGTGGTTGAAAAAAGGACCCACACATAGTGATAATAAGGTTTGCCTTTCTCGTTTCTGTTAGTAGCTGTTGATAATTTCAGCTCCTTCGTTTCAAAATCAATTTCAAATCATGTCTGGAATAGTAAACTGTGTTTAGCTCTTATCTGTCACTTTTTGATAATTTCTATTAACCTTATTGTGTGCATGTTGATGATAGTATACAAAGAATAATTAAGTGCAGTTAATACCAGTAGTATGGAATATGTACATTAATTGTTGTAGAGATTTCCATAAAATACTTGGATTTTTCTTCTGCAATAGACCATACTGCATTAATTGCAGTACCTGAATAAAACCAAGGACTAATGATATTTATTATGTCTTTTGAAGAGACTTTCACCATTAACCTTTTCTGCCTCAAGCATACTTTATCCAAATGCATAAATGTTCTGATACAATAGTATAGATGGCATACTCAACATTTCTGTGGTCAAGACTCTACAGATTTGGCTAATTTAGCATATCTTCTGCATATAAACAGCAATTTAAGAAGACACCAAATGCAGAGATCTGGACAGGAAACTGTACCAAAGAATCAGTGGGTACTACTCAAGTGTGCTCTTGCCTGCACACACACGTTTAAGATTGTTAAAACATTCCACAGTGTACAAAATCTTTCTCCTTTACCATGCTGAGTTGGAGGAAATCAGCAATTACCAGGAAGAAGTTGATGATTATGGTCTCTGAATTTTGTTGGTCTTGGGCAAAACAAACATGAGAGCCGAGTCAGATACTCAATGCAAGTTGTGAGGAAAAATTATGGAGAAATTTCAGCTCCCTTAATAGACTCTCTAATCTGCAACAAAATATATCAGAAAAGAGCTATAAAGCAAGAGTTCTTTGGAAATGGTTAGTCCAGTAAGTTCAAAATAGCTTCAGCAAGTTTCACAGAATGGGGTGTAATGTATCTCCTTAGTCAGAAATGGAGAATGGAATTATCAAACTGCTAATGAGCAGGTACAAGAGCAGTTGAGTCTTTCACATACTATTATACACATACAATAAAGCAGCTCATTTCTTATGTAGGGGAAGGAACGCGTTTAAGATTGAGGGGATACTTCAGCTAGTGACTGTTTCTGCACTGAAGTTCCAACAATGTTTCTAATTATCACTGACTTTTGCTCTCCTAGTGGTATGGATGTTTCTCCCTAGGGATCTTGCTTGTGAGTGGTTTCAATAGCCAAATGATGTGTACATTATAGTGAACACCTTTGCATGACAGAGACTCTTCTGGCTCTCTTAAAAGCAGTTCTGTAATTCTGTAATAACAACATTAAAACCAGGTGCAAATACAGCCCGAGAGGGGGAATACATGACTTCTTAACACTAGATGTAAAGTGGTGGAAATGTGATTTCTGAACAATTTACTCAAAACTAGAAAATTTTAAAAACATATGAAATTGAAGATTAATTTTAAAAGTTAGTCAATTCCTTATAGCACCCAGAAAAGATTGGACAAGGCTGAACTTTTCAATGATTTATAGTGGAGGCGGGTATTACTTTATGGAGTTGGCTACCCTACCTGTAAAAATGTGAGAATCAACTAGAACAACATATTGATCTGAATCTTTCTTAAAATACAGATGAAAAAAAAACAGCTTCCTTATTTGATTATTTCAGCTCTCAGTTTTCTGAAGTTAACAGCTCTGTTGTGTATAATATCACCTCAGATTTTGAAGGGGATCTACTTCTGATCTAATTAGCTGGGGTTTAGGTAAATGTTATAAGTTTCAAATTTTTGACCTGCAGACAGTGGCAATTATTTCTCTAGGGTTTTTTAAACTTAACAATTAGTCTCTGCAATCAGCCTTCATGCTCTAATCTATATAATGCTCTAATCCATATAATAGGCCAGCTGAACTTCTGTGGTTTTATGATACTTAATGTATGCTTATTTATTTTTTGTTCCATACACAAAAAATGGATTCTATGAGATCTTAATAGAAAGGAGCTAATCCAGACTGCAGTAGGCTAAACCTTATCCCTGTATATGTCTATGCATCTGGAAGAGGCGATGGTTTTCAAACGAGAATGATAGTCAAAGACATTGAAAGAAAGAGCAATATAGGAACACTCAGTATACTGGATCCAGATTAGGGAACCAGGGCCCAAAACGTAACAATTTATCTACATATTTTCAAGTGAAATATTTTCCAGTGACTTCATGGCCTTTTCATTTAGTGTTCAAGTTTTCCAGGAAGGCCTTATAACTGAATTCTTCCAAAGAATATTGCATTTCAAGACAAACTTTTCCTCTTTGCATCAACAGACGCCAAAGATCAATTTCTCATTCATGTTATGAAAAGCTATGATTACACTGAAATGCTTTTCTTTTTCCTATTAAAAGGAGCATAAAAAGACGTTTAAAAGTTCGGTGCTATCTCAAAATGTATTAGCTGTTGTTTGAACTATCAAACTGCCAGGTTTTAAAAGGGGCTTTTCATAGCTCCTAAGTATTGCTTGTTAGGCTTTGTATGTAACTGAAGGAGAAAATTATACAGAGCACACAAGAACACAGCACAGTTAGCACAACTTTAAGCAAAAGTCCAAATCCTCTCCTTCACTGTGACAGCTCGCTGATGAGAGATTACTTCCCAAGATCATTACTGGAAATAAGTTCCTTAGTAAAAATTAATCTATTGATGCCCACATAGTACAAGATTTCAATTATTCATCCGTCTTATTTATTACCTAATATGTGTAGGGTCATTTAGTCATTCTGCTGTCCTTAAAGAAGTATATTTCTCTGGGCACACAGAAAGAAATAATAGTTTAATACACTTTAGCTTCATATTTAGGATGCAGCATTAAAAAAAAAAAATCATTATTTATTTCCTATTCACTAAACAAATTAAGGAAACAACTACACGCAATGTTTTATACAACTTGCTGAGGTTTGAGAACTACTAAAGATGCTTAATGTACTAGGAAGACTAGATGAGTGCAGTTCTTTCAGTTACAGTACTTTAAACTCTTAAAAGTTTGATCTTCAATCCTTTACGTGATTTGCCAGATTTTTACAGCTGTTGGGTCTCCCACTGGATTAGTTTGCCATCAGGAAATGAAAGATGTCAGAGTCCATACAGAAATGCTGCATGAACAAAATTTACTCATTTTGCTGCTTTAACTTCAAGGTAAGAGGAATGCCATTTCGCCCCTGGCTTCTACCCCAGGAAGAAGATTAATATCATATAAAGCCACTTTTCTCATCTTTATACTTGTCATACAAAACTAGTATTAGACTAAAAAGAAATAGTTGTAAAATACCATTTTTAAGGAAACTTGACTATGACTCTACCCTGTCTAGTAACACAGGTCCTTAGCCTGCACCTCTAACCTTGGTAGGAGGGCCTTTAACCAGCCAAATACTAGTCTGGACTTTAATATTTGAAGCCACAGCAAGGACAATACAGATAAAATATTTTTCTCACCCATCTACAAAGAGATTTAAATATTTATAGTAAAACGTCCTATACTGTTGGCCTGTCTGTTGGTTTAATCATCTTTCAGTTTGATACCATCAGCACTGTGAGTTATAACTTACATTTACTATAAAAAAGAAGGCTGGGATTTTTTACAGTATATCAGTATGGGTAAATTTCACATCCACATCTGCTAAGATTGGAGGAGCAGAAAGAGTATACTTCTTCAGAAAATGTTTCAATCTAACAAGTACTACACATGTGACTCTTCTCACAGACAGACACACAATTATCTTTTTGTATTTGTCCCAGTTAGCAGATCTTCCTGTATTCTTTCAGAATAGAACACAGTTTGTGTACTCTTGAGCTGCACAGTTTAACCTGTAGTAGCTCAAAAAATGCCTACTACTTTTTGGTTTTCTTTTAGCTCTGTATCGTCATTGCCACCTCCATGAAAGGATGTTCTTAGCTGTAATTTTTAGCAAGGTTCCACCCCCCACCCCACCCCTCCTTGTTTGAGATTAAAAAGCATGGTTTAATCAGAGGACAGCAGTTATGCATGAGAGACTGCTCTATGCTAAATTAGAAGGTTTCTTATGCCTTGCACTCCTGCCTCTTGGTTGGTAGGATGTGTGGTTTGATTTATTATTTAGAATCACTTCCCTACTGTACATGAAACTTGCTGTTTTCAAAAATAAAATTTCAATTTAATGTCATGTCAGTAATAAAAACGGTACATGTGTAAAAAATCTGTGTACCTATTCATCTGAAAACATGAATTAAACTCACTCTGTCCAAGGTACCATTTTTCAGTGCGTCAAAAAAACTATTACATGGTCCATGTCAAGATCAGAGTTGTTATTACCTGGTATTTTTAGTCATTAGTGTTTCAATAAGCAAGTATAAAAATTGATGTGAAATCATACCAAATTCAGTTGAAGAAATTTAAACCCCTTTTTCACATACACAGAATTCCAACATCATATAAAACCCTACAAATATGTAACAACAACAAAAAAAAAAGTCAAAAGTTGAGATTGATGGTCCACAATGAAACTTCTTTACGTATCTATTTCAGCTGATATAATCTCAGTCAGCAAAGGCTGGTAAATACAATCTGGTTTACCAACTTTACTTTTCTTTTAGGGTATGATAGTAGCAGTAATCCAGTCAAACATCCCCATAGCTAGATTCAGACATACACATACTATTTTTCCTGTCTCTTAATATTTTTATTAAGGATAAAAAAGCATTGAATTCTATGGATTTTGCTTTCAGATCTCCTCAAAGGCTTCACACCTTTCTGGTTTTCTAAATGATGTGAATATTAACAGCAGTGATCCAAACAGTAACCTTTATTCTGATCTCACTTGCAATGTTTTTACTATTCAACTCTAATGAGCCTAATTTTCACTCTTGAAATCCCCTTATTTCACATAGGTCAAGTTCATTTTATTTGTAAACAATTTGTACACAAAGTTCCTTTACACGGAAAGAATGGGAGAAAGCTGTAGTGTAAATAAGAATCATAGACTTCTGTAGGGATTACTCCTAATGATGCTTATTTTACACAGATATGTAAAAGGAAGATCATTATCAGGTGACCCTGTATCAGACACTTCAGATTAGTGACAGAAGCTTGCATTTGAAAGAAAATTGTGGAACTATATTCTTTAAAAAAAATCCCAGGAATACTGACACAGGAAGAAGATACGTATTTTTAAACAAACAGGCAATGAATGTTAACAGAGCAGCTGGCCTTTCTTGACATGAATGTTGGAGATCCATGTTTGAACAGTTTAGGGGGCAGCCTTGCAACTTTGATAACAATAGGGGTCTGCCAAACTGAGTCATGGCAATTATCCATACAAAATCAGTTACTTTTCAACTCTTCTACAAGCCATGGGCATACATGTTTGAAGACTTTAATTAACAGTTCCAAACTTTTATATTTGATGTGCTACACACAAATAGGCTTCATAAAATACCCTGCACTATACAACTTGGAATACAAGGGCCATATAATTTTAAAAAATTAAACACCTGCTTTGGGAATATACTTCCTAGCATATAAACTAAAGCTCTCTGAGCCACTGGGAATACTGGGAATATGCGCATGTCTGAAAGCCAAAATGAATACTGATAAACCTTCAAGGTTTGCCAGGTCTGCAGGGCTCCCAATGTGAACAGATGGATTCGTTGGTACAATTTAAGTCTTGCTTGCTGGTGTTGGTTTTTTTTTTCCTTTCTTTCTTTTTTTTTTTTTTAAGCAGCATACCCCCTACCTTGTAAACAAGCCTCCAAGCACAGAAAACAAAAAAAAAATATATTTAATGGCCCCCTGTTCTGTTTCATTATTTACACCCCTCACATGTACTTCCCCAGCTGAGTAATGCTCTTTGATGATTATATCTCCAAAGAACATTGCTGTGATCAAGTAATATGCTGTGGAACCATAGATAATCAATCAAAAGAAGAGAAACAGAGAAAGCAACTTTCTGAGTTTTTAAAACCTGATTTAGTTCTTATGAAAATGCCAAATTGACAGCTTTGAGATTGAAATAATTCTTTCAAAAGATGAATAGGGCTAGTGCAAATTATACAATATTAAACCAACGTGTTCCCCACCTGAAGGGACCACTTTTATAAGCTGAAGAGGTCTGTCTCTGTAGTCCAGTTAGTCAAGGTCCAAACAAGTTTCTTGATTTCTAGCATGGGGGCACCTCTGGTAGTGGTTTTGTGATACTGACATTAGCAGAGTGGGAGTTCTGGGAATACCAGCATCACTAATTCATTTTATATACTGTAAATCAGGGGGTTTATTGTCACCTTGAAGCTGGTGAGCTGAAAGCTTGTGGCCTACTGTCCTCATGAGGTAAAAATATTTTACCATAAAAACATAGTTTTGTAAAACAATAAATAGGTTGGCAATTTGGCCTATAGTTTAGCTTGGAGTGAAAATTTATTTACATGAAGAAATTATATTGCTACTATCAAAATGAGACAAGGCTGTGAAAACAGCTACCTTGTAGACTTATTGGATGAAACATACTATATAAATCATAATGGTGATTCATCCTTTTACAAATGTAAGTTTGAGAATAAAAATAAATATCAAAAGAAATTTACAGCGATGCTTCACACTTGAAAAGACTTAGTCATTGCTGTCACTAAGACAACTTACCGAGTTTCATTTATTAGGCATACTTTTGAATATTTGTAGTGCTATCAATGCCCAAATTATATTTTTTTCTTTTCTTTGCTCCACTCATTCAATTGTTCTTTGGTCTTCATCTTGCAATGAAGACCTAGGACTGAACAGCCACAGCTGCAGCTGTTCCACAATCCAAAATCAAAGTGGTTTATTCCAGTCTGACTTGGTTTTAATTTTCCTCCAATTATTAACAGGCGTGCGAGTATAAACTGGTAGTTTGAATAAATGCCACACTTTTATAGTTCTGATAATGAGCACAATGTGTTGGGGGAACAGTTAAATGTTTTTTTCAGAAGTTAAAGAATATAGATGGTTTTAAGTATACGAACTGAATCCAGCCTTTTGGAACCTCATGGTCAGATGTAGTTTTGAGGCAGTGTTACTTGTCAAGCTGGCTGCTTTTTGAAGCCAAAGGTCACTAAGAGCCTAGATTTGTCAAGGTTTGTAAGGGAATTCATGCTCATACAGAGGGATACTATCAAGAGTTTGCCTCATCTGTCTTTCAAAAGGGTTACCACAGATGTTTGTCATCCTATGACTACACAGTAGTAACTGCATATTTGAACATAAGAAGCTGAATGAGTATGGTATCATAGTTTATGTTTGCAGGCTAGAAATGTGCTCATCTTTATTACTGTAGATTTCACAGGACACATATTGATGTAAAATCACAATCACTGCTTAAGTCAAAAAGCAATCACCCCACCCCTCCCCATTTCTCTAATACATTGAAGAGTGAACAGTATCCTGCAGGGAAGAGAACTGGCATAGACCTATGCTGCATGAGGAATTTGACAGAGCTCAATTTTTACTTCTAAGAAGCAATATCTGTGACTAAATTTGCCTATTTAATCTTATAAAATTGTCATCTATGGGGTTAGCTTCTTTCCACCAACTTTTTAAAAACGGAAGGTAACATCTCTGGTAATCATAGCAATGTCATGTTGTTTCAATGTTTTTGTAGCAGGAATAAAAAGGATACCATGCAGAGCATGGGCAAAGCAATTCTTTTGTTGGGTTGACCTATCAACGGATTTTAAATGCGAATGGGATAAACACAAGCTTTGATTATCGAATTAAACAGTTTAGGGAATCACTAGACAAAAGACAATGGAAATCATCAATTTGGATAGGGCTTATGTTTGGAGAAGCAAAGTGGAAGAAAGAAAAATTACTTAATTCCTTAAAGGAATATGAATTTAAATGTAAAATTCTTAAGAAAAGAAGGAAACCTGAGTAGGAAGGTATTTACTATTAGGTGTTCATTAATTTCATGAAGTGTCTTTATTGGTTATATGAACTAAAGCGAAACAAGTTTTAATAATTTTTCTTGAACTTTTACTCAAAGCTCAAAGCTCTTCCTCTTTTCACTGACATGTCTGAAGAAGCGAGCTATAAAATCAGTGTGATCACAAAGCTTGTTAGCTCTGGAAAGTCTCTGTTAAGTTACGCAGGAAGTGCTACAGAAGGCTGCATTGCACCCAGATTTCAGAAAAACACCCAGCTTTGCAGCATCTCGTATCACATCAGACAGAGTACATCTAT
The DNA here is from genome assembly GCF_017639655.2 of Falco naumanni. NCBI lineage: Eukaryota > Metazoa > Chordata > Aves > Falconiformes > Falconidae > Falco > Falco naumanni. The sequence goes on along the minus strand of NC_054054.1, from coordinate 2,999,713 downwards.
GCCAGTCAGTTGGCCAGAGAAGGAAAACCTCCAAACTGGTGACTAGAGTCTCCAGAGTTCCAGTGTACCTTAAAACACACAGGCTCAACATGATGAGATCTGAACAGAGCAGTTGAGTGAATGCCGATCACATTATACTTTTACACAGGCTATTCAGCCTGTGTGACATTCTGAGTGGGCATCCTATAGAGCTCTCCATATCAGTTATTCATAGGAAGAAATATAATTAAGCCTGAACAGAGTAGTGCGACTACTTCAGTTTTTAAAATCTGGTTTTACAGTACAATACAGTTTATGAATATCAAGAATTTTGTACTCATTTTTCATGTGCCAGTTTTTTTTCTGAAGAACAAAAAGACTCTGTGCAGCCTTTGTTTCCTTTCATTATGTGTGTTGTCATACAGGTTTCCTTCCTTTTGAATTAAGTATTTGGAAGTATTAAAATAAAGCAATTTCAAACTAGTTACGTACAATGAAGCAGTATATACATGGTTTGGGTGGTGATCCAATATATACATGGTTTGGGTGGTGTAGTAAATACTAAAAGTATTTATGACACTGTTGCAGAAAGCAGTAACTCGACATGCTGTTACAATTTTCATACAAGTGAATAATAGAAAAAACCCTGGAACCCACTTGTCACAAAAGAAGCTGGTGTGCATGAATGTATTTCACATTAAGTCCTACCAGACATAGCCTGAGTGCTGTAGAGGCACTCAAGCAGTGTATCACCAGGCTCAGAGACTTAAACAGCTGAATCTCACCTTGGCCCATGGCTGCTCAGATTGTGCCTTTTGATTGAATCTGAAGCATTCAGATAAAAGGCCCTGGTGGCATACGCTTCCCATTGAAGAAGCCTATTTTTTGAGCTGTTAAGAACTCCAGAGAGACATGAGTAAAACATGGCAACACACGCAGCACAATTTACAGTGCAACTTCTATTCAGGTCAAAAAAACAAACAAACAAACAAACAAACAAAAACCTTGAAAACTTCCTGAGATGCCCAGGGCTTTGGTGTGCAAAATGCATGGACATAAGTTCAGTATAAATGCAACCTTTGATGTGCCCAAATTGTCAATGTGACAAAACAAAGGAAAGCTATTAACGTTATATCATTTTTGCTACATACAGCTTTTGAGTCTTTTGCCTGAGCAATTTTGCTTTACTCTTATCTTTGCTTTTTTGAGCTAGCCAACACCATCACTTCTTTCAAGGGATGAATTCCATTGTACCCAGTATTTCATTCGCTTTGTATTTGTTATGTACAAATTTAGTTGTGGCTGCTTCTTTATGTGTGCCTTTTGAGCTATCTGCTTTGTCATTCCACCAAATACATGATCTTCACATTTTGCCTTATTACTAGGAGCTGTAAAGCTGTTGTGGAGGAGTTTCTTAATGGTAGAAATGTGGCAAACCCCCCAGATCATAAAGCCATGGAAGAAAGTGAACAAGCATTTTTCCTTTTTGCTACCACCACATAACATCAGGTTTGTAGGCTGCTGTTAGGCGCACCATGCCTCAGCAGAGACAGCATTAAGCAAAACACAAAATCTTGTAGCTGTTTACAACTGTTAGATTCTGGAGTTTCACTTGCTTCACTGAATGATTCTCCCTAAGGATGTCAAATTAATCAAGTCACCAAATCATTACATTTTGAATATTCTTGGGGGAAAGTTGCTTGTCTGTCAAGTGGTAGCCAGTCATAAAAACAAACTTAACCAACTCCTGTCCTTAACAGACTCCTGTTCTAGGTGTTACCTTCAGGTGCCTGTCTGGGTTTACATCTACTTACATCTACTCCATTTATTATTTGAATTGGTAATGCTTGACTGAAAGTCGGCTCTAAGTTGTTCCACATCCACCCCATCCCCCCACCTCCCTAGCCATCATCATAAGAGCTGTGCTCCCTTGTCTCATTATCTGTTTTTGTTGTTTCATTATCATTTTATCCTCCAAGAGTGGAAAAGGTTAATGCCAGACCACCTCTCCTGATAATATGTGTCAGGATACCCTACAGATGATGTGCTGAAGACATGGAATAGCACCTCTGCACCCTCTGGTGTCAGACCTTTTCTAGTCTGGTCTGACATAACCCCTTAGATAGGGATCAAGAACAGATATGGGAAAGAAAAAGCCATCATATGTATTTGGGAATAGGTTAAAAATTGCAATAGAAAGTCACATTCTTCATAACTTTGTTTGATCCATATATGTATGATTAAAACTTTCCAGCTTGTTATTGAACTCTGCATTTTGTAACAAGTTGAATGAAAAGGGGTCCTTCCGTGTATTAAATAGTTTTACACTTAATTTTGAAAAAATTGCTTGTGCCTACTCTTTTACTCCTTAATAATTAAAATAGTGCCAAAGGTGTTTAAACGAATGCCTTATTTCAAAATTAACAAAAATCTTAGAAATTTACTTTTTCACCCATCCAAGATGCAAATCACACTGTTTATTCTATTTGCTTTTACTTGAAGCTTTGAAAGTAGCTTTGCCATTATATCCAGAGGAGTAGTGTAGTTTCAACAATCCTAAAAGAAGTGTGGCTTAAGTGAGATTAAATGAGTCTTACCCTTCAATACCCATAGAAAGTTAGATCATGAGATCTGCATATGATCCCAAATTTGTGATAGACATATTACATGATTCTTGATTTGATATTGTGTCTCCATGAGTAAGATCAGTTAAGTCAGTGAAATAGGGATGGTAATACTCATCTATTACCTGGATTACAGGGGGAAATAAATTAATATTGTGTGAAAATGGTAACATTCTATCAAAAACACCATAGGAGGTTGAAATAAAACTAATGGTTATTTAAAAATGAAGGCTTCTAAAACTCTATGAGATACTATCGTGGAGGAAAACCAAAAATTCTTATTTGAAGCACATTGTTAAAGACCAATAATAACCTGCAACTAGAATCACTTTGCAAAAAACTCAGTCATAACAACTTGCCTAGTGCAAAAAGCTTCCTTCTGACAGACAAGGATTTTTTTCTAAACATCACTTAAACATGATGCACATTACGTAAAAAGCACTTGAGGTTTGGGGTTTTTTTACTTTTATTGGTGTTATTTAAGCAAAAAGAAATTGTTGCTATAGAGGGAGAATGGGAGATTAAAAGATTAAGTCAGCCCACTAAACAAGATTATCACAACAAAATGATTTATGATAGCCAAACGAGAAAAAAAATCTTTTTCTCTTAAACTTCATTACTATATATATAGTGAGGAGAGTTGATATTTCTTAAAGTCTTTGCTCTGTCAGGCTAATGACTTAAAAATTCAATGCTTATAATCACAGATACAGCTATGATCAATTATTTAAAATTCCTCCCCACCACCCCTGCCTTTTTTTTTTTTTTTTTTTTTTTTTTTTGGTAGAATTCACTGTAGCACTTACTCAGACCCTGCTGGTACAAATCAGTTTTCACAGGGAGGAGGTGGTTTACCACTGGATGTGCTTGCCCATCTGCAGTTTTCCAGTCTAAAAATTTTCTGCAATTCTCCTTTGACAATTCTAGCAAACATTTCATTTCCTTCTATGCTAAATGCATTTGTGGTGTTGCCAGTTAGTCCATCAGTCTGTATTCCACAAACTGTTACACTGATCTGATGTCACTACTTAAGGACAAAATTTTCCTCTGTACTTGTTTAAATTATGACACTTGTAGCAGCAGTCAATTTACTGGATTAAAAAGAAGCAATTGCTGAGTACTGACCTCCTAGAGAGAGAATAAACCCCACAGTTTAAAATTTCTTGGCGTTACAAAGTGAAAAGGGAACTTGATCTGACAACCCTCAGTTCCAGGAGATTGCAGCTGCTGGGAAGGGTTAGCAGCAAGAATTTCAGGGGAAATGGACATGAGAGAGTGCATAGCCTGCAGGTAGGTATGTGGGAAAAGGTGTGGAAATGTGGGTGGGTTAGCAACTTGTCAGAGTTTGGTGGAAGAAACGGAACAGTATTTCTATTACCATATGCAAGGATAATTGAATAAAAGACTTCAGTATTGTGCAAGAAGTGAAATGAGAGGATGTAGGAATTAAATTTGCTACATTCTCTGTTCCAAATTCAATCAGCAATTATCCCTTTATGTAGCCATAGAACCAAGAGAAAGTAGAGATGAGAAGATCATCCATCATCCAAATGAGGAAATGTAAGCTGCTTTTTTTGTGGTGGGTGTGTGGAGGGTTTTTTTTGTGTGTGTGTGTGTATAATTCTGTTTTTTTTCAAGCTCTTATACTCCTACATAGAGATCTAAGGGTTAAACAGAGCTACAGCTCTTACTCTAAAGGTAGCTAGCTAGCATGTTCTATATTACAGGGAATATACAGCATCCTTAATGTTTACAGTGTATTATCAACCAAGCAGCTTTGCACTTTTTTTCTGTTCTAATTGTCTGGCTAGCAATGCATAGGACCAGAAAAACAGATTCCCTAATGTTAATAAAATAATGCCCAGAGAATGGAAAACATTGTTTGTTAATAGGATATGTAACATTTGTATTCAAGTTGCATGTCTAATTATATTTTAGAAGACTTAAAAACATTGACATTTACATTCCTTAGTGAGGAATACCCAGTTTGAAATTTTACCACAAAAGCTAATGACCCTATTAACTCTAATTTGTTTACTCACCAGTCTGGAACAGTTTCTTCCACAGGTACCTCTTTGATGTTGAAAATTAAGCTTCCTAGAGGCTTGAGAAATTAAATGCTAAAGGAGGTCAATTATCCAACAGTTGCCTTAAAGATAAGGACTGCCCCTCCCACATTGTTTTAAAATGATTTTTTCTGATGAACACAAACCCACGATTGCTAACACATGTCAGGCTTTCCCACAGGTTTGCTAGGACATACTAGGCAGTTCTAAGTTTGGCCATCTAGGAGAGTGCCTCTCTATATCAGGTAATATAAAACCACGGCTTTTTTAAAAAATGAGATTTAATCTTTAATTAAAGTGCAAATGTAACTAATTATTATTTCATAGTCTGTATTTCTGAGTTTGGAATTTGCATAACATCTCAAATATGACCTCCATCAGCTCCTGGTTAGCACAAACCACTTGCTATGACAAGTGTAATTTCTGTATTTATGTAGAGCCTGTTTAGTCACAGGCTTACAAATACTCTTAGTTCTAATGAGTATTATCCGTAAGCACTGTACATACACTGTTTGTCCAGCCTTAAAGATGTAATAATATTCTCATTTGCAAGAAAGCATGAAACAAAAAAGGGCCTTTTTTTTTTCAGCTTCAGTGTGAATAAAAAAAAATAAGTTTGTAATAGTCGGTTCAGCTTATTTTACAATTATGACTCTTAAACTCTGCAACAGTGCAACAAAAGGGATGGGGGCATGGTTTCAAATCCCCCACACAGCAGAAACTTTCATTTTCCTAAGACATTCCCCTGAATGAAGCACTGTCTCCCACTGAATTCTTAACCAACAACTGAACATGAACCCAGACATTACCACTAATCGGTTCTTGCTAGATACAAGAGGTGGAAGCTGGTGCCTCATACAAAAAGAGTACAACCATTCCCAGCACAGGGCAGATGCCAGGGATCCCAGCATGAATCCAGTCCCTACATGTATAGGCTGCAGTTGGGGAGGCAATAACGAGTGCAACTGAGCCTTTGCTGAATGCCTCTCTGCAATATGGAGCTAGTTGCTTAATCAAGGATCTTGTAAAGTAGAAACCTTCAGTAAGTATCAGCTGGCATTCAGAATAAAGCAACTACTTTAAAATACAGAGATATAGAATAAATCCTTTAAAAACCAAACAAAACCAAAAATTCCCAAAACAAAATAAAAAAAAAACCTAATCAGATCCTTAGAAGACCAGAAGACAGCTATGCTTTCTCCAGAAAAAAGTCTCTGTGTTTAAAGAGCCTCAAGAGCTGCCAGATGGCTAGCCCCGTTTTTTATCTTTGTGAAAGAGCATCCAGAATGTTCATCCTTAATCTGGTTAAGAGTTTTCTGGTGGATGGGAGGACTCAGTTCTTCCATCGTATTTTGATGAGAAGAATATTATCATCTGACTAAACCATGCGTTGGTGGGTATGGAGAATCTCACCACTTTCTCTTTTCAGAAGAGTTATGAATCCAAATCCAGCTACAAGTAGTGGGAGAATGACGTTCTTCTGAAAATGTTAAGCAAATTCTGGGAAATCGGGCATGAAACCTAACTGCAGATAAGGAAACATAAGGTTAAGGGATTCTGAGAAGCCCTTCAGCTCTCATACAGCAGCTGGTGGTTGTGAGAAAGAAATCAGTTCTCTGTAATATCACAGTGCCATGAGGAATGGTGTGGGTTGTATGTGTTCCTCCTAAAGACTGCTGAAACTAACGGGGCAGCGTGTGTTCTGTGTTGGGTATTCTTTCTTATCAAAAACCCATTTGTGATAAAATATCTAGCTGAAGAAAAAAGGGTTATATAAAATTTTAACAACAAATGGGAGATCCCTATGCTGTTTTTTGGATTTGAGAGGCAAATGTTCCCAGGAAAATGGAACTTTGGATTGGCTTCAAGATTTGTTTTCCAATCCTACATACATTGGGACTTCAGTGAACTTTTGAATACCAAGATTTCAAGGCCTATGAAACCTGTTATTCTTGCGAGAACAATGACATCTGGTTAAAGGTTTTCTGTCACTTTATGAATGGTACAGTGAAGAAACTACCTCCTTACTCGGTCTGCTTAATAAAGATAATACTTCTAGTTAGAACATAGTTTTATGGCTCTCTAATAGAGTTACCTCATTTTTTACTGAGGTCCAGTGTTCCTCATGTAATGACAATGTGAACAAAACAAAACAAAAAGTTTGCCTAATTCCCCACTAAGTAGATCAAGCACAACAGCATGTTAGAATGTTGACAGTAGAACCAAAATATCAGGGTAATGTGAGGTGAACATCAACAGCATTTATTTGGAATTCAGTAAGAAGTAATTTTCATTCCAGATTGGGTACCTTCTGCTTCTTTAGAAAACCCTGAACTAAGAGTGCTTTGAAGTATGACTATCAGAAGTACAAAATCTCTAGAAACTTCAATATGGTGTGTTTCCTACTGCTTAGATTTAGCTCAACAACATATTTAAATCTTGGCAGTTCTGGAGCCATACTTTTATATGCCTACCTGTGTGGCAATGTGGAAAATGCCAGAGCATAAAGTGTAAATGGGACAACAACCTGAAGGAAGAATACATAGAGAATTTGGCTTTGTTTTTCTCTACAGTTTCAATTTAATTTTTCTTTTTTTTTTTTTTTTCTTTATGAAAGGAATAGCTTCATAACATTCCATCTTGCATGGAAGTCTTGTAATTAAATATGGCCTATAACTAAATATGTCCTAAATTATTTATATAATATATTAATATAGAATTATAAACTCCAGAATAATATTGACTTGTCTGTAATATAATATTCAGAGAATGGCAAAGTAAACTAATAATTTGCTGGAGAAGCAAAGAAAAATTGCTGTGTTACTTTGCAGTTCTTTAATCTTACAGTTATCAGACCAAAGACACTTCAAAACAACAGATTCTACAATATTCACTTGTTTCAAGAAAATTATGACAATTGTAAACACTTCAGGTCGATGCTAAGTCCCTAAGATCATAGCTGTCCCTGCCCCTGCCCTTTTAAAAGCACCAATGTGTTTTACCTTGGTTATGCTTCATTCTTTCTTCTTCACTCCAGTAAATAAAATTACTCTGTATGATTTCCTAGCATATACAATCTTAGTAGTATATAGTAGTTCCAAATCTAATTGAATCTGGCCAGGAATGTCAAAGACAACAAGAAGGGCTTCTATAAGTACATAGGTAACGAAAGGAAGCCCAAGGAAAATGTGGGCCCACTGCTCAGGGTTACATGGCGCGTGGAAGAGGCTGAGGTATGAAATGCCTTCTTTGTCTCAGTCTTTACAAGTGAGACCATCCTTTAAGAATCCCAGGCCCCAAACAGTAGGACAAAAATTGGGATCAAGGAAGATGCACCCTTGGTAGAAGAGGATCAGGTCAGGCAATAGTTAAGCAAACCGGATGGGGGGCCTGATGGGATGCACCTCTAAGCGCTGAGGGATATGGTAGATGTCATTGCAAGACCACTCTCAATATTTAATTGATCACTGAGATTAGTGAAGACTGGAGGAAAGTAAATGTCATTCCTATGTTCAGGAAGGCCAAGAAGGGAGACCCAGGGAACTACAGGTCAAGCAGCTTCTCCTCAATCCCTGAAGAGGTGATAGAGCACCTGATCCTGGAAACCACTTCCAGGCACATGTATGACAAGAAAATCACTGGAAGTTATCAATATAGCTTCACCAAGGGAAGTCAAACTTGACCAACTTGATAACCTTCTCTGATGAAACCGACTGGCCTGGCAGCTGAGGAGAGAACAGTGGATATTGTTTACCTGGACTTCAGTAAGGCTTTTAATGCTTTCTCCCATAAGATCCTCATAGAAAAGTTGTTGAACTGTGGGCTGGATGAGTAGAGAGTGGGATGGCACTGCAGAGGCCACACGTGGAGTACTGTGTCCAGTTCTGGGAGTATGTCTAGTCATTACATGAGGGACATGGATATACTGGACAGAGTCCAATGAAGGGCCACAAAGATGACTAGGTGTAGAGGAATGAAGCTGGGTGTAATTACCATTGATAATCTACAACTGTGGGCTGGCTTCAGGGGCGGCGAGTTGGCCGATGTAGATAAGGTGCAGCTGTGGCTGGTTCTGATAAGGGGTTGAGAGGCAATAGAGAGAGGGCAGCTGAGGAAGAAGCAAGAGAAGAGAGAGTGGGCCCTGGATGAGATGAAGGCAGCAGAGGGACTGGCATGAAGAGTGTGCTGGTTATGAGATGGTAAAAGACCTTGTTGCAGCTTGATAGTTTGGAGAGTGCTGTGACAAGTAGGGACTGGACTATCTCTCATATGAGGAAAGGTTGAGAGAAGAGGTTTGGGGGAGGGATCTCATCAATGTATATAAATATCTGAAGCAATGGTACAAAGATGGAGCCAGGCTCTTTCCAGTGGTACTCAGTGAGAGGACAAGAGAAAAGGGCACAAACTGAAACACAGGATGTTCCATCTGAACATAGGAAAACACTTTTTTACTGTGAAAGTGACTGACTGCTGGAACAGAGTACCCAGAGAGGTTGTGGGGGCTCCATCACGGAGTTATTCAAAAGCCAGCTAGACATGGTCCTAGACAACCTGCTCTAGTTGATCCTGCTTGAGCAAAGGGGTGGACAAGATGGCCTTTAGAGGTCCTTTCCAACCTCAACCATTCTTCGATTCTGTAAGATACAGGTAGAAGGACAAATACCCATTTAGATATTCCAGAACTAAAAATCAGCAGGTGTTCACAGTGAATTGAACATGTCTGTGTTTTTCTTAATTTGGAAACTTCAAAATCATAAATATTGAATAATTTCAGAGTACCATGTGTGTGCCTTAACGTGCAGCAGCCAGCCAGTAACATTGTCAGGAAAAAAACCACCACCAAAACACAAGCCCAAACCTTGTGCGCTCTGCATGCCTCATCACGGGAATTCACAGCTCTTCCAGACTTTGCAGAAGACAGGTTAATAGAAGAATACCTCTATAATGTATTTTTCTTTCTACAGTCCTCTGGAAGTGCAGAGAGGCGTGACTCAGAACAAAGACAATAGTTCTCTTAATACTGACAAGATTGGCAACGATTTAGCTCCTCAAGGTACTTCACAAGGCTGGGGTGGCCCTTACCTTAGAGAAGGACTGAGCTGCTACAGCTTTCTATAGGAGATATATAGAAACTGTACCAACGTTACTAATGCTGAAGTGCGTTACAGGATTCTCACAGGGATTTTCCTGCCTATCCCCAAGCTCTCAGAGATCATCATGCAGCGAATTTGGACATAGCCCAAATGAGAGATGTGTAAAAGGAAGTTACAAGGTTCTTTACATAGTAATGGCCAGTTTTTCTGTTTTCCAGCATATAACTGCTGAATACTACTGCTCCTACTTTGTACAATATTTTCTTTCATAAACTTCCATTGCTCTATACATGTATTTGTGTGCATGCACATATAAACACACACACAGAGGTCTCAAATTTTGGTCAGGCTCATATTCTGAGTGATAGCATACGTGAATTTTTCCAGTGTTTGTTCATCACTTGCTGTGCTTGGAAAGAGAAGCTGACAATGAAAACACCTCCTCAACAAAAATTATTGCACCACTGCTCTTCACTTGAACAAGAAGAAAAAGATGCTGAGATCAAAAGAATAAAATAAAAGGTTAAAAGGAAATCAAACTTGAAAGAAGGAAAGAGAACAGTTAATTGGAGGGTCTGATTCAGATGTGTTCTTGCAGTGCTCCTTCCTAATTTACTATCTGCTCCTCATCTCTGCACAGCAGTCTAACAAGAATTCCACTGCCTCCTCACTTCCCCCCTGGCTGTGCCCCCTAGCTCAGACCTGCGCTCCAGTGTAACAGCATTCCCCCCGGCTTTTTTCTCCTATACTGAGCTTTGGGACCTTTATATGTTTACCATCATCCCTGTAATTCCAGGGCACAAGACTTGGATGTTGGCCCTGATGGCCTAAGGATTAGAATATTGTATAAGGCAGGTTTTTTTGACTTCAGCTCTGTGAACTCAGTGCTAACAATAGGGAGGTACTTACAAAGGCATAAACAAAGGAGACAAATCTACACAAAGAAACTGTGAAATGGAAGGGGTGGGGGGAGAGTGGAAAGAACAAATCAAGGTATTTTATAATAAGAAAAGTGCCAGCTACCTTAAAGGTCTCTAAACAAATGAGAAAACATACATAGTAAGGTTTCAGCTAGTGAATAACTTGTTAATGTATAAAATTTTAAAACAGCAGTACGTAAAGCTGTGTTTATAAAGAGAACTGTCAAGCAGAGATTTGTTTCACACAGGCTAAATTAAAATCTATATTATCACTTTGTTGAATTACTCAGAATCAGCACCATTTGCTTTCACCAATTTCAGGCTTTATAGATGCTGTATATCTACTATGAAAAGACTTCCCAGAGTGTTTGCTTTGAAAGACAGCATTGCTGTTTTTTTCAGGTGCCTCCTTTCCTTAAATAAACAAGTCAACAGGGGATGCATTCCCATTTATCCCATATCCTTCTATTTCTGCATGTTTCCAGTTGACTGCTAAGCTCCTCGGTTCCAGAGGCTGGTACACAATTAAAGCAATACATTTGAAACAACACGGAATATACTGACAAAAAGAATAAAAGATTAGATTGCTGATGCTGATTTAACTTTGTCTTCAATTATATCTTCCTTTTTTTTTTACTGCTCTCCTGTTCAGAAAGGTGTGGAGGTAATCTCCTTGACTGCCCTTGATGTCAGAGGTGCTTTATGACTCACAAAGAAGAATCTGCTGGCTGCAAGTGATGTGAATAAGTAGTGGTTTGACCTTCCTGATATCAGGTGGACTACATGAAGACAGAGTAAGCTGCATGCAACATGGTAAAAATAGATTGGAAATGTTATAAAATCTGGGATAGTGCATTATTATAATTCAGATTTCTCCCTGGGGGCCATTAGCAGTCTAACACTACCCTAGAATGTCACCTTTCCTAACTGGGTAGACACTACAGCACTGCAAAAACAAAGCGCGTAGCAGATGAATTGTTACGCGCAAAGGTTGTTAAAAGCATAGTGAATTAATTATATGGCAAAATAAATAAATGTGATTTCTGATTCTTTTGCAGCCTTTACCCCACAGTCAACTTTAAAACACCTTGCAAAAGGCGAAACGCCCCACTTCAGTCATGTCCGCTGCTGATCATTAATTGCTTCAGAAAAAGACAATATTTTAGCCGTCCTCTTTGGAGTTCAAGTATGAATGGTGAAGCAAAAGAGAGTGAAACTGAGTGAAACATGAAAAGCTTGATTTGTTAGGACCCCTGCTGTCTGAAAAGAGATCAAAGCTCAGGAGGAGGCTGTAAAACAGCCGAATGCTCTGCACAGAAACATGGCCTGTGGCAGCTGCTCTGGGCACGCTCTCACAACACAGGTGTACCTCCAAGTCTGCTCTGCCAGCTGAATCATGGGAGCAGGTTACCTCTTCTCCTTCTTCATTATTTCAACTGCAGTCACTGAGGAGATGTGGGCTCCATCCATCACAATGCACAAATTCACAGTGCGCAGATTCAGCACAGGCCTAATTAAAGCTTTTCCTTTCATTTGTGGAGATAATTAGACTTTCATCTCACCAGGAAGCTTCAGAAAGATCTATTTCTTTCTTCAATAAAAGCTACATCAAACAAAAGCAGATTTTAATCGCCTTTTCTTTGGGGCATGAGTCAATAATGAAAGATGTCATGGGTAACAAAAATCGTGTGCAAGGGGAAAAAAGGAGGGAAAAAAGCCCAAGCTATGTTCTTTAATTAACATCATGTTTGCAAACACCATTAATTTCTCTCATTAAAATGATTTTTATCTACAACTGATTGTTGATAAAACAATCGATTTGAACATCTCATCTGTTTCACTGCTATGCAGGAACCCATCTGCTATGCTGTAAAGCAGGAATCATGCAGACTGTTAAGCAACATGTGAGAACAATAAAAAATGCATATGTGTGTGTCAGGGATTTGTGAGGCTCACTGCAGGGCAAGGGCCACCATTTCTCACAACATGTATAAAAAATGACTTGGTAGCAGGCCAAAGGACAAAATGTCACAAAGATCAGAAGTGCATAAATAACAAATGAATTAATATGTGCAGGAAGAAAGGGTTCCATCTGTGTTGGGAAGCGATGCTAAATAGGCTCAGAAAAATAGGGAGATTGCAGACATATTTAACACCACATCATAAGCCGCTGTGATGTGATATTAGGTGACAAACATGCCGAGCTTGCTGCCTTTACCTTTTCCATTAGTTGTAGTAACATCAGAGCACAAGCTTCCTTGCTTATTACCTCTCTCACTGGTGCAAAGGGAGAGTATTTTGGCTCCAGGCCTGCTGCACATTATTTATTTATTTAACCATTTGACACAGTTCTTCCGTACGGATTGCCGGGTGCGCAGGCTCACAAAGAGGGTGTAGCTGATGCCTGTGGGAAGTGAAGTCTGACAAGGCTAGGGGGTGAATAACGCGCTCTTCCACCCTACGGCTGAAAGCAATCCCAAAGAACTGTTAGGCTCGTATCATTAAGACATTTAGTGAAGAGAGAGAGAGAGGGAGACAGCTTGTTTCAGTTCCTTTTTAATGACGATAGTTGCTTTGCAGGCAGGAAACTGGTTTTAGTTTTGGAATCAACACTTGCAGTAAGGATGCACTGTGGCAGCGTGGAGCCCTGTGTCAGTCTGCTTGATTTATATATATATATATATATATATAATAGGATAAAGTGTTGTGATTCATCAGAATCCGGCTGAACTTCCTCTAATGGCAAAACATCATCAAACCAAAAGACTAAAGGATTAAATCTTGCATTCCTGAGCACTCCGCTGTTGTGATCTGCCCGGGAAACTGAGGAAATGTTTAATGGAGAAAAGGTTTAATGGAAACTTTTTACAAAATCTACAAACACCTCTAAGTCTCACAATGTTGGGGCTTGATTCATAGCGTCTTTAAGCTGTTAGTTCTGGCATATGGCAGTTGTTTGGGAAAGTAAAGTTTGTAGGAGCTTGACAGACATTTCTTCTTGATGCATGGAGCCAGTAAGATCCCTGGTGAGTATCCAGATTCTAGCAGAGCTGCACATGGCTGTTCTTGGGACTGTAAGAGATGCAAGTTTTTCCTATTTGGGTCCCTCTTTCTCTAGTTCATTCAGTCACTTAAAAATAAAAAATGCAAGCTTCTTCTGTGTATCCTACTCTCTTAAGCAGAAGATTTCATGCCAATCCACTCCCTCCCCCCAATAACTGAGGACTGGTTTTATTTTAAATTCAGACAAAAACATATGTACATTGCACGGAGTTTATCTATTCTGCTAGGATCTAGCAGTTCAATGTGCTGAAAAATCTCATACAGCTCAAACTAAAAAGTTTGAGGATTTTCTCAATTCTTCGTGAAATTTAAAAAGAAAAAGTATTTTGGACTTGGTTATGTTTCAGTTAATTTTATCATCATTTCCCAGTATTCTGAGCCAGGATTTTCTTCCATTTATGTCTCTTTTACCATTTACCTCAACGGAAGTCTTATCTATTTTAAGTTAAGGAGCAGCGAGGGCAAAAATCCAAATAGTAAACATTGACTGAAGACTTTACTAGGAAAAATAAAATGAAAAATGGTGATGTAGAAAAAAAAAAAAAGAAAAAAAATAAACCCTGAATTTTTTGGGGGTGATATTCTTGGCTGCAAGGGAAGAGATGCCTCTTTTTTTTTTTAATTATTTTTTTTTTTTCTCTTTAACAAGCACATTGCATGCAGAAGGAATAATGACTCATGGCCACAGCTCCAAAAAACTCTACAGCACTGTAGCCCTGCCTCTGAAAAAGCATTCACAACTAAAAATTTGCCTATAATTAGTGACTTCAGAGTGCTTCTGAACTCCCTGATCAGGATATACAGGTACTTCTGATGCAGCATGTTTCATATCGGAAATTGTCCTCCCACCCACCACCAGAAAGCCAGATTATGCAATATAAATATGTAGCTTACACTTATATACAGAGGATACAGCTGATCTTCTTCAAAAGTGAAACACCCCGCGAACAGGTGAACTCAAACAGATCTTTGCTAGCTGTCTAGACGATGCGAGATACTTCAGAGATGCTTCAGAGGAAAACCCCTAAGCATATGCTAGGTTTGCTCATTATTTTGGTGTTTTACGTGATAGGACAGGGATCCTGAGGTAGCTGACCTGCCAGAGGGGAAGGAACAGATGACTAACAGAAAAGACTGTGCTCGGTTTTAAGGGCAAAACTGGAGATGTACTTCTGCCTGCCTTTAACTCGGGTAGGCTGAACTCCCCCACTGCTATCAGCTGCAGAGGAAGAGAGATGCCACTGCTACTGCTTCTTAGACTGTCAGCAAGCATAGAGCAATATTTAGTTTCCAAAGAGCCTGTCACTCTGTCAGTGGTGCAGGGACCGCGTGGGCACGCAGCTGTTGCTAATGAACAGGCAGGTTTGGAGGTGGATGGTATCCAAATGTTAAAAAAAAAAGTAGTATGAAATAATAGAATAGGTGAAAAGCTCACTTCCCCAACCCCTTCCCATCAAAACATCATCCTGCATCTCTGTGGCAAGGTGAAACGCATTTCTATTTAACAGATACATGAAATACCATACAGATAGTCCCAAGACTGGACTTTCAGATTCCTCTGCCAAGAGGAAGGAGCTTTCCCAAGGGAAGTGATAGCCATCAGTCAACTACCACAAAATTAGGCTGGAAGCACTATGAATAGATCTGTAATTGATCAAGAAAACTTATAGTAGATACTATATGTAAAAATAAGATTAATAAAGGCTTTTATTGCTTCCACTCAACTTCTGTGGGAGAACTGTTGGTGCAATCTTATGGAAGAAGGGCTCCGGAGCAGTGTCAGAGATGTTAAAAAGAAAGGGTTTTCAATGAAGTCCTAAAACAATCAAGTCATACAAACAAAAGCACCACCTGAAGTTCTCAGTATCAATTTTGAATGCCTAGATTACCTGAAATGACAGCTGCCAAATGTAAGTATTTTTCATTTAGCTGCTCTGATAGCCTTTTTGAGAAAAAAAGATTTTAGGCCTGTTTCATACCTTGAAGCTGTTAAATTTCTAATAAGAATGCTTTAAGGACAATATTTTGTTAACTCCCTGTATTGACTGTTTTGTTACTGGGTCTAATAAACCCAGTCAATTTACCACAGCCTACAAATCTTGTTTAATATATTCCTTTCCATAACAAGACAGTTCGAGCAGTGCTGCTGAGGTAGAGGGAGGTAAGGAGAGCTTCCCTTAAGATGGGCATGGGAAGGAGATCTGGCTTATGGAGAAAATAACATCTCTATCTGTGGCTACGCTGCGATGTGGGCAGCCCTGCTGAGATTAGTGTTCCTTTGGGGCTGGGGCGGGGGGGGGGCTCAGAAGCCTCCACAAAGCTGTGGATGGGGCGCTGCTCCTGTCTGGGCTGGGATCTGCTGTCTCATTCCTTGACTTGGGCAGTGAGGGAGTGAAGGAGTTCCCACACCTTTCTTTTTCTCTCCTGTTTGTGACTGCTGTTAGAAAATTAAAGCTATATAGCTGTGTTCATAAAATCTAAAGTCAACTGAGGGTTCATGTACAAATCTGAACTCATGCCATTCAAATATATATATATATATATATTTTTTTTAATATATATATATAAAAACACACAAGCATATACAGGAAAACCTGGAAACTGAAATGTATTTTTTGTTAGTAGCTTTTTCTGGAATGAACTTGAACAAGTGGCAACCTCCATTCATTACATCAAACATTAAATGTAAATACTTAGGCGAATAAAAGGCATCAGCAGGTGAAGAATAGGGAATTTGTGAATGTATATTTCATTTCAGCAACTGCAAAATATGACTATATGTTTTTTCCTGTGGCTTATGAGTGTGTGGTAAATATTTGATTTACACAATGGAAATAGCAATGATTAATATATCATAAATATCTCAAACATAAAAAGTTTTGATTGATGATCTGTCTTCCCTTTCCTACACCCACACATATGGTCTCAGAACATGCAGCCCAAACTCTGCATGTGTATCTGTGTGTGTGTATGTGTGTATATTCTGTGTGACATCATCACAAACTGGCAGTATCTGCTCACCGTTACGTAGGAGCGTGCATAACATGCAGGAACGTTTCTGAGTCAGACCAGTGTGTTTAACAAGTGGAACATTTCTAGAATTAGAAGCAGCTTCAGGATTACAATATTTTCTCTAATTTTAAACTCAAAGTACTCTTAAGTGGTTTCCTATCTCTTCTTTAAGTATGTGTCATGGGAAATGTTTAATAGATGAAATTTAAAAATATGTGATTGATGGGCCATTTATCAACTCCAGTTAAGACACAAATAGAATATCTCAGTGTTTATATGTGTGCATATATCCTGAGCTTGAGTCTTAGCCTACAAAACTTGGGTAGAAAGAAATGCAATACCTAGACAATTAGTAAAATTGATTAGTGACTTATATTACATACATAGATCTTACGATTATGTTTTTGGCACTTAAGGTGTTACGATAAATTTTCCTGAAGGCTACTATAATACTCACTTCTGTTTCATTTAAACCACTTGTAGCACATACTGGCCTGTTAACAAATGTACAAATGAAGTGGGAATGTGCCATTCTAGTTTGGTAAACTTGAACTACTGGGTAATTAAATTGCCTTTGTATGAGAGTATCAAAAAGAGTCTTTAGACATCTGTACAAGGGTGATGCCCGATAGAGTGAGTTTTTGCAGTCATATCTATTCCTAAGTAGGTTTGAGATCCAATAACTTTCTGTTGGCTTCAAAGCCAAGCAAGCAAACAAAAAAATCCCCCAAAACTGAGTTAGATTTCATTGTTTTTAGATATTTCCTGTTCACCATGTGACAATCAGATTATCTGTATGTTTATATCTCTGAGAGAGATGTTTTCAGTATGTAGCAACATTTGCCTGTACAACCGTTTTGCAAACTCTGTCCAGATTCAAATGCTATAGTATTCAGTTTTATTGCAGGAATGAAGATCTAAAACTTTAGGCAAGGTTTGTAAAGAAGGATAATATCTTATATTGGAAGAAGTGACCAAAGTTGAAAAATGAGATAAAATTTTGATCAAACATGCTTTTATTGGGAACTTGTGGATGTAACAAAATTTCATTTTCTGTCTCTGCCTTTGTCTCTCTTTCAAAATCTTGACTTACACTGCTGATCATTTAATTTCAATGGATCTCCACATGGCTCCTGAGGTCTACTTGCTTACAACAGCTTACAATACTAGTGTATCATTTAAGAAGAACAAAAAGACAAAATAATTTGTCAATTTAATTTTTCTTTCAAAATGTAATGGCCTAACGATCATAAAATCAGTTCTGCTACACTAAGACCTTAACACACTGATGATTTAGTTTTTGCTAAATAATGCTTACCCTAAATCAAGGGCTCTTCAGGTTTCCCATGCTCGCCCAGTAAGCAGGTGCACAAGAAGCCGGGAGGGAGCAGAGCCAGGACAGCTGACCTGAACTAGCCAAAGGGATATTCCATACCATAGGTTGTCATGCTCAGCATATAAACTGGGGAGAAGTGGCCAGGAGGGGCCCATTGCTGCTCTGGGGTTGGTTGGGCATCAGTCAGCAGGTCATTTGCAATTGTATTGTGCATCCCTTGTTGTTTTTTTTTCCTTTGTGTTTTATCCCTCTCTCCTTTTCATTACAATTATTATTATTAATATTACTACTACTGCTACTATTACATTTTATTTTATTTCATTATTAAATTGTTCATATCTCAACCCACAAGTTTTACCTTTTCTCTGATTCTCCTCCCCATCACACTTGGTGGTGGTTGGGTGTGGTTAGGGGGGAGATGTGAGCGAGCAGCTGTGTGGTAGTTTTGTTGCTGAATGGAATGGGGTTAACCACAACAGCCTTTCACTTAAGTTAGGCTCTATTCCTCTCAAGACAGGGCATATAAAAATAATGGGTAAATAAACTGGTATGCACTTTCTGAGATATGAATGAAAAAAAAAAGAAAGAGGAAAACTGAAACAATCAGACTTGCAGAGATAATTCTAGCAGCAAAATAAATGCCTTGAATGGACCAGGACCTCTACCAGCAAGCAGAAATCATTGGCGTATTTCCCAGATAGAGAGCTATGTACAGAAAAAAAACCAAAGAAGGGTTTAATTTTTTAATTAAGCTTAATGTTGAATGTGGACCTAGAATACAAAAACTTAATGCTGGTTTAAGAACTCTAATCAAATATAGAAGAAATGGCGTGAGCCCATTTTAAAGCTAAAATTACTTTCCCGACTGAAATCTGGAAATGAAGATGAGCTTTAGTATCCAAGTGTCAATGAAATGTAAGTGCCCACCAGATTGCTGGCCCACCCATAGATTATTAATGCACAATTAATCTACTAGGGCAACTGTAGAGTGTCATTTAGCTTCAGAGCCCATAAGTATAAAACAGCAACACACTGTGAAATTAATGGTAACACTTAAAGGTCCCATTGTTATTAATTCATTTGACATTCACTGTAATCACACTGGTCTTTAATGAATTCATTTGGCACGTGAATATTGCATGTACTTTCAAATGCACTCCAGTGCAAATCAGTGTTAATTGATGTCTTGAATTGAAATGGTTTCTCTCTCTTTCAGTTCTTTTTTTAGCCTACCACACTTTTTGTTAAGGGTCTTTCCCCCAGCACACTTTATACATGGCATATGCAAGCACAAGCTCTTATAATAATTACTATCACCATGGATGTCAATCTAACGCATAAAAGTGACCAAGGGATCATATGGTAGTGAAGCTCTGCAGTAACTTGTTCTGAGGCAATAAACTCCGAACACGATAGAACTTCAGTAACCTCTTAATGCCACATCTCCTAGGAATATTTTCAATTAAACTGCCTGTCAACATCTTTGGCTTACATGAAAAGGACTGTGGCCATTGGTTGTCATGTTACCTGCTTCAGCTTTATAGCAGCAATGTCTGTATCTGTCCTTGCTCTTCCTGCACTCAGCGACTACAGCGGCGCGTACGGAGAATGTCTGTGTTTGTGCCAATGGAACTGTCTCCTTCACTTATATATCAGCACCGCTCCCAAGAACCGTCGGGTGCTGAGAAATTCCTCTTTATGTCACATGCAAGATTGAAAACATGGGTGGTGCAACAATTCAAGCTCGGAAGCTTGTCCTAGATAAAATACTCGCAACTGGAAAATTCATCATTCCAACAAAAGGTAATACTAGTTATAATAGAGAAACTTCCTGACTTATTTCCTTAGCTATCTAGTAACAATCTTCAGATATTCTTGTTTCCACGGAAATTAAGGGAGTCTCAGGTGGGACAAAGGAGTCCCTGCTTCAAACCATTTCCTAAGATGAATCACAGAATCATTTAGGTTAGAAAGGACCTTGAAGATCATAGACTCCAACCGTTAAACTAGCACTGCCAAGTCCACCACTAAACCATGTCCCTAACCACCACATCTACACATCTTTCAAATAACTCCAGGGATGGTGACCCAACCACTCCCCTGGGCAGCCTGTCCTGATGAACTTTAAACACTTCTTATGGCCTGTGCGTAGTATAACCAGGGATCTTTCAAGTAATTTCTTTAAATTAGAGGAATACAGGACTACTATGATGTCTGGCATCACACTTCTGGGAAATTTGGTAGTCATTCCTAAAAATAGCACGCAAAACAATAAAAATCTGTATTTAGAATGCCCAGGTATAATTACTGTTAAAGGTAATATCAACAGCAATTTGTAAATACTATTCTTATATTAAAGTACAGGTAAACTAAGTCAATGCATATATAATAGGCATGTGCTTACTGGAAAATGTCTAAAATGTTTTGGTGCCACTATTTTTTGGTTGTCTCAGAGGGCTTGCATTAATTTTTGAGAGATGCAAGATTAATGTTTTCTCCGCTTCCAGACCTTCTTCTGTCTCAGGAATCAAAATCAAGGTACCCCAAATTAGTCACTTTTGAAAACTGTGACAAAAGAAACCATTTCAAGTATCCTTACTCAGGTTGAAAAACAATTGGAGAAGAGGTCCCACTCACTACTACTATCTGCTGTGCAATATACTTAAAATGCACTTCTCACATTTTCAACTAATGTTTCCCATAATAAGTTTATAATTTTTCTTTTGTATTTTAGGTGAAAGCTAAAGAACATTATTGAAATGTATACAACACCGTATACCATTTTTATGCTACTGGGTGACTCAGGGGATGCAGAATGCTGTAAAGAATTTTTGTAATTACTTCAAAGAAATAGTGTCTTACTAGACTCTCACTGCTGACATGCAAGACTTTTCTGAGATTCGATTGCCAAGGAAGGCCCAATGAATAAAACTATTTTAAGAATGGAGACAGACACATCAACAGAACCACAAATCAGGAGTGTCTGGTCATGCAGTACCGATTAAAGTTAATAAGTATTTGCCTTCCCTCAATTTCTTCGACACAGCCGGAACGATGAACATACTGTAAACGGAAATGCATGATTTCTGAACCTTCATCACTAGTCATTAATATCCTGGAGGTAAAGAATATGTCTTGAGGTCTAACTATATGTTTTTCTATTTGACATTACCTTATTTGAACAATGACTGAGTTCTGATCTTCTTCACTTCAAAACTTTCAGTCATCATTTTCTTAATGGCTTTTGAGAAAAGATCATTTTAACAAGCTAGCACTTTCCCATTGTTTAAGATCCTTCCCACCCCCCCAAAATAGACAGCCATATTTCACATCATCATTAAGCAGCAATACGTATAATTAGGTTTGTCAGACACCTTCTGTTCTCTGAAGGAGACAACTGAAATCTTAAGGGGTGTGCCAGCAAATTTTTGCCATTAACCCTTTGAAAACGGCACAGGTTTGGACATTACTATTCTCTGGGAATTTCAGTTTGCATAAACTGACTAGAGACTTGCTCAGAATTTAGCAGCTGAATCATCTGAAGACCATATAGACCAAGAATGTTGTAATCCCACATTTTAAGAGCTGGACAAGACCTTCTGTAGGGTTGGTTGCTTTTCTAACGTGTTAAGGTTGTTCTAGGACCAGGTGTGAAGTAAAATTGTCTCATTAGTTCTTGGAGAGGGAGGGAAAGAGCTAAGGAAACAGTCTGGCATAGAGAGGAATCAGAAGGACTCATTATCTCCGCATAAACCACATTGTGCCAAGTGGGCTGGATGGAGGACTACAATCCCTAATCCTGCAAGTGTTTTCACGCTGCTTCCCAACTAGCTTCTGATGCTGCCAGAATATAGGATATGTGCAGACCTGTTTTGTGTGTCCTCACCATCACTATAAATCCACATTTCCTTTGTAGCAGTGTCCTTTCTTGTCTGTCTCAAAATAGCTTTGAATTTCTTTGCCAGGGTATACGGGACATCCTTGTTACAGTGTGCAGATGGCTTGGACTCGCCTACACTGCAAACAGATGACGAATGTTGGTGCAGGCGTAAATTTGGTGTGCTAATGAGTTTGCTTAAAGTTCTTGCCTGAGTGACAGGATAATATTTCTACAATGTAGATGTGAAAAGGGTTTGGGACAGAGCAGAAGCATGCTCCAAGCATAATATATGCAACAGATGCACATCTTCAACACACAGGATGTACGGCACTCTGAAAAGGAGCAAGAGCTGTGTAATAAATAAAGTTGTGATATATAGGACTTTTGATTCATTTTGTACAAAAGATTTACTGAAATCTTTTTTACTGAAAGGATTTCTACTTTTTTTTTTTATCTTTCCTAATTAATAAATGAAAGAATGTACAAGTAAAAATACCTTGACTTCTCAGAATCTTGAGTGATCAAAATATGAACTTTCCAAAACAGGAAATCTGTACAAAATATAAAACCTTACAGATACTGACAGTTCTTAGCATCAAGAAGTAAAGCAAACATGGTACTAATATTTAAGCAATAAGGCACAGTGATACTCTCAGCCATTCTCCAAACTGAAATGGAAAGATGGTCACAGATTAATGAGATTATAAAATGAATTTAGCAAGCTTATTGTTATCTGAATGTTTATCAGAAACCTCTGAGGTTTTAAGAATTGCATAGCTTTGGGAGTGCACAATGTATTCTACATGAAAAAGATACTGGATTTGAGATCTTTGGAGAAAGGTGCATCAAGAAATTGGATTCTTCAATGGCAGAAATCTTCCAGGCTCAGCTGTTAGGAGAATCCTGCCATGCATAGACGACACTTTTCAAGTATGATTATGCTCATGAAATTTTTGCTGCTCCTTAACCTGAACCATAAAATAACCATTTTAGGGGTATGGACAGCATGCCACGCAGAGACTCAAATCAGCACAGGCACAATAAAAACTCAAAGAGTTTTCAACTTAGGTCCACTGTTTGCTTCTAATCTCTCCTTAATTAAACCTGGTAAACAACATGTATTTTGAACTGTGGAAAAACTGTTTATATAATCACAAAACGCCTAAGAAAGTTTAGGTATTTGCACTGCGTTAGCACCCAGCTTTATCAACAGCACGAAGGGCTCTACTTTATGCATATTGCACTTCCCTGTAGTTAGGTGCTGTTCCTATCCCAAAGCACTACAAATCCAAATCTGAATACAGAAAACGGGAAGGTCAAACAGCAAGAAGAAGCAAAGAGAAATAACCCCATTTATCAGATGAAAGACTAAGGCACTATGAGATAAAAAGTACTTGCTTGGAGTTATACCGTACATCTGTGGCAATACTTCACTAAAAAGTTTTCAAACAGACAGTGACAGAACATAAACCTAGTATAAATAGCAAAAAGAACCCACAGTTTTTATGTAATTAAGTACAGCATACAGTGCTGTCAAGTTTTTTTCCCATTGGAGACCAAATGAACAGTTCCAGATTTCTTCTCAGATTCGTGTAGATTTTGAACAGTGCAGTATCTTGGCAGTACAAACAACTACTAGATGCAATTAGAACACAAATGGAGAGGGAACATTTCCAAAGTAATGATGAAAATAGTCTATTCCCTGTTCAAAAATGAGTTTCCTTGAAGACAGAATTTCAATATTGTCAAACAGGACAATTTTCACGAGAGTTGACGCTGGTCTATAATGTTCAGGGCTTCTGTTACCCACTGTCATTCAGCTCTGTCTTACTGTTGCAATATCCTTGCCCTCTGCTGTAATACTATACTGATATCTAAATCTTTCTTCTTGCCTTACTCCTTACAAGCAACTTGTTCTCCTTCTTCCTATCTCTCTCCACAACCCCCATGAACGCTGAAATCCCTCTTCCCAAATACTAGAAAAGGGCACAGATTGATTTGCCAGAAAACTGGGAAAGCAGACAAAAACCACATATGAGTACAAGAAAGGTTTTTTTCTCTTGTGCACAGGAAATCCTATTATCTTTACAAAGAGTGGAAAGCCAGCCTTTCCACAGAAAGAAATACACTAATCAGAGTGTGGAAGGCAATGTGTTTCCACGCTTAATTAGCATGCATGAAGCTCTTCCCCGGCTGCCTGGCTGGCCAGGCAAGTTGCATGCGACTTGTGAACAGAATGCCTATGGCTGCACCTACCAGTGTGGATCAGGAGCCTTACACATCTGGATAGTCAGGCAAGCAGCTGGAGAATCCCGCAGCTCTCTGGCCTTGAGAACTAGAGCACGTGTGTATCTCCTCTACCGCTAGGAGAAAAACTGGTTTTCAGACTGGACCTGACCTCAAGCCGGAATAGTTTTTCTTATGGAAACAAATAAATATGTGAGGTGTACATCAGTTATCCCTAGGATCTGCAATTGTTCTGTAGTTTAGTGACCTACTTGTTCAGCTCTGCAAAATACAGGTTCCTTTCAACAGGTGAAGTGGTTATAGATGGTTCTTTAATAAAATAATAATTTCAGAAAAAATCACTTGAAGATATTAGACCTATTATGAAGCCGTTAATAGAAAAAAATTATATCCAACCAAAATAATAGTAATAAGTGTGGCAGGAGGAATATTTCAATGTTTTAATATTACCCCATGCTGTGTTAAATGATTTGCAAATAGGAAGATTACAATCTTGACCAGGGAACTAGTGACTATTCTGACTTTTGCCATAAAACAGACAGTAAAAATTAAAGTCAGACAAAGATCATCCATGACTGATAAAAAGATCCTGTTACTGTTTTCAAAAGTTTAACTAGCTTCACCTTATGCAAATCAAGTGAGACAAAGTTGAAAAGTAGGTAAACTGTAGAGTTTGTAAAAGTTATTACATACTATTTCCACCCCCACTACCTTGTACTATGTTAATTAGAAGGTATTATACAACTGAAGAGTTGGTGAAAGAACAAGAAAAAAGACCTTTTGCACAGAGCTTGGATGTTTGACATAAAGACAGTGGATAATAATAGATTACTAATTGTTTTTACACCACGTTTATTGAAAGCATATCTAGACTGTATTTTACCACTGTCCTGGGAGGAACGATTTCAGCAGTGCTTTATTGTAAAAATAAGTTCTTAGAATATCACTGTGAACTAAAAATCTTCATTAAATTTTAAATAAGACAATGTCTTTTTAGCCATTATGCCACTATAAGAGCAATGTTTGCTGGAAATTTATGGGTATATATAAATATACATATATATGTGTGTGTGTGTATATATATCTGGTGGAAATTTATGGAAAATGCAAAAGATGTTCAAGAGCAACTGACTATTATCATAAACTGTACAGCGAGCTGCTCTGCAATATTTCTTTTTTGCTATTACGCAAATTGAACTTTCAAGTGTGCTGATTCTGCCTTTGGCAGGAATGGCACAAATTTAAAAATGTAGGGTAAAGCACTCATCATTTGATCACATTTATTTCTGGTGCCATTGAAGTAGAAATCCCATGATCTTGTGGAAAGCTTTATACTATTTAACTTAATATAAGTGTTGGGGAATAATCTATTATGTTTTAAGATAGAGAAACTGTTACACTCGCCTTGTCTTTGACTTGCTGCATGCAAATAGAAGTGGAAAATTCTAGTATTAGAAAAGAAAGAAATTGCCTAATCTTAGATGAAAACTATTACAATCAAGGAATTATATATCGATGTTCTCTTAAACTACCATATCACATTTGCTTTCATTCTTCTATCACACTGATGTGTACTTTTGTGGGAGGGACTGGCAGTAGCAGAAAAGCATGTTAGATTTATTATAATGTTTGCTACTTTAATGATATTTTATGACAAAAAAATGATCCATTTACAAAGAAAAAAATCACTTTTTTCCAGTCACAGAGAAGTTCTTGAGAACTCCAACAATATGACATCAAGGGCACTTCGCTTCAGACAACAATAAGATTCTAAGTCACACACACAAAAAAAAAAAAATCCCCAAAGCTTGTGTCATAAACCTGTATATTTTTGAGGCTAGAACATGAAGGTTGCTGCAGGATAACCTATTAGAACACTTCTAAGTTGTAGAACACAAAGTATTTTTTTTAGGAAAAAAGAAAATCCCAATTTTAAATTTGCATACTTTCATTCCATGAAAAGGTTCAAATAAAACTGGACAAAAGTTTATGAAAATGTAGCTCAAATCCAAGCTGAACAGTGCTCGCATCTTGAGTGCCTGGTGATCTAAAAGCTTTGAAAACCGTAACACAGCAGTGTCCAAAAGGGCTATTTTTTCCTTATTCTTTCCACAGTTTTTACTCCTACAGCATCTAGGGTATGCAAATTAGCTGGACCATACCAAGAAATCCTCCTGGTACACCAATAATATAGGAATGGCGTAAACTACACTGTCTCACCTGTGAAAACTCAGTGTACCTTTGGTGGCTGCTCATACCTAGCCGAAATTTTACAAGAGGTTTGGGATGAGGTTCCTTGATTTTGCATATTTAATTATTTTTAATTTTCTGTAGAACACCTGCATGCATTCATCGACACATAGTGAAGCCTGTAGCTAGAGCACTCATCTGCAGTCTACATTCATTCAGCACCAGGAACAAAAGCAATAGGTGAAGGTCAACAGCAACCAACACCAGCAAACTCTGGAGTCAAAAGCGTTCATCTGGAATGAGTAGATATCTATTCAGATCTCTTCTGAGTTGGAAGAAAAGGAAATGAATTGGTTTTCCAGAATGTGAGTGAGCAACCTGATGATCAGACCTCACAGGAAAAAAAATGCACTAAACCGGAGTGCCTTCCTTTTCCTTGCTGTTTTTGTGAATGGTGTGTTACATGTTTGAAAGTCTCTCGAAAGAAACAAGGCTATTTTGTTTATGGAAGAATAAGTTGTTTTCATAGTTTCTGAGTAATTTTTAACTTCTGTTAAAAAGTACTTCTGTTTCAGTACAGATTGGTTTTATATGAAGAAAAATGGGCAGTCCTAAGCACTAAAGTCAGAGCCAGCAGGATAACGCAACGCTAAATGTCACATACCACTTTTCCTTTCAGCCTGTATTGGGCCATGATTAACCCTTCAAAACCACAGAGCATGTTGTTGTGGCATGAATTGTAGAAAGTCATGGAGAGTCATGGCATGAATCTGGCTTTTTCTGAGCTGGGAAATCACAAACATTTCTTATTCTGGTTCAAATAACCTTTTTTTCTGTCTGCCATATATAGACAAAAATTTTATCACAGATTGAACATATAACTTGAAATATGTTGACAACTTCAGAAGCATATATATAAATTTTACTTTGTGACTCTATTTATGCACTTTGTAATGACAGAATGATCTGTTGTTTCAAAACTTATTTATTGTGTACCCTAACAAAGGGATCTGTATTCACCATTCCAGTAAACCTGGAGACTGAAGAAACAAAAAATGCTTTTAAACAACCTCTTCTCTTGTCCTGAAGGCCAAACTATCGCTTCGACCATCTGCCAAATTTTGAGCACTTTTTGATTAACAAATGTTATCTCCAACTTCCAGTGTTTCCTAAAAAAGCATATTCCAGAAGTTATGGATCATCAGGACACAGAAATTCTATAGTTAAGTTATTTTTCTTGGGAATATTCACCAGATCAACCTATGGAGATTTTGGTAATGTGGCTTCTAATTTGGCAGTTTTATTCAGGAAAGCCAAAATTGGTTGAGTGTGCGGAGTCTACTGCTGCAAACTGCTAGGCATTACCCACAACATTATATAATACTTCACTATGTTTTAACTTACTAAAGGGTAAAACAAAGACAGAGTAACAAATACGGTGAGTTTCCATGTTGAAATCATACCTAACGTACTGACTAATGAAGCTGCTTTTGCTGATATACTGTGTTGGCTCATCAAAAGTAGCAAAGCTTGGCAAAAGCAGTGTAGGTGGAAGCTGCTTCTAGGACTCTTCAAATGCCTTCTGCCTAAACAAACCTCTAGAAAAAAATGTATCGCAGATGACTACTACTGGGAAAACATGGCTGAGATGTTTTAAGATGGAACTGGTGACTTTTCTGATGTTAGTCTCCATGCACATAATTCTTTAAAGTTTCACTACGTTATTTGGGTTTTACAAGTGCTGCTTCATCTTTTTATTTTGCAATTTTGCGTACCAGGTTAAAGACACAGTATCTCCTTTCCCTTCCCTGCCATTACTTCTTTTCACATGTAGCACAGTACACTTACTTGAGATGGGTTTAAATTCTTCAGTTGCTGTATTCCTTTTCCTTACTTTGGGGAAAAAAAAAAAAAAAAAAAAAAGAGGAGAAAAAAAGATGAAGACCTTTTCCTTGAAATGGCAAGATTTGAAACTAATCTGCTTGTTACAGTTGCGATTTTTACCTGCCCAAGAAACTGCACATTGACTTCTAGCTTTAAGAACTGTTTTTGATGGTGATGTATGTCACCCTGTTGTAATGCTAATTCAGGCAGAAGCCATTTATCATTTCTGAATATAGAAAGTGTTCAGTGTGACACTGTGCAGACCTATTCATAAAATGATAAAGATCAAGAGAAGCAGTGTAGCTTAGCCTATAATGACCAAGACCAGGCCCAAAACGGTGACTTTCTAGTCTTGCTTTATGACTACAGGAAACTCAATTGTTTCTGTGTATTTTGATGGCTAGCTGCTGATTAAAAGAATAAAGTAAGATTAGGTCTTATTTATTTTTACAATAAATGTTGAGGTAGGTCAATACCTGTTCTTTTGTACCTGTGGGTTTTTTATGCCTTTCTTCACCAGCAGGGAAAAAAGGCAATGATAAAATATTTTTTTTCTCCCCTCCTTACTAGAACAGAAAAAATACCCCAACAGTGTATTAGGAGATTACTCAGCTCCATGGCTTTTGTGTAAAAATCTCACATGTGAATATTACTATGTCCAGACTTACTCCTTAGTCCTAAATCCAGACTTAGGAACATGAAAATCTATGACCAGAACAACAGGGTAAAAACCCCTTAGGTTAGACACCAAACAGTATCTTGGAAATTAAGTGAAAATATTGTAAGTTTTAATAAAACACATGGAGTTTAGTTGAATTCTATTAGTCTTTCAGATATATATTGAAATTTAATTGCATACCAGGCCTTGCTCAGCACATTGGCAGCTCAGCAGAGATGTCATCCAAACAGAATTGTTAAAAGGTCTTATCATGGAGAAGTGTAGTTCCTGGAACAGGACAAAAATAGGGATTTTACATCTCTGCCAGCCTCACTGCTTCTTTTGTGTCACATTCTATGAAATCAGTTAGAAAAGTTACATGCTTCAGATTGCTACAGATTGCCTGTGAAACGGGGAAAAAAATACTAACTCTCTGTGCCTCAGTATGATACCTGCAGAAAACTTCACAGCTGTGCTGTATTAAGTTATTGCTATATTTATCTTGCTTCACTTTATTATTATAAAATATATTTCAGACCATTACTTTGCAAAAATTCTTTGTATGATCATTGTCTTGTTACCAAGTGTTAGAAAAGAGTGTAATTTTCTCTAAAGATAGGTCTTTCAGATTACCTTCCTACTCTTTTTTTTTTTTTTTTTTTTATCCCAGAAAACATACAATTTTGCAAACTATTACAGCTCTTTTTTTCATTCCTCCCGCAATAGCTCCCATAGCATCGCTGCTGACTGAGGTAGGTCCTAATGATATTTCACTGCACGCACAGCAAACAGAGAGGGACTGGAGGGAGTTTAGGCTAGCTCCTGATCTTCAGTTGCCTTCACCTTATATTATCTCTTTTTACCTACACCTCCCCTGTCCCCTGAGTGCGCAGTTCTTGGGCAGAGCAGGCAGTACCAGCAAACGCATCTGTCCTCTTGGTGTAGGAACTGAGAAGGATGTGATTGAAGAAGCAGGATTACTGGCTCAGTTTCTCAGGTCTGGAAATTCTCCAGTGCCCTAAGAAAAGGCCTTTTAAGGGCCTCCTTAAAAAAAAAAAAAAACAAACCACCATGGGATGCCAAATTTACAGGCCCTTGTTTAACATTAGTTTGGTCTCTATGTATATACAATATAGTATAGTAGTGCTTGGCTGAATGTTCTCTTCTGCTTTCTCCAAAAAGTAAAGTGTAGGGTGCAAATGGGTGATGAATTCAGGTTGATTAGGCAAATAAAAAGTAGAATCATAATTACTGAAATATGTGATGGCCTTCTAGATGATCCTCTAGGAATATAAAATTTATGACTCAATAAAAATTTGCATATTATGAGTACCTACTACAAAATACTTCATGTTTACCAGGGGCCAGAAGCACACACATAGGCAGCAAGGCGAAAAACTATAATGCCATTGTGGCTTCTGGATGGTTTACTAACCAGTAAAAGAGTGGAAAACTTATTAGCAAGGGCTTTGAGACACGTGTGTACTGACATGTTGCTGATGAATTGTAATTTGTTCCAGTGGCTATACATCATGCCAAAATGTTACCTCCAGTTTGTGACTGGGTGTCTATGCCATACCCAGCCGTGATAACAAAAATGGGGAGAAATAGGAAGAAAGGAACACCTGGTGTTACTGGTAATTCATGCTTTCTGAAAATGCAGACTTGTGGTATTGATCTACGTCGAGACATTTTATGGAACTGGAGAAATACACAATATCTGCTTACTACATCTGAGTATTTGTAAATGAAAATATAATTTTCTGTTTTTTAAATGGATGTTTACACATTTTCTGTCATATATCTCTTCAGTTATGAACACAAACATATTGGTTTTTATAGTTAGATTTTTTCTTTATCTCAGCTTGAAGAGGACACCTTCAATATATAATTTCAAATTTTATCTCCTGGGGGAAACATCTAAGAAGAAAATCTCACTGAGGTTTTTTTTATTGTTGTTTTTTTACTCTTTAAATCAATATTTTACCAATGTAGGTAGTAATTTCCAGAATACCTAGCACGGCTTTACCTGAATTTCAGGCAGGGTAGGCAATTGTTTTCATTATTGCCTTTTTCTGTTATCGTTTTCAAAGACAGAAATTAATTCATCTGTAAGGCTACATGCTCTTTTAAAAAAATAGTTCTGATCTTTATATAGGAATGTAATTTAAATTAGTACCTAATTCTCTGAAGTCCACAATTTAGGACAGCATAGAATCTACTGCAGCAACTAATTAAACACTTACTGTAAGGTTAAGTTTTTCATTAAATCAATAGGCCCCTAGTGTCAGTTACAAAGCCCTAATTACTATGCTGTAAATTTAGATTGAATTTGAATTAAGGACTGATTTCAATCTAACCACAGCATGTAAATATTGTAAATTACCAGAATTACAGTTCAATAAAATTGAATGGATTTCACTTTAGATAAACTAAATGCAAATGAGTCTATGGAAAAAAACCCACAACAACAAAAGCTGCAGAAATTTCCCAAACATCTGCACAAGAGTCTTACATGCACAGTATATAGTATACTGCTTTGGCAAAGAGCATGTTAGAGCTTCAAAATGCTGCCACCGTTTACTCTAACATGTTTTAAATATTTCATTATCTGTTCTGAAAATGAGTAAATTTAATCTCTCCCAAGTGATCAAGTAAAATGATGGCTAATGTGCCCACTTACTGTGTTGCTTTAGTTTGATGACTGTATTGTTGTGCTAAAGCACAGTATGAAATCAGGTTATCAGGTTATAACTGGCAGGGATAAAAAAAAAGCAGTGCTGGGAAACACAAAACAACCCATTTCCAAGGCATGAATCATGCACTTTGAAGATTAAAAAAAAGGTAAAAATTACAGACAATAGCACTCTAATCAAACAAGTGCAAAATTGAAAATAATTGGGAGTTTGTGGACTTTCATTCAGCTTCAAACAAGCACTGTATCCACGGGATATTAATAAAATTGGGGAAATGGGCAATATGCTAGGTTACACAGAAAAGGAAATATCAAAAAAGGCCTATATTGAGGGTCACACATACAATTATTATGAGCTTTCTACTCACCTGCTTACATTATTTCAGTATATGGAACTAAAAATTGTATTAGTCTTAAGATATCCTTAAAAAGTTAATGAAAACATTGTCTAATTTTTGACACTTTATTCTTCATTAATACAGCTAACTTAGCAGATTTATAAAAGTTGATTGAAAAATAATAAAAAAAAATAATATTGTCATGTAGGCTAAGAAAGGGCACAGATTAAGGAAATGAATGATAGTTTTTATGATTTTGTGCTTGACAGATGTGAAACATCAACTTTAAACTAGAAAAAAATGAAGGGGTAAACAATTATCCTCCTTCAAGAATAATGTCCATTATTCTAATTTCTACCAAAAAAGTAATTATGCCACCTGAATCTTTACTACAGTTATGGTTTTGTTTCTTTTTTTCAGAACACATTTTATGGGGTTTTCAATTTGTTCATGCCTTACAACATGCAGGTATATGTTGTGTGCCTGATAATATACAAGCTGACAGCACCACACTTTCTAAAACTCTTATTTCCTCCAAGTGTTGAAATTATATCTCAAACCACAGAGAAGTGTTTTAATGACTTCGTGTCATCAAGAAAGATAATAATACTTCAGCTCAGCTTCATCAGCTGAGCATGGTAGCCAAAGGTAGCAAGTAATTTACTATATTTGCCCTACGTAGACATTTCACATTAGGACAATCAGACCATTCTCTGAAATGCTCATCTCGCCCGCCCACTGGAATGTTAAATTACTGACTACGAAGGAAATGATGTTACACTGAAGTCTGAAGTTTTGCACAAGTGGGATGCATGGGCCAAGCTGCAAAAAGCCACCGAGTAGATAAGAAAAAATGACTCATGAAACATTCCAGATTAGAAAAGATGGTATCTTTATACCACCTACAGCATGTATAGTGTATTGCTATGTGTAGTAAATATGGTAGAACAGATGATGAGTATTTTTATAATTGCTCTTTTTGTCTCATAAGGAGGCCTTATCATAACAGCTTTTCACCTTCATGTTGTACCCCAGCGGGCATGACAAGATATTCCTTGCTGGGATTCTGCTCCTCTGGCTCCCATGCTTACTCCTTAAGGCTAGGAGAACCATCTCTCCTCATGGGCGCTTGCTTGTGCCGAGGGTAAGTGGAAAATATTAGTGACTGACGAAATAAATGGCTTCCTGTTCAAATTCACAGAAGTAATGCATGGCATAACTCGGATTTTACTCTCTAAACTGCAAATGACTTCACATTTCCAGTTCTGGAATTTAGGTGAAGTCAGGAACTTACAGAAATATCTGAGGCACAGTTGTTGTGTTTGAGATAATTAATTTGTGTTCTGTAAAATTTGCTTTCAATTAAAGAAGTATGGTTAAACAGTCTGATTATCTAGCAACTAATGAAATGACAATGCTATAGGTTCGTACATTGACAACTGATCGGTGTTTTAATTTAAAACAGAAGATTTTTAAAACAGTCTTATGGTGAAATGTGACACTTCTTTCAGACAGCAAATTTCATTTCAGATTTGAATCTTAGCCTTGCACAGTTTAAAGTTTAATTGCAGTTCATGATCAGCTTGTTAGCAAGTCTCAGCCTCTTGTGAAAATGCTCTGCCACTTTGCATGGTGAAGAATATATGATTTTATCCTGTCTTATGGAACAATGAAATTAAAGTGAAAATTTATTTTTGTTATTCTTCCTAAATTTATAGCTGTTTGGAATGCCAAATCTTTAATTCATCTGGTTAAAATAGAAGATCGGCTATTCAACAAACAAGTTTCAGCTCATGTCTATCCAAGTAGTATGGGAAACATATAATTGTAGTAAGTTTAGCGGTCATTAGTTTGGACCTCTGTACACACAGCCGTCAGGTCATATCGGGCATAGGCAAACATTTGTTCTCCTAAAATTATGCCCATACTTATTACCAGGAAAAAAGACTGCCTTGTGGGACGTTTGAAGTTTGCCTTTGTATGACTGTATAACATTCATAACACCTGGGTGTCAAATCACGCAATTAGACCTGTACAATCTAAAGACCATGATGACGGATTGTTTACACGTGTAGACTGCAGAACAGAAGCGTGATGTTAAAAAAGGGAATCAAAAACTGGCGACATTCTTAATGGTGTGAATTCTGGACTGAAAAATTGGGGTTTCAAAGACTTTTCTTAGCAATTTCTTTGTGGGATGCATCGCAAAATAGAATCTCAGAATAGTTCAGGTTGGAAGGGATTTCTGGAAGTCATCTAGGTCAACCCCCTACTCCAAAGTTATAACATGTTTCCCAGGGCTTTATCCAGTCCAGTTTAGAATATCTGAGGCACCCTGTTCCAGAGATTAGCCCTTACTGCCTGGTGAAACTAAATCCTTTACACCAGTTGGAACTTCATTTTACTGCTGAGTACTACCTCTTGTCCTTTTACTATGCATCTCTGAGACACATCTCCATGTTCTTCTTCACTATGATACAGTTCAAAACAGTAATTAGCTTCTCTCTTAGCTTCCTCTTCTGCAAGCTGAAGAAACACATTTTCCTCAGCTTCCTTTTGTAGATCATACTTTGTTTTTCTCCCTTGGAGCTGGGGGACAGAACTGGACACGAGTCCTGCATACAGGAGGATAATCACTTCCCTCAGCCTGCTGGTTATGCTGTTCCCCACTATGTGGTAAGTCTTCGTTGCCACAAGGGTGATAAAACTAAAAACTTTGTTATCTGAGAAGCTGTAATTAATGGTCAGTTATCTCAATGTGGAAAAAAACCTGCAAGGTAAGAGACAAGAGCTTAACCCTGCTTTGTTTCATTTATCAAGCATATGATTTTAATTACTTATAGGAATCAATCCCATAATTTTTACTGCAGAAATCCAGATTTTTTTTTTTTAGTATCCCATCATTAAATATTGAAATATCAATTGCTAACAGGTAGTTCATAATTTTTTTATTATTATTTTATTATTATAAAGTGAATTGCTCATATTCTGTGCAAAATACCTAGCTCTAAATATGAATCTTCCATGAACAGTGAGCAGATAAAACCCCAAATATTGTTGCTGAAAATACTAGACAGCATGCTTGTAATGCCTTTGGAATGCTATTTGAAAATCCATGTTTGTTTTGGTGTTTTTTATTTTTTATTTTTTTAAGAAAAAGTAAACAAGTACCTAGCAGTCTGAGACAAAGCTAGCAACAGAAATACAATTTCTGCAATGTATTTTGTAGTAACAGTTATTACAGATTTGAATTAAAATATACTTTAATATAGGCATTAATTGAGCACAGAGGCAACATGCACTGACATTCTTTTTCTGTCAGCTTTGGGTTATCTATGCATTTTAACATTTACCTTCACTGCACGCAAAATCTAGAAAAGAAAAGTGTGCATAAAAATATACGGGGCATTACTTATTTATATGTAAAACCTTTATTCTATTTTGTTATTTTAGATTAAATCCCGTTTCAATTCTATTCTCTCAGGGAAGCACTAACAGTTTGAGCTCAGCGTGAAAGCCATCAAACACTTGAGCTGAAATTTAGATTGGGCAATTTTGCCTGGTGAAGTAGAAAAGGACATGTGGAATGGCAGAGAACAGAATGGCTTATGGAAAGGCAGATGTTTTAATAACTTGTTGTCTAGTGGGAGCCTCAAACATCTAAATTTAAACACTGCAATATATTAAAGGGCGTTGCTGTCAGGGAGGCTATACTCCTTTACCATGTGAATCAGCGTGCATATTTAAAGTGTGTGCAGACTTCCATACAACATTTATTTTACAACTGAAATTAGAATTAATTGGAAAGTGTTAAAAGAGATTATGTCAGACTGCAAAATTTGGCTCAGGTCTGCATTGCAAAATGCAGCAGGGAATTTTCAGTCTAGAGTTTTGACTTGGACCCGTCTCCCTGTGTGAGTAGGCTGATTAGATACTTGAGATCTCCTGCCTACTAAGACCCTTTTTGTTTCAACATATCAATCTCCTGTTTATTCACACTGGGTTTTAAAGTATATTTATCCTTAAGCACATTGCTAGAAGTACGCAACAAATTTACCTAAGAAAATGTCCAGAGAGAAGCTAGAAACCTCCTAGGTTAATTTCTTTACCGAACCAATCTCTCAGAATGTCTGGAAATAGTGAGTTAACTCTAATTCACTCTGGCTGCATAATTTACAATCTGGCAGAATTGAGATGACTAGGGAAGAAAAATTTTATTAATAAGCTAGCTTCCCATATGTTCATAACAACTGGGTCCTATTAAAGAACAATGAAGGCCTTGTCACTTGGCTTTCGGAGATATGACACCAGTATTTGTATATTGTTTGGTGACACAGAACTCCTAATTGACGTCACCTTTCACATTTAGCATCTCATATGCTGTCTCCCTTTCCTAGAAATATCAGACTATGTTTTACTTATGGATATGAAAACATATTAGGTACATCAAGCAGAAATAGGAAATAAAAGCTATTTTAAAAATATATCTAATACTGAGGGCTTCATTTACGGTCTATCAGATACATGTATGCATTAAATAAAAAGACTGATGGAAATGTTTCTACAGATATGGTGACAAGTAAAATTGGGGGTAACATTTTATGATAGTTAATAATTTATAGAGTATACCAGAATTACTTTAAAGGTCATTGGTTTAACTATAGATTTGACTTTGTAATATTATTTCCTTGAGAGTAATTACTGTACAGACGAAATAAAAATCTGCATAAATGAAAACCAAACAAAGCCTTGCAAGCTTTGTGTCTCTGCACATTTTGAGTGACATTTTAAATTCTGTTTTAGGTAACTGCATAGAGAGAGTGCGTCAGGCTAGGTGGATTTCAGGTATGGCCATTCATGTTCTTGTACGCACAGTGGTAACAGACACAGCGTAAGAGCTTACACAGGAATCAAAAGAGAAGGACCAAAATGGCAACACCGAGCTGGAGCAAAAAAAAGAGGGCAAGACCGTAGGGGCTGAAAACTTTTGGGAGGGAACTTGTGACCAGGTTGTACAGGACTTATGTAATCTGTTAGAGACAATCCTTGAGGATTTATCTTGCTCTATCAGAAAGAAATCTGCAGAAACTGTGTATTATAAACAGACCCCTCTTACGCCTTTGTTCAACAGGACAGAGCAAACAAGGCGCTTAATGTTTCTATAAAATTTTTCTGTAAACAGATCACAATCACTTTGTGCTGCATTGCCGACAATAGGGAAAGCAGCCTAGAATCGCTGCGTACTGCTGAACAGCACACAGACAGCCGCTGAAAAAAACCTGCATCTCAAAGCTTCTCTCCTTTTTCAGACCCTCTTTTGTTGGATGGGAGTCTAGTTGGCAAGATGACTTTTAAGCCTCTTGTTTTAGGAAAAAAATCTAGCACTGCCAACCAATTAATAAAATGGAAGGAAGGAAATCTATGACAGATATTCTGCAATAATAACAACCGTAATTACAAGCACATTAAACTAGCTCTGAAATAGGTAGGACTGCATTTGGGAGCTGCTTGAATAACATCTGCCCCACTTATCCTCCATTTCAATTTAATATTCGTAGTGCTAGTGTTGCCTATATCATCAATGTCAAAAACTAAAAAGTCTTATCTTCAACTTTCATTCCAATGCTTCAAAAGAGCTTTGAATTTGCATCTTACTCTAGGGAAGATGTAGTTTAAAAACATTTTTGCCCAGCTTGCTCCATTAATTTCTGAGAAAAATGCACCTACTGCTGTGAATATGACAGTTCTCAACCTTGGTGTTTTTACAGGATGTCCCTCCCCAGGGAACGACCAACACCATTCTGACTTGCCCTGCTGGAACTGCACCTCCTGCTGGGTAATCAGCTACTGCAGCACCAAGGGAGAGACCTCAGTATGATTAACTGAACACCCCTTGCGAATGCTAAGGAAAAGGAGAACGGCAAGTTTTCTAGGGGGAAAAAGTGCTTTCAGTAATCATCTATTTTCAATTCAAGCAGCTAATTTACAGTTGCTCAATTACCAGCAGCACTTAGTATTTTATACATCTCAGTAAGCATTACCTTAAAATAATATTCATCGCAGCTATAAAATATATTTTTCTCCAAATTATTTCTGTGAGTCAAGAACAAAATTCATTTTGTAATGATTATCTGACTCAGGTAAAGCTGATTTTCTATTACTCTAGGCCAAAGCCACTGACAAGGGCACAAAAAGGATTATTTTTCAGCAGTTTTCAGCTCAGCTAAATCAGCAGATAATGCCATCTATGATGCAGAGTGATCCTGACCTAAAGCCCTCCTCATTGTTAACATTTCTCACATCTCAAATATGCCTCAATGGCAAAAAAAATATTCTACAGCCATCTTCTAAGCATCAAGAAAAAATATTCTTTCAGAATTCTTCGGATGTTATGCTTTTAGTCATTGGTCCCCAAGTCATCTCCCATCCTAAATTGCACTATCACATGAAGAAATATTTTATATAGTCTGTGGTGGTAATTTGGTGTATTACTTTATTATATGCAGACCATCAAATAAAGACTCTTTGTAATCCCATTAAAAATAGCAAAACCAAAACCAAAGCACAAAACCCAGGAGTGAAACACACGGGAAAAAACTACAGTTGCTCTGGCAAAGATCAAATAAAGCAAAAGTTCATTGTTATTGACTGCTATTCACATAAAAAGCTGTTTCTTTTCACCATCAGCAGAAAAGCATGTAGACTTTCAACTGAAAATTTCATTTATAGTTGAATATATTGTTTGAATTTTTACACCATGACATTTAAAATGAATCATTCTTTGGTGTAAGAGACTTACAGTCATTAGTTAAAAGCAAAACTAATTTTCCTTTTAGAAGCATTAATCAATCATTTAGATAATGGTTGCAATCTATCCTTTTTATACTTAAATATGTATTCAAGTAATAGGAGACCAGTGCCATGTGGCAGGGACATTCCCCATTTTGTCAAGCGTTCTCTTCAACCGAAAGCTGCATATTTTAAAATTTCACATGAATTTTGATTGTGCTATGTTATGGTGATTGTCATCAAACCCATCTGACAAACAGTGATGAACCTTACAAGTGTCTCACAGCCAAGTAAGAACTATCTTTCTGTTTTAAACATAGGGCAGCTGAGATACATAGAAGTGTAAAGAGGTTTACAAGGTATTTGGATGCTGAGCTAAAAACAGGAAACAAATCTTTCTGCAATTCTGTTGGATGATTACTCTAATAAAGATAAACTGCATAAAACCATACATTTTTAGTGTTACAGCATTTTAAAGTCATCTGATTTCTCTTTAAATGTAATTATTTATCGGAAACAAAGCTTTAGATCTTAGTACGGAGGCTTAACTGAAAAGCCCCTTTTCTCTTTGGTTGGTTATTTGTGGGAGAAGTTGGTTTTTAAATGTCATGAGCTGCTGTCACACCTTTTGTTCTTTCACTAGGCAAAACAACCTACCCATGAACATGCTCTCATTTACTCAGCAAATCTACCTGCTAATGTGACAAGACCTTTAAAATCATCAACAAGACTGGGAAATTCAGGCCTGTATGAATGTGCAACTAATTGCTAAAGTTCTAACAATAAGGAGAATTAAACTGTAACTGCGGGGTTTTTAGATCTACGTCTACAAAAAAGAATGACAACCTATAGCAAGATTACTTTGAAGAGCTGGTGAGGATTTATTTAGGAAAGAATTTTCCTCAAGTAAGAGGGTGGTGCACTAGTCACCCGTTTACAGAGGCACAGGTTTTTTTCTTGTGTTGTCATTTGTATAACACTCTGGCAGGATAAGCAGTGGTTGGCTCTACACGTGGGATATACTGTTCAAAAAAAACCCACCAAAAACAAATAGAAAATTATTCTATCAAAACATCATGATAACGGATGCTATATGGTTTAGTTCATAAAACAAATAACTGTGGAAATATTCCTCGAAGATAGGTAAGACATATATACACAATCAAAACTAACTGAGTAACATCCAAGGAGCTGCCCAATGGAAAGATTTTCACCAAATTAAAACAGATGTTGTCTTTAAACAACGTGTGACTTCACCGGAATTGGGAAGAGGTATCTTTTTAATGCACCAGGTACACTAGAAAGGGTAGGAGAGTCACTGAAGGTTTGCTGTGTTTGCTGTGGCGGGGTTCATTGAAAAGTTTCAGTGAAAAGAGACTGAGTTAAGAGTTTTAGTTATGTGGACAAGCGAGTTCCTTGCAGGGTTCTTTCTACAAATCAGTAAAACTTTGACATAGCCTCTTCCCACTCTGTTGTCTGCCATGTACTGTGTAGATACCATTTTGTCCTTCAAAAATCCTGTTTACAAGTATTTCTCTTCCACATTCCATGATACACACCCCACCCAGCCCTCCCCCCTAGACAATCGCTAGGTTGCAGCTGTCTGAGGCTAATTCCTATCACATCGACCAAAGGTACCTCATTGTTCCCTTGAACTTTGCCACCCACCTGACCCCATCTTCCTTTGACTAGCATGCCTCACTTGTTCCTCGAACTTTACCGTGTTTCCAGCTCTCTCTCCATCGTGTCTTGCTCGGTGTACAATCTAATAACTTTGGAGCCATTTAGACATTAAGTAGATACAGAAGGAAGGCAGAGGACAGGACAGAACACACCATTTCCTGCTTCTATTACAGCTGCTGAACCCAACAGATAAACTAGAGTCAGAGTCTGATACCTTGATGAGTTTCTTTTGGAGCTCAAGAATCTGGCATACCTTGATACACAACAATCCAGTCTGACTTAAAGAAGTTGCCTGTGAGATCCCGTCTCATTTATACAAGAAAATTTAATAATGAAAAGATCAGTGTAATATGCGCTAGCTGTTACATGCAAGCACATCCAGAGAAACACCACATATATAATGATAGACTCTCTAGACTGTGATAGGAACAGTACTATGTCTCATCTTCTGATATTGGATTATTAGAAACTATTTTATAAATAATTTTAATGTGAATGATAACGATAATAATCTGAAATTATAACTGACCCTGCTTTGAGCTTCATTTTGGACTAGGGCCTCCTAAGATCCCTTTCTACCTGAAATATCCTGTAATCTAAACCGGTATTTTTCATTTCCAAATTTGGCATATTCCAAAGCAGACAGTCACTCCTTTCTTTCACACTGTTAAAAAGTTCACATTTCCTCAGAGCAATAAGTACTTCATTTTACTCTACACACTTTGTGTTTGCCTTCCCCAAAATGAAAGAAATTGTTATTTTTTTCTTCCTTTCTTCTTCCTTATATTCCCCTCTCACCTTATTTACATTTGAAGTTTCTTATCTGTCTGATCTAATTCCTCAGCTCTTTTTTAGTTGCAAACTCCCTTTCACTGAGTAACTTGAGTCAATCAAAACCACATTACTAAGACCTGTTTCATCATTCTCTCCAAGTCACAATTCCTTATTGCTGATCACCACTAAAAATTCTCTTTTGGTTTTTAATTTTGGTCTTACTTGCTCTTGTTTCATTATCTGATTGTCCATTTCAATTTCACCATTTGTATCTTTGTTTCTACTGAATCCCCTATATAAAAGGCATCCTTACAGAAACAGCCCATGCACTTATTGCTGTGCAGTAAATAAAACTCCTGCTCAGAACCCACTTACTACAAAGATCATGGAAAATTAGCAGAAGAGAAAGGGCAAGCTGGGAACTGGTCACATTCTATTTGAATAATAAAAATAAGGTGGTATTTTCACAAGTTATCCTCTCTGCTGTGATCGTTGGCTCTGCCTGTTGGATGTGTTTTTAGCATGTGTTTAAGCTTTCTGGTGTATGGACTGTCTTTGATTTTGGAGAATTCACCACAAAAGAGCTCTGAAACTTACAGTGATCACTAAACACCACTGCATTACAAAACCTAACAATAACAGCATGGCTCACAAGGTGAGGAGAAGATGTTAAGATAGATGCAGGCTACATAAGCACATAGCAATTATTAGTCCTTGGAGACAAGAACGACATTTTTAGGTACAAGTAACTAACAACTATTTCATTTTAGTCATTATAAATGAGTCAGGGGAAAAAAAAAAAAAAAAAGAAAAAGGAAAAAAAGAGCCTCCTACCAAAAGAAAAAAATGAAGTATAAAGAAGTTGACAATACAGTTATAGCTAAACTTACACTCCCAAAGGGGTATACTGTAAAAGACACTGCCATATTACTGTATTTCATACAATCCTAAACAAAATTAATCAAAATTCTTTAATGCTCATATATTTGACAATTTCTGCCAAATGAATGCCTGAAAAAATCTGAGCCCCACAAATCATGATGGAAATTAAACATTCACTTTCTCCTCCTGCTAGACCTACAAACACAACATATGCTGCCACTTGTCAGTCATTTCAGGGTCAGCCAAAAGCCAGCTGACCTGCACAGAGTTCACCATTAATTTTTAAAAAGTGTTTACTGATTGTCATAAAATGGATTAAAAAAAAAAAGCATCAGTGCGCAGAT
This sequence comes from Falco naumanni, assembly GCF_017639655.2. Taxonomy (NCBI): domain Eukaryota; kingdom Metazoa; phylum Chordata; class Aves; order Falconiformes; family Falconidae; genus Falco; species Falco naumanni. Next base: position 2,957,256 of record NC_054054.1, on the reverse strand, counting down.
GGGGATAAATGTTTGCAATTAAAGTTTTGGGTTGAGATGAAAATATTCTGATAAGGTTGGATGCAGTGGCCTCTGTGGCCTTGTATCATTATATCATTTTGCCATTAAGGTGATTATCCATCTGTGAAAATGGTGAGTCACTTACCTTAAATTAGAAATACATTTCAATTTACACAAACTCCTTCATAAACTGTTTATATCCTCAATGCAACTGCTGGATGGGACTACAGGTTTGTTTTGGGGTTTTTTTGGCTCATTGATTAAATTGTTAGATAGGCAGTCTCTATTATATAGCATTTAGCATCTCAGGCAGGACTACGAACACAGGTTACTGAAAGTCAGCTGCCTTTAAAAGGGACCTTCCCTTAATCACAGATAGCATGCACAGCAGGTGCCTGCCTCCTGTCTCTATCCTACAGCTCTAATGTCACCTGTTGATCTTAAGGATAGTGATATCTGATGCCATAATTCCTTCCTGTTCTTAAGCTCTGTATAGTGCGGCTCACACTCAAGGTTAAGCGGTAAGGGTTATGTAAATGAAGGGATGGTGTCGCTATCTGTCATTGTGCTGGAGATGTCTGCAGCTGCAGCACAAATCACTGGATCAAAGTAATGACCAAGAGGGAAGAACAGCTGAGCTGATGTGACTAAGTCAGGAAAGGAAGTAAGAAAACTAATCAGGCAAAATGCAGAAAACGTTCTGAAGTAGTAGAATAAATTCCCAAGATTTCCAAAATGCTGTGGACTATACAATCAAAAAACCATAATTCCTCGCAACAGACATAGCAATAATAGACAATCGGTTATGTAGTCACACTTTATCTTTTGTGGCCTGTAAAAGTTGGGCGGGAAATGCAAATGCTTGTATTTCATATCACATACATTCATAAATTACCGATAAAGGAATGGAGAAGAAGTTCAATAAAGTACTAGAAATGGTGCAGATGGTGCCCTGCATCAGGCAGGACCTGTTATGGCTTAAGATGATTTTAATGCCCAGTTGGAAACAAGCTTTGATGTGTAAGAAAAGTTCATGGGTTGATTCATAGCAGTTTGGGAAAATGACTAGTGAAGGCCAGATCTGTGCAAGTGTTTTTACACTCAAAGCAGCCTTCTTTCTAATTTCAATATGAATTATTTTGCGTGTTACTTGATCACACTGCAGAAGCAAAAAGCATAGTGCCTGGTGTGGAAAGTAGAAGCAGAACACCAGAGATGAACCCTAAGCCAGGTGTCACTGCTGAAAACCAAGTATTTTAATTTTAACAAGTTCATAAAAATAAGATTTTAATAATTTAACGGAGAGAAATGCAATAGCCCATCTCTGCTCAAGTAATGCATTTGACTAAACAACAATTTGGAAAAATTACAGGCTTGCCTGGAGCACCTGCTTATGGAGCATATGTAAATAATTTAAAGAAGGCAAGAAAAAATTTCCAGTGACAATTTTTAAGAAAAAACAAAAGTAAATTATAAGAGTCATAAAAAAATTAACATACAGAGGAAAAAAAAAAGCCCAAACCTCTAAAGTCATTAAAATATCTTAGCACTATCTTGCTATAATAGTTGTATTTTCCTAAATAAATGGTAAATGCATTGGTGAAAAAAAAAAACACACACAAAACAAATATAAAAGTGGGCTGTTATTCTGTTTAATTATAGATAACGTTAACAATTTTATTACTGTTTTATTGCTTTTTTCTGTGGTTTATAGCTTCTTGAACTTTTCCAGTAGTTCTAGAAAATGTGACAAAACTGCTTCTAAATTGTGCTCTGCTCAAAGGAAAAATACTTCATCTGCAGTCAGACTCTGATAAGGAATACAACATACCCATAAGTAATTTCTGAACTTTCTCCTAAGTTAGATAATAATGATTTAAATTTCCTATTTTCTATCAGACCAAAAACCATCACTACACCTATGTTTTTCTCTAAATGTTAAATTTAATTGTATTTCCAATTTGCTGATACTTTGTTCAAATTTCACATATGCACTCAAGGGCTTAAAATAGACTATTCAATGCATTTTATCCAGGAAAAAAAAAATAAATATCCAGGCCACAGGGAACAATTCAGAGATAAACAAAGCACCAAATACATGAGAGGATGAAAACATAATATTGCCCTTGGAGCTTCTAGTTGGTCAGTCCCTTGATGTCTGTATCTATTTTTCTGAAGAGATCCTTACTGAGTTGGTAAAAATCCTTTAACATTTAAGTATTTTGCTTCCTTCGGGTTATATCAGTGAAAATTAAATTAGGCCTGGTGCTAGCAGTTACTCCTTCCTATCTGCCACATTGCTGTGTACTATTATATTGGAAACAGGCCAGGGGAAAAAAATATAATCAAACACAGCATCCTAATAAACATGCAGTTATCTTCCATATGGGGTTTTTTGCTACAATACAATCCTGTGTGGTACATCAGGCTTTTGTCTGTCTAGTTTTTGTGCGGAATGCTAAGAAAACATGAAGCTTTCTATAAATTCACATGACAGGTAAGGGATAAGGAAGCAAATGTACATTGGCTGCTAAACATCCCCAAGAAAAGGGTAAGCATATGGCAGCAAAGCAATATGTGGTTTCAAAAAGAGTATTTCAGGCAGAAGAAATTACTTATGCTGGGAGGTTAAGGAAGTGACTATACTTATGTTAGAACTGTGGAAACATTAAATATGAATGAAACGCAGAAATAGCTTAGGGAAAGGTAGTAACAGTCTAGAAGCAAAGGATGTGACAGAAAAGAGCTCTGGGAATGAAGAACAACGGTAATAGAAGAGACAAAGAGGTAAACTGACAGAGAGGAACATTTAGGGTTTGTAAATGAGCTCTGCCAAAAGAGAAAAGGAATGTTCACTGGAGTGGAACTGGTGAGTGACAGACAGGAAAGAAAACTTTGGGAAAGGGCAGTATAGCAATCTACACGAGAAAAAGTTTAAGAAATTCTAGAACCAAAACATTTTTTTCAGCTATACTTCAGCTTAAAAGTCTCAGAAAATTAAGAAAATTTGAATGAAAAAAAAAAAAAGAGAATTGGCTGAGTCATTAGAAAGGGAGAAGAAAAGGAATGAAACCAGAATATTACAACAATGCTTAAAGTAACTTCTTCACGTCAAAGAAAGCATTTGGATACCTGAGGAAGAAGTATGCAGTTACAAATGATCGGGTTTATCCTGCAGAAGATAAAAGGGCAATTTTGACAAAAATTGTTCTCCATTCTGCAGGACAGTAGAAACACAAAAGCAAGCTGTTTGCTGAGAAAAGTAGGAGAAAAATTCCAGAGGATAAAAATTATGGGCCATGTCCTGTGCTTAAATCAAGACTGAAAAGGTTATATCGAGCCACCAGCTGGAAGTCCCAGTTTGGTCTGTTGATGGATTCTTAGCAGCCTCAGGGCATTTCTTTCTCCTATTGCCCCTTGCAGTGATCACTATACCAGTGAAAGATTGAGCAACAAGAAGCCATCCTGGCTATGTCCCTCCTACTTAATGAGGAAGAAGCCCATAATGGTCACATACTAAAAAGACTAACACAATGAATTGTACAGCTGATGTATAGAGAGATTTCAGCATACTTTCACCATATATTGTGGAGTACCTACATGAAAATCAGACCATTTCTTACGCAGGAAATAGCATAGCTGTCATCATTTTTCTTCAACGTGGAAGTTTTTGATTTTACCATTTTCTGTTTGGGCCTTGTTTTGCATTTTTGAGCAGTTATGATCATGAACTGTCTTAAAATGCATAATAGTGTATTTAATCTCAACCACAATGAGACCAGAAAGCCAAATAGAATGCGTAAAATAAGTAATTCAAAAGGACTTGTTTTTCTAATGTAAAACAAGCTGAGTGAGTTTAAATAGTCTAAATAGTCATTACAGTCTGACTGCGATGTGTTCTTTCCTCTACACTTGCTGCAGTATTTCTTGTATTATTATAATGGTTTCTAGAGCAATAAATTACAGACACAGAACCAACTGCTGAAAAGTGTAGGCGGCTCACACAGCATGATGCAAATCACACTGTTGGATACTGTTCCTTTGTAACAACAATTCCATTAGGGTCTACGTGATTCTGCCCACCATAATGCAGTTTTCACTACACAGCACAGGGTCTGTTGAAGCAATGGCAGACAGAAGTTTCCACTGCTAAAGCCTTAATTCTGCAAACAGTTATTTTAGCGCTTGAACTTTGCGTGCCTATGTAGTATTCTAGCAACTGTTCACATATATACAGTAAGCAAATACATAGCCAAACCGAGTTACAAAAAGATATGGCCATCTGACAGCTGTTTAGCAGAAGATGATAAATAAATTGGAGGTTTCTCAATCTAATTCCTTGTGAAGTCATCAAAACATCACAACCTCCCTCCTAATAAGCACCAATTAGCAAGCAGACGTCAGTCTGGGTCACTGAATGAGGTAAAGAATAATAGTAAATGGTTATCCTCTAAACCAAATTCATTAAATTATGATAAATGATTGATTCCAAAATGCTACTCTGCCTATTCAAGCAACCCAGATCTTCATATCTGTAACTCTGTGCTAAGTAAATTTACGTGTCCATTTCACTGAGCTAAATGTAATAAAATATAAAAGGTAAAGATATGCTTTTTTGGAATGCCATTTGACTAATAGAAAAATGCTAACAAAACAGGACTCAGAATTCATGTTCTGCTCAAACTTAGTATCGTTAGGATTCATACGAAATAGAATTAGAGATGTGACAAAAATGAATGATGAATACCATGCAAAATTTGGCAGCTACATACTAATTTTGAGGAAAAGCCAAACTGACTTCACAAGTTCATCTGGAAAAGAGTTCTTTTCGAGAACATATGGCTTGCAACTGTCCATAAAACTTTTATTTTGCACTACAGAAGATGATATTTATAACATCCATCGTGTGTACATTTAAATAGCAGAGCCAGATGTAACTACCTACATCTCAGGATGTGGGAGCCGTCATAGAAATCCTTGCCTCAGGACCAGCAGGTAGCAAGGGATGCAGGGTGTTTACTGGACATGCTCCAGGGCTATCTGACACCCAGTTTCCCCTGGCACCATGTACAGGTAGTTTTCTGAGGAGGTCCAGAATTCTAGTAAACAATATTCACACTTCCTTCTCCTCCCATCCTCCAGAAATCACTTTACATTATATATATACTTCTGAGTTTTGCTTTGCAGGGGTGGTGATGGTTATATATTAAATCTTGGGCATTCTGCATAAAAGCTCTAATTAACTTAGTTCACAAAGATTACTAGGCTCTTTTGATATCACCTTTTCCATCCAGCACTGGTTCATTAATTTAGATTTAATACAAGGAAAACAGAGTTGAAAATGTGCCTTTGCGGCATTAATAATTCTTGGTTTTTTCTTTCTGTTTCACTGACAGAATTTATATGACTTTATAATAATAATAATGTTTCTACTAGTCACTTAAGTGAGTTATCATAGCAACTTCATAGTTCTGTAGCAGAATTATCTTCCATAGCATCTACAAATTGTTCATCAGTGTGCTAGGGGAAAGGAAGGGAAAATTTATAAAAGATAATTAGGACAGAAGATACAGAAATGTATATTCCAGGAAAGATTACAAACTGGGACTTCTACTTGTTATTTTCAGTCATGCAGCAGATACTCCAGACCCTTCTTTTTCTAAGCACTAATTTTATCAAGAATAACTTCCTGCTAGGTTGTCCTATTTACTAATCTTATCATAACAGGCATGATTTTTTTTAGTAGCAAGACCTGAAGATGCAAACCTCTTATAGCGATGTTTGGTGCATCCTCACTTTGTTCCTGTTTTCTGAAATTTCTGTATTACCGTTAGAGGCTTATGCTTTACCAGAGTGGAGGTAATTGCTAGAACTGGGAGGAACAAAAATTTCAGGATTATTTTCTGTATCATATGGATTACAGGTTGTGAGGTATTTGGTCTCTCTTTTGATTTTTTACTGCTTGTTGTTTAGCTTACTTATCAATTATTATGCTGTTTACCTTCTTTTAAAGACTTTGATGCAAAGCCATAAATCTACCTAGAAGATTTTATTTTTCATAAGGGAATGACAAATTTCTAAGTAGCCTTCTTAGTAACACTAAGCAATAGTAGACATGCTATAACTTGATATGGAGTACACAAAAGCTTGCTGTATTTCAGTTTAAGTCTAGCTTGTTTTGGTATTATGTAGAATACACATTTGACATGCAAAAAACAAATCCATAGAAACAGCTTGCAAAATGCTTCAAAGTGTAATTTTGAGGAATCATGTCCTTACAATTTATAACACACATAGAGTATACATTTATTTATTATCTACAATTGGTTTGTGTTAGAAAAATTTTAAAATAATTCTCAAAATCAAAAGGTTTAACAAAGGTTATGAAAGCAAATATGAGAAAACCTTCATCTGTGGCTAAGGAACATGGATATGAGTAACTGCGATCTTTGCATTTCCCCAGTACCGACCCTGCTGTGGTTCTAGTATAATTTATGGCAGGCTGCAGAGTACTCAGTTTATGCTGGCTGCTACCAGATTTCACAGGTCAGTATAGCATCCATAGATCAGAAGCACGTAAGAAATCTTTAACTTCAACCTTTGTCGGGCTGAAGGAAATACTTAAAAATACCTTCAGACTTTCGATTAGGCATTGATATATCAGGGGTGGGTGGTGGGTGAGGGGGTAGGGAGGGGTGAGGCGAACTTTCCATTGCAGTGGAAGCAGTGTACACACTTTGTCACCCAATGGGATACCTGTACAGTCCTGTAAACCGCAGCTGTTTATGACAAGACACTCTCTGCTGACAAAAAAAGCAGCCGCACTTCTGGGTTAGCTGCTCTGGTTTCACAGCCATAATGGACAAGTGATAAGGCATGAGGCATTAGCTCTGCTCTTGAGAATTTATCACTGTACTATTTCTCTGACTTACCATGTTAGCATGGTAACAATGAAAAAGAAATACAAAAGATACATTTATGTAAACACATTTAATTAATGTTTAAATGTCAATAAGCAAACAAAGTGATAGATGAATCTCTATCCTTTATTATGAATAACTTCCTCAGATATTTTCATGTTTTCTTGATTTGGATAAGACAAGAACTTCAAACTGTGTATTTAAAAGTTAATCCTTTATAAAAAAGAAAGAGAAAGGTAACAAAAAAAGTTATAATGAGAATAACCAAGGCAAGTTTTACAGGACCATGATTAATGCATGTCATTGCCACAAAGGTCTCTAAGGAAGTTTTGTTACACATCAAAATAAATAAAAAATTCCACAGGGATTCTTAGGTTATTGATGCTTAAGCTGATGTTCAATTTATTGTAAAAAATTCAGGACATCAAATATATTTTCTTAAAATAAAGAAGAAAGAAAGCATAAAAAAAAAATGAAGTGTAAAGTGTTTCATAATCCCTGAAAAGAGCACAACTGCAATCTTGAAATTATGGATTCTGTCAGATTTCTTTAAAGGGGGAAAGTGTAACAGCTTTGCTCTGTGGTATTGCAAAGTAAAATACAATTAAAATATTGCAATTTTACAAATAATTATTTCATTTAAATTAGAAAATTATGCAATGATTACTGCCAAAAGCAATGGAGACTGAACTGTAAAGACTATATTATTATTAATAAATGAGAAATGTTTCTATTTGGAATATAAACAGAGATTCCTATATACAGGTTTGTCTTTTCTCAGTCATCCAACCCCAGACAATTATAAACCAAATTTTTAAAGCAAAACACATCTGCAGGCCTATTTTTTTACTTTTTTGAAATATTATTGTCACTGATTAACACATACAATTCAAATAAAATGAAGTATCTGGGATGATAACACAACAGTTACCAGCGCTGCAGAACGAGGCAGAGCAAAAGAAAGAGAATGTAAAAAGGGGCAATTTCAATTTTCCCTGTGCTCTGAGGAATCTATGAAATTGCTACGAAAAGATATTAGAAAGACAGGAGGTGAGATGTTGACTTCCAGATGGAAACGCACAAGAAAATATTTGAGTGCTCAGCACTGACGTACAACAATCTAGAAATGGATTAACTCACCAAGACCATATGGGCAGAAAATAACATGAGTTCTGTACGCCAACATGAATGTAGTCGGGTGAGGAAAGAAACAGAAGGGTAAGAAGCACTGAAAATAACTATGACAGGGAGGTTTATAAAGCATGAGAATCACAAAAGGTCACTGGCACTGAAGGGCAGCCAGTTAAGATTTTGAAATCCCTACAGAGGGTGTGGTTGCACTCCGCAAGAGCTTAGAAAATTTGCAGTGGACAGGGTTCTTAGTAGTACTGATGAGAAATCTGTCTAATTTTTTCACAATGATCATAAATCAACAAAATAGCTAGAAGGGACTTAGAAGGCTGAAAGTTAAATACCGTAACAGGTAATGTTTAGTCAACTGGTCCGCAGTATGGAATACAGACCCCCTTATGAGAAACAAAGGCTTCTGATGCGGGATGGGGGAGGTCTGGCTCTTCAAAACAAAGCACAATACAAATCAAAGACTGAGCTGGGGGTCACCTGGGGGAAACCCAGTCTACGTGCAGGTATCTAAGGCTAGGTGATGGGGAACTGCTACGACAGGCGGTTTGAAACTTCTTTTAGAGGCTTGAAATCTCAGGGCACAGGGATATAATGAGGTTCCTCCTTCAACTTGGGATCTTGAATCTAAGAACATCTTAAAAAATTGAAGCTGTAAGTCTTTTTTTTTTCTCCCCAAAATGATGAAGAGGACAGTTCCTTCCCCCCCCCCAGTGCTATTTCAGGAGGATGCACTCCTCTTCTGTGTAATATACGTTCTTGGAAGAAAGAAGTGTGTCTGTTTATTCAGGGGAATTGCCCTGCGGACAGGGAGGAAACAGGGACTACAAAGGAGCTGACCTCTACTACCTTTATTTATATATATATTTATATATTTATTTATAGCTATTGCACAGAAAAGAAGAGTGCTGAAAGCCAAGCTTATTTGTTCCTTGCTAACTGTTTTTGGCTTTGGGCTACGAATTTAAACTTATATTTTTGCTATGTTGCTGACCCAAGGAACCTTGCCTTCCGTTCTGTGCAGTGCATAATTTTGGGATGAGATGAAGATTTTTTAATTGTGTGTTTCAATCCGGAGACAGCATGTGACATCTAGTGCCTATGAGGCTAGATGTCTATAAGAAGGCAGACCTAACCCTACAAGCTTCGCTGGACTTACTGCCTTCTTGGACTTGAATAAAACCACAGGCTCCCTAAAAATGCCTAGGAACGAGCTAGATACAAAGTTGCTCCATTGCTTTACACCAAAGCATTTATTTTTGTGCAAAGGAACATGAACTTTCGTTACTTTAAACTGTAGGCAAAATCCAGTGTATTTGGAGTTAAGGTGCCTCCAGAGTCACGCGGTAACTAGGAAAGGATTTTCAGAAATACATATTAGACACAGGGGCTTAGATTTTTTCTAATGAACATTTTGGGTCCCTTTCTCCAGACCTTGGTCTAATACTTTTAATATGGTATAGATAAGAGCTATGCCTCAGGAAGTGTTAGACAAAATTATCTATTCTCCTATTTATACCACACCCCCCTAGGATAATAATGACATCTGTCAAAGGGCTCAGTTAAGCTTGAAAACGTTTCTAAGGTCCTCACATTACCGGATACTACTCAGCAGGCATTTTTAAAAAAAATCGTAATATCTCACTTGTTTAGGAAACACATGCTTCCATAAGCTGCACATTTATAAAAATCAAAGTTTTCTATGGCTTTCGTTCCAGCTGCCTAATATCTAAGGAATTTCAATAATATAGTTAAGCTCATTTTACTCCACCTGTATAACTGGCCATTAATTTGGATCTTTTCCCTCTGCCCAAATATCTATTTTCAGGGGCATTTTGGGAAAATTCTTTCAGACTTCCATTCCTCTATTTGTCTAAAACTGGTCAACAGTTTTAATATATTCCAAGCATGAGCATGATGTAAAAAGCTAACTTAAAACTAAAAGTTACTTATTATTACTTATTGGAGGAAGCCTTGTGGGGTTTAATTCATAAAGTGGGAGCAAGTTATCCAAAATCTTGCTTTATTCAGTGTCTCCCAAGCATATCAATTAACAGTTCACTGTTAACAAAAGTGTGAAAACACACAAAGCATAAGATAATTTCAGGTGACAGATTTCTCGCTTCAGGGCTGTGCATGAAAAATTTACCAATTCTTAGGTAAGCATTTATCCTAAAAAGCACTTTCCACTGCAAAGACTATGCTGTGGCAGGAATTTTAGGTCCATGTCATGTATACATTTTATAACTTTCATCATTTTATAACATTTGATAACACCCATGGTTGTTATTTGCACCTAAACTTTGTTAAAAGTACAGCCATTTTGTTATTTAGGTCATTAAAACTTTACTTTTGTGTTATTTAGTGCAAAGAAGTAGGATTTATTATAGATACGCTGCTGTTACAGAAATTGTGTAAATTGTCATTTTGCTGTGAGATTTTTATTAGTGAGATTTTTTTGCCAATTCAAATACAGTTTTTTATTACAGAACATGTAAATTTCATCAACCCCCCTTTTTACTAACACTTATCTTGTGTCTGCTTGAACACATTATAAAATATTCCATATTTTCAATTATTTATCTTGTGCATTAAGTATTTCCTTCACTCACCTCAACCCTATATTTCTAATAGGAAATATTCTAACCTTTGAACCAGATTAAAAATGCATATGCAGTCAAGAAGAATAAATTGATATTAATTTATCCCTTACTATTTTAACAATAGCATTTATTCCACTTCTGAAAATACCAGGTGATTATTTTCACAGGGGACTCCTTTCTTCTTTAAATTTCAATTCAAAGTGAAACTGCAATTGGAAGATCAAAATATAAGCAGAAGTAGAAGACCGATCCTTTTACCGTATATTTGCAAGGACATATGTAGGCTATAGGACGGGTATACTTTGGTGAAGGGAGCCTTAGTTTTTCAAAATGCTTTAATGATTACAGGGAGCATATGCCTGGCATGTTTCTTTCTATCAATTAATTATCCATGCAAGGACCTTCCTTATGTCATGGCTGCTTAATTTCCCTAAAACCCTTTGAGAAAGGGTTTTCATTGAAAGCCTTTTGGAAATCCACGTATGCACTATCAAACAGATTAGGCTTACCCAATCAAAAGACACTTATCCACATACTTGGATTTTTTTAAAATTCAAATTTAATTAAAAGATTAAATTAGACTTGTCTAGCAACACAGTCTATTCAGTTAAAAAAAAAGAATGTATTTTGTAGTAATGATCTCTAGAACTCCTGTTTTAAATTTACAGGCATCATATTTAAAAAAAAAAAGTATTTGGTTGCACTACCAACTCTAATAGAAGTGTGAATTTAAGAATGAAACACTAGTCATCTTCTAAAAGTGACTATAAATAGCTTTTAAACTACTTCAGTATAGTGGGGGAAATCTCATCATCATTTTGGGTTGGGAAGAATAAGCTTTTAGTATGCAAATTAGTAAGAAAAAACGTTTTGAAGAAATGCATCAGGTTAGAGATGTAAATGAGGCCTAAAATGTCTCATTAGGTTTTGAATTGCCCTTTTCTTTTGTTGCAGTTTTTTTCTTTTTGTTTTCTAAGCATTATAAATCTTGTGGGCTTTGGGGATAATTTTCTTGCTTGACTAAACCAGCAAGGGCTTTTCCAATAATAAATTAGCAAATGCTTCTCCAAACTCTATTCTGCATGAAAATATATAGTGACTGGAATAGAACTATATAGTTTCATTTAGAGGATATTTCTTGGTTTTGTCCCCTAACATTTTTGATATTATTTCTAATGACGCCAGAAAATTCTGTAATTTGTTTGATATGATTAATAATTTATGTTTAAATTGAAACCCAGTATCTGAAGCTTAATACAACAAAATATACATACAATTTATCTCTACTGTGCGATATTAGAAAATTTTTAATGTGACTACTTTATTATAAAAATGGTTCTTACATAAGAAAACCATTTAGACTACTATTTTAAACAGAAATTCTTATGAAGCTAAATACATCTCTTTCAGTCCACTCATAATGTGATTTACTGTACATAATCTTTTTCTCTGTTAATTTTTCCCCAAAATACAAGTGTTTCAGTGCCAAATCCTAACGTTGACCTGAGTGTACTCTGGTATATCCCAAATCATTATTATGTTGACTTCTACTTTGAAAACTTCTAATTTTAAGCAGGGTACATTACTGAAATGATATCCTGAGGTACTTATTACTTATCCTCATTACTCAAAAGAACTGTACTTAGGACAGTTTCTAAAAAAGATATGGCATATGTATGTGTTTCCACAGTTCATACTCTGCTACACAAATCAAACTACTTTGAACTAAATGCAGAATGGTACCACAGTAGAAAATAATTATTACATTACTACAAAATAGAAATATATTTTGTGTTTCAGGGTTCTGTGAAATAGTGTTTATAAAATAGCTCTGAATAGCCTACATGACCTGACCGCAATATAATAAATTACTTGATGCATTTCTTTGCAGGGGTAAGAGATTACTAGCATTATTGCAGCTTGCAGAATCATAATGTAAGGCATATTGCTTCAACTGATTTAGTGAAGACTAAGTTTTTCTTTAAAATAATAGTGTTATGAGTCAATTGTACCAAACCTGCATTACTAACCAAAACAGTTCTGATGGTTCTAATTACTTGTTGCATTGTATCTTATTGCTATATATGTGCATTTGTACTCACAAACACACATACGTAACACATGACAGTAAATTTATCTTTCCCAAAATATTAAACCCATGCCCATCATCTCCTTAAGTAAAATCAGTCAATTTTGTGATCATTTCGGATGTTTAATGTAAATGTTATTCTTTATTTGGATAGCAGTGGTCCTTTATTTAGCAGACAGGTTGGATATTGGTGTATTTTTTTTTTCTTTAGAGGTACTAATCCTGTTTTTTCAGCAAGTGGAAACTTTCTCTTTGACATATGACACCCAGTGGATTTAAGTTTCTTTCCTTTTTTCTTCCTTTCATGCTTAGCAAATAACTTGGAGCCTTAAATGAAAAATAGATATGAGAGATTGCAGTAACTTCTATGACTCTGGCCAAGTGATAAGAAATTGAATCTTTTTTCTTTAGCTAATTGCCCACTTCCAAGGAAAATTCTTTCTCCCATGAAATCTTTGCCTGGGGACCATGGTATAGCAGGAATCTAATAAATGTGTGTACTTCTAAATCAACTATTTCAAGAATGTTTGAGTGATTCTTGAAGGATAAAATCCAATGATGGCGTAAAATTTTGCAGTTTATTGACTGAAATCTTCTGTATCACCTTTAGTTACTCTGTCTAGAGTGCCTGTGTTTGTTGCTTGGATATAATGGAATATACAATTTTAAGAATATAAATTAATCCTTTAATGGTCTTGGAGTTAGAGTTGCTAATGTGGAAACAATCAATACATACTCTCCGAGCTAGGAGAGAAGACGTAATAAGGTTATGGCCTTGCAAGCTCTAGCATTTACTTTTGTTCATAATCATATTGTAGTGCAGAGACATGAAATCTTGTCAAGTATGCTTTCAAATTTTCCTCTGATTTTTTTTTTTTTAAACTATTTGAAAAGAAATCATACATACTTTAGCCCAGGACAAGCAAAAAGATTTATATGAATAAAACTTTTCATGAGTGCAAAATCTTGCCTGAGAGTTAAATGACATTACTCTTATTTAAACATCAGCACATCTCCCAGTTATGAAAGGAAACCGAAATATATATTTACATGGAATTAATGTGGGTCCTAACCACAGAAATATTTTTCTGAATATGAATTTATAATTATTCCTTTGAAGTATTCAGTACAGACAGTGTGTTCCACAGATGGAGACCTTTCTGTTTCTTTGTAAAATCAACTGCTGTTATTAAAAAATTGCTAAATGTATTACTTTTTGTCACAATCCATTAATGGCTATTCTAAATCTTCTTACCAATAATTTTGTAGGAGTCTTTTGGTGGGTATTGCCCATACTTGTTTGCCATTTTTTTTCCTCATATTTATGAGACTTATCTAGTGAGGTCCTACAGTCTACTGAGAGCTCTTCAGCATGTTGAGATCTTGCCGGATACAATGGGAGTCAAATTCTTGCAGTACACCTGAGTAAGTGTATTGCAAGATTAAGGCTGAAAAGAATCTGCTTTGCAGTGCACATGCTTCCTATACTTGCCACCAATACCTCCTTTTATAAATTAAAATTGAGTTATATTTTATGCTTGAAGTAGAGGTTAAAAGTATAGTATACTATTCAGGGATTTGAAAAACAAATGAACATTCATTAATTGGGGAAAAGGAGTATTGATGATGGTGTTTATTATTATTATTTATTTTATATTCTATATTTTTACAAATTGAAATAATAATAGGAAGGTTTCACAATGTATCTCAAAACATCTTGAGATATAGAGATATACCTATATTTTTCCAGCAGAGTATACATGCCTTTCCCAAAGAGGATAGAGATTTAAAGCCTACGATTCCAAAGCCAGAAACCATAATATGCTTTCGGACCAGAATGTACAGACAAAGGTCTGGATGCTGCTCAGGTACAGATGTGACAGTCTAAAGGAGTCAGTGTTAGTCTGCCAAAGACCAAACACATGGCAAGTGGTTCCTTGTTCCTACAGCCATATGCAGAATGCTTTCCTCTGCCTTTTCCCATATTTCCCATTAAAAGCCTAAAATTGTCATGTGCTGCAGAGGAAGATACCGCTCCTGTAATCAAAGGAAAATATTCTTTACTGCCATTGAAGTTTACATACCTCAAAAATAGAAATAGGACAGGAAGTGGTGAGATCACGTTTACTGTGTCAACTTTAATTATGACAACTTGAATTCTGTGGTTCGTGTTAAAATATTCTCAGCTGTAGATCCTTAGCCCTGGACTTTATGTTGCCTGTACTTTCACTGAAGCCCAAACGCTCGGAACTTCAGATTGTATTAGGCATTTTCTTGCTCCATCTGTGGTTTTGGCTGACTAAAAACACACTAGGTACTCATTTCATGTTAGAGGAAGACTTCAGGACTCCTGTAATTTTTGACCAAAAGATTTATTTTTTTTTTGTAGACAACACATATGTATAGATACACCAATAAATTCAGAATTGGAGCTCACTCTGAATCTGTGGGAAATTAATCACTTTGAGTAATCACAGAGGATACAGTGAGGATGCTCAATTTTGGATAATAAGCAGCACAGACACATGTGAAAGATCCTTCAGGTTGATGCATTAATTATACTGAACATTCCTTGATGCCTGCTGTTTCAGTATTGCTGCAGAAGGATGTGAAACTGTTCACAACAATCACATTTACAGTCTTTGTTCTTGATACCACGAAGGTCTGCCGTGTTAAGTCATGTTTTTAACTTGTCAAAAGAAATCTACTTGTAGGAACACTTAGACTCACATGGCTGTCTGTCTCGTTCCAACCCATTTTTGCTACGCCCTTACTAGTATCCATAATTTTGAAGCCAAGGAGAAGGGGCAGAATGTATTTCTCTCTTGCTTCGAAATTCATCATGCCTTACTTATATTTAAAAAAACAAAATAGTACTGAACACTTCCACTACTCTCATCTGCATGTCCTTCAATTATTTTCAAATCCAAGTCTTGGTCATATAGATAGTGTCCATCATTGTGTCTTAACTGTCAAAAGCTCTACAATTTTCTTTATTTAAAAAAAAAAAAAAAAATCAACTCTTGGAAAACATTGGTTTTCATTTAAACCAATGCAATTATAGTAAATTATGTTAAGAATTAATATAGACATGAACCAGTATTTGCAGTCACACTGATTATTTGTGTAAGCTGCCTTGTTTTGATGTGGACCAGACACGTGAGTCTCTGCAGGGATTTTTTTCCACTATCACAAAATACTGTCATAAGAAACCGTTATGCAATTTGCAGTAACATTTCCATTTGAATTTAACTAACAGCCACATAAAAATACTTCAGTTTAATGACATGAAAAAATATTTACTATAGTCACTAAGGATTCTGCATTAACACAGATATTCAGGATCCTGTTCTGATTGCTCTATTCTTATCACGTTTATCTAAACTGCCATCTTCAGTCCACCAAAAACAGCAGGGCAGGACTGCCATAGGAATGTATATCTATATATGTACATACCAGCAGATCAGACTTAAGAGTATAGCTGAACAAATTTGTCTTATTTATTTATAAATTTTGAAAAATGTGTGTTACCACTAATATTGTAAGGAAACACTGTTCTTGGTATATTTGTATTAAGCCATACAGTAATTCTGGTTCCTATTTTAAAAATGCAGTCATAGCATAAGCATCAGGATGACTAAACGTATCCTTTTTTTAAATGCCCGACACAAATGGGCACGTGTCTTTTGAGATAAGCATTCCAGCTTAAATCACTGATATTATTAAGGGTGTGCTGTTTAGTAGCTTGAAGAGTCAGACAAATTATCAGAGATAGCAACTGGAGGAAGTACATGGCCAGATATGAGGTAACTGTGGTGAAGGACTATGACGAACAAATGTTAATTTGGTGAAGAAAATGTTAGCAGGGATTTTCTTGCTATGCACTCTGTTGTTTTTATTCTTTGAACTGTTAGCTTCAATTATTGTAAAGACAAACACTAGTCAAAAAAGTTATCAGTTAAAAAGAAGTAAAAAAACGGTAATTTTTTTTCTGAATGAAGATGTTGTAAAACATAAGTGCTCCATTCATTTGAAAAAAGTAAAAAAAACCCAACCACCAACCAAACAAAACAGCCCAATCTGAATGCTTTAAGGACCCAGGAGCTACAAGCAGTGGGATTTATTCCCATTTGTCTTCCCCTCTGCCTTTTTCTCAGTAGCAATACATTACCTATGCTCTAAAAACCAGCAGGAGTTCTAAGTTCAACTACAATTTTGCCCCTCGCAACACGACAAAAATGCTACCTGAACCACATCCATAACATCTCAGATAAGGTCAAGGATATTCATAGATAACAAGCTTTCTTGGAGGGGCTAGTTTGATGTCGTCTAATGTACCTGCTCAAAACAGTGAGTTTGAAACAAGATATCAAATTGATCACGAAGTCAGTAGAAGCTGGACCTCGTCAAGAAAAAGCGGTCTCTCAGGAAAAAGAGTTTGACTGTTGCATTCGTAAGCACCCCTCGCTGGCTACAGTCAGTCAAGAACTTGTCACTAGCTGTAAATGTGGCATGCTTTTACTGACACCACTTCCAGCTGGGGAAAAAAATATACTGATGGCCATTCTCAAAGGATGAGACGTTTTAAAAATACTTATAAAATAAATAAACAACACTACTAGCTTTCTGAGGTGAAGTGCCAAGTGTTTCAAAAGGGAACGCAGTGTCAGAGCATATTGCTCCTGTTTCTTTTCCTAACATTTTGACAGGCCCTGCAGAATGTAGTGATAAAACTGATATGAAGCTTTATCACAAACAATAGCACCCAAAGTCACATCAGAGGAAGCAATATCATAGTGGGATACAGATCTTAGGGAAATAAACAAGACTCTGGGCTCATTAACTGACTAGATGAGAGACTGAGACAACTATTTGGGAAAACAAAGTGTTATTAAGGTAGAATTTCCATATTCAGAGCCAAGACAGCTATTCATCTCATTCCTTAGACAGTGCAGGGACAGCAAGCACCTACAGTTCTGCTGCACTGTGTGCCCTTTGTTACTACTGGTTTACCAGAGTGGAGCATCTCAGTTCACATTTCTAAGGACCACTGTCAAGTGAGGATCTTATTTCCATGGAAAGGTGCCCTCATTGCTTGAGCTTACTCCACAAAATGGTTATGCTTTTAGCATATAAAAGAAAGGTGAAAGGAGGAAAAACTATCTAAAACAGGATTTCAGTGTTTTCCCCATAATTATTCTTGAACTTTGCTGTAGAGCCAGCATTGCAGTAGACTCAGGAGACTAGGGTAGTGTTCCAATTTTTTTTAGAACCGGCTGATACGTGAAAGTATTTCTCTGATCCTGTTTTTTTCTTTTTTTTCCTCCTTTCCTTCTTATAATGGGAAATGTTATTATTTTTTTTTTTAAAATCTGTGGTACAGTTTTATGTTTCTCCTTGAGATATGCTATCATATATAATAAGAGTAATTTTAAAAGCCCAGCAGAATATGAAGATTTGCACACAAGAACAGCAATCCCTTCTGTTTCCCAGATCCTAATTTCACATGGTTGGCAGTACTGGTAACTCTGCAAAATGGTTTCCTCACATTTGAGAGAAGCAGAGTTTCATTTTAGCACACAGAAGAACTTTTAAAATCCTTTATTCTGAAAGTGAAAACTCATTTGAGTTTGTTTTGTTTTGTTTTGTTTTGTTTTTTTTAAAAACTCAACCTTCCCCCCCTAGCTCAAAACATCCTACTTCTTTTGTACAGATCATAGTTTTCCCATAGCTGTACAAAATTTACCTGGCCAGGAAAAGATCCTTCTGGTTTTCAGCATAACCTCAGAAGACTAGAAATTGATGGCTAGTGAAAGATTTTTATGAGTATTGATTGATTCAATACTGATGGTTAGGCTGAAATCCAAATCTTCTCAGTAGCAAGACAACATGACCTCCAGAGTGGTATCAGGACTTAAGAAATTTTGCTGTTCTAACAGACTCAGTAATAGGTTTTTATTTTTAAGAAAATGGTGATCTTAACGCATGATGACCCGAATAATAAATTAATAATAAATACCCTACTTTGACTGGTGTTATATCAGTATAAAAATTATTTTTACTGATTTAAGTATAAACATAAGAGTGAAAACTAAGAAAACTTCAGTGGAACTTCCTCACAGCATCCCAAATGGAATTAAAATATAAATACGGTTATGACTACAGCCAAGCCGCTAAAATTTTCTACTGTACATAAGTTTGATGGATAGGTTGAAGAAGAAGAGACGACTCATCTTCAGTGATGAATTTTCTTAGCCTCTGGTCAAACTCTACGTGTCAACAGAAAAGGTAAAATTGCCAAGGAACATTTAATAAGACATCAGCATGTTTGTGCATACATGAACACACACACACACGTTATGCATATAATTTAATATTTGTGTGTATGTACAGGTTTATCTGTATGTGGAGAGAGAGATAAACAGGAAACCATAAGAATGTAAGTATCAGTTAATTAAGACACCTATGTGTAACCTAGGTGTTTATGATCATGCTGTTGTGATGGATAAGATCCTTTCTGGCGCTATTTATCTAAATTACAGGACCTAAAATCCATGTAACACTGGTGTGTTAGATGTGGTACAGTCACACATTATTAATCATACATTTACAGCAAATGTATAGCTTCATTGAAATCAACATAAAATTAAAACCAAGACATAGAAGTATGGCATAACTACTGATACAACTACATGCTAGGAGTCATTGTAGCACATATCAGTATACTTTTCCAAAAGTGTCTCTATAGCTTACAACTCTTAAGAACATTTTATTTGTTTTTGGTGTGAGTCAACTCCAAGAAACCAGTTTTAGTCTACGTATTTATAGCACACTTTGCTCTTCATTTAACCTTATAGTCAATATTTGGATGTGACTACAAACCCAGGAAAGAAGTTTTCTGTAGTACCTCCCAAGAGTGTACAGGGATGTCAAATGTGCTTCTTTCCCAAGCGAAGAGGCTTATATTCCTTTTCTAGGAAAGTAGTTAGGTTGAAAGGAAATGATCTTAAGAATTTACTTCCAAGAGGAGATGAAACTGTTTGGTTAAACTGGGTTTAAGTTAGGTTTGATCAAGGTTTGGAAGCTGATTGCAAGATATGTGACAAAAGACTGTATTACACTAAAATACAAATTTCCTTTTGACTATCTCATCAGCTGGCCACCAACTAATAAGAGAGGAATGTTGTACAGTATTTTACTACACTCTTAATTACAGAAGCCTTTGAATTTAAAAACAGAATGGTAAGGTTTAAAGGTCAGCTAAATCCCACAGATTTTCACGATGATGAGATTTCATGTGAATTACTGAATTTTGCAAATTCGTTTGTTACTTTGTAATAAAAAGAAAAACAAGGATAAAGAATTACTAATAGTATGTTGTGAATTTATTTTTAGCTATATTTCAATTTATGCCTTATGATGAAAGTAGGAAATTTTCAGTAGTATATGCTATAAAATTTGAGATCACACATATCCTCAGTTTAACAAACAAAATCTTTTTAATGAGGTTAAAAATGTAGAGTACAGTTTCAAAAAGTATTTTTTAATAGATTGCTATGACAATAAGCACTAATCTCTTCAGTATTTCGCTAGCGAGAAGTTGGAGGCAAATGATATTAAAAAATATACAGTTCTCACAGTAAATTAAAAAAATCACAATAGAAATCTTTTAGTAGAATTGTCAAATTGATGATCTTGGGACAGCTACTTAAATGAAGAGTCAAAACCCAACTGTTACAAAATCTTGAACATTTATAAACTTTCAGTACATCTCCTCAGTTATGGTACACCATGGAGTATGGTAACAAATACTATGACTGAAAATAGTTTTTGGCATATGAGGTAGAACTACACCTTAAATCTACAATAATTTCATTTACAGCGTAGTTGATTGGATATAGCACTTTAACATCAGTTTGGAGGTTTAAGAACTGCAAAAGCAACAACCTTCTGGGTATTTTGATCACTAGCACACAAGCATGTAACATACTTTGTGTTCAAGGGGAACCTTTATCCAGGATGTAAAGCTGGTGCTGAATTATAATCACCTTCAAAAAGACTGCAAGCCTGTGGGTATTAAGCTTTGCACTCACCGAGTTCAACGAAAAAGATTTATGCAATCTACTCTGGGACCTGACACTTATTCATACAGTAGATCTGATAAGCGCATTCTAAGACCTTGAAGTTTATTCTCATCAGAAGTTTTGCATTTAAGGACTGAACCAGTAGACCTTTTTAGTGTTGATCAAAAGTGCTTCATTACCAGCTCAAGCGCAAACACTGTACAAGCACAAAATAAAGAAACAAAAGGAAAGGGAAAGGAAAGGGGAAAAGAATTGGGAAGGGAAAACCTGATAATTATAAAAAAAAAAAAAAGAATCTTGAAAGCCTAAAAATAGTCCCTGATGTTTTAAGTAGCAGCCAAGATTTCCTTTGCTTTTGTTATCTGGAATGAGTTTGTCAGGTATGTTTGCTTTCCAGGCTCAATCTGCATAAATAACAGAAGACATCTGAATCAAAAGACAATAAACTATTTTTCTTAACGTTATGGCATCCATTGAATCAGAAAGCTAACTGAGCACAAACCAGTATTGTCCAAAAAAAAATAAACTTCAACAATATCACGTTTAAACTAAAAGAAAGAGTTTTACTGTGCATTTGCAGTTCACCGATCATCCAGACCATTAATGAAGATGTTGAATAGGACTGGAGCCAGTGTTGTCCCCTGGGCTACACCACTAGTTACTGGCCTCCAACTAGTCCTCGTGACACTGATCGCAACCCTCTGTGCTTGGCCACTCAGCCATTAAGTCCACTTGGCTGTCTGCTCATCCAGCCCACACTCCAACAGCTTCTCTATGAAAATGTTACTGGTTGCAGTGCTGAAAGCCTTGCTGAACCCAAAGTAGACAGTATCTACTGCTCTCCCCTCAGCCACCAAGCCTGTCACTTCATCACAGAAAGTTACCGAGCTGGTAATGCCTGACTTCCCCTTGTGAATTAATGCTGACTTGCAATGACATCAGCCACCCCCCTCAGCTTTACCAGTTGCATCCCATCACGGCCCATGGACTTACGTCCAGTTCACTTAAGTGTTCCCTGACTTGACACTCTTTCACCAAGGGTACATCCTCCTTGCTCCAGACTTACTCCATGGTTTTCAGCAGGGATTTCTGAAGGCAGTTTTCACTAGTAAAGGCTGAGGCAAAGGAGGCATTCAGTACCTCAGCCTTTTTCATGCTTTGTGTCACCAGCACCCCTGCCCCAGTCAGCAGCAGGCTTGTGTTTTCTACAGTCTTTTGACGCCTATGTGTCTATAGAAGCCCTTCCCATTGCGTTTGACATCCCTGAATAGATTCAACTCCAGCATGAACGATAGCTATGATGTTTCAGGTTTCATAAATTTAAATATCATAGGTATATCTATATATATAGTCCAGAATTACAGGGTTTTTTTTACCTTGTGGTCACATCACACAAGAAAAATTCTGTACAAATGTGGAGTGTTCTGATTCATCCAACTTACGCAGCTGATCATATGTGCAAGTTCCCCTGTGACCACTTTTTAGACAGGTCTGAAATATCTGTTTGGAAAGCAAAATAAATCTATTGCTATGATATGAAATGTATCATGGGAAGTTTTCACTGCTCTGAGCCATAAACTCAGGTTGCTGATTTATTTTAAGTGAAGTCTTGAGTTTTTCCACTACCTCTTAAACTGCAATTTTTCCCAGAGCAAAAGTAATTTCTCACCCCTATCTTCATGAATTCATGTTGCTTTTTATGAGAAAAGAAATTCTGTGAATAATATCAGCTAATTTTTGGTGATGGAGAGTACCATTTTTATGGTAACTCTAGCAGTGTCTAAGTGTATAGGATTTTTAAACAACTACAAAATCTCAGTCTTATATAACAATGCAAGACAGTTGCCATCAAGTTAGCTTAATATTCTTAATTCAGTCTTCAAGTTCAAATATTCATTATTTCTGTCAAGTGCTTTTTTTGAAACATACTTTTTCCCCTCTTTGATCTACAGTGCTTGTATTCTGTGCTTTATGGCTTTGATGTTTGGTGAAGGACGATAATTGTTATTGCAGGATAGACGATGGCCATTTGAAAGAAATACATTTTGATGAATAACCACTTAAATTAGTCCTATATAGTAATATGTACAGATTTATATTATATATTTGCATTTCTTAAAAAAGGTTTCATTTTTAGAGAAGGTTGCTATAGGTTAATAAAACAACCCAGCTGCTGGTCTGTAATACCTTATTTTACATTCCAGTCTGGCAGTCTGGCAGTCTGGCTGGTTTTGAGCTTTATTTGGAGTTATTTTGGGAACTAAACAACTTATATGTTTTTAGTGGCAGGCCAAAATGACCATTTTGCCACCACGGTAACATGTGGTATACCAGTATCAGTTACAAATGCCATTTAAACACAACACTTGTTCTGCTGGAAGTTGAATGGTTACAATGATAAGTAATTATCACCTTTAACCATTACTCTTGGTATGTCAGACGTATGATGTGGCAATTGCTTACTATGTTGCAATTCCTTGAGAGTGTGATTACAGAACAGTTATCAACAGTCATTTGCCATTAAATTTAAGCGTGATGCCTATGTTCTGAAAAGGGATGTCACAATTTTACATGTATCAGGTGCTTAAAATAAAATCTTAGCTGTAGAGGCCCTTAGAAAGCACCAGAAGCAACTAAACCCAGAAATTTAGGTTAACAATGAAATAATAATAATCAGAACAAATACAAAACCAGAGCAAGAACAACAGCCCCACAAATACCTACAAAAACCCCACAAAAACGCCTAAGTAAACAAAAAGTCTTGAACAACTGAAGAACAGAGGAAATAAAAGGGAAAAGGGAAAAAAAAAAACCTAAACAACCCAAAAATGGAAAGGGAAAAGCTCCACCAAAAGGAAAAAATGTGAACACGCCCCTCCCCCCCATTGCCAATCTCCACTATCGGGGGAATAAAAAATTTCTTCATTGCCAAAACACGCAAAACCGTGTTATTTTGTGTGCTTTTCTAAACATGCAAAGTGAAAACAATCATCCTTCTGACTGCTGAAGTCTCTCCTTCCTGTGCTCTTGGAGTGTAATTGTGCTCGCTAATTAACTAGACAATCTCCTCTTACATTAATTTTAGTCATACCTTGCGAATGAAATGCACATTTTAGCTATGTCTGCTTTGGTATTGCAAACTGCACGTTTGTGCAGAGATATTCAAAGACTGCATCTCCTTTGATTTCCAGAAAAGATTGCACAAAGAACAATATCGTGCATTTTCTACTGCTAAATCATTATTTGCAGCTGAAGACTTTTCCTATTTGATTATTTGATTAATTTATCTTGTTTGTGACAACAACAAAGTAAATCATGATTAGTATATATTAGGAATGAGTGATTTACAGGTTAGATAAAAGTTGCCTTTTTGCCAATCAGCATTTTGAAGCCATGATTGTTTGTGGAGATAAGGAAAACAGGATTTGCAGAGACAAGCAGAATTTTTATTCATCTTAGTGAGACTATGGCTCCAAGAGAGCCACAGAACCAACTGGACACCTCACAGTCATTAAAAATGGGAGTTCTTGTTCATTTATTCCACCCTCCACATTACCATGTTAGCATTGCACCCCTCGGAAGGCAAATGTAACTCACTAAAATGGCAGTAAAACTCAACCTTGATGATTTTCTGCCTTTTAAAAGTGTTCAATGGCTCAGAGAAGGATTATAGAAATACTATAGCTAATGAAAAGGCACAGAAAGGACACAGGGGCTGGGAATGGGGGATGGGGACATGAAGTGAGGGAGAGCAGAAAGAAAAGAAAAGAGAATAATCCCTCCTGTCTTTGGTGAGAGAGAGAACCTGTAGCTAGGAAAAAACACAGGCACTTGCATCACATGCACTTCTCTTAAGTTCTGGTAAGTACCAGTTTATTTAAGTTCTGTAATGAAGACTTAATTATATTTAAACAATATTAGGTTTTTCAAACAAACCCACTATTGAGATAACTGCATTTCTACTAGTTGCAGGCTACTAAGCAAGTCTTCAGGGAAAAATCTGTTGAATTTGAGGAGTTACACGCAAGATCCACCCCCAAAATGTCATATTCTAAATCTGGAACCTCATGTTGATATGGCCAAAGTAAACAGTTCAAAATCACTCACGCCTTAGTCCAGCTGAATACAGCCTGAAGAACTTCAGGAGTTTTCATATGAATAAGCACCCTAGCTTATTTTTCTAAAAATAGCTTTACTTTTCTCTCCTCATTGGTTTATACTAGCCTGGAAGAGCTTGCATTTGGGAGAAGCAATGAATTATTTTAAATTGAGAACTGATCACAGCCAAGAACATAACAACTTGTCTTGAATTACAATTTACTTTAGGTCATCACAAAAACCCACACCTGGCACCATTATTTAAAAGCTCAGATGATACTGAAATATAATGTTATAGTCTTAAAGCATCTAAGACGTGTTATTCTTTCTTTCCTGATTGTCCTGGTTTCACCTGGGATAGAGTTCATTTTCTTCTTGGTAGCTGGTGCAGTGTTGTGGCTTGGGTTTGGTGTGAGAACAATGTTGGTAACACTGATATTTGTAGTTGTTGCTGGGTGATGTTTATGCTAAGTCAAGGACTTTTCAGTTTCTTGGGCTCTACCATCAAGAGGGCTGGGGGGCATGGGAAATTAGGAGGGGACACGGCCAGGACAGCTGACCAGAACTAGCCAAAGGGATATTCCATACCATATAATGTCGTACTGAGCATATAATCTGGTGGAAGAAGGAAGAAGGGGAGGATTTTCGGAGTGATGGCGCTTGTCTTCCTAAATCACCATTACACATAATGGAGCCTGGCTTTCCTGGGGATGGCTGAGCACCATGAGCCTGCCCTTGGGACATGGTGAGTGAATTCCTTGGTTTGCTTTGCTTGTGTGTGCGGCTTTTGCTTTACCCATTAACCTGTCTTTATCTCAACCCACGAGTTTTCTCACTTTTATCCTTCCAATTCAATCCCCCATCCCACTGTGGGGGACGGCGAGCGAGCGGCTGCGCGGGGCTGAGTTGCCATTTGGGGTTAAACCATGACACTGGTGAAAATGAAAAAATCAACCTCTAATTGAGATCTTTGTAAGGAGGTGAAATTCATGAAGGGAGGGAAGGTGAAGGAATACCTTATATCTATTCACTCACATCCTCAGCATATGACAAGTCTTAAAAGATACTTTGATCAACAGAGAATATAACTGTGCCGTTGAAAAGGCATATTTTTCTCTTCCTGTGACTAACCATTTCTACATTAGCATCTACATCTGGTTTTTTTTTTCCTTTGCATATTACATGTCTAATTCCTTTTGTAATTAATTTGTAGCAATACAATTATATATTATATTTGTATGAAATGTACGAAAGTTACTAGCTGCATTTCAAAGTGTAAATTAATGAACCTTGAAAGAAACAAGTGGAGCCATAATGAAAAGGAAAAACAATAAGCTGATGCTTGATATTCAGAGTTCTTTAAGAAATCTGATAATATGGCAATACTATATTTTTTCTGTCTCTTTTTGAAATGGCTGCTAGTTGGGGTTAAACCACAACACCTTGGAAGCAATACTTACTAGAATTGCTACCCCAAGTACAGCTCTTGCACCACATGAAAAAGTTAAAACTATTTTGGTAAATATATTTCATTGAAACTTCAAAAATAAACTTACAAGACTGAAGCAGACATTGAACTCTTTTGTAGAGAAGAGAGAGAGAGAGAAAGGAAGCGAACGTACCTTAAGTAATCTGGTTTAAGGGAAGACAGAGCAAAGACAAGGGAAAAAAGAAATGCACATACGTGGGCACAGTCGCTGTATAGAAATGGTTTTCTGTTTTGCATCGCAACAGTGAATTGTTTTACAATTCTCTCTTAAGGTAAAAGTTCCATGGGGAGTTGTGGAGAATGTAGTCTAATTTATTTTAATGATCAGAGCAGTCAATTAAGTGCCTACGCTTACAAGAGAAGAACTTTTTATGTCTGGTCATTTTCTTAATAAAGATTTTTGTAAACATTGGACGACTGCATTTGGGAAATGTGAGTAGCCATTATGCTCTTAATGACTAGGAAATTCCATACAGGTATCATTATCATATGGCCTTCAAAATGAGACTCCTCCTTTTACTATCATGATTTTTACAAAATTCCAATGTTTTGTCCTGAATTTTGCAAACTAGATAGTCTAAATGTGTTCTAAAGTACCTGCTATCTATAGTCTCTTAAATAAAGAAAATCTATTTCTGAAGAGAGAAAAACAAAAAAAATTCTATTTTTTCATGCAAAATGTCTAAAATTGATCCATTTCTGAAGATTTGTTCATGGTTTTTCTCCATGTTTAATTGAAAGAAATCTTTGAGAATGACAATGTCTTTCAAGTGGTGTTGAATACTATGTTGAAGAAAATATAAAAGGTATAGCATCTTTTGAGAAAAACGGCACTGTGGAGATTTTGGTATTGAATTTATAAGACTGATAAAGAGCTACATGTGCTTTAAGGGCCAGATACTTAAAGATAAATTTCATATCAATAAGTTTCTGTATCTGATATTGACAGGTAGTTGACCTATCACCTACAATGGCAACAGAACAGATCTACCCAAATAAAACTAGAGACTCCTTACAGTTTATCTCTTGCGGGCACATGAGCTGCAGGATTTAAAGCAGATGATCAACAAAACCTGCGAGCCCTCACCAGCAGCCGACCTCACCAGCATTAAACAACTCAGAGCAACCTTCAGCTGGTGGAAACTCGTCACAACTATTTGTAGAAATGCTAAATATTAGTGATTGAGGATTTATAATTTACAGGCTCTCATTTGGGCATTTTCAAGACTACCCCGTTGCTTTCCTGAACACTTCTTCCATGAGCTCCTGAATCTTGTTGCTGTGCTGCTGGAAGAGGAACCCGTGCTTTAGCACTGTAGAGCAGACCTTTCTGCCTCATGAGTCTCAGAACCAAGGTGCTGACAGGTAGGGAATACCTAGGGCTTACAGAGCAGTGTTCATCCTCTTTCCCATGCCACTTGCTCTCCCACTTTTTTTGGCGATGCCTTGTCGTATCATGTCATATTCTTCTTCCCCCTTTACCTCTCAACCTAAGGTGTGCATCTGTCTTTGATGCTCCCGTTGCTCCTTTTTTTCTCTTGTTCCCATTAATGTACCCCAGTATTTGTATCTATTTAATCTGTATCTTCCTCATGTGAGTAAAATTAGCAGATGGATACATAAGTAGATATGCTAGTGGAAAATAGACCAGAATTAGCAAGATATGTTTCAGTTCTCTTATTACCCACATTTGTGTTTCTGCATAAAATTACCCTGCTTTTTGTCTTTCTATATATTATGTATTGTCCAATCCCTTAGTGTGTTACGATGCCAGTATAAAACAACATATTACATCAGAAAAATAGAACCCAAAAGCAAGATTTATCTAGGATTAACATGATGGTCAAAGCATTCACAACTGCAAATCTCCAAAATTAAGACTAAACTTTAAATACTTATTCATGCATTTAAACTACTGAAAAAAACCAAATGCATTTGAAATTACATGACAATTTGCAACTTGGATATCTACTTCATTCAGAGAATAGACAGCCATCCAATAAACCATTTGATCTTTCTCAAGCATTTATTATCTGTCCTTTGATTCAAACTGGTTGGAATAGACAACTTGTGCATGAACAATTCACAGCTGTCATAAGTTACAAGGAAATGAAACTAAAGCAACTGGAGACAACTGTAATGCTATGTGGTCTACCTATAATTAAAAACTCATCTTGACAGTAACACAAATGTGAATTAACAATGGATTCTTACCATGTTTCTCTTCTGTATGAGTCTTAAAAACAGTTCCATTTACAATGAAAACAGAAACATGTGGGAAATTATCTTTTTTTTTAGGCTGCGGAACTGAATATTCCTCTTTTTTAAATGGTGGGGGAAATTTTTCCTTTGCACACCTCCTTGTTCTCTATTGCAGAATACATTGCTCCAATGAGAGGGGCGATGTTCTGTCAAGTTAGAGAAATGTATTTCTGTGTGTGCACAAAAAAGAGTGTGATATCTCATGTTAAGAATAAATCTCAAACTAAATATCCAAATGCCTTGTGTCAGTATGGAAAAGGTTGTGAGGCTTTTTTTTAGTATCATGTCAAGTCCAAATAACTTGGTAATTTTCAGTTGACATAAATATATAAATGTGGATTATTTCTCTAAAATATACATAAAACCTATTTACTTCTGGAAGGTAGCAGTTCAACAGTTTTATAAATACTTCAAATATATAACATAATTAAGTAATTTAAAATAAAGAGTATTTTTTTTTTAATTTCCTTGAAAGAGTCTTCTTATATACGCTGAATAGTAACCGATGTAGGAGCAATAATAATTTTAAACCTAAACATGCCTATTACAAATGCACTCAGCCTCCATAAAAGAAAAATTATTCTTTGGAAAATGGATTTTACTCATTAGTGAAATTTCACTCATTAAAATTTACTCTGCAAAGCAATGATAAATCAGCAAGTTGATTTTTCTTAATGAGATATTTAACTGAACTAAAATATTGCAGCGCAACACCATTACATACTGCACCATCAAAGTAGGGAGGAATTTAATTTTTTTAAACATAATATAATAATTCAAATAAATGATTTTTTGTTATTTCAGCATTCCTTATATGCAACATTATTCAACTATATTAAAAGTAATCTAATTCATTTTTAATTGGTCCGATTCTGGGTTGTAATACAACTTTAACTCCCTGAAGTCAATGGGATGCTCAGGGTATTGCTATGCAGAAACAAATTTGTTGCATATTTGGTCATAATTATTGTAGTTGTTTATATGCAACCATACTAGTAATAAGAATATAGAAAGATGCCTGCTTGCACTGCCATTTTAAAATGTTAATGTACAAGTTATATTTTTTTTATAAAAAGCTAACAGGACAGACATTCATAGTAGTAATTTTGTCAGGTATCTTGGACATTGCTGAAAAATTAGTTTTATTCCATATGCACAAAGGAAAGAAGAACAGCAACTAGTTATGGTAGCACTGGTGATATACTTTCTAGACATAAATCAGGGAAAAATCTTGCCTTAAAGACATTATTCTGTGGTCTTTCTTCTGCATCTTACTCTGCGCTGGTAGACTGACTTGAAATGTTAGAGAAATTAAAAGTTAGGAAAGAAACACAGATAACTAAAGAGTATTTTAAGACCACACTCTTTAACAAAAAACAACTGTTGTGTCAAATAAGGCAAAAAAGGGTGTATTCCAAAAGATATCAAAAAGGCACAGG
Source organism: Falco naumanni (assembly GCF_017639655.2). Lineage (NCBI taxonomy): Eukaryota > Metazoa > Chordata > Aves > Falconiformes > Falconidae > Falco > Falco naumanni. The sequence goes on along the minus strand of NC_054054.1, from coordinate 2,927,132 downwards.
CTGCATTCAGGCACACATAGAGCAAGGGGAGCACAATGAAAGATAAGACGACATCAGGAAAGTAAATCACTAAATGGAAGGTCTCTTTTGGAAGAAAGATTTGCAAAAGAGAGCTTCTGTTTCAGTCTGGACTGAAAATCATAATGGAAAACAGATTTTATTAATGGCAAAACGTGAAGAACGGAGTGATGAGAAAGCCTTGGGAAAGACGATACCTTGAAGACTATTTAAACAACTTCAATGTATTCAAACCAGCAGACACAAATTCAGCCTTTTGTGCTAAAAAAGAACAGCATCAGCAGTATCCAAATGGTTACCAGTTACATGAAGTAACAGAAGACTAAATGGTAAATGAAGGTATGTACTGCTTGGGAAAAATAAGCAAATACAATTTAGGAATGTTAATTTGCTTCCAGTGTCTTGGAAATTGCTTGGATAATTAAACGTTTTTAAGATTGATCCAGACAAAAGTGAAAATATTGTGATACTGGTTTATGTGTTACAGATTATGCTAAAACTAATTCAATTTTTTTCTCAAGATACTTTTTTTTTCTTGTTAAATAAAATAAACCTAGAAAGGCTTGGAGTTTGATTTTGGTGATGCATGTAAGACAATCTTCCCGATGGAATTGTGTAAGTTCAAAATCAGAATCAGACGGCATAATGTCATATATCTGATACAGAAATATGCAAGTAAAAAAAAAGAAGGATGATCTGAACACATAGTAGACTAAAATCCACAGAGATTAGTGATTAAACATTTTGTTTCTAGCTAAAAAATTAGAAGTTCATGAAGCTTCTGTTTCACAGTTCTGTGCTCACTGACAGCATTGACTCTTTGCTAGCACACTGGTTCTTTCCAAGCAAAAGGTAGACACACGACACTACCTAAATTCCTGTATGATTCCAAACTGAAAGTGCTCACAGCTTCTTAGAAGAAAATAAAGACCAATGCTAAGGAAGGGCTGAAAAGAAACAAAGAAACTTCTGTAACTATGCATACTCCTGGTCACAATCATAATTGACAGATATGTGGGTCATTTAACATGTACATTTTTTTTCACTAACATATATTCAAAAAATCTGAGCCAAAACGCTGGTTGGATTACATTTTTTACTACCAACCTACAACAGATCTGACTGTCCATTCTTATAAAATGTACAGTATAGGTGCTATCTTTTTTACTATATAACATACACTTTTCAGCATTTTTTTAATCTCTCCAATGACAACATATTAAGCTTGGGCAACATGAAGAACCTTAGGCACCCCAAGAAGGATGAGGGTTGAAATTTCTGCATTTTAGTAGAAAACCAGAGTAGTTAAAATGTCCTCAGAGATACTGTGTATGCACAAAAGTGCCCAAATTCTCTGCAGCTCTGTGGTGTGCATTTATTTATACATACCTAGAGAAAACCCTCTCCAGAAGACCTCTGTGGTTAATTTGTGACTTATCATGAGTGAATTAAAAATTTAGGTCATTCTTTAAAGATCTGAAACCAGTGGACTGCTCAAAACAGAGAAAATGAACAAATTTGATGGTCACTTTTAAGGTATGTTGCAAAGACATGGACAGTGCTTCCTCATGTCCACCCCTACCCCTCTTCCTCACATCATCTACAGACAGCCTGGTGTACTAATCAAGATGTGATAGTTCTGATGTTTAATTTAGAGCCTAAAAGTTTAATCTCAAATGCGCTTTTCCGTAGCCCTGCCACTGCCATCAAAGCTGTCTACAGGTTGGGAAGTGGAATGGTGGATGGAGCCAGAAAGTAAAGACAGAAACAGGAGGAAACACGATGCTGTAGGTTAGAAGTTAGCATTGACTTCTGTAGAATGGAGGAAGGGGAACCTAAAGTTCAGGTTCTGCATCATAGGTACCCAAGTCCTTGGTTGCATCTAGTACCTTTCATTATGTCACTGAGTCCAGTTAATAATAAAGGGATATTAAATTTACTGCATCCATTGGTAAGAAACTGTTGCAGGTTTTTGATGGATTAGTAGCATCAGATAACAATATAAGTTCTTTTTACTTATTTCTTTCAACTTTCACCGTGTTGATTTTGACAGAACACCACCCTTGTTTCGTATCTAAATCACAAGAGTTCAATTATAATTAAAAGACAGGCTGTGGAAAGTCAGTATGTGGACTAAGCCATACTCAGCACAGAAGTGTCTCTACTATAGAGAACAAAGCATTGCATTTTGGAATACTATGTGTATTTAGAAGTTATGTGCTTTGGAAAAGTGACGAAGCACCTAAGGAGGCATGCCATCACAAATGCACGCTGAGCAAAATGTGCTCTCTACAGGACTAGAGAAGCCCTTTCTAGATGACTTGACTTTCCCTCATGAATTATCAAGGAATATTTCTATAGACAAACTAGTCAACCTCATTACAGAACAGAAGACAAAACAGTAAACAAAAGCAAGGAGAGCTCATGTGCTCTACTAGTCTCTTAACAATATTTACAGTCCTTAGTCTCTCTGTTCAGTTATTCATCTTGAACACTTGATTTTTCCTAGCAGTAAGTAGTCCAATCTAGAGCACATATCCATACCTTTCTATTCCTTTCATGGTTTCTCAGCATGAGTCCAAAAAAATATTTATTTATCAGTACACTGAATGTTTAACTTAATATCTAGTATGTTGTGCATCAAATGTCACCCCTAGTTACATAAAATGGAGGAAAATAGCTGAATGCTAATTGAATACTATTAGGTAAATTTATTTGAAAAAATGTTTTAGATTGAATTTTTATTTGACAAGATATCCTTTAAGGGATTTTCAATCCTTAAAATCTTATTTTCCCAGGATGTGACATTAGGTGAAACTGAATCTATGGACGGCAATCTGTCGATTTTAATGGACTGAGAAGCCCTTAATTCTGGTCCCTCTGCTTTCCTTTTCACTAGTCATGCATCTACTCAATGTTAGGATGATTGAGGTTGTCCTGCTGTAGTTTCTATCCGTTGCTTTCTGGCTAAAACCTGATTTTTTTTTTTAATTTTTTTTATTTTTTATCAGCTGTTATAGATTCAAGGAAAAAGCTGAGTTGGCATCTTCTGAGTACTTGAAGCAAAAGCAGTTCTGAGACAGGAAATTAAAGAAAATCAGTGGAAGGTTGGAAAGGCCTTCATATGTTGACCTTTTTGATAGTAAAATCAGATCTCAAGAAAAGGTGGGGTGCCAGAATTTTAATGCTATCAAATACTCAGGGTTTTTCATTTAAAAAAAAAAAAAAAGACATTTACAAATGACCATATAACTTACACATGCAGGTATTTTTGTGTCTTTGCAATGGAAATATTTTGACGCTTATTGTATATAAACAGCTAATTCCATATACATCTAAATATAACAAACCATTAGGAAATGGAAATAGAAGGTACAGTAATGTGGGAAGGAATTAGACTCCATCTGTGTACAGGAAAACTCAGATTGTTCAATGAAACCTAGTAAACTCCATTTTACATAACTACATTTTATAATCTTTTCCTATTCTGTTAGTCTCCAGCTGTCGCAATGCATGGGGTAACAGACACCTCCAGCTGTTGCTTTTGTAGTGAATTTTAATCTAAAGTGAGTATGAAGCATTCCTCTGTACCAATTAATGCAACACAAAACCACTTGAGAAGCCTTAATTTCCCTTCTGAGGCTGTTCTTGCTCACTCTCTGTGCTTCCTGGTGTATAAATTCTGTGACATCAAATCTTGCAGTTGAAATACAGACCTGGAGTGAGTGTCCTTCACCCCTCCCCTAAGTCCCTTCCTTCTTCCAAGCATTTTTATAATGTTACTTCATAATGGGTAATTCGTATTTAACCCCCCATTCATTCTGTTTCAGTGACAGAAAATGCCACCAGCCACTGCAAGGATTTGGTTTTACTTTTGCAAAATGTAAATGTGATCATTAGCCAATTATATAAAATAAACTGGGGGAGACGGGAAGGGGGCTACATCATTGTCCTGCTGTTTGCCACAGTGCATAATAAACACTAAGAACCCTTTTGTTATGCTTCCGTGTAATAAGAAAAGATGAAAGATGATAATTCTTGGAGGACTGTTTCTTGGGTTTTTTTCAACTCTTACCTGGAAAAAGCAACCCAAAGGCTAAAACGTGGACCTTACAAAACGACCATATAAAGGCCAAACGGAGGCCACATGGCAAGCTTGTGATTGATCTTGCTTGCGCTGTGAGAAAGGTCTCGTTGCTTTCAGCATATTGCTGAAACAATACAGACGTAACTTCCCATGTCAGGACTCATTCCATTACGGTACAATCATGAATACGTGTTTACAGCTTTATTTCAGACTAGGATCTGAATGAAATTGATACAGATCAAATTGCAAGACTTTTCTTAGAATGCTGTCTTGCAAAAAGAAATATATACAATGTATTACTGCAATAGAGAGAAAAAAACAGGAGTCTTCAAATACCATTTTTTGAAGCAGAACAGGTGTATTACTAAAGTCAAAGGGGCACAGCACATGTGTGCTTTTGTTCTTCAAAAAAAAAAAAAAAAACCAAAACAAACAAACCATAAAAGAAATACTTCACAGACAAAAAAAATATTTTTTTCCTGAAATTAAAACCTGTTATCTTAGGCCCTGATCCTGACTGAAATCACCAGGAGATAATCCCAATTATATCAAAGAAGCAAACGAACTAGTGCAAAAGGCAGTATTGTGCATACATTATGTTGTCTGTAATGTTCTTAAATTGCAAATAAACTCTTACTAATACATTTGCTCCTTCTATAATTTTTTTTAGCCTTACAAACAACTGTTTAAAAGCACAGAGTGCACATAACTTCTTGATTACTTTTTTGAGCAACTTTCATATGGCTCATCAAACTAGAATAAAACTCCTAGTATAAACAACTTTTATAAATGTCATTGAAATGTCTCAGATAAATAGAGTGATACTGTAGACTTCAATGATTTCTAAAGGATCCAGTCATTCCAAGGCCATCTTCTCACTATGACATGATGCATGATATTTCTGAAGCAGCAGAAAAAAAGGAAAGTATTGCCTGAGGAAGTAAAACTGAGTCACTTTTCACACAGGTATGCTATTTCATGACTGTCAGGTGGAAACTCTTCAGGATTAATGCTTTATAATTCTCATATGGCTGATGCTTTAGAACTTCAAAGTGTAGTAGAACATTTCAAATTTTCCTCAGCCCATGAGGAAAAACCTTTTCATTGAAAGTTGCTGTCAACTGGAATCTTGAATTTAATAACATACAACTGCTACACATTTTATGAAGATTAAAATTATGCACAATGTGTGCAGTTGTCCAGGTAATGTGAGTTAAAATTATGCACAATGTGTGCAGTTGTCCAGGTAATGTGAGTTTGTTTCAGCATAAAAAAAATGCCTTGTCTTAGTGCTGAAAATCACAGTTATCCCTCATATCTTTTAGTATTTCATTAGAAAACTTTTCCCAATTTTTTGTTTAAAACCAGGGTTTACTCATGTATAATTATGTCTTCTTTCACCAATAAACAGAAATATATCATTGATTGAAAAGACAAGTAATCAGAGAGCATTATGAAGAAAATTACATGAAAATCAATATCATGTTCCTGAGGAAGAAACTTAAGCACTTTGGACTTGAATTCTAATATTGGCAAGTCATGAATATAGAATTTGCCTCTGTAAAAAATAATCTGTTTGCTACAAAACCATCCCTAGTTATCTAATACTTCAAGATACAGTATATTAGCACCCTCTCTGAATCTGTGTGAAGCTGGCCCCCTTTGGCAACTAAAAGAGCTCTTTGAACCATAGAACAGATGTAATGAAAATTGGTTCCATTAAATGCAGCTGGCAAATTACAAACTGAAAAATTAATGCACCATACCAAGACTCTGGGGGCTAGAATGAATCAAGGTGTGGTTGCCAGATGCTAACAGTTCTTTTTGCTCCCATTTTACTTCAAAATAAAAAGTACAGTAGTTTATACATGTGCACTAAACCAGGAACTGTAACTGTGATTACAGTATAAATACTAAAAGTAAGTCCACAAAAACAGTAAGATCGAAAGTAACCTCCCTTACTACACTCCAAATGCGCATGCCACAGCATGGAAAATACTGAGGATAGATGAGCTTACATAGGCAAATTAATGGAAGAAAAATTGATGAGGGGCTAGTAAATTCAAACACACAACTTCTATCTCACAATTTTCCCTAAGCTATAGATTTCTGGAAGCTGAGGACAATAGTTCTGTTCTTACACTCTTTTTCTAACTACCCATGGTGGAGTGCAACTAGAACAAGATGTTTGCCCAGTAGAGCCTATGAAAAGATTATTTTGTCTTTGTTCAAAACCTGATTCAGCATAAAGGAAAGGGTGAGTATTCTCAGTTGTTGTTGCTTTTGCAAAAGACTTTAAAGAAATCTGGCTTTTAAAAAGAGAAAACTGTGCAGGCACACCAATCACTTTTTCATTTGTGTCTGAATATGTTCAAGTAGACTTATGAAACATCCTGAGAAGTCAGTGGTACACAGACGGTAACAGAGGGTACTAGAGAAAGAAAAAAATAACACTGTACACACATCACACATACAGTGGTATCAAGTCTACAGAATTGTTTCTGTCATAATCTGAAGCATCTGTCAGTCTACAAGTACTGACATTCCCTGATGTTTCTAGCCTGCTCCAGGATTATTTCTGAATTTCAAGTTGTTTGTGTGTTTTGTTTTGTTGTTTGGTTTTTTTTTTTGGTTTTTTTTTTGTTTGTTTGTTTGTTTTCTATTAAGTATTTTCAAATGGAACCTTATTGCAGTCAACACATCTGGATGTTCATGTTTATCAGGTACTGTATTGTTGCATGCATGTAAGGTATAAAAATGTCTCCAGATTTAGAAGTTAGCAAAAATGAAGGCTGATGGAACCAAATTGCTAAGTGACTTTCAAAAATTAGTATATGAAAGCCTATGGGTAACAACAATGATGTCAGGTGTAATCAAACTAAAACACCCCCTACCAAGAAGAGCGCTCACAACTTGTGGACTTCTGCAGCCCACTTTATTTCCCTGATTTCTTAGTGAGTTTTATTCTTCAGTGTGCCTGTGAACACAACTACTTATTTGCTAGTGTGCATTAATTGGTATTTTTACGTCAGTGCATTTTTACTCTACCATAAGCTCTGCCATTGGTTTTCCTGTTGATTTTTGTCTTTTCAAATGCTGCATAAAGCATGCTGCATCTCGTATGACTTAGCTATCATATGCCATGCTTCCTGGGAATAACCAGTTAGACTTAGTCAAGAGTGTGGCCAAGCAAATAATTTTTGTAAATCATCCAGCTGTTTTTGGTGGGTTTGTTTTTCATTCCCTTTTCTGACATTCCTAAGGCATGTGTTATGGTTGTTCTAACTCCGACTTTATTACTAGGAATACAGATTTTTTTAGGTTGCCTCATGTCCTTCTTCCAGACACCCCAAAACCTTTCAAAGACCAATATGTACCTGTTGTTGCCAATGGCCACCTGGCCAAACAGTCTGAATACACTACTTGCTAAATGGTGAAGCTAACATCTTCAAATGATGGATTTTTGGAATATAATACCTCATAATTTCCTAACCATTTTCCACCAGAGGCCATCATATCCAGTTTTAGTCATAATGAATTACAACTATTAATCACAATTAGAGACTTCATCAGGCATGTTTGCTGATGTACAGCTAGGTAAGAGATACATCGCTGAGTACATAGAGACACTTAAAAGCTACACACTGATTCAGTTTAGTGAGGAGTTTAACCTGTTGTTAAATCAAATCGTTATATGGAGTACAAGAAATGAAACTCATTTGGCAAACTAACTTTTGGATCTTCAAAAGCAGCCTATTAAGACTACTTTCTACATGAATTAGAAGGGAAATAATACTTTAGCAGGGGGAAAGGGAGACGAGCAAAGTGAATTCAAGCTGATTGTAATCCTATAGGATTCCTTGAGTGGTTATATTCCAAGACAGAGAGCTCCTACCTCTCAGGTATGTAACCTGAGATAAAAAGCGCGCACTAAGACTAAATTCCTGGCAACTGAATCAAAAAAGCATATGTAGTTTCTCCATGGCCATGAGGACAGAAGTCTCTTGGATGCAACTAGATTCATTGTGGTTTTCTTTATTTTTCACAAACATTTTAATTGCACCATCCATCTGGATCACTGTAAATGAATATATTGTCTGCTTTGACTAAAAATTAATCTGAAGACAATGGCACTTACCCAAGGGTATGATAAACCGAAACCCCCACATTTAAGGCACTGTTTAATAACAGCCTGGCTCCCAGATATTATCACAAGCGATTTAGAGGACATGGAAGCAGCCTAAAGTTGTTTGTGATCGGTGTTCATGCAGGATGTATCCATAATCTAACTCCACAACATCAAGTAAATCATATTGAATCAAGAGTATTCATTCATATAAATGAATTAAAAGTGTAAAGCTGGGAACTCCAATAGAAGGTGCCAGCCTCCCCCTTACTGCTTTACACTGACTGTCAAGATCATAGAATCATAGAATGCTTGAGGTTGGAAGGGACCTCTGGAGGTCATCTTGGCCAAGTGCCCTGCTCAAGCAGAGTGGATCTGAGAGGGAAAAGAGGGCATGACAGCACAGTGCACATCGACAGAGACAATAGAAATTGAAATAAACTGATTTGAGAAAGAGGACACACAATACAGAATGTGGTTTATAAATGGGATTGAAATAGTGTTTTAGCAAACATAGTCAACAGAACAGCTTCCATTATATGGAACCTAACAATCTAGGTTATACAAAGTAATGAAATCCAAACTGCATACTCTGCCTTTTATTCAGTCTGAATGGGGTTGATAACAGGGAATATGTAGTAAATGAAATTTGCTGAAAGTGCTCCCTGGAGTTTCTTATTTAGAAAAGGTAAGGAAATTAAAATTTGCTTAATTAATTAAAAGGGAACGAGTGTTCAAAAGTGCACAAGACAAAGCTGCAGCATTTGTTGAAAAGCATAAACTCACTCTAGATTTGCAGTGTAGCAGTACCAACTTCTATCATAAACCCAGAAAAATAATAATTTCCTTTCATACTGCATATTAAATACACCAACAACTATGAATCTAAAGAAAAAAATCTGTGAATCTAAAGAAAGTTATGACTCTAATTTGTTATTATATGTTTGGCTTTTGATATACTTATTAGGGCAATATTAGCATTCTTTGTTTCATAAGGGATGGAAAGAAATCATTCAGTTGAGCTCTCTTAACCTCTGCCATTAACTGACTACAAAAAACTATGAAATTTCCACATAGTGGCACTGATGTTTCTAGAGACTGGCCTAATTTCTTCCTCTAAAACTGCTCAAAATCAGCTTCATTAGTAACAATGAAAGTTTGAAACAAGTTAAAGTCTTCTAAAGGAATGTATGCATTGAGTGTTTTCCCAGTCTAAAATTATGTGTGGCTCCCTCAATTCTCATGTTTTAAAAAAAAACATTCACCTGGCAATTAACTAGCTTCTTTATAATTTGCTAACAGTGTTAAAATCATAAAGACATTTAAGCATGCTTAGAAAAATCCATCCCATATCAAATCCTTCTTCCTAAGTAAGTATACTGTGGAGACTTGATTCACCAATTCTCACATAAAAAAAACCCCCTAACTTATATACAATTAAAATGCTTTCTTCAAGAAAACAAATTCATACTAACCAGTAAGCTTATTTATGTTTTGACTGGATGGCAATTAAAAGTTATGCAGCAACAGGCACAAGAATAAAGAATGTAAGATAGCATGTTAGAAACCATGCACCATTGCTCCAGAAAACTGTAGATAGCAGAGACAGAAAAGAAAAAGAAAAGGAAAAAAGTAGGAAAATAACCACTGCTTCTAGCACAACAGAAAATTTATTCTTTGGTTCAGAAGCACAGCATCTCTTTTCAATTGTTTCAGCCACTAATTAGTTTGGAGCAAGATTAATGCAGTAATACAGATAAAATTTTCTAAGATTATGTGATAGCAAAAGGGAAAAAAGTAGATGCGTTTTGGTGATTATATATATGATCTATAAATCAGCAGCTCCTTCTCGAAAGTCAAGACCACAGTAAGTACTGAATCCTAAAATACACCTGCTGTCACTAAATATGTACAGATTATTGAGTAAATGACATCGACATTCTCTATACAGGACCACTAGACCTACTGATAAATGTTTTATGTGGAATTAATGATCTTGTAATAAACATGTCTAGAATCAGGGATTATTTACAGGTAGTGTAAACAAGTATGCTGAATTTTTAGGAGATTCTTTCCTATATTCACAGTTTGATGCCATTAATATATATTTATGTGTGCAGCATTTGAAAGGATGATGGAATAGACTCAGTGTAGTACAGCAACTGCTATACTCTACCAAAAATAGATTATAAAGAGAAAGTCCAACTTTATTTTCTTTCTTCTTATCAAATCCAGACAACCACAAAATTCTAGTTTTCATTTTCATGTAACCCTCATACCTTTAATGCTTTAATGCTGGGGAATAAGCTGCAGAGGAAGAAAGGTAAAAGTGATAATAGCAGTGTTGTTTAATAAGTAGTGACTAGGTATGATATAAAGCAATAAATAGTACCTTCCAGGCCATTCCTGCTATTTCTTAAAGGATTTGTCTTCACAAAACCAGTTAAGAAATTATCAAAAAAAAAAAAAAAAAGTTTTACAAATTATAAATTGCTATGATTTCCACTAGATCATCTTTCTGCCATTATTATGAGAAGCAGGAATTATTATGGACCTCAGGTAGAAGACAGGAACCAATCTGCCTGGATGTAGGGAGTTTCAGTGCAGGTACAATGCAAGACCAAATTCTGGAAAGAAAAAGCCAAGAAGATAGATTTGTCCTCTCAAGGTACAGATCATACATAGAGCTGCCTTACATGTGTCTCAGGAGACAAAAGGCAGTTCTCTCAATGGGACACTGGGAATACACGCATAGCAATGGACAATGTGCTTTCTTTGTAGCCAGTCCCTTGATTTTACTGCCATTCAAACTCTGAGTAAAAGTGCTAATATAGTAGAAGGTTGGACAGATTTACATTTAGCAGTTTTATTTTGCATTGCTCCATTGCCTTTCTTTCAGTTCAAAAGCCAGTTTGAGAAACAAATTTTTTCTAGTAAAGTTAAAGAACTTAAATGATTTAAATAGAAAATAACTGATGGATGGATTACTATGATCTTTCTTCATTTGAGATAATACTTCTGTGCTAAATCAGAGCAAATTACTGAAAATTATGATGGCCTATCAATTCCAGTTGTTACCTTTCTTCAGGCAGTGGCTTCTACCTGGTATCTCCTAAGAAGACAGAAAAGCCCACCATGTACCTAGACTGCTGTACCACGAGAGTAGGACAGAATTCCCTCTCAGTCTTTAGTGGCAATTATTTCAAATCCTGAAGCAAGATGAACAATATACCCCTCATAACTTAGGCAAAAACAATCTCCCATCTTGCACAAATCTAAATACTTATTTTTAATTCCTGCCGAACTACTACTGCTTTAACCTCATGGAGTGGGGTAGAAATCTATTAGTCCATGCTTAGCACTAAAATGTTCCTCAGATATTTATCAGTGTTTTCTTCTTTTGTCTATTACAGGTCAGTTAGACAAATTATCCAAAGTCTTCAAATTCTAATGAAGTTTGCATTATTTTTATTTTGTCTGTAATTGTTCTGGTCTTAGTAAACAGCAATACTTTTTTTCTCATTATACAGTCTTGGGAGAAAAGACCACAAAGTGACTAGAAAAAGACAAATCAGAATTTTGGTTGAAAACAGCAAGAGCAAATACAAGGAAATTATTTTTTCTTTTTTTTAAAGCTGTATATTTTCTAATGGAAACAGCTCCACATTTTGGAAAGGTTTTATTAAAAGAAGGTGAAAAAATTATCCTGATTTTGATGCTTTAGACTCAAAATTATTTTTAAATCACATGGATCTTGTCATCAGTCTGTTTTTTATTCTATGCAGTTTTAACTCTGGTATATTTTAACTTATTTTTGGCAATAATTCTACTTTGCATATTTTAGCATGGCACGCCAATTTCCTAACGTATATTTGCACAGTATGGGCAAGCAGAAAATCTACTGTTAAACTGCTCATATGTGCAATCTAAAAGTACTGTGTTTGGTTTCCTTCCACCTGTTTTACAAGATCCCTTGCTATGTAGGATATAACACTTCCCTACCCCTACTATTGAAAAAATAGCTGACACACAAAGCTTTAACTATTTAGAAACAAACAAACAAACAAAACTAAAAAAAAATTAGGAGCTGGTCAATATGAAAGCTATTTACAAAGGAACATTTATTCACTTATTTAAACAGTCAAACTGCCCACTTTACAGGTGTGTATATAGGAGCACCTTAAGAGTTCTCTGTTGGTCAATATGTACACATATACAAATAAAAAGATATTTATTGTATTAATGTGCAGTGCATGTGATTTAAATACTATTTGTACTATAGTAAACATGAATAAGATACCTCATTGCAAGAGTCAGGAGCCAAGCAAATTGACCTTTCTTATTTTCGTAATGAGTAAATATATACCTTTCTTAAAATAGATAATCAATTATTGTTTGACAGGATCTGTCTCCACAAAAACAGCCAATGTTTTTGAAAGTTTTGTTGTCTTTTTCTTTATTTAAAAAAAATATTCTTTGGTATCTAAATGTAAATAAGCACAATGTTTACCAAAGGTAAATGTGCAATTTAAAAAAAGATCTATGTTTTTATATCATTTTTTTTTTTAAAGCTACCATTTTGAACAGTAGAATTGCATTGCAATGTAGACTGGTTGTGTTTCAGTCCTTGGTGGGCTTCTCAAATATATAAGCAGTAGGATAGCAATAAAGAAGCTTTCACTTAATGAACAATAATGTATTTATTAATGAATTTAACTGACTTACAGAAATGTGGTACATTAAAAAACACACATGAAAGCTATGTGGAAAAGACGAGCTTTTTAAAATGCATATGGAATAACAGAAGACAAATTGGACAGATAAAGACCACAGGAAATGACCTTGAATCAAATGATGGAAAATCAAGGTACAGAGAGTGATTTAGATTTCATGGGAAAGCTTTATCACCGTACTGCAGTATAGCATCTGAAAAGAGAACAGGAAAATCAAGAGTGCAGATGAAAAACTCTCATTAGACACTGCATTTCTACCTTCCCCATTTGTAAAGGCATATTTTGTCTTTCAATAATGTTTATAGAATAAGATTTGTTCTAAATCTGGTATGAAGACTACACATTCAGGAGCCTCTAGAGGGACAAGCAGCCTTAACGTGAGGAGGAGGGGGAGGAATTTAGACATTCAAATGAAATATTGATTACCAGATCTTAAGAAGAAGGGGAGAAGTGAGTAGAAGGGTACTGTTCACCTCCACAAAACTGGTGCTGGGTATCAAAAGACGGACAATAAGAGGGAATGTTTTCATGAAGGGAATAAACACGACTGATGCATTAGAACAGCAGAGAAGGGTCTTTAGCCCCTTTTGCCCTTATCTTCCCTTCAGAGGAGGGTGGGGGTAAACAATTAGAGGTGAAGAAAAAGGAAGAAATATCTTAGGCAAAGAATTCAGGCTTAAGTTAATAGGACATTTTAGGTTAATTAACGGCAAGGAATAATGTTTATTGTTAAGCACACTCCCAGGAATTAATTTTATTTTATCTTTTTGTGTTTCTCACCTAACAGACTATAGAACAGTAAAAGTCTTAGCAAACATCTGAATTCAAAACACACTTCTGTGGCATTCAGAAGTCACCACAGCAGCCTCATGTACTCCTTTAGAGTTAAAATCACCAGGATGTGGACCACAAGAGGAGTTTTCCAGCCACCCATGACATACAAAAAAATCCCCTGGCAAGAAGTACACACCTAAGTACCTAAGGTTCAAAAAAACCTCATGACATGCCTATAGTTTTCAAGGAAATTTAGTATTCACATATAGAAAAAGATAGTAAAGTTCTTTTTTCAGGGTCTTTACTGAATGAAAATTTAACTACTAAGCTAAAAACATCATTTGAATAATTTTTTAATCTGAATTTTGTAATTCTGATCCTAATTAAAATATATTAAAACAGATGGTATAGCTGTTGCCTTATTATATCTTATCCCAGGAAAAAATGTTTTCCTTCATCAAACAAAAACTTTAGTAAGCAAACCAGAAAAAAACCAACCCCCCAAAAACCAGTGTCAGGGAGCAACTGTAGACCACTGCCAGTGTCACATTTCTGCTCCCAAAAGGCAAACAATGTTTACTTGGTTGGTCTAATAGACAGAATCACTAACTATGCACACGTGCACAAAGGGAGAGCTGGAGGAAGTCACTCACACAGAACATAAGGAGCCTCTGGGACACAAGGTCACATCTACTAGTATAACAAAAGAAATCATTCCAATCAGGTTGTTTTGAAGTGAAATAGCTTGTGCCCTAGTTGAGCCTAGTCAGTGCCACCACAATGACTGAGTCACTAATTTAATAAAAATCATAAAAAAAAATATTTTGATTTCCAAGTTATTTTATTTGATGACTGTTGCTAGTTACTGATTCTTCTCTACTGTTCAACAAACATGGCAATGGACTGAAATTTATTATTAAAAATACCCCTCACTGCCACCCTTGCTTGTATACATTATCATGGAACTACAACTGACACTATGATATTTCTTGATTTTCCTTTGTCTTAAATCTTGTCCTGTCATTCATTCCTGCATTGCTTTACAAAGTATGTAACACTACAGTATTAATACTAGCACATTCATTTTCTGTGTAGTCACAGACAGACAAAACGCAAGGCAAAATGTCAAACTTGATACAAAATATAATTAGTCATAAGAATAAAGAAACAAAACAATAACCTCCCCACACCACCTAGCATAATATTTTGGCACAGGATAAGCCTGTGAAAGAAAAGGTTTTGTCAAATTGACTCATCTTTAGAACCTTTACATTAAAAACATAATTACTTTTTTAAATATTCTGTGGATATTTATAGAGATGACAACAGAAAAGGTTTAGAAACTAACTATTGTTAGTTTAAAAAAACACCTTTATTTTTGTTTCTACTCTGTTTGAAAACATTCACTGATCCACTTGCTACACTGCTACATACAACACCAGATATTCTCCAGAATATCCTTTATACGTATATGTGTACATATACACATGTCTGTGTATGTATGTTTGGATGTGTGGTAACCTATGGGACAATAAAGGGAGATGCAGGTGTTTAAACTGGTGGGTTTGATGGAAAAAGCAGGAATTCTGCTGATTTGTAAATGGTCCTTTAATACACACAGAATGAGGGAGATGATACACACACAAACCAGAATGAGACAGATAAAACATTGTGCTGGTACTTTAGTGGAAGCCAGAACAGTAAGACATTATAACCAACAGGTCATCACCACAGCCTAAACAAAGCCATATCAAAAAAAAAAAAAAAAAAGGAGTAAAAATAAATTAAAGGCTGCAAATTCCAGCAATTAGAAGTCATGGGACACTTAAGTCTAATATAAATGGGAGACAGAAAAAAGAAGATGTAATCCTGTTAAACTGTCTTTAAATAAGAAATTGAAACTTCTTGGTAAAGGAGCTTGGTGAAGTGACAATCATTAGCACTTTCCACTCTTATTGCTAGTTAATGTAACCCAGGAAACAGTGTGTCTCGTAATGAGGGTTGATGTTTCTTTGTGTTTTTTTATACAGAAAGGATATTGCTGCTCTGTGCACTTGGGCTATCAGATCATTTACCTATATTGCTAGTGGTCTCTGAATTCCTCCCTTCCCCTCCCTGATGCTTGTGTGATACAAGGAGAATAGAAAAATGCTAATACTATAAAGAAACTGGGTTGTTCCTTGCACCTGAAAGAAGTCTTGGAAATCTTGAGTCACCAGATGGATTTAGCAGCTTTGTCCCACTTGCTCTCTTTATTTGCCTGTGTCTGGGAGGTACAAATTGTTTCTGACTGCCAGAGCGTAACTTACATGATACCTATTATGATAGAACAGTGCTTTAGGATTTAATCAAAGATTAAAGAAAAGCAGGCATGGCTGATACAAGAATAATATGAAACTAACTGCATATAAGTTTGTGAAAGTGTATCTGTTTTGTAGATACTCTTTTAGGGGACATATCACCTAACAGAAATTGCAAAGCCAATATTTAAACTCATAGTTGAAGGTCTGAATGCTGAACAGAACGGGCAATTCCAAACCAGTTCAAAAGAACTCTTTCCTACCATCACTAGAGCTGAAATTCTTCATACAGACACACTTTTATGAATGAAAGAACATGATTTCCCTGGATTTTAAAAAGTTCTTACTTCCTTTACTATATGGAATTTCTAGGTATCAAATGGCTTTCCCAGGAAACAGTGTTACTAAATACCTTGATGAATAACTATGAATATCTCTGATGAAGATCAGATAAGTCTTGATAGAAGGGTCTTTTTATAAGTAAGAACATCCCTTCTGTTCTCTTTTAGCTAGGGGGAATGAGTCTACTGATTAGGGAAAACCAGATTTTCATGTATGTCAGAACATCTCTGACATCATGATCTCTATGATCCTACACCTGAACTTCAGGACTAGACCACACACAGGGTGGCGAAGCTGTTTTGACTTTCAAGAGAGTTAAAAGAACTGTCTTGCCATACCAGTGGAAAAAATCAGACAGTTCTTTAAGATAGGATAAACTGTAGGGTACAGCTGGTATGGTAACCAACAATGTACGGTTTTAATGAGGTGAAAAATTTGAAAGGGTTATTTGCAAACTGTCTAATAATAACTAATTTTAGATGTCTCAAGGCCAGTCATAGGGAGAATGCAGTTTATAGTTTTATAATCTTCCTGACATGGTGCCCTCCAGCAAGCACAGAATGGGTCCTATTTCAGTTGTTTTAAAAGACCTGAATGTATCAGAATAAAGTTGGTCTCAGCATGTTAAAACAGCATGAAATACATTCCCTTGCAAATTGTTTACAGAAAAAAATGTGTTTATGGAAATGTATCACTGATTAAAATTACTAAAGGTAAAAGACTCTCTCTGAGTCTTTTAATTGTATTTCTTCCTAGAGTGTGGCTAGTAAGGATGCTGCTATAAACTCCCACTATGAAAAATAATAATAAATATTTTTTTCTTTGAACTATTTTCCCCATTGTAAAAATTCTAGGTTTTATAAAGCTCATTACTCCCTTGATGAACAAAATCAGACTCTACTGGAATTTTGGTCTTGTGAACAGTTAAAGATCTTTTGTACCTTGAAAACGTGGCCTGTCAGAATTTTATCTTAAAAAGAGTAAGTGAAGAAGATGTTTAGCTTCTGAAAATAACTGTTTATGCTTGCTCATTATTGAGACTGAACATGGAAATCTAAATGTGAAGCAAACAGGCCAGAATTTAAGGAAAAGTGGTAGAGAAAGTAAATAGAGACCTCAGATTCCTATTCCTATTCCAATTAGTCAAAAATCTTGTAAATCACTGTAAAAAAGCTTCTTTGAAACAAGAACATTTCACAGTAAGTGAAATAACTTTCTCAATTTTTAAATTTATTTTCTTAATTTAAGCAGTTGTAAGTGACAACTACATAATTAACTTAGTCTAGTGCAATTAGTCAGAAGTTCAAAGGTTCAGATTAGAATGGTGTGACTTGTGCAATTGCTTTTCTCTTAAACCAAGAGACAAAAAATTCTGTATTGCACCCAAGAGAACTGAAATACAGTGTTATTCATTGTATGTGTTTTTTGTTTTTTAATTTACTGAGTAATCAAAGCAATAGCAGGAGTAGGGTTTGCCCAAGGTTCTATTCAGAGGTTGGCTGGAAAGAGCCAACATAGGAAAAGGGGATGTGTCCTGTATCGTAACACAGTAATGTTGCAAAGTTCTGTACATTTACAATCATTCTACAATTTAGTCATACCGCAGAAGAGATGTGTGAAATAGCTTTCTGCAAAAACTTTCTGAGTGCAAAAAATACAAAAACATTAATGAAAGTACTTACATTGAACTGACTGAACTATAATATTTTTTCCAGTAGAAATATTTGACTTCCATGTTTTTAAATGAAAAATCTAATTTCCTCAAATATTTTTCACCATTTTGGATTTCATCTAGAGATTAAAACTTTTTAAAAAATCTGTTTCAAATAATTTTCACTTAGTTTTCAGTTTAGGGGGAAAAAAATAAAGCCACAACAACCAGTTATTTTCACAACTGTGTGCACAGACTCTCTTTAAATGTTGTTTGTATTCTTCACACTTATCTTTTCTTAAATGTCTCAATGGTCTGTGGAGAACAGGACTATGTATAGGGAGGCTGTGCAATATGAATTTTCAAGGAATAAAAGTTCTTCTCTGATGTAAAAAAAAAAAAATAATAATATTGCTGCCAGTCAGAATCCCTTGAAGTATTCAGACACATAGACAAAATCTGCCATCTGAGTTTGGAGGAGCAGAATTATTGCAAACTGAAGCTAATTTATGCATCTTGCATTCTTAGTACTAAGGCATTTACAAGTAAACTACTAAATGCAAAAGATTACAAGTTCGCTGAATCAGAAGAACCTCAGCTTTTGGTATGATTAAATCTTAATTGTATTTTTCCTTAGGGATTACTAGTCACTAATAAGCTCATGAAAATAGGACTTAAAATAGCAGACATAGTAAAAGTCACCCCATGCACCAGATTTTGACATGCTTGGCTGCCTAAGGCATCCTATTGCCTGTAGTTTCAAGAGTTCAGTTTTCCTCAATGGCAAATCTAGAAGAAATCCTTATTTTTTAGATGACAGTTGCTGCAGTACACATGTACCTTTTGTGAATCTCAGAGATGTTGCTACCATGTCTTCTTACTTTTTCTGTGGCTTGTTTGTTAGAAAAACATCTTTGTGAGTCACAAATTCTGAATCACACACTTCTCAAATGTAATTATATGCATCTCACTGCCTGATAACAGCAATTGCAGTGATCACAGTGAATAGAGATTGTAGCTATAAGCATTTAGAGTAACTTCCAAAAACTCTTTTGCTTCATTTTTTGAGACTATTAATTTTTTCTGCTAACTAGTACAAATTTGTTCCCACCCTTGTCTCAGCTGGATCAAGGAACTCTCGACTGTAGAATGTATTGCTTCCAGAAAAAAGAGCAATGGGATCTCATACAGGTATAACCCATCTCCTAAGTATGTGTCAGACCAAAGATGAAGGCATCATTCTGCAACCAAAAAGAACAAAATCAAAACCATACCTGTGCTACAAATGGGCATGAATCAAATGAAGTTCACCTCTCTCACGGGGATTTAGTTTTTTGTTCTTTTCTCTAGATGTTTCTAAATGGAGCTGGTTAAAAACCTGGGAGGTAACTTGGAGGGAGTCTATACTGTCCTGGTTAATGGTTAATTAATTTACAAGCTGCCAGTTGAGAGTCTTCATTTATTCCTTCATACATATCCTAACCAGTATCTCATTTTCAAATTCAGGTAAGGTCCTCGTTCATTTATAATGTTTAATTTGGATGGTCACATAGAAATGTTACTGCACAATTTGACACAATATAATTGCATTTCTGTAACTACATTTCTGCAATTGAAAATTGATGCAAATCTTGCACACACAAACATGTAGAAAGAATAAATATTTTTGTCAATATCAGCATTAATATCTATGAAAACAGATTGAGGAACATGGCAAAAATAAATGACATTTTCAAAATCATCAGAGTTGAATAACAAGATTATAGTACTACTCTAATTTATTAATTAAGGACGATAGACTTCTTTACGGTGTAACAATTCAGTTAGTTCTGTCAGAAAATTGTCACTGGCATATGACAACTGAGATGCAGAGGAATGACTTATGGAATATCAAGGCTAAGAATTTATTAAACACAGAGAAAAATAAAGCACTAATATATTGAACTTCAGAATTAACAAAATCCCATGGACTTGCAGGGCCCTAAGACACTGTAACAGGTGCAACAATTATGTCTGGCACAACTTTAGGGACATACTAGCCAATCATCTGGGAGCTCTGCAGTTTTGATGAGACAATGAACTGTTAATTAACAAATATTAAGATCTCAACTTGTCAAGTAAAATTAAACTCAAGGGATGAAGCAAGGCTGCCTATGAGAAGCTAAGCTATCAAAACTAAACCAGGTCAAAACTAGGGAATGTCTTTTGGAAACAGTGAAAGGAATATTTCTGCTGTTTAATTTCTGGTAGTTCAAAATACCTCATAATAGCTCAGTTATTCTTTTTCTCTGAAGTCTCTGAGATTTAGAAAGCTCCTGAACATGTTATTTTGTTAAAGTCCAGGGATCCACTCTACCTATGAGGTTCCAAATGAGGTGGGCTTATTTCCCTTCTTGCAAGACTCCATTGTGTTGGACATCCTAGGGATTTCTCTCTAACAGCGAAAGAATTTGAAGGACAATCTTACTGCTTGAGAAAATTACCCTTTCTGAAGATGAGTGCCTCACAGTTTTGAGCACTACAGCCTCCATTATCAAAACTGCTGCCCTGCACAGATGCTGTGAAAATACATTTCCTTAGCCTGAATTTAGAAAAGATGGTTTCACAGAGGTAACAGAATTTCCCTACATGGAAGGCAGTTCCCTCACTGTGCAGACTCGAGTATAACAGTATATGAAGCTGCACACAATGTACACACAACAGCATGAAGATACATACTCCTGTATGAAGTCCCTCCACTCTATGAGGCTGAAGCTGAAACTTGTAAACGAGTAAGCAAAGCTGGTCAGCTGGTTTCCACATATAAGCAGAAATACTAAACTTGGTGAAAAAATACGTTCTTTTCAGCTTTCATTTCTAAATTCAGGAATTTAATTATTCACCTGAAATATAAATTCTGGAATTTAATTATTCACCTGAAATAAACTCCTGGCACCTGAAAATTCCAGGAGTTGTGCAGGGGTCCCCAATGAGGCAATTATTTAATCTTATTCTTTTGAATTAATACAGAAATCAAAGTTAAGTCCAGCAGACATTTTGTTCTATTTGATCTAGCCTGGATTTTCTATTTCTTATTAGTTAGATGGTTTTCTCGTCTCTCAAGCTGGATATCACAGCATACCCTGTTTTCATTTTTTAAAGGCAGTATGCATGAACTAGGCCTGTAGAAACAAAGATATTTCTGTTAAAAAACACAAGGTAAGGCTATGGCCATGGGCTACTATTTTTACTAATGCTGCTGGCAGTGACACAATGGCCTGCCTGTGATGAAGCAAAAACCTCAGCACTGGTCAGCCAGACAGCTGAAAAACAGTAATGATCTTTATGTGCTTCCATAATGGATTATATTGTAGCTGATCTGTTTAGCTGAAGTGTTTCCTCTCAAAATAATTCTGAAGACTGAAAATGTGAAAAACTCTGAAAAAATGAACTTTCTGAACATGCTATTTTTTCTCCTTTTGCTTTTTCTTTATCAGTAAGCTGGCAAATTCCATTTGATATTTCTGAAATTACCATAAATGTAAAACATTGCTACTGCTGAACTAAGTGTGGATGTTGATTATTTGATTTGTTGGTTCACGGTCCAAATACTACATTGGATTGTTTTGTGGGTACTCCTCAATACATCAAGTTTATTCACCAGTGTACAACTGCTCTGTTTTAAGTTGCATTTGGACATGATAAATAAAATTAAGTGCTTTTTTGACTAGATGCCTGGCTCAGCGATATTCAGCAATTCAATAACAGGGGTAACACTTCCCATTTCCAAGAAAGACTGAAATTAACAGGGGAAAAAAAAGCCCACATGAAATTGTGACTCTTAGTCTTGTCTCTAAAATATATGGCACTGAATTACTACAGGTAAAAAGGATGTGCCTTTAAAAATATGAAGGAATGTTTAGTAGATTTCAATAAAAATCTGTATGGGAAAAAACACACCCATAACTAAATACTGAAGATTTGCATTTTTTCCCACGTGAAGGCAACACACAGAATTCACGGTAATGCTGAGATCACATGTAGCAAGCAAAAAAAAAAAAAAACAGGTGCACACACACACAATTTCTGCTATTAAAAGCCAGCCTCTGTTGTA
Source organism: Falco naumanni (assembly GCF_017639655.2). NCBI lineage: Eukaryota > Metazoa > Chordata > Aves > Falconiformes > Falconidae > Falco > Falco naumanni. The sequence continues at coordinate 2,905,008 of NC_054054.1, read as the reverse complement.
TCACAACTGACATATTTTTATATTACTTCAAATAGGTAAAAGCTGCAAAACTGACGTTCCATTAATTCACAACCTATGCCTGATACAAAAAGCTACAAAGGAGCTTCCCCATAATGCACTGCAATATATGTCACTAATACTCATGCAGAGGCAAAGCTTCTCTCTAATTTGGAGAGTCGATTCAGACCCTCCACTACCTCAGGTGTGGGTCTCACCAACAGTAGGGAAGGACGACTGTGACAAATGCTGAATTAACTATGATCATCTCGCTGCATCTCTTGCTACTTACTAAGGTAGAAATGCCTATAGTAAAATCACTGGTTTTCTCTCTTTTAAATTCCTCTGTGCTAGACCACCTTCAAGATCACCAAATTCTTAAAATCAATTTTCACCCATGATTGGGGGCTGGGGGAGGAGCTGGGGTGAGAAGGAAGTATTACCACGTTATTTACTGAGCTACAGAAACCTTTTTATTCATATGACAAGAAACCTTTAGTCTCGCTTTTTTGTCAAGAAAAGCCTCAAACACTTCTTTATCCAAATTACATCAGACCAGAGCTTTTGGTTTTAGTTAGATGCAAGGATAGCCAACCTGTTGAAAATTCTCTTTGATTTCAACTTGACTGTCTCAAAATGATCCTGTGCTGCCTTTTATCTGAATGTTTATGTCTGAAAGCAGCAACAGCAACATCTCTGCTGTATTACTTGAACAATATATCTTTAATTACAATAGCAATAGATGAATGCGTGTGAGTATATTTTAGCTCTTCTTTACTCTTTTAGGGGCTACCTACACAGCTCACTCTTTGGAACAGGTTTCTACTGTATGTACATAAATGCCTTGTATTTCAGGACAGCAAATTTAAACCTCATCAGTTCTTCAGAAGTTTGTCAAAACAGTCCATCAAAGATGCTGATAAAAATTAACTTATTTCTTCTTTTATGAGTGTCCTTAAAGAATTTAAGGTTAAAAGAATGAAAAAATGAGGTGGCGCAGAAGAGGGTTAGTGAGCGAGACAACATGCTGGAGCCTTAATAAGTGATCAGAAGCTATTGAAGAAACACATTATTCTACACCCTCCCTCCCAAAACCAAACAATGATGACAGAATATTTAGAATATATTGATAGTTTATTGTAAAACAACACAGAAAATTTAAGTTGAAAGAGTTATCTTTTTATATTCCCCAGAGCAGGGTCTGACATCACAGCTTTCGGATGAGTGGCACGGAAAAGATGAACTGTCCTTTCTCCTGTTTTCTTTGTGAAACAAGAATCAGTGGGAAAGATGTCAAGATAGGCCAGTGTTACTGAAAAAAAAAAAAATATGCACGTGCAATCTGCCTATTCACCGAAAACTTAGCGATACAGATTTTCTGATGCTCAGGAAGATGTCATCAATTCATAGGGAAAAAATTATACAGGAGCTATTCCATTTGTACTAGACGAACACTGTCAGAAAATGAGTGCAGAACAGATGAGTTTCTAGGTACCACCGAAGCATGCATACTGATAGATATGTATATATGATACTGATATATATGTATACACACACACACACACACACACATATATATAAAAGTGACAGTAGTAGTTCCTGGTCCTCTAGTTCAAAGTATATTTTATATATAGAAATACATATATATATGTGTGTATGTAAAATAAATAAATATATCTATAACAAGAATACAATCAAACACATTGGCTATCTGAATTTAAAGTTGTACTTAGAGGTAGGCATTGTGAATGCATATGAGCAAATCTTACTTGCTTTATGCCTTTTTTCCTTCGGTTGCTGAACCTTCCTCTCTGTGTCTCACGGGCAGGTTGGTATTTCACAAAACGACTCATCTGACCTAGTCCACCCTCCACTCTTTTCAAAGTTTTAGTTTCTTTAGAGCTGTAGCCATTTTACAGTCTGTTCTTTTACCAGGTGGCTCTAGTCTCCAAGTGCAATCTAGTCTCCAGCATGTTAATAATGTAGTCAGGGAGCACTGCAGACACACACACGTTGTTTCAGCTGATACACTGGTAATTGAGTCCTCACAGGGGAAGAGCATTTATTAATTTTGCCATTCAGTTGTATGATAGAAGGAATGAAGAGCCTGTGTAAATTATTTTCTATTCCTGTGAAAATAAGCATGTAAGAATTTTGTGCAGGCATTTGCATTTTTCCTACAAACTTATTTTTAACTGCTTACATTTTCATTTTAATTGGGAAACGATATTTGAGATGGACAATACTGTCAAACTTTAAAAGGCCACTTACAGTCAAGAAGACTTTTACATTCTGTTAGAAACCTTTTGCTGTTGTTTAACATACATATTCAGTTTTGGAGACAGTCCAGATAAAGATTATTCTTATAGATTGTTTGAGATGAGGGGTTTATATTTTGTTGGAAAATAAACGTCTGAAGCTATGGGCAATAGCAGAAGTGTGTACAATTTTGTATCAATAGGCAGTAATGTAGGCTTGTGCTTTTTAATATTGCATTTTTGAATGTGTGTCATAAAAGTATAGTATTTTTTCAAATACGTAAACCTATAGAAAAATTTAAATATTTTAAATATTTTAAAATGCAAGTCTGTTTGGACAGCTTTTGCATTACAACTTATCTAAAAATAATTTTGGAACTAGAATAATGCTCTTTTAATTATCTAGGGGAAAATGGGGTTTTGTTACCAGAGAAATAATTCCTGAAGAGTAACTTATGCTGTTAGAACTTTTCTAGGCTTGCCAGTGTAGGCATCTGTCATATGAGTTTCCCCTTGCTACCCAACAAATGGCCCGAACTTAATTCAGGAGGGAATATCCAAGCTGTCAAGTCATACAGAAGCTATTTATGATCACCAAGAAAATGAACAGATACATGCAGAAGGCTTTACATATTTTCCCAGTGAAAGTACAGTAATGTCAAAAGTTTAAATATTAAAGGAGGTTTTGCTCTTTGCATATAAACCATGAGAAAGAATGTTTCACCATCTTTGAATGAAAACAGCAACATGGTGAGGGAAAAAAAAATATTAGCACTTCCTCATATTTGTGATAATCCACGGATGACTTGCAACACTAGCAGAGGTGCTGTTGTTGACTAGATCTGAGTCAGAAGCAAATAAGAATACTAGGGATATTCAGCAATAAGCATATTAAACAAGGTCATTGGTTCTGGCAATTCAGAGGCAAGTTTGTAATTCAGTTTTTGTATGTGTCAGGAGACGACAAGAAAAAATAATATAATATAATTATCCAGACTTATCTTGTAGTTTCTAACACACACACTGTGGAGGAATTACAGAAAAATATGCATACCCTTAAGCAACAGCTCTCCCCCCCCGAAAAAAAAAAAAAAAAAAAAAAAAAAGAAACAAAGGAGGTAACTATTAAAATTAAATTCAGGGTTAAATAATTCCATTTAGTAAGTGGGAATCTAAATCTATGAAACCTACACAAAAAAGCATAGAGACGTTTTTTAAAGCTTTAGCTTATGAACTAAAAGTTGACCCCTAAACACAAACTGTTCTGTATCTGTAATATGTAATCATGTGTTATTTCAGCTTTGGAAGATATCTGTGAAAAACGTTTTGAAGCAATGATTTAAATACCCTTATAATTCTTGCAAATAACAGATAATAAATTTCTATTATTAAAATTTTGTCCTCCAATTTCAGTGAATTCACCGTTTGACTCACTTTGATGAACAATGAAGTAGTAACCACTGACTTAAAAATGAGTTTTCTGGATATCAATGTCCTGTTTATATCTACTTTGTGTAAATAAAAAATGGCACAAATTAAGTATTCATAAGAGATACAATTCAATTGAAATCTATTGAATTTGTATTTTAACATATGACATTTCGGGAGCTGGAAAGCACCACTAAGACAAAAATATTAATCAACGATACGACAGGAAAACACTAAACACATCAAGCAGGTCAAAGGCATCCTGCTGAATGTAACACAAATTGTAATTCTGGAGATGTAATTAAATTACGCGTAGCAAGATGCCATCTTTGTTAAGGAGACAGACAAACAATCATGATACATTGGCATTAGAACCAGAACCACAGTACCGGTTAAGATAGATGTGCTTAAAATTAGTACGGTAAATCTGTTTTCTTATGATATTTTTCTCGCCTCTTTAGATTGTGAGACTTAGGGATGAAAAGAAATTTTCCTACACTGGATGCAGAATGATAGAACCACTAGAATCACCTGGACACAATTTGCTGATTTTAAAAAGCATGAGGCACTGTTTTGTCTTTCAGTATGGGAAAATCAGGTTGAAATAGGTGCTTTGAGATCTGTGAGATAAGGTCTTCAAGTCCTATGAAACTATGCCGGCAAATTGTGACCTGTTTTTAAATTTTTGTACAACTGCTTATATTGCAGCCAGAGAAGATGGTAAGGAATTTCAAAATTCTGTAACAAATCTATGCAAATAAATAATGTTATGCGAGATGAAACTCAGTTGTGAAACCACATCCCAACCCCTTATTTCCAGATTAATGTAAATGGAACAAAGAACAGGATTTAATCACTCTCTGCTCATTTTAAAGCCAACTGTAACTTCTTACAAAGAAATGTTCTTGTAAAAATGTCTTCAATCAAACAGTAACTGTCAAACCAACACATAAAACAAGGAAAAAAAAAAAAGAAACACATAAAAAATATTTGTGCATTGCTATTTGTAATTGTGTTCTATAATGAACATCTCAGCTCAGAAAAAGAAATATTTTAGACCTAGGTGACAAACCCGGAGAGACAAAAACCACTGAAATAAAAGCAATACTGGCTTTAGCATTGAGAGAAATGACAGGATGTTACCAAAGGATACAAAATAAAGAATAAAAATCAAGCAAACATATTCATTCCTTCGGTTCAAGAACACAGAGAAACTTTGATTACAGACGTAGTACTTTTAACTGTAACACTTATAACCATCAACCTTTCTCACATTTGTTATTATGAACCTGTGATAGTCATAGCCATGGAGCATTTTAGAAGAGCTACCAAAGAAGATGAGAGCAAAGAATAAATTCTACAGTAAATGATATTCTCAGATTATACACATCTGTGCATCCTATCCTATCCAGGCAACACAAAATAGAGGGGTCCTGGAGAGAAATAACTGAGAATGCAATTCCTCTAGTGAAATTCTCAATGGCTTGATGTTAATGGAGGAATTAGACTTGACTTCTACACCACTAATCAACTAATCACTTCTACTACACTAATCAATGAAGAGCAGTGGGGTCTGTAGTGGATCAGGCAGCGATAATGCTCTCCTATTGTGACTGTTCACTCTGTTCACCGACTATAAATTCAAGTATCTGTTTCTTTAGAAAAGCAAAAAAAAAAAAAAAAAAAAAATAATAAAAAAAAATTCTTCCCTGCCTTCCACAGCAAACATTAAAAAAAACCCCAACCCCGACCCGAAAACCATCTTAAATATTTCAACACATATCAAGTACCACAAATTAGAATTTGACAGAGATTTGTATGCGAAGTTAACTGATTTCTCTCAAATTTAGCAGTCTTACACATCACTCTGAATGTGTATTACACAATACTTTGAAGTATCTGATGCTGGAAATGTATGTCAGAAGTGCGCTCTTGGATTATGAGCAATGGAGCTAATTCTGTATTTCACTTGATGTTTAAATCTGAACTATAGATCAGTAGAACCATTAAAATACAATAAGTAAAATATATTTGCCTGCTTTGAGGACTGTTGATGGGGAAATAATATGGGTCTGGGATGTAAATCTCTTATTGAAAACGACAGGCCACCTTTAACATCTACCTAGTGGGTGAAAACACCAAACATTTAAAAACGTTTTTGGTTTAATACTTTGAGGACTGTAACCTGACCTATGCCATGGACAGATGGAGGGCTATGAAATTCTGCTAATGTAAGGGAAGTACCTATATACCTGTTTTGTCTACAAAGAGGTAATATGACTTTCTCAATACCTTTATTAGAAGTGGATTAAGAATACATTATCCTCTTTTGTTAAAGGTGACACAATCTTATGAACAACTGAATAGCACTGGCACAAAAGAATAATCAATAGGATTTGAAGACAGATCACTTTGTCGTCTGTTCTGAAGAGGTATTATCTATATATCAATTCACACTGCCGTTACCAAGATGCTAGCATTGGTAGTCCAACAGTTTTTACCTTAGTAATTTCTGTTAAGACACTTCCCGTGCCCTGTTCTGTGTGCTATCCATAAAGTAACATAAAAAGGCAGACCATATTCCTAATCCTCACTTTGTCTAAAATGATGTAGCCAGGAATTTATAAAAGATTTTGAGATGGACAGTCATGTGAGAGAACTTTGAATATGCACACAAACATCTTGACGAGCAACGGTTTCAGGTATTTATTTTTTTTCCCTGTGGTGTAACTTCCTTTGTAAACTTACACAGTAACAACTCCAAGTAGTATCCCTTGCAAAAAACCTGAAGGAGTCCTTCTACAGTCTCTAGTTAAGATTTGTAGTTGGACTTCTCAAAGACTGTAAATTTTCTAGACACTTCAGGAAGTGCATAATATTTAGCAAAAGTGGGAAAAGAGGCTCCAGGTGGTTGTACGGCAAATGTCAAATATGAGAAAGTTCATGGGAAAGCCATTGCTTCTGCTTGAATTGCAGCCAAGTGGACCTTTAATAAGAAAACCAGTGATTTTGGTAGTGTTCTTTTACACACAAAATGCCTTTGAGAGAAGACTGGCAGTTCCTTGGGTCTTTCAGCTTCTGATAAAAAATAATCTGTTCTTGTAAGGTCACTGTAACATCTAATTTTTGGAGATTTGTTTCCACAGAAGTGTGAAGTTTAAGAAGGAATACAGGCAAGTTAACTACCTTCACTACATGAAAATCAGAATTCTCTTTAGGTAAAAGCTTCAGACGGATCCTACCACTTGTCCTTATGGAAAACAGTGCAAAGGAATTAACTGCAAGAGCTTGAATTTCAGCTATCTTTGTTGTAGAGAAGAGATTGTAAAGACTATTTTCACAGATAAATGCAGAAGACGGCATTCAAAAGATTCAAAAGGCTGTCACATAAGAAGATAAAGGACAGGAATTGCTCTTTTCTGACAACAGGCCAACTATTAGTAGCCTAGCATGATTTGCAGGGATTTCTGATGTGAAAACCGAGCGATGGAAAGTCCTGCAGCGAGATCTGCAAAGCAACATCCAATGTCGAAGCGAAGGGGTTACTGAACTTTAGTTTAAGCATTTAGACTCTTCTATTTTAAGTAAGTATTCAGCATGAATCACTTTTGGTAAATTTATACAGGGCTGTTGTCTTAAAACTCCTTTTATCTCTTAAGGGGTTTGGTTATATAGTCTCTAAATACAGTTCAGATTGTATCTGTACTGAAGTATATTGTGAGAAAAGACTCGGAGCGAGCACTGGAGAACAATATGCCAGAAACTGGACTCCACAGCTGTTTGCATACAGCGTACAAAGCCTGTTTGTCTGGAATGTTAGGCTTTCACAGGTGGTGCAGTTTTGACCGGCAAACTGAAAACCCGAAGAACACTAGAAAAAGAGAGCATAACGGTGCTTGCTGTAAGAGGGAGAAGTTTCTCCAGTGTACTTTTACACATTTTATAAATTGAAGGCAAAGTTTGCAGTGCTAATAGTGTAGGTACCAGGGACACTCACCACCAACCCTTAGTTAACGAACAATGGGATTCCGATTGCTTTGTCTGAGCAGAATTTATATCAGAAGAGCGATAGCCCATATAGATATAATGTAAGGAGAAACGATTCTTGGTGGAAACACAGCATAAGATCTTCAGGTAGAGACTGTTGCTGAACACAGACCTGCTGTGTGTTAAATGGATGTTTAACATGAAAGAGGAGACTTTCTACAGAGAATAGCATATTCTGAGGAAGTGTCTTCTCAGGGCACTGCTGCCACTATTGACGACCCAGGGGTGTCAAAGGCACCAACTATACTCTGAAGCAGGATCCTAGAGACAAATTTACTTTAAAGTAAGACAAAATCAAAATATCGCCTAAAACCTGGTAGGATGAGATCTGAGAAGAACTTATTTGGAATAGTAACTTTTATTTCTGTAATTAGCAAACCCTTTTCCAGTATGGAATTGAAATTAATCGAAGTGAAATGGAAAAATACATTAGAAAAATATTAATTTGTTTAGATGACCTGAAAGAAATAGGTCAGCTTAACTTCTTCCTGTAGCAGGAGCTTACTGTAGATAATGAAGAAAGAAAATGCATGTATTTTCTCCTGGCTTAGTCTATCTATTCTTTGAGATCTAGCCCCACAAGAAACTGAGCTTTACAAAATGACCCGTACAGTGTCCTGGAAAGCATCAATATTTCTGCATTCAGAGTAATGGTCTTACCTTTAAAGGAAAATTAAGTGGTAGACAATATCCATTAACAAGTGAGATGATTCCAAGCAAAGCTTAAGGAAGAAACAACTCTCCCGTTCCTGTAAGGGCTTGTAGTTTTCCTGTATTGGAGACCCAAGTTCCACAGGGTTCTCGGCACTGACAGTCTGCTCTTCTCCAAGACATACAGTTAGAGGAGGGAAAAAGCATAGGGAACAAGACCCTCAACTCCATTTCCACATCAGATGTGCTCAAACAGTTTAGCAGTTGATGAACGAGCAGCATCCTCATAAGCAGCTAAGGAGTCTGAAGGAGGATGCCAGGGTACTCAATGAATCAGCACTGCTGAATTTTTAGACAGTGACATACTGACAGATGAATGATAAATATTTGCGCGTGCATACAGGGGGACTATAACTTGTACACAGTGGGGCTATATTCTGAGATTTCCATTGGAGGAATTTTGTGGTCTCAGAAGAACTACAAGGGCGTACTGCTGCTAAAGGAAACTGAGTTTAATACCTGATGCTGTTTCTTCTTCCCACGTGCCAGTAACTTAACTGAGGAGTTTTTTGTGGCTTTTGAAGTGGCTCAGATGCCAACATCTCTTCATGTCCTGTTCTAAAGATGGCATGACAAAGTTAAGAGAACAGGTCAAGAGACACTATTAGTTTCCCTGATTCCTTCAAAGAAACTGGAGCAGGTTTTTGGGGGGAGGGCTTCAAAGAGTCAAACAGCATCAAAGACATGTGTATGAAGCTAGGAATTCAGTTTGGTTTAAAAGCAAAGATAGGAAAAGAAATGTGCAAGACTTGGAAGGAAAAGCAGGTAGCTAATGCAGAATCATGAATGTGCTACAAAGATACAGTGGACTACAGCAGACTTCAAGAACATCGAGAAGAAAAGCTCTGATCTGGCCAAGCAATGAAAGGAATTATGATTAAACGAGTTCTGTTCACTGTGTGGACAGTGTGCAAAAGGACATGGCTTCGAAGAGTTCCCTCATGGATACAGCTTACATGAAAACTCCATCACACAACTAGCACATTACTACCCGGAGTCCAGCATAAGCAAACAAAAGGACTTTTGAATTTGAAAAAAGAATGTTGCGTATTTGTCATCACAGTTGTTTCCTTCAGAACTATTCCCACATTTTGCCTTAACCAATCACATTTTTAAAACCATCTTTCCAAAAGTCTGATTTTAAGATTTCCTTCCTTTCCTTCACATGCCACATCAACAGTTTGTCATAATAACACTTAGCAAATCATAACTGTAAGTTAGATTGTAAAGACTGAACAGATTTTCTTCGCAACATTACGCGTATCTGTGTGTTCCTGGAAGTGACAAGTATTTAAGACCACATTCCAAAACAAATAAACACTGCTGAGACATCAGCTAAACTTCTCAAAATGTGCTAAAACAATGCTCCCATTGAGTAGCCTGTTAAAAGAAAAAAAAAACAACCAAACTATATACAGCATTTAAACAACAGATATCAAAGTGACAAAACTAGTTTACAGTGTGTTTACAAAAAGACTGTAAGAAGGCAAGTGTTTGCAATGACTAATATGCTCTTCATAGAACTTTTAAAAATAATTTTCAAAAGCTACATAAAACCAGTGTCTATACTACATTCATAAGTACTAATGCAGCTCATTCAGAGAAATCATAGCTAATTTGAAATGGAAGGCACGTGGTAGACTGGGCTGAACCAGTTTTGTGCTGCATTGGGGATGTGGCATTTTGAAGTACAACTTGATGAGTGGAGTTGTGAAAAGTTGACACAAAACCAAGGTCAATGACAATGGTGTGACAAGGAATTCATTACATCTTTTCTTTCGCCTAAGGCTGAATTCTGAACGCACCGATTACAACATGGAATATCAACCAATGCATATATTAGTAAGAAAACGAAATACATATTATTTGCATTATATTTTTTCATTAATAATGTGGGTTGTTTTAATAAAAATTATCCTTTTTAATACATAGTGAAAGCAGAGTGAAGCTAAGTGACTTCCTCAAGGTCACAGCAACTTTGCAGGAAAAATGCAACTAAGACAGAATTATTTCTAAAGGAAGTGGTAAACAACATGATATAGAGCACTACAGAGCCTGGTTTTAGTTTCAAAGACTTCTAATTTACTACCACTAAATTATGAATTCATATAATAAGGGATTAAAAGAGGTAGCCTACTTTTATTTAAAACTGTATCAAAGTCTCATGTTTAAAGAGATTTAAGTGATTTAAAATGTATCAATTCAGAGCTATTCTTTGATTAGAGAAGAGTTATGTAGAAGGTATTAGGGAAAAATAGAAAAAGAAATGCAGAAACATTACTACTGGTACTACAAGATATGGAACGTCTCTGAAAAAGCTTGTGATGCACAAATTGTGCCTACAGCTGTCTGGAAAACAAGTATTTTTTGTCTGGTGAAAGTTAATAACTCCTGAAGGTAATTTTTCCTATTATATTTGGTTTATATTTTAGGTTTTATTTTGTATTGCAGTAATGGGACAATCACTCCATTTCTGATGCTCTTGCTATTTATAAAACTCTTGTACTGCAGGGTAGAACTTCCACGATAAAGTATATATACTTACCGACCTTCATTTAATGGAGTTCAGTTTGGTGCATATATATGAATTGCTACAGCACTTGAAATTCCCAAAGGAAACCCTGCCTTGTTGGTTGTTCAAACAATGCTTGTTCTAATTCTGTAGCAGCTCCATTGAAAGTGTAGTTGCAAGTTTCTATGAAGTCAGTCGGTGTATGATCTTATGAACATTAAATCTAAAATCCTAACAGCAGTAACTGTAGAAATACTCCTCCTCATTGACATCACAGACTTTCTCTCCTTCATGGTCTTATCTCGAAAGAGACCGAGTGCCCTGATGTCAGGTGACAAAGGAACCGCTTAGACCTCAGCCCATTTCTGTGTCATGCCATTAACTACAAGCTTTTGGGCACAGAGCATTTTTCAGTTCCGAGATAGAAAACTTTAAGTATGTACCTAAATGGACGAATTTAACTTCAGTATCATAACTGATTAGAAGATTTGACAGAAGTTGGAACTGGTACTACAGAGAAAAACACTCACAAGGGATAGAGGTAGTAGGACATGCAATAAATGGACAGGCAGCTTCCCTTGTAAAAGTCTGTAAGGAAGTGAAAATATATATTATGTCTTAGAAACAACCAAATATCCACACCTGTGATTTTTAGTGTATGGTAAATAAGTGAATTACAGTTCCCACTGTTGTGATATGAAATTTGTGTGTGGGTCCATCAAGACGATGAGAATGAAGTCAGAGAAGTGCTTGTTTTGTAAAAGAACGTTTTTTCCATTGGTAATGGCACCTCTCTGTGCAAGTTTAATATGGTTAATATCGTTTGTTGTTTTCACTTACACAGTTTCCAAGGAAAGCCTGAAAAACTGTGACTTAAAGCCCATTTGTAAAAGAAAATGTATAAACTCCAAAAACAGTTTTAAATTAAATGGTATTAAATTAAATCTCAATAGTAATATTTTTTTTTTCTTGCAGAAAAGACTGATATCAGAAGGATTATTTCCTCTCTATAACATTACAGAAACATTTAGGTGAAAAATGAGTTTTCTTTCCTCTCTTTTCAATCACTGAAATTACATGAAGCTTGGTCCTTCTGCACAGAGATCAGAAAAAAATAAACATTTCCCTTTTTCTGTTCACTTTTGCAGGTGGATTGGGTAAATGAAAGAAATTAAATAATTGAAAAACACACAACTGTGGACAATAACCGAAATAGCCAATTTCTCCTCTGGTAGATTTTAATTTTATTTGCTAGTTTCTTTAAATCTCATCAGAACGGTGGTAGTAAAACATCAAACCTTTTCTTTCTAACAAGGTGGTTGCATTGTCTTTGTTGCCTTTAGCACAAGGCACAATGGGTGACTTTCACTTTCACTGAAAAAGAGTTGCATAAAGAACTGCTCTGCTATGGATTAAAAGAACTCCTGTCTGTCACGTGTGTATCATTACTACTTCTGTTGCTATTTAAAGGTGTTACATGCCCATGTTAAAAAAGCTCTGCCCAAAAGGCTCACAAATTAGAGACAAAATAGAGATACGTGAGACCAGCCTCATTTGAGAGACTTTCTCTTTGATATCTCTGGTAAATTAAGAAGAGTCCACTGTTACCTCAAGAATATGAGGGTACATTCTTCTTATAATATTCCAGGGACCTCTATTGGGGAAGACATGGACCTAAGGAGTCAACAGTCTGTGTGTTCCTAGAGAAACTGGACATTCCTCATTTCACTACAGGAGGAAACTGTATTTGTCCATGGATATTCTCATGTCCAAATATCGGAGAGGCTGCATGGAGCACCACCTTCACATTTCTGCTGGCCAGGCAACAAGAAAAACAAAAAACGGTATAAAATTAAATTATATTTTTTATGGAAACTGAATTATTTAAGTACTTATATTGAGGTACTACAGCTTATAGCAGCACTGTATTGCTAAAAGCACCCAGGGAACATAGATCACATATAGCATAAAGGAAACTGAGTCTTGCAAAGATTATGTAATTGACAAAGGAGATCACCAACAGAGAAAGCCTGAACTACTTCTCTCCATTAGTAAGGGCAGAGCAAAATCTTTCTTTTCTGAAGCGAAGGTCAATTGAGATTCTGACCAGTTTGAAATCACACTTCAGATGCAGATTCTTTAGATTAAATACTCTAGAATCTTCAGTATCACTCAATAGAATTTAGATGTACTTAAAGTGTTTTGTTTTGGTTTGGTTTTTTTCTTTAATAGTAAGCAAACCCTTGATTGTATCCACAAGACCATGGTCAAACTGTAACTGTGACAACAATATAGTTACTGTGTGCCTCACCTCTCCCTCCCTGCTCTTTATCCAGTAATATAGTACAAAATCAAAGATGATCATTCTGTATATGAAAGCAGCAGCAATATCCAGCTGAGTCAAAAGAAAGTTCCATTGGGCTGGTTGTCAGGTGGAGAAAGGCTGCGTGTAGGTTGTCTCCACACTGAGTCAAATATTATTCTGATAGAAAAGAGTTGAGAAATCCAAAGACATTTTATCTTTCTTTTGTTCACCCTGAGAGCCTACAGTTCTCTGCTAAATACATTACAGTCTGTTCCTTGCTATAAATAATATAAATGTTGTAAAAAAATAATTAAATTAGGCTACAAGACCACAAGAGGCTAAAAGAAAGAGAATAAATTATAGTATTTGGAGAAGTCTGAAAATAACTTAAAAGTCAAATGTATCTGTGCTTACGCCCCTATTGCCAAAGAAATAATTTATAGATGCAAGAAGTATGGAAAGATGTATCATTTAGTTTTCAGTCATGAAGTAATCTTGTTTTAATGGCAAGTAGAAGACATTACCTGGTAACTAGTTAGAAGCATGACAAATGACCAAACATATACAGGAAAATATAATTATAAAGCTGACTTGATACAGATCTCAAATTACTTCTGCTGGAAATAAGTTAATGCACCTTGTCACATGAAATGCACTGATTATTTTATTGTTACTTTGATAGTCCATATGTCTCCTGAAAAGTAATTTCCTAAATCTGCATTGTATACTGGAATAGGTCACTGATTCAGAAAATCTGGTCCATCAGTAGCACAGAACTGTCTTCTTCCTATTTCCGTAGAGGTCAGAAACTGTCAGTGTTTTTAAAACAAAGTAGTTAAAGCCAAAGGAAAAAAAAAAAAAAAAGAAAAAGAAAAAAGTGAAGAAAGAATAAGAAGCAGGGCAGGTAAAGAAAACAAGAAGTACTTTTCTAAGCAGCACTGCAGCAAGGTACCTTCTTAGTTGTAAGATGCAATACATCAGATTTGCCCAATGGAAACGTCTGTGCACTCAGTACTCTGAATTTTTATTCTTCCTCTGTCCTTTCTACCGAAGCTGTAAAAGTATCAAAACTATGTTCTGCTACAGAACTTATTTTTCTAAAGCTTCTGCAGTTTGATTAATTTGCTGAATACAGTCACACCTGCAGATCTAAATGTCAGAGATAAACATTATTAGTTTTCAGTGTGTGGCCTAATTTTAACCTGTTTTGAACTCTATCAGACACATTAACATCTGCAGTGAGTTCTAAAAATTTTTTTTAAAAAACATTATTATACAAAACAGAGAATTCTCATTTTCAAATTACACTACTATACAAATAACGTACGAGAATTTTCCTGCTATACTTTAGATAACACTATCTGCCTATTCACAGTATTGTTAAGAATACTGAGAAACTGTAATTTTGTCATCGAGGAAAGTTCACACATTTTAAAAGGTGATCATTGTATAAATTATGCTTCACAAGCATCAGTAAGTGACTGCTGTGAATTTTAGTAGTAATTGAACACGGCTGGGCTGTGCCAGAGGTTATAAATATAATGTATTCAGTTCTCACACACAGCGAGTAACATCAGAACATGAGGTCTGTTTACCAGGTGCAAGTGATGTGCCAGAATGTTCTGAGTTCATAAGAAACTGGAGTATCTCTAACCTCACTGATAGCAACTGAAGCTTCCTTCTGGGCTATGACAGCTACCGATACGTTCAACCCCAATCTTCTGGATTCACATTTTCTAATGGGCTGCAGCAGCACGGGACGCAGCTCGAGAAACCTTAAGGATTACTCTAGCCTATATTAGATAACGAACAGAGGTCTGTAGCGTGTGTTGAAGAAGGATGTACCCCAATGAGTACCCCGCTGCCTCGAAAATTACCCCTGAAGAAGAATGTCATGGCATACTAACCACACTGTTAAGACTGTGAACTACACTTTCAGTAGAATTGGTTGAAAGTATGATCTCTAACATTTAACAAATATTTCTAAACACCATTTCTCTGGATCATCCAGAAATGTCACTTCCTTTCACTAAGAAATGGCAACTCAACAGACAAAAGCCTGCTGGAGCACTGGGGAATAAATTTGTCAGCAGACAAAAGATATTTTCAAAATATGTCAGTGCTATTATTATTATTGTTGTTGTTGTTGTTATTAGTTTTAATTATTATTATTATACATAATTATTATTTAATATAATAAAAGTTTGGATTCATAAACTTTTCAAAATCAAAGCTGAATCAAGAAAAACCATTCCTGACCTTGCCTGTGAACTGAAATTGCTGTATAAGGGTAAGATATGAAGCAGTGGAGTTCCACTGAAGATCTAAGCTCAAGACCTCCTGCACTGCTTGCAAAGTATTCAGTGTGTTCCCTTCCAGGGAAAACAAAATGGCTTAATTTCAGATGTATTTTGACTGGCTTTATAATTCCATAAATATTATTAAATATTTAAAGATAGCAAACAAGGGAATCCAACCCAAGTGTTTTCATGAGGTTGAATCAGCAAAAGTACCATAGATAGTTGAAAATATCCTTTTATAGCTTCTGGAAATGTAACTTCCATGAAGTTTCTGAAAGAATAATTTATTTTAAGATTCCATAGTTGAAGAGAAGAGCATGACAGGAATGTGATGGAGTAGTCAATGTTCTAACATGAGGAGTTTTAATCTTCTACTTAATTTTATTTAAACCAATATTTTTGTGATTATAAAATGGTCTTCTCTAGATTAGATAACTGAAAATCTAAATTAAAAAGATAATGAAAAGTTGTCCAAATTAAAGCAGATATTAGGTAACTTCATTATCCATAATGTTTTTTCTACAATGCTAATTATGTCAGTTCTGTAAACAGCTCAAAATGCTCTTAATCTGTTTCTCCAACGCATTTGTTAATACGTATGCACACTTTAAGTTGAGACTAATTTATATTATTAGTGTTAAACCCATAATGGTATGTAAGTATCCATATCAATACATTGTCTGGCTATACACATTCCCAAAGATATCAGTAAAATTATGAGGAAGTACTGTAAAATAGTGAAGAAGACTTCACAACAGCTGTCAGGAGAGTCTGACATAGCTAAAATGCACAAAAGATTTAGATAGGTTGCCACAAACTTCAAAGAAACATCCTTCAAGTCCAATCAGCCATGAGTGAAGGCACTTTTAACACAGGCCTTGGACTATACCACCTTGCTGTTAAAACTATACTGCACGGAACTGTGCTTTTAATGATTGCCTTTGACTTATTCTCCTTTGCAGCCACAAATTAATAAGCAGAAGCAAATGGCAGGCCAAATTTGAATTGACTGTAAGGAACCAATTTCCACCAAAATAAAACGCAATAGATAAGCAAGCAAAGAGTAGTTGCCTTGCAGCAGTATGGTATGTCAATGAGAGACATCAGCAGCTCAAGTGGCAACTCGGAGAGGCTTTCCAGAAATGACACTGGCCCACCTGCTGTATGTCATTTTACAGCAATTCCACAAGCATCTGAATACAATGGAATGCTCATCAGCTTCATGTAAAATGCATGACAAAAGTACCTCTACTTAAATTGCATATTGCCATGAGTAGGGATAAGGTAGGTGTCTTTTTTCTGCAGTTTGTATAACAATGAACCCGCTAGAAACCCTACACTGAAGTTACTTAACATTGTTTATTTTGTAAGACTTTTGAATGTTGAAGCAGAAAATGGAAATACAGGAAAATAGCATTCACAAAGTCCGTGAGTAGCCTTTTCCAGTCCATGAAAACTTACTCAGGTTTGAGATTACCAGGTTATTGGATTCCATATAATGACACAATATACAGGACAAAGAAAGTCTAAGGAACACCTTTTAAATGTGTAACAAAAAATAGTCCTGGTTTTACCTTGTGCATATCGAGGCCACATCCTATCAGAAGAACAGGGGCCTGTAGGACCAAAAAATACTAAAGTTGGAAAAGGAACACTTCTAGAAGATGAAGCCAAAAATGAGTGATTGCCTTCCTCCGTTATGGTCAGGTTTTACAGTATGTGATCTATTCATAAATCTTGAAACTTTCTCAGATCAGATGAATGAAGAGCTGGAACTGTGATGCTAGTAAGAGCTTTGGAAATAAATAAAAATAATAATCTTAAGCCTATGGGGCAAGTGGTAGAAGGTATAATAAAGAAATTCCTTCTATTACCCCAAATGTACACAAGGTGAACACAGGAAACAGGAAACTTCAGGAAAGAGAGGTCAAAGACACCCTCCAACTATGGGGTCATGAAGGGAAGGTAAACTAGTTTTCATTAAACAAACATCACTACCTTATGAAAATAATTTGAGAGAAAAGCTCCCAATGTTTTAAGGAAGGCGTGTGTATCCTGTAAGAAAAATATAAAAAGGTTTTGAATTTGTTTGTCTCTCTATAAGCCAAGTTCAGGGATGCCTGTCACTTCTGATCAGAAAGCAGACACAGAGTAACAGAGAAGGGTGTACAACCCCGTGCCATAGAGAGCTACTACTGCTGCAAACTGAAATCTGAACTCAAAGTGGCTTCTCTACATTACACCAATTAAGGAGAAAAAAAAAAAAAAAACAACAAAAGAACCAAAACCACAAACAACAAACAAACAGCTTCACAAGATTAAAACTAATAGTTTTGCCTTCCTATATTCCTACTGTACTATATCTGTGTATCACACAACGATTGCCTTATGGGTGGAAATGTTTTCATACCATTCCAGACACAGGAGGAAAACTTATCTCAGTGTTGCAGTGTGGAGGATCAATGCTGAACTTGCTGTCTGGGAAGGAGCAGGGATCCTAGCCAGTTCCTTCCACACTGCACCTCATTCCTATATAAAGAGCAACCTACTAGGGAAACGTTACAATCGAACATTATCATTACCTTTGATATTCTATTTTTTGCTATATTTTTAAATAATAGTAATGCAAAAATCCACACCTTAGCTCTTCATGAGAATCAGACACTAATCTTTCTTTCCGTTTCAGACTCATTCATTCAGTACTGTGGAATGTTAAATTCTTGCTTTTCTCATACAAGATTTTACTTTACAGTAAAGACTTAACCATTTTGGTATTTAAAAACAACAGAACATAATCGGATTACTGTGAGTTCGGAAGTGTTTTCACATCCCATACTTTACATGCATTTTTAATAAGCATTTGTTATTACTGTTCTGTAATATGGAAATCCATATTATTGTTAATATTGCACAAATTCACAGCTAATCACATTATAGTACCAAAGGAACAATTACAGTATGTGAATGTGTATAAAGATTAATATACATATCCTAATAAATCTCAGCTGACCCATTAATGTATAATGGGCCCAAAGGAGGCCTCATATCCTTAGTATATAAATGGCACATTTCTTTCCCCCTCTATTCCTTTCCTCATTTTGTTTTATATGTACAGACTGCCATAAAAATGAAAATTAAGCTATGCAAAACTACTCTGAAACATCAAGAGGATAATCAAAAGCACAAACCACTTTCTTTTCTTATTATACTACAAGAATCATGCTAATATTTGACATGCATGTACAATGAGCTTTTGGGTTTTTTTCACTCTTCCTTTTGAGAATAAGGCTTCTAAAGTGGTGGACACACACCCATACCACATGCACTCTGCAATGAATAGCTATTACAGGTGGGTTAAGGGAGGAACTTTCGGTTTTAATTGTAAATTATAATGGCTTTTTCTTGATTTAGGGCATACCTTCAGCTGTTGCAATTAAATCTCTTGTAGTTTAAAATGAAAGGAAAAAGAAACAAATGATCCTTTTTGTTTTGTAAGATATGCTTTATAATATCACTACACAGTGACAACTCCTGGTCCTCCTGTCACATCCTGTCCCTTAAACCATGCTGCAGAAAAGCAATTTTCTGCCTCAGAAGCACTCTATTTTTTAAAAGTTTGTCTTTGGGCAATTTTCAGGTCTACTAGAGCTGCACAACTGTATACAGATGAGAAAGACCCAAAATAGGGCAATTTATTTGATTCCTCCTCTTCAAAACATTTAGCTGAGATTGCATATCCAACAGAGAAACCCCAACAAGAATATTCAGAGATGACCTGCAGTGACACATATCTTTTTTTCAAAAAAAATCTGCATTAAACATCTTCTCCAGACTCCTCAGATAGTCTAGATTTGACTTTTGTTTAATATGACCTTTAACACAAATATTTCCCATGATATTAACAGCTAATTTCTTTTTTAAAGGAGATTGTAGGAAGCAGTCAGTTAAATAAAACACTTACCAAATTTTTCAGATGAAGAATGGGGGGGGTGAGTTTTTTATTTTTGGGTGGGTGGGTGAGCTATTGGGGTTTTTTTTGTTTTGTTTTGGTGTTTTTTTTTTTTTTTTTGCCTTTTTTTTTTAATAAAAAAAGGTGTGCATTCATTTGAATCCAGCTTCACCTCTCTTGTTAGAGAGTAAAGAATACTTGGATGGGAAAATACATCCTCCCAGTGTTCAGCTCCTGGTAACTTAGCATTTATCAATGCCTGAAGCTAGTTTGACCTCAGTATTCTCCTGGTACAGTTCTGCCCTAACACAGTAAGGGCATTTCACAATAGAGCAAAGGCCTCGCCTTTATAACCATCCACATCTTGAAAATTACTTTACCTGCATGAAAGTCTTTAAGGAATTAGGATAGCTTCAGGATTTGGATCTCAGTTTGCTATGAATGTAACATTCACTAACATATCGTATGAGTAAAAAAACCTTGATAATATTTTTGGAACTTTACAAAAAGCTAGGTGACTTTTTAAATCTGGAAACAAACTATAGGCTCCACATGTCTAAATATGTCTAAAATCATATTCATATTCAAACTAAGTATGTATAATTTTGAAAGTTTTAAATGAGACTTGTAGCTCATTTAGTACTAAAGACCTAAATTTCTCCATCTAATTTTTCTATTGTTGAAACTTTTTTCAACTGAAAACTAAGTACATTTAGTTTCAGAAATTCATGCTGGCAGAGAAATCAATTATGCATTAAAAATCAATATTAATATTGGCACAAGAAAATAATAAGGCATAAAGAATATCTATAACCATACAAGTTTCTGATGAGTAGATCAGACCCCACAAGCTGAAGCAGAAGCATGAATTTTCTTTGATAATATATAAATACCTTTAGTATGAATGCATTTTACATTTTTCTGTGCCTGGCACGTGAGTATGTTTAAATATTAACTGAAAGAGAAATGTCCATTTTCTATCTTTTTCCTAAAGTGTAGAAATTTATTATTCTCCATTATAGAATTAATATTTGCTTAATTAGCATAAAGAACTTAACCTTTGTGCCAGAAACCCTACCACACTGCCAGGGCAGCACCTACAAGATCATGCACTTGGCCCTGAAGACAAAATTTACCTCCTGTGGTGTCTGTCTCGATTTGCCTTTGATACTGGCTCACAAAATCTGGACACATACTGGATTACACTGGAGATAAATCTAGCACCAGGAGAATGGAGAATCGTACTTGAAGGAAAATCAGATTGCCAGTTATGTTCAAATTCATGCTTTAAATTAGTGGAGAAGTAATTTGTTGGCATATATTGCTGTGGACACAGAAGGGAGGAAGACCTTTTTTGATTGAGCCCATTATGTCTGCAAGGACTAAAGTTGCCTTAGTGCGTCCTGCGGTCAGTTCCTGAAAAAATGTAAGGAACAGTGTAACAGACACAGAGATGAATAAAGCTGTAAATCACAAAACCTTTGAAAGTGGCTAAAGAGGAATATAATTCTTTTAAATTACCTTAATCTCTGATATCTGCTTTGGACTACTTGAATATTTAGCTGTGCAAGAAACTAATTGATGTACATCTTCCTGGCTGGCAAACCTTCAGTTTGGTTGCTGTTTGTTGTCAATTGGTTACAGCTTGTTGACGATTTGCAAGTGCAGACTGATGCTCTATTCATTTTGGTTTCTTTAACAGTAACGCAATGGCTGCGTTGGTCAGAACATATTTACCAGGAATAAAAGCAACAAGCTGGTAATGAAAAAGAAAATAACCTCCTTGGCCTTAAATTCCCTTTTTTTAAACCTCAGTAATTGCATTCCATTCATTTGTATATTTGTGCTGGTTCGGTATAGCTTACTAGCATACGTTCAAACTCAGGATAACATTTGTGCCAGAGTCACAGGACCTACTTCACAGCAAATCTGACTATTGACAGTGCACTCTGATAAAATGCATGCTAGGTTTCTTTAACTATCTTATGTAGCCAAGGGTCCAGAATGCCTTTTAAACATGCTTTTGCAAAACAATCACAAAAGCATACACAGAAAACCTGTATACCTGACAGAAAGAGAAGTACTGAAGAAATGCTGTCTCTGAAATCCCAATGGATTAATATGAAGCAAAGAATATTGGATATATAAGATACCTTCCCCCCTCCCCCACCTGCTGGGAAAAAAATATTGAAAAAGAATATTTGCTTCCAAAGACTTGTATCTATAACATATAAACCCAAATAACATATGGATTCTATTTTATGTGAATTTTCAGTAACTTTCATTAAGTCAGCATCTTCTTTGTTACAAGAAGTTAAACTCCTAAGTTGAAAGGTGTTTTACCAATGACTATTCAGTAAAAAATTCAGCAGCTGTCCTTAAAACTGACATTGGGGTTTCTCCTTTCTTCTCCGTGGAGCCTATACTAACCATGAGGCTAGGGTTGAGTTTTTCCTGATCCTTCTATTGCCTTTCATATTCTAAAGTTTCTCAACATTAGTGATAAATACAGGAGACTCATGTAACAATGATGACTAGACTGTGCATCTCTATGGAGTTCATTTGGAAGCTTGCTTCCCTCACAATCCTCATGATGGAAAGGGCTGTGCCTGCAGCCAGGGACACGCAGAGTAACACAGCACGGGCCAGAAATCTGAGATTAGGAACGGTTAGTGAGCTACAGATCAGCCTTAGCTATGAATCTGGACACCCTTCACCCTGCTAATGTTCTCACTATTACTGAACTGCAACTCCTACTCTGACAAAGATGCATCTTCCTAGGCCAGGAACATGAGATTTGTGGCATCTCTCTTAATGCCACACTTTCTACTAACCAGTTCACCTGACTCCTTTCAGCATCTTATGCTGAAATACATCACTTAGTTCTCAGTACGTAAAAGAGTTGGATGCCAGTCCAAGTATTAGATGCTTGAAAGCTAAGTGATATTGTTCTCTGTGGTGCTTGCACAGAGGTCCCTTATTACAGTCACTACAAAACTGTAAAATTAGAGAGCAAAGAAAGAGAAACAGAACAATAGAAACGAAAATAAATTTCTGAAATATCTTTTCCTCCTTCCTCTTGCTATAAGATATCTGCAAAATAATAACGCCAACTTTATTTCAACTTTGCTGCATAACTGTAATAAAGTACCAAGAATATATGCATAACTTTGACCTAGATGTTTGAATAGTAGACAAGACAGCTACTTAGTTACCTGAAAAAATATTGCCACATGAATAGCTACTGCTTCCTAAACGTTGTCACTCAAAAGGCTTTGACACCTCTTCAGAGCCCTCTCATTTACTTCCTTTCCACAGCAGCTTTCCACACTTAAGCTTAGATTGCCCCATAGTTTAGTAGAGGAAGTAGTACCACCATTCATATTTTAAAGTATTCAGACAAATAATATTATCAAAATTATATTTCCTTTTGAAAAGGAATAAATTACCTTCATGATTTACATGTATATATATAATTTTATTTTTTCCATTTCTGTTTGCAGTGTGCTAACAATTTTAATGTCACATCTGATAAATTGCAGATGTTATTCAAGTATTTACCAGCATTTTTGAGATTTTTATATGAATATTTTGATTACTGAGAATTATCTGTGAATATCTTTGAGCTCTGAACATTTTATGTAAACCGTTACTGACTAGTGTTCTCTATTTTAATTGGTTAGACTTACACGTGAGCAGTTGAGATGATGTAGCTAAATAATCAATGTAAAATCTCAACATCAGCAAATCACTTTTATGTATTTTCTAAGTTAAAAACATTGAGCAGGGGGAATTGTTTTGTTTTAACTGCTTTTTACCAAGCAAAAGATCAAATAAGTCATTAAGAGTCATAAATACGGTTCACAAAAATTTGCTTTTTAATTAAGAAAAACATTTCTGTAAACTTTTTTTTGTTGAGTTGTCTCTTAGTACCAACGGAAGCATGGGGATTCCAGTCACTTCTTGAATCTTTTTTATTATGTCTGAACATTTTAGCCTTACCTAAGGCTAAAATCCCAGTCTGTATGTGTGTTCTGTATCTCTCTCCACTGACTTGGTTAACCAAATCAGAAAAAAAAAAACAAGTCTAAAAGATAATTAAGATCCTACAAGTTTCAGGGATGGAGAACCAAATTAATACCCCCAGGGAGAAGAATGTGGGTAGAATCCAAGCATTCTGAAAGGAGCTGGCTGGGCTACTCGGCATTCATGGAGCTGCAGACTAAGCATAGCTCTCGTGTCTCAGCCAAAGAGGGTAACAGAAGACAAGAGAAATAGGGAAATTGAGGTTGCAGCTGAAATTGGTGATCTTACAGTACAAAACCCCCAAGATTTCCAAAGGAAAGCTGGCGTTATTAGTTCTAGCTCCTGAAACATCAAGTTTCTGCTAGTTGGCAGTTTGTGTGACTTTTTTATTTACAATCCAAGATTCTATTTTCAGCATGCTCTTGAGTTTAGAAAGAAGAAAATGAAATAAAAATGAAGGGACAACTTATAAATACAAAGAAAAAATATATATTCTTTTAGAGCAAAGTCCTATGCTTAGCCAAGAGCAACACTGTTTAATGATAGTTTATACTTCTGGAAGTTAATGCCATGTACACAATCAATCAACTTTTGAACAAAGCTGCAAGGAAGTGTCCTCATATAGCCTTTGTGTCTAGTTCAGAGCTACAGGCTTCAGAGGGGTAAACTGGCCTTTAAGGCTTTCTGTGTCAGAGTTTACACTGGATTTTTCACGAAACTCCTGAAAAATAGTTGAGGCTTTAAAAAAAAACCAAGAGAACACTCAGAGGTGGATTAATCCCACTGTGACACAATAGGCTAAAACCAAGATTGTGTTCAATCTCACCTTCATGTAGAGAGAAGATTTATAAGCATATACATACAACATTTACTATATTTATTTATCAATTTACGCTTCTCAATTTTCTTGATTTAAGTCCCCTTACACTTTGTAAAATGTCAGAATTGAACAAAATACTGAGTACATGCAAAATGAAATGGAAACGGTATATTACTGAGTATAGAACCATCTGGCAGATGACAGTGAAGTGCATAGCTGTATCAAAGAGAAATTAAAACAGGAAAACAATATCACAAATTACTGGCATGCTTTGTCACGTCTTTCTAAAACTGGATGTAGGCAAAAGTAAAAAATCCACCATTTTTTGAGCTACCAGAGAAGCACTGAGAAATGGTAACCATTGTATCTGATCATCTCTGGTCACATCCTAACTTCTACAAAATTGCTACACTCTCTTATTGAGGACAGAGCAGTTGCTGTGGTCCCAACAGAGCTTATGATCATCCAATCACCTGTTATTAGTACACCAGCTGCTCTTGCAAGATTTCAAAAAAATATCATCATAACTTAAAACAATGAGTTTGATCTGTATGCCTGTACTTGGAATCTTGCATGGAAAACAAGAAATTCTGAGTCTTTAACTGTTGGACTGTCTAAAGTTCTGCCCTATCCATTTTAAAGGAAAGCAGCTACATGCACAAAATATATGATCAAACAGCAAGTTATTCCATACAGCTACTGTAAAGCTACGCACTATCCTTGAAAGATATAAAAATGAGTTGACAGACAACCTTAGAACTGAAACACAGTTAAAGTGGTTTCTCAAAAGATGAATGGTTTGAAAGTCTACCCTGCCCTCACGGTTTAAATGCAACCTTACCATCATACATCACTGAACTAAATGTTGCAGTATGTGGTTATGACTAGCACAATGTTACTAGATGAAAAGGTGCAGTAAAGGTATTTATCCAATACATTTATTCCTTCATTTTTTGAAATTATTACTGTGATCCCAGACCAAGATGAAGACTTAATTCTGTTCTAAGAGATTCACCCCAACCCTCAAAACCCAGCCTGATACTAATTTACCTGTATACTCAAATGTTAACCCCCAAATTACTAAGACTGTCACATAGTTGATACAGAAGGAAAGAACGTTGACAGAGCATAGCCATTTGTGCAAATCTGCTGAATTTTTGCCCTCTTCCTTCTCTTCTCTGCTCTGTCCCCTGATTACTAGTAGCCAAGGAAATCAGTGACAATGCTAACACATACCTGAGGAATGTCTAAATGGCACACCTACTCATTCTTTAAGCAAGATATACATACACAACATATACCAGCCTTTCCTCTTGCTGGAAGGGTTCCTTTGATGAAAAGGCATTATTTTGTTAGGCTGGTGCCATGATAATGCTCCTATTAATATTTCTTTTGAAGCTTCTTTGGTCCTTTAAACTGACATACTTCAAGTACACATATGGTTGAGAAAAATAATTAAAAAATAATCAAACATTACTTATCATATAGTCATAAATCATACATCACAGTTGTCTGACTGTAGTCTGAATAGGAGATAATTGCAATAATGTGGTTAATACTGAATGGCAGCTGGCTAAGTGACTCTTTATGGCAACACCTTTAGATTAAATACATGTAATCCTTAAATAATTTCCAGCCTTAGATCCTGTACATATTTACATTTACAGCTTCCAAAGTGTTCCCAGCCAGGCTAAGTATGTTTTGTATCTGGGTATGTACTTTGTAATGTTCTGTGTTACAGTACCGTAAGTATTCCTGAGCCATGGGTGGCTGGCTATTTCACTATCTTCACACCTGTTTTCAACACTGAAAATTTCTTTAGGCATACTGGATATCTCAAGCAGGATAAATCGGCTGATATAGTCTTAAATGACCTGAAAACTTTTCCAGTAACAAACTATGTGATTTAGACAGCCTTATAGAACTGCTACAGTTACTACATCATTCCTGGACTGCCCTGTGGGTATCAGAATTTCTGCAGTGTTACGATTTCACCCTAGGCATGCTTCCTATACCAGAGGGTCCTAGAATGCAGCCTCTAGTTAACTCCTACACTTGGGAAAGTTTTGTCTTGCCATATTTGGGGCGTTATGACAAATTTATACCATTCCACACCATTTAGCCAACACAAAGTAGCAGGAAGAGGGGAGAGGTCCTTCTTTGCTGTCAGGGAGTATCTCTCTCTCTCTAAATTAGTATTTTGGATGATTGTTTCATATAGTTTGAATAGGTAGCACATGCTAGTGTTCTATAAAGGCTTATAAATCTAAAATAAAAAGTGTTGTTAAATACCTCAAAAAAAACAAGCAAACAAAAAACCCCTCACATCCCAAACACCTGCACATGTGTGTGTGTGTGTGGTTATGCTTAAAAAAGAAAAAAAAAAAAAAGAAAAAAAAAAAAAGGAAACCTCTCAGGTCAACACAGATTTTTGAAACAAGTTTCTTTGCACCAAGGAACTGCTTTCCCCATGTGGTCACTCACCAATATTTATAAAGGAAGGTCACTTTGAATGCCACCAGCAGATGAAAAAACAGGAGGGAAGGAGGGTTTTTCTGTCTTCACTGAGCTGGCTGATTCTGCCAAAGTGATAGCCGATATTGACATTACTCAAGGGAAAGGTTGTCGTAGTCTCACAGTCCCAGCTCTGCTGCAGAAACAAAACAAAAACAGAATGAAAAAATATGTGTATACTTTTCAAACAAAAGTAATGCCGAAACATTAAAACTCCAATGTCTAGAATATAAATAGCACTTTAATCTTGGCTTTGAAACAGTTACCTCAAATCTACTTTAAAAATGATTTGAAAAGACCACTAAGAAATTGAATATCCTCCTGTAAAATTAATCAATCACTTTGAGGGTTTAGTGGAAAGAAATGGCCATAAACATCTTATGTACTCAGCTGGTGGTAGAAGGCAGACAGAAATTACAATTCTGTTAAAAATAAGGAAAAGCTGAGATTTGAAGTGAACATTGCAGAATACATGGCAGGGAATAACAAGAAATTTTATAGGTGAACACAGCTATAGGTGAACGTGGCCCATAGAAAACTAAAGGGAAAGGTGAAGGATTAATGAAGGATTCCTACTTATGTATTTATTTATTTCATTTTACTAGCATCTGTGTGAATTATTACCTATATGGCTGATACATCCTAAAAGAAAAAACTGTGATGAATAAATAAACAGCTCTAGAAATCTTCAATAGGGTCCTTTACCTTGCAGGGAATATTATCATTGGCTTTTGATACAATTTCTGCTGCAGGGAAAGACTTTCAAAGCTCAGAATGCTGAAGTATTGCCAGGCACTCAAAGACCCCCTGCTGTGCACGTCAAACTAAGAAATCTCTCTGAACTTGTCGAATTAAAAGTCTTCTCTTTCTCTCTGCAACCCCTGCATGAGCTGGGAAGCTCTGTCCTCATTTTTTTTAGGCCTTCCATGATAAACAAATGGAGCCTGAAGCATCTTTATTCTTTTCAGGCACATAATTAAAATTCTTTAAAAAATGTAATTGAAGGCAATGAATTTCAAAAGGAGGTTCTAGTTAACAACAACGCTAGAACAGTTTCAGTAGCCCATATTGCTTTACCATTCAATTTTGTTTTAAAGGTAAAAGCGAAACAGCTTGTTAAGATCCTGGGTGTCTTTTTTAATTTATTTATTTTGTTTGTACATCAAGAGGTTGCTCCAAACTTAAACATCTCAGCAGGATTTATGCTTTCTGGAATGTCATAAGACTTAATTACAGAAACAGCAAAAAGGAGTATACTACTAAAATATGAACAAAGCAGAAAGTATACTTGGTTTCTCAAAATCATTATTTATATAGCCCCTAAAAAATTAAAGTATTTATTGAAGAATTTGTATTTTCTTGGCAAGCTTCTTTCTTTTATCCAAATCACTGTAAAACTGCAAATTTTTTTGAATCTAATGATGCAGAGAATGCTGATTTTCTTTGATCACTATTGCTGTAAACCGTTGTAATGATTACTTCTAATAGTTATTTTTGATATTGCCAAGGAATGAGCAAGTGTGAATATAATGAATAATTTCAAATTAATATAAAAGGAATGAAAAACTCTCTCTCTGGATTTGAATACCAGGGATTATCACACAACATTAACTAAAGGGCAGTAGAAGACAAGACAGTGTTTCAGAAAGTCATCTCTAAGGTGGCTTCCTAGAGAGCTCAAAATCTAAACCAAATATTTTTGTATATCTCTTTTAAGATAACGTTCACCATCCCTCTTTATTGAAAGCAAAAAGCTTCAGTTTTCACCTGTTTTTTCCCATGCTGTGTTCTTAAACTGGTACTTCTGGCTATAAATGACCGTATCAAATGTACTTTTTTTAGGGTTTTTCCCTAGAGAGACCGGAGATTGAGATGGTTTAAGGAAAGTTATTTATGACTCTTGCAGCATTAAAAAAAGAAAGGTGTAGGAAGGCAGCACTACTCCCAGAACTTCTGGGTAGCACTCTACTTCTGATAGTTACAATGCCTCTGGGAGACCTGAGACAACGTAGCTAACATTGCTGCTTTTCATTCTTGGGCAGGGAAAGCGCAGTGTGTGTTCTGCAGCAGGTCAACAATTGCTGTCATGGGTAGAGAGGTAGAAAGACTTGGCACCACTGGAAAAGGCAATGCCAAAGTAGATCTAGTAAGAACAAAGCAAGGCTCTGATTACACTATCAAGTCATAGATCTGCAACTCAGGCATTATTTCTTTCTTAGGTTCTTTCTTTTCTTTTTTTTTTTCCTCCTTTTTTCTTTTTCTTTCTTCTTTTTTTTTTTTTTTTGTTTTGTTTTTGTTTTTTGGTCTTCAAAGTTAAAATTTGTACAGTACAGGGCACAGCCCGTTCCAGAGGCCGTACTGAACAGGTAATACAGAGAACAGTGCACCAGGTCTGGCACTTTGGCACAAGAACAGCAGAACCAAAACCTACATCATATGTTCCTACCAGTGTGTTGCTTTCCAGGGTGCAGTCTACCATTAAAACCAACCAAAATAATGAAGCAGACCCCACTATACCTTCTATATCCCTGTATCCTTACTGGGAAAAAATGAACTCTTCTTAGCCTTCCCCTCAGACATACTATGTGATTTACGAAAGCATATTTATCATCTTTGTTTTTAATTGTGTATCTTAATGTGCCATGAAATCAACAAAAAACATAAGCATAATCAACAAAAACCATGAATCAACAAACCCCCATAAAATAAATGTAGGCAAATGAGTATTTTCAAACTTAATTTCTGCTATAAAACTGAAATAATGAGAGCACTGGATTATAAAAAGTAACTTGTCTTTCACAATACTTTGCCCTGTAGAATGTGAAGGACATTGGACGAAAAACTGTAACAAAGAGACTACATCTGATATTTTAAGAAAAAACCAGTGTGGCCCAGCATGAGTATTTAAAGTCTGTTTGCAGAATGAGTAAAGGTTTCTTTAAGTTCACTGAGCACTCACTGCAAAGTTTAGGGAAGATCAGTAGCTTAGAAAAAAAGAGGCTACTGAAATATGAGTCACATCTATGAACAAAAGTGATCAAAGTCTACTTGGCTGCCAGAGTGTCTTCAGTTTATTCCACTGCAGTACACATATTACTTGATTGAAAGGTGTGCGGATATAAGGCACCCAGGTCTCTGTCTACTGTCACTGGGCCTGAAATTCTCATTTGTCATGTCTGACTTCCTTTATTGATTTCTTTTTCCTAAGCAGCAGCAGCTGAAATGATTTCTATAACATTTGAGAACACATTTACAATATAATAAATTCAGATTAATTCCCCTCTCCCCTCCAACCTAAAATTATTTTAAGAGCTGTAATAAATTAAAAATTATCCAATGTCTGTTTCCACTCATATGCTGATACTATGACAGTTATACAGCCATATTGCACATTCTTACATATCTTGAGGATCTCAGACACCTTTCTTGGCAGAGAAAAAATAAATAAATCTCTTTTTGCACCATTGTCACGTAAGAGGTTAATGCAAGTAATTTATTGCATCAAAAGACACTTACTGCTTATAAACACCTACATCTTATATGCCATAAAACTAATATCTAACTTGGCTAGAAAATTAGGATACCTATACTAAAACTCTCCAAGGTATAGTTTTGATCCAGTAGTTCAACGTTCTGTAGACAAAACTGTTGGCAGATGTTGCCTCAATTATTTGATATAAGGTACTGCTACTTCAGAAGATGGCAGAAGAGGGAGTAAGCGAATGTAAACCCAAATTATGAGTTCAATGAGAAGTATAAAAGCAAGGCATAATATCTCAGCTGCTCACTCTCTTTTCCAAAATAGCCTAATTTCCATTTCCTAAGATATATAGTGTACGAAGTTAGCGTACATCAGAATTCTAAAATTTTGGTGACTGAAATGTTCCTCCTTAATATTCCTGTGTCTAGAGTATTTAGATTAATACAGATTCATGGCTTTTTCACACACTGTTAGGTTCTATATTCTGTATTTACAACAAACTGTGACATTAAATGATAGATTTAAATCAGAGATTAAACCAGAACCATGGGGGGACAGAGGAAAGAACCCCTTAGTGAAGTTTGCTACCATATGACAAGCTGCGTAGATTCAATTAAAACATTAAAAAGATATGCTTAACCTTATAAACAGGTTCAATTACTCACATCAGTACCAAATTTAGTGTTCCATATGAGGTAGTAATCACAAAATAAAAAATATTTCAAGAACTATTTCACATTGCTTTTTCTCCCCTCCCCCCCCCACCCCGGAGGTAGGCACTATGATCCTCCCCCCAAACATGAAATATTAGAAATTATCTGAAGTACTCAAAAGTTTTGCTTTACCATATATCTGAATTGAGATATTAGCAGATGGCAATGAGGACAATGGAGAATCAGTAAAATAGACCCTTGTTTAATTATCATGCACTTAATCCAGCTATTAGGCCTAATGTCTTAGAAACAAGATTAGAGTAGGAAAGGAAAAAAATACTTTTCTTGTTATTCTGTCAGGATGTAAAAGTACAATATTGAAAGTAACTACTAATGATATGAATAAAATCTGAGTGAAATCTTTCTGATGATTTTTTAGAGGATCCCATAAGCAAGCATACCATCATGAGCAGGTGCATATTATAGAGGACAGAAAGTCTGATGCCCTTTTTGCCACAAAAGGGAAGAAAGGAATTGATAACACTTGGCAGAAGAAGGTAAGCCTGTGTCAAAGTAACTCATTTCCATAATATTGTGCTGTATTTGCTGCTTTCTTTGGGTTGCTATTCTCTCTTGAATACACTAATACTTCCTTATCACTTGTACTAGAGCTATGTGGCCCCTAGTTCCTACTATTGCTAAATTTCTTTGCTCCGTGTTTTGCTAAAATCCATGTATTCTACATTGTCTCATTCTGCACTGTTCCTGAAAGCTAACAGCTGTCAGATCCTGGCAGAGCTTTGACAATAACTAATGCATCTGTTGAGGCAAAAGCAGCCTGTATCACTTCAGTGACGGGAACGGTACTCTGGGTGTGAAAGCAGAGTAGCCTGACAGGTAAGTCTCTGCTGCATTTGTCAGGAAGAAAATCTACTTTGTTAATAAATAATTTCCAGCTCTTCGTAATGTTAGATGATAGGGTTATTTATTATACTTAAAATATCGTCAGTCTGTTGGGACAGAAAACCTTCAAAAAGGGTGAAGAAAAACAAAGAGTTCTTTTTTTTAAAGAAAAACACCAAAAAAGGTGTTGTGCTGCACCTGAGATGCCGAACGGGGTGAGAACGGCCCCTTCCCATGTCACCTGCAGGATTTTCATGGGTTTTTCTGTATGAGGCCCAATTAGCTCAGGCGGCACCTTACAGGGAAGCTGAAATCTACCCTTTTGATATAAAAGTTCTCCAAATGATAAAAATCAATAGTGAAAGTTTCTCACACACTGAGTCTCTACGCTGTTATTAATTCTTATAGTCACAATATGGCAAAATGGAAAAACAACTTACAGAGAAGGAATATACAGACACATCAAATATATTACATATATTTTTTTGTTTGTTCTCTTTAACAAATATTAGCAACCAGTGTAGTTTTTGAAGTTCGTGATTTCTTGATCTTTTTCCCTGGATATATTTCTGATACTTTTGAAGTCAATTTAGAAGGTTTTTGAAGCAAAATGCTCTGGCAGCTTCCTCCTTATACAGTTCAGTGTAAGCCACTGATGGCACAGAGTGCGTCTGTCAGATTCAGTGCTGAAGAACAGAACAGGGAACCAACATAGTTATGATAAGCAAACACTTTATACCAGGACAGAAATATATGTTGTTGATTATTGCATAGTGTTAGAATGCTATGTTACAAGTTCATGTAAACACAGCCACAATAAAAAAAAAAATTGAATTCTGAAATATCTTTGCAGACAGAATTAAGTTTGAAGGAAATTTAGAGAAAATGAAACACCTTTTGAAATGATCACATTATATACTGTAATGCTAATATTTGTATTCAATAATACATTAGCATAAAGAACTGCTGTATGTGGCAAATTAAAGCTTGTAATATTTTACATTTGAATTCAGAATTATGTGAAGTTCTTATTTTCAATTAACATAAAATGGATAGCTCATACAGTGTTTTTAGTGATACAATTTCTTAAAGCAGCGTCATTGTAATCTCTTACTTTACAGAAGTTGGATGTCAGTTCCTAAAAATAAGTATTTTCACGTTACCTGGAGTTACTACACTGTAAGTATTCTCATTTCTTGAATTCCTAGGGTCATTAATTTAAGCAAATGCCAGCTATTTAGAAACTTCCTTAAAAAAAAAACTTGTTAGCCCCAGAGAATCAAAGAAAAAAATTCATATGTACTAATCTTGACTTGCTGTACAACGCAACAATGACATCTATACACTTTCTCTCTTTTTTTGAGAATGGAAAGTTTAATACCTTAGATCTTTTAAACTCATAGGATATATATTGGTAATATTATCTCCTATACAATTAGGTTTCTTAAAATTTGTTTCTTTTATCTCTCCGGATACTCTTTTTGATTTCAAACACACATCTACATTTTCTAGTGAAAGAGAATTTCTGAACTTTGAAAATAAGTTTTAAGTTCCACCTGTGGAGTAAACGCAGAGCATAACTATGTCTTTGTAACTGCTCATCAAAACTCTGCAATTCCATTATATTGTTTAGGGGCTTGGCATGACAGAACAGATTTTACTTTAAATGAGCTGCTTAGACACTGAAGGTTAGACTGGCTGCAGTACGGGTGGATTAGTTACAAGAACAAGTTGAAACTGATCACAGCACAAGGTAAATACAGTTTGTCTTACCACTTCTACTGTCCCATATGAATTTTGTCTACATCTAAACACACACAACATTGGTTAGCATGAGTATGTTTCACTGAGAGCGTGCTTGCCATTTCATGAAACAACTTATTTGCTATATCAATGCAATAACGAAGAATCCTCTTGCAATTTAAATGACTTTCAATGTACCAATTGGGGTGGTTTGTTCCCACGTATTTTTTAATTCATTAGCATCTCTAGGGTTCCAAAAAAAGATTCAAGATGACAATATTAAGCTGTTATTCACATAAAGAAAATTACTTGTCAGTATTTTTACTAATCATTTTAATTTTTGATATTATTTCCATAATGTAACTTGCTCAGGTTCACATATGGTAGAGATGCTCATGGGCATTATTTTGGCATTCATTTTGTTTTCATTTCAGTTTGCCATTTTGTTTTAGGTATGCATATGCTCAGTTTTCTGGCAGTAAGTATAATCTATTGACATGTTATAAATGTAATATGCTTGTCATAACTGCATGCTGTGCTCTATGTGATAACTGGAAAACAAACATCCTACAGTGAGGTATTTAGTCAAAACTTTCTTGTAAGGTTTGGAGAGTTCTGTGACCTGTGATGAATGGAATCAGACTGGGTGTTCAATAGAGCCTTCCGGACTCAGCGTGCATCGCACAGGTAACAGTGAGTGTGAGGACTACCCTCAGAACCTCAGCTCAGCTTCTGCCACACATTCCTGTGATTTGCATGTTGGTTTTATGCAAATTCCACTCCTTCAAAATACTTTTTATTCTATAAATTGTACAAAACCTGAAATAACTTTCTAAATAAAGCATATTAAATCTAAGTACAATTCATCAGATCTTTATGATTATGAACTACAGTACTTACTTTTGTTTTTCTGAAATCAGCAGATGTACTAGGGATCATGAAACAAAACCATTGAGAAGCTACTTGTGTGAACAGTAATTCAGTATGTACCTCCATAACTGTAACATATTAAGAAATCTGCTATATTTTTTCCTATGGTATTAGGATAAAATTATGGAATAAACAAGACCTTAGCAAATATTGAAGCAAAGAAGATTTAAAGACTTGGTAAAAGAAAAAAAAAAAAAAAAGAAAAAGACATTTTCATAGACTATGTGATGGCAATCTGATAGCTTTTAAGTAAGCTAAACAGTGTTTTTTTTAAAAAATTACCTGTATCTTGTTAAAGCATTTCACATTGGCTCCACAGGACATTAAGAAGAAGATGTGAGTGCAGAGATGAATTATGATATAGAGAAGAATCTGACTAGAGTTTGAAGGAAAATTTCCTTCTTTTTTTTTTTTTAGTTTTTAAATTAGGTTGATCTTGTATAATACCTTAATGAGTAAGGTAAGATCCAACATACCAGTGAAGGTTGATGACAAGATTTTCCTGAAATTTACCTAGATCCTGAAATTTTCAAGTGATTGTCAAGAAGTCGATTGTGTAAGATGTAATGTGTGTCATTCTATTCCAAGAGCAGACCAAAGAGAAGGTAATTTTAAATCCAACTAGTACATAGTCTCTTCCTCATTCTAGTGAGTAAATACTTTGCACTAGCAGGTTACATGACCATTTTTTCAGCTTCGTAAGTCATGGAAGGACTATTAGGAGAAAAGGGCATCAAAGAGGATAGACTAGGACCCTAAGAAACCTGCTGTCAATTGTCCACATTTCTTAATTTCACTTTACTTGAGAAACTATTGCAATTTATTATTTTATACAATATAAAGGTAAACAAACCTCACTAGTAATTAATCTCTGTGAACTACGGAAAACTGGAATAATTTACTTATTCCAAAATAACAGCATTAAAATGTTGTCAGAATCTATTCTTTGCTCATTTTCCATCTTCATCTCACCATGCTAAACCTCTAAAGCCACATAAAGCCAGAAAACCACTTCCTTACTCTGAACTACTGGAATCAGAACCTGTGATTATCAATCTCTCTAATACACTGTCCTGTTTCCTCAGTCCAGTTCTTATTATGGGATCCAGAATCAAAAGAATACAAAGCAGGATTTTAGGACTATCATGTTCAGTCACTTGCTTCTACAGATATCAAATCCCTTTCCTAAACTTCACTTTAAGAGAAATTAGGGTGTTGCTTTTGGGGGTTTGGTTTGGTTTGAGTTTTTTTCCTTCTGATTAGTTTGACCGCTGCTCCAGGAAGACTGATGCTTTCCATTGTAAACTAGGTAGTATGAAAGTACTGATAGTTACTGAGACTTATTTGCCTAGGAAAGCATACCTGGGTAAAGTCAGACCATGACCCTAATCTGGTGACCGTGTTAACAGGCAGGGAACAGTCAGGACTATACTCAGTTACTGATTATAAAAACTATTATCTGAGCTTCAATATTTCCTCCCCGTACATGTTCATAATATCTGAGATGGAATTCCAGAGTCCCCAGTCTGCTACGTCTCTGGTGGCTCACTGTCGCGGGTTTTTCCTGGGACTTCAGACTGTATGGACACAAAAGAATGAATTCTTCAAATATTTTTCAGAGTTAAATGCCCATTGTGATTTTAATTGTTGGGTCTAATAATCTGAAATGTTTATAAGATTATGCAAAACCTAATATATATACCAAAGGTTAGTTTAAAATGGTTTATGTGTATTCTTGAAAACAGAAACCTGAAGGTAGCGAGGGTTCTCACTGAGGGTTTAGTATTGTTATTTCTCATGCTTCACAACTGCATGGGACTACAAATGCTCCAAGCTAAGGAATCAATATGCTAGTGATGCTAATTCGGATAAATAGCTATTAATCCAATGGCAAAATATCAGTAAAGTGTCCTAATATGCATTAA
Source organism: Falco naumanni (assembly GCF_017639655.2). Lineage (NCBI taxonomy): Eukaryota > Metazoa > Chordata > Aves > Falconiformes > Falconidae > Falco > Falco naumanni. The sequence goes on along the minus strand of NC_054054.1, from coordinate 2,868,506 downwards.
TCTCCAGCTGGGAAAATATGCACTGGTTTTAGAGAGGAAGAGTGATTAGTTAGTACCACCTCTGTGGCAGTAATTATATGCATACTATAAGGAAATAATAATTAAAAGTACACCTGAAATATTCTACTGAGCCATGTCTAGAGAGCAGGTCATTTTATGTAAAACTCCAAATGACTATTTGGATCTATACATGTAGAGTTTTTCATTCATATTCCCCAGCACTTTCTGAAAAACAATGCAAACCCCATGTGAACAAACCACTGCAAATACATTCTGTAGTCATCTTTGTTGTACTGTAGATAGCATAAAATATTTATAGTACTATTTGTTTTTGTCTTAGTTGAAAAAATAATTAGTTATGTATAGCTCAGGAGCCTAGAAGAACTAGGCTTGATAAAAAATAGATGATTTCTGACTAGAAATACCTCATACTTGAAGTATTTGAATTAGCAACACAGCTGCTACATGATGTCATTAGCCTTTTGATGCTGATTTACTTAAAGTTAAATGTTTCAGTTATAATACCTGAGTGATAGCACTACCGCTACTTACTCTAAATGTTAGAGCAACTCCACGGTGGTATAAATAATAAGTATTCATCCACTTACTATATGCACGTAATGTAAGCATATGAGAAATTTCAGTCCCTGAACACAGAACAGAACAACTCTGTGAATTATTTACAGAATACAAAGACGTTTTAGTAACTACAGAGATAGTAGTATCCTTAATTAACTCATATTGTTCTTTTCATTCAAGAATTTCATGGCTCCATTGATAATAGGGTTATGTTGCAGAACACTTACACTGTGATCATTAACTTCTAAAAGAAAAAATCGGGACATTCACACTACCTGTAAAAAAGTACTACCAAAAAATACTCAGTTTTTTTCTACTTTCCTTTCTAAGTGTTGAAAGCATTTTGATATGGCCATTAACTGGGTGAACCAAAAGTAAGCACTTCTAAAAGCTACAGGTATCAAAATAAAGCCACCATAAAAACGCTGAAGAATCTATAATACCAATTAAGATCATTGTGGAGAATTGGTTAGCTGAACAAGGGCATGTTAACATCGGAATGTTGAGTCATCAAGATCTTAAGAAGTATCGAAGACAGCTTATGTGAAAACTAATGGTTCACAAAGACACTCTGTCCTTGTTATCTTTGGTGAAGTAAGAACAAGGGACTTATGGTTAAAGAAATGAGAACTATGCCCAGAAACAAAGAGTGCTGACGGAGGTTGACCTTTTAGGTGGCCAGCCAATGAGGAGCTTAACTTTTGCAATATGTATGACCTAATTATAACTGCTATAAAATATGTAATCGTATCTCAATAAACGAAGTATGCTGATCTCTCATATTGAGCGACTGCTTCTTCCCTCCGTTCCGGCAAATGGCAACAAATTGGCGCCCGAACAGGGACCAGGAACGGGACCAGAGGACATAGGACCGGCGACCCGATAGCGGAGTCCGGACCCGGCGACCCGATAGCGGAGTCCGGGAGCCACGGTCGGCGGAGAAGTTGAGTGCGGTCCTGTAAGCAGCGCAGGAGGCGAAAGGGATATCTTCCCCGCGCCCGGGAGCACCTATAGAGGCTGGCCCGCCTGCTACGCGCCGCCGAAGTCTGCAAAGGCTGCAATAGCGCGCTAATTGAGGTATGAACAGGCAAGCGGCGTATAATTTGCTCGAATGCTTTTTAGAAAAGCGGAGCATTAAGGGGATAGATCTGAAAAAGGAACTTCCTGACTTATTAAGCTATGGCGTGGTCAGGGGATTTTTTGCAGATCCTAATACAGTTTTTGAGGAAAACGAATGGCGAAAGCTAGGGGATAAATTATTCGATGCTGTTATAAGTGAGGAAAAAACAGCAAAGAAATTAATGAAGCCGTGGCGGACAGTTATAAATACTATCACTATGCATAAAGCTGAACAAAAAGTTGCTGCTGCTGCAGCTGAGAGGCTAGACGGTACGGCTTCTACCAGAGTGCCCTCTGTGCAGCAAGCAAGTGCTACTCCTTCGCCTGACTGCCTTTTGCCCCCTTCCGTGCGCAAGTGTGGTGCCGAAATTGTCAGCAAGGAACCCACGAGACCAATGTCTGTCGGCAGACGGGAAACGAGAAACCGAGCGCGAGGAGCCGCAGCGCATCGACCCCAATCGCGACTCCTGTCACCTTCACGACACCCCCTCCAGGAGACATGACCAACTCTTATCGACAGACACCGTGTTACAACCCGCCACCCAAGGGAGCCTCGGCCTGGACCTGGCAACAGCAGTAGATACAACATTAATTGACAACCGAACACAAAAAAATTGCAACTCGTGTCCGAGGACCTCTGATAATTAATGGACAAAGTTATGGTGCTCTATTATTTGGGCGGTCTTCTGGTAGTTTAAAGGGCTGTTGTGAAGTGTGTTGCTTATAGTAATAATTGTTAGCATTGCACTTGTATGTTTAAGCTGTGCTCTCTTTTGTATTTGAAAATTACTCGAGCGTGTAACTGGCTGTGTGATCACGGCCATGACTCCCTTAAAGATCTTTGTGAAACAAAGTTAGCGTAAGTTAGCTGAAGCAGGCCTTGCAGCTGTGCTGAGGCATGCTGATAAGGAAGCTGAGAAAAGCACTGACCTTGTGCCTAATGTTGTAAATAACTTTGAGGAATTCGCGTAGACAAGAGAAAAAAAAAAAAAATATATGTAGCTAGCTATCCACAGAAACCGCAAGTAGAAGGACGTATGAAAATGTAACCCTTTAGAGCTTAGCCAATTAGCAGATGATTTGTAGGCATAAAATTAACTGGAACTGTAGCTCTTTCATTTTTTCTTCCTGGTGGCGCAGCAGCTGCGAATTGGGCTAAAATAAAAACTCTAGCGTGCTGGGCAGTGAAACAATTTAATTCTACAACAGACATTTTATCAGGTCTTGCCACTGATGTTGATAGCTTACGCCACGCAATCTTGCAAAATAGAGCTGCTATAGATTTTTTGCTTTTGGCAAATGGGCATGGATGTCAGGATTTTGAAGGCATGTGTTGCCTAAATCTTTCTGATCATTCACAAAGTATTCATCGACAGCTAGAGGAGTTAAGAAATCGTATGCATCATGTTAAAGAAGGTTCATCAGGCATAGATTCTTGGTTTGCTTCTTTGGGTATAAATGGATGGTTAAGAGACTTGTTAAAACAGGGTTTATCTGTATTGCTGTTTATTGCTTTATTATTGCTTTTGTTACCTTGTATTCTTTCTTGCATCCAAAAATTATTTGAACGTGTTACCCAATCCTTCCTTGTCCAAAAAGAAAACGGGGGAATTGTGGAGAATTGGTTAGCTGAACAAGGGCATGTTAACATCGGAATGTTGAGTCATCAAGATCTTAAGAAGTATCGAAGACAGCTTATGTGAAAACTAATGGTTCACAAAGACACTCTGTCCTTGTTATCTTTGGTGAAGTAAGAACAAGGGACTTATGGTTAAAGAAATGAGAACTATGCCCAGAAACAAAGAGTGCTGACGGAGGTTGACCTTTTAGGTGGCCAGCCAATGAGGAGCTTAACTTTTGCAATATGTATGACCTAATTATAACTGCTATAAAATATGTAATCGTATCTCAATAAACGAAGTATGCTGATCTCTCATATTGAGCGACTGCTTCTTCCCTCCGTTCCGGCAAATGGCAACAGATCATTATTCATTGAATTACTCAGGGCTTGTCTACACGACGTAACAGACTGCTTGCTGTGTTCAAGCTTCCAAAGTCAGCTCTCCAAGAGCTGGTACACCTACATGGCAGAGTGCATGCTCACTGTAGTCATCAGCTTTCATTTCCCATCATTTTAACCTAGCGCTGTACAGAGGCCAATCAGTGTGGGCTCTTAGCGAAGGAAATTCCCCGTACTAAGGCTGCAGCCCATCACTGCAGCTATAGCGCTTCAGGCTCCAGAAGCAGATCCTTGTAGCGCTAAGGCTCTGCGCAGTGTTCCATGTACTCTATGTCCTTGTCTCCACACCAAACCCAAAATTCTTGAAAGAGCTTAGTCACACTGAAAGCAAGTGCAATTCAAACTACTAAACAACTTTGTCAACCTCAAAGATTTTTGCCAGGATATAATGGCTGTGTTTTTTTACTAAGAAAACGCTTATATTTAGGCAGCTAGCTAGGTGTCCTAAGACTAGAAACTGCACCCCATCTTTCAGCAGCTTATAACTATTATTGACAGGTAATCTTCATACATTTAAAATTGTTTTGTTGTTAAAACACTAAATCATAATAGTTGCATTAATCTGAGCTGATTTATTCCCTTTCAAAAAAGTGCAAAGGAGAAATTGCTAACTCTCAGTTAAACGTTCTCATTAACCCCAGCAGTATCCAATAGAAGAGGTCATTACATGTGATAAGAAATTACTGAAAAATTACAAGTTTTGAACCAAAAAATGAGTCACTAATTTTCAACATCTGTTCTTTTGACTAACATGTATTTGAAGACTAACACCTCATTATTAAACTGACTATAAAGTGTATTTTAAAGTAGTCTGTGCTGGTTTAAATTGTCTTTCCTGAATTAGAGACAGCTGAAAGATGATATCCCTTCCTATTCAGGATCCAACAGTAGGGATTATTTAAAAAAAATTATTTCAACACAAAGTGTTATATTTTTGAAACACTCTGTTCAGCCGCTGCTTACACACAGAGCTCTAACTGAGATCAGTGGTAGTTTTGAATGAGCTCAATTGAGCTTTTATTTATTTATTTATTATAGCCAATGCAAGAATCAGAGACCATGGTTCAAGTATTCCAATATTTTAATGTCACAAATAATAAATAATAGCAAGTACATAAACCTATATATGCTAGAGCCATAATATTCTACTGTTTTATTTTCTTCATGCCTTGCATTTTAGCTACTAACTACCTGATATCCCTGTCTCCATTTCATAGCTGATGTTGAAATGTCTTCGATACAATTTCAGGCCAAGAAAATCCTTCCTAAACTAGTAATACATGCTTGTCTTTTTCAGAGAAAGAAAAAAAAGTGGAAAACAAGACAGCGGAAAAAGACTGCTAGATAGCCACATATGTAAGTAAACTAAAAGTATGTCTAATAACTACAGCTCTGATTTTGAAGGTAGAAAAGTTCCTTGTTCAATTGAGGCATATATCTATGTTAGAAATGTTTCCTTTTGCTGAAGGTTTTACAATTAAAAAAATCACTTGCAAGAAAAGATCCTTTTCCTCTATGATGTGTGTGCACTTAAATGTGTATACTGTATCTGTGCTTAGACAGTTTGAGGCTAAAACATTGCAATGTCTCAATCTGTCTCATAAATTTTATATTAATTTTTGCTTCTCCTGGCAGCTTGAATATACATCATAGGCCTCAACCAAAGAAGAAATTGGCACAGTGTACTATTACAATGTAATGGGTAGCTTATAAGTTATCAAGGTGCACTGTTAAGAACAAATTATAGAAAAAAAATTCTGAAAATACAGAAAAAAGTCTCTATAATCTATTCCACATAATGATAAAGTTGAATTTCATACCATACATACAGCTGAATTTTTCTGTAGGTCATTCATATGTACATTTCTATAATTAGGCAAAACCTGCAAAATTTATATTAATATTCTTAATTTTATACAGTTGATTGAACTATGTTTTGTGGATTTTAGATTTTACATAATAGCCATGAAAACTATTTTCTTATTTTAATAAAATAAGTGATCGATGCATAGAAGCTTTATAATATTCTATGTCCTTAAACTTGAATGAAGAATGAGAAACTGTTTACATACATTGAATCAGGACAATTATAACCTAGTTCAGAATGAAAGCTCAGTATTTGGGAGACAAATGTAAGTAAGATACAAATAAAGAATTATTTGCAGAAATTAAGAAAAAAAATGAATAATCTGTGCATGCAAGACCATTCAGACCCTCTTAAACATGCTGTGGACACTAATTATGAAATTACAATAGAACATTGTAAATTATTCAGCCAGCTACACATATAACTATTTCTTGTATGAAAAAAAAAAAGCAAAAACTTATTTTCTAGTGTTTTCAGAAGATGAGAATTTTCAAACTATCTCTTGAGTTTTGTTTAGTAAATATGGTGCTGTATCACACACATTTAATATGCAATAGATGGGTGCAGAATCACTTTTCATGGCTTCATAAGGTGTTTAAGGAATGAACTCACAGTTTACTCACTGACTGAGATCAGCCACGAGTTCTTTCAGCAAATATAAAAGCATTTGTAACCATGTTACCACATAAGGTATTGGGATTCTTTCCCCCCTTATTGATGAACTGGGATTTAAAAAATAAACCAAGCAATCTTTTCCTATAAGTGGGAATTAACCTAAGAATGCAATCCATGAGATTTAGGAGAACTTTCATAATTTTCTATTACAAGATTATAAAAATTATCAGATAACAATTAAAAAATACTCCGTGTACCTAGCATCTGGTACATGACCCCTAAGGGCAACAAACACAAGCATATATTTCAAATGTAAGATATTCCCTTTCATACAAAATCTTCAGATTGCAGTAATTTCATATAATCTATCACCTCTGTCAAAGTCTTCTCTGGATTTCTAACCTCTTCAGCTTACTCTTTTTACTACAGACTGTGTGATTTATGAGTACCGATAGCTAGAGGACAGCTGTGAGATCAGCAACGTAACCTATCCCACATCACCTCAGGAGCAGTTTCTTCCAAAATATACAGTTGCACTGAAATGGAATCAAAACACATTCCAACATGTACTTTTAAACTGAAATTCCTTATTCACTAAGGTAAACACAGACAGACATGCAACAGCTCTAATGACCTTTTCCTAAAATTTAAACATATATAAAAGTTATTAAATTCACTATTTTAATATCATCATTTACTCTGAATGCAATTTATGAAATACATTCCTAAATACTATCACATAATATTTTAAACTAAAAATACATGCATTTTTCTAATAGTGAATGACGTTAATCTTTAAATACATCATTAGATTTAAAACAGTTATGTAGAAGAAATATAAAATGTTCTGAAAAGCTTTATGAGAGCCAGCCATGGAAGTGGTAAATTTAAAAAAGTGATAAACCATGATATTGCATGTGCTTTCCAAACATGATATCAAGTTTAAAAGTCAGAAAACTATAAAACAAAATACAAAAATATCTTTTTACAAGTAGGTGAGAAATGGTCTTTTTTAAGCAAAAGGTGAATTTCTAAGGGTAATTACAAAATAAATTTTACACCCAACTTATATTTTTATATGTATTTTGTCTCTGGATAGAAATATACACAGACTTATTTATAGACGCATGTAAAATTCCAATAATTCTTTTGAATATAACTCTTTACTCAAAACTCAGCCCAGCTTGAGTGGTCCTGCCATAGTTCTTGATGATAAATACGACAGTGCCTGTGCATCTGGATTTTAGCGATGCAGTACAGTTAAGAAAGAGAAATGTCTCTGTTGTCTTCCTCATGTCTAGAACCAGTTCAAAATTACCCAAATTATCTCTTTTATTCTCGGCAGAATATGGTTTAAAAAAAAATAATAATCTTTCACAGATGATCAATATTTTGAGTAATTTCCTTTAATCCTTATTAGATGTGAATGCAATCAAGGTGAAATATTTGCGGAAGGAATGGATCCAAATCAGAATGTCATATTGGGCAAGAACTAGAGACCCAAGCAATAAAGGGAACCTTGTGGTTGGTGTGTACTGCAGGCCACCCTACACTAATGAAACCTTCTCACTTCCAGTTACAGGAGGCATTGCACTTGCAGGCTTTTGCCTTGCTAGGGGACTCCAACCACTCCGTCATCTGCTGGAAAACTAGCACAGCAAGTTTTAGGCAATCCAGGAGACTCCTGGAATGCATTGAGGATAACTTCTTAAACCACGTAATAGACAGCGCTACCAGAGGGGATTCAACACTGGACCTGTTGGTCACGAACACAAGTGTGCTAATTCGTAATGTCAAGATTGGAGGCAGCCTGGCTGAGGTGGTGGAGTTCTCAATCCTGAGGGACATGGGTCAGGCGAAAAGTAAAGTTAGGGCCCTGATTTTTAGGAAAGCAAACCTCCACCTCTTCAAGGAATTACTCAATAGGACTCCCTGCTCATTGCAGTGGGGTTGGACTAGATGACCTTTAAAGGTCCCTTCAAACTTCAAACTATTCTACGACTCTACAATTTGTTGAACACTTAAAAGTTAGTCTTTATGGCCTCAGCCACCATCATATGCTATTTGAAATTCAGATGCACAGCTAGATCACTGCTCCAGACTTTAGGAGAGCTGATTCTGGCCTCTTCAGGCATCTGCTTGGTAGAGTACCATGGGAAAAAGCCCTGGAGGGAAGAGGGGCCCAAGAAGCTGGCTAATACTCAAGGATCACCTCCTCCAAGCTCAGGAGTGATGCATCCCAGCAGAGAAGAAGTCAGGCAGAAACTCCAGGAGGCCTGCATGGATGAACAAGGACATCCTGGACAAATGCAAACACAAAAAGGAAGCCTCCAGAGCGTGGAAGCAAGAACCAGTAGCCTGGGAGGCATGCAGAGAAATTGACCGATCAGCCAGGGATCAGGTTAGGAAAGCTAAAGCCCTGATAGAATTAAATCTGGCCAGGGATGTCAAGGGCAAGAAGAAAAGCTTCTATAGGTATGTCAGTGATAAAAGCAAGGGAAAATGTGGTCCCTTTCTGGAAGGAAATGGCAGACCTGGTTACCTGTGACATGGAGAAGGCTGAGATAATCAATACATTTTTGGCCTCAGTCTTCACTTGCAACTGCTCCAGCCGCCCTGCCCAAGTTGCAGAAGGCAAAGGCAGGAACTGGGAAAATGAAGAGCCACCCAGTATAGGAGAAGATCAGGTCCAAGACCATTTAAGAAACTTGAAGATGCACAAGTCCATGGGACGTGATGAGATGCATCTGTGTGTCCTGAGGGAACTGCCAGATGAAGTGGCTAAGTCACTGTCCACCATATCTGAGAAGCTGTGGCAGTCTAGTGAAGTTCCCATGGACTGGAAAAGGGGAGATGTAACCCCCATTTTTAAAAACGGGAAAAAAGCAAGACCTGGGAAACTACAGGCCAGTCAGTCTCACCTCTGTGCCTGGTAAGATCATGGAGCAGAACCCTCTGGAAACTATGCTAAGGTACATGGAAAATAAGGAGGTGACTGGTGATAGCCAAATGGCTTCACTAAGGGCAAATCGTGCCTGACAAATTTGGTGGCCTCCTATGACAAGGTTACATCATTGACGAATGAGGGAATAACAACTGACATCATCTGCCTGGACTTGTGCAAAGCTTTTGACACTTTCCCACACGACATCCTTGTCTCTAAACAAGAGAGACATGGATCTGATGGATGAACCACTCTGAGGATAAGGAATTGGCTTGATGGTCGTACTTAAAGAGTTGCGGTCAACAGCTTGATGTCCAAATGGAGACCAGTGACAAGTGGTGTTCCTCAGGGGTTGCTATTGGGACCAGCACTGTTTTAACATCTTTGTCAGTAACATGGACAGTAGGAAAGAGTGCACTCTCATCAAGTTTGCCAATGACACCAAACTGAGTGGTATGGTCGACATGCTGGAGGGAAGGGATGCCATCCCCATGGATGTTGACAGGCTTGAAAGGTGAGTCCATGTGAATCTCAAGTGCAAAGTCCTGCATGTGGTCTGGGGCAATCCCAAGCACAAATACAGGCTGGGAAGAGAATGAATTAAGACCAGTCTTGAAGATAAAGAATTGGGGGTGTTGGTGGACAAGAAGCTCAACATGACCTGAAAGCAAACTGAATCCTGGGCCGCATCAAAAGAAGCATGACCAGCAGGAGAAGGGAGGCGATTCTGCCCCTTTACTCTGCTTTTGTGAGACCCCACCTGGAGCAGTGTGTCCAGGTCTGAAGCCCTCAGCACAGGAAAGACATGGACCTGTTGGAGTGGGTCCAGAGGAGGGCCACAGAAACGATCAAAGGGCTGGAGCACTTCTCCTGCGAAGACAGGCTGAGAGAGTTGGGGTTGTTTAGCCTGGAGAGGGGAAGGCAGCCTTCCAGTATCTAAACAGAGCCTACAGGAAAGCTGGAGAGGGACTTTTTACAAGGACATGCAGTGACAGGCCAAGGAGCAATTCCTTTGAACCAGAAAGTGGTAGATTTAGATCAGATAAGGTAGAAATTATTTACTGTGAGGGTGGTGAGGCACTGGCAGAGGTTGCCCAGAGAAGTTGTGGGTGCACCATCTCTGGCAGTGTTTGAAGCGAGGTTGGATGGCCTTTTGAGCAACCAGGTCTAGTGGAAGGTGTCCCTGCCCATGGGAGGAATGTTGGATCTAGGTGATCTTTAAGGTCCCTTCCAACCCAAGCCATTCTGTGATTCTGTGATACTATCATTCTACATTCCCTGCAAGCGCAATGCACCAGACACACTAAGTTTGCCAGAACTCATCAGCCTGGAAAATCTAAACGTGGAATCCCTTTCACAGGTATCTAGAAATTCACATGTGGTATAGAGAAAGTAATCTGGCAATAACCAATTCCTTATCTTTTCTAATACAAAAACTAGGGGATATTAAATGAAGCCACAGGTGACAGGCTCAAAACAAAGATGGTATTTCTTCTCACACAAATAATAAAGCTGTGAATGAATTAGAACCATTCAGGGAAAATTGGATGGCAGTGTATTTGGAAGCAGATTCATACACCTATGCAGAAGTAGGCTGGGAGCTATCAATATATACTTGCCCTGTTTTCATAGTATTCTCTAGGTACTCATAATTGATCAAACACAATATTGTGCAAGACAGAGCTTTGATCTGATCTCAGCACTGTAAGTTTTTTTCATGTGTTTATGCTGTAACTCAGTTTTTCCTATAGCTAAACTGCAAAGATATACCAGGGGAGGCACAGTTCTGGTGGGATCCTGACAGAATGCAAGAACATTTTTTACCGAACCACTTTATTTTAGCTGTTTTTTCAGATGCAGCATTTGAGCAGAGTTAAACAACAGATTTGGCCTAAACTGGATACTCAGAATTCATTTTTTCCTGACATCAAACATAACCCAGTGCAAATTTTCCAATTCGCATTTCTGGTTTCTTAAGTAAATAAGCTTTATCTTGTAGTCCACAGAATATCTGAATACCCTTACACTGGTTACATTGTTCCACTACCTTCATTTGCATGCCAGCCACGGATAACGATCAAAAAGAATATTATAATGATACTCCATTTCATAATTATTATTTTTTTAAAAAAAACCCTATTTGTTTGTACTAGCAGTTCCAGGCAAGAGACAACAGGGACTTGGTGAAAATTATACGTTAACATATCAAATCTCATTATATTGTCTCAGATATTTAATAGTAAACCAAACTGCCTCAATATATATTTAACAATGTAAGACTTCATAAAGTATTAGGTCTAAAAGCTATGAGTGATTAGGTTTAATTTTATCATTAAGAGGAAGCTTATGATTTATTCATCCTTGTTACTTCATTCTGCACATAACTACAGATTCATTTCAAAAAGGAAAGATCACAGCTGAATCAGAACTACCAGACTAAGCTCAGTCCTATGTTCATATGCCATCTAAGGATATACGGAGTAAAAGACCAATGAAAAGCAGCAAAATCCCTATATTCCAGCATTCTAGACCCACCACATTTAAATAATAAGATTCTAGCTCAAATAAGCACAAATAATGACATAAGCATTCTTCAGAAATAAAATAATAACTACGGGGAATATGCAGAATGACAATAAACAATATATATGTCAGGTAATCAGTTTTGGTTCTATTAATATAGTATGTTCACATTTCAAGTGCTGTAAAACTTTAACTGTGTTTATTGCTTTTCATAAATGATACCATTTTCCTTAGCTCTTCTGAAAATTGTCACTTAAACTACTTCAAATAAATTATTTTGAAGTTTCTAAAAAATACTTGTTAGCTCTGAAGATTACAGAAATATTTAAATATTTAATTCATGGAATTATTTATTCAGCAATCATAACCAAATCAGAACAAACACAGTATCTCATTAAGAATTTGGTTTTGTTAATTGGTATTTTTTATTTGGTATTATTATTGAACTTTCTCTTCCTGGAAAATGGTATCACGGGGCACTAACTCTTCACTTAATTTTTTTTCCTTATAAGCCTTTAAGTTTGCTTCTGATGTAAAGCTATTGAAGTCCATCATATAATGCTGTTGATAACCTGTGTTGTACCTCATTAGACCATACTATTCCTTGACTCCCAAGAAGAGCAACATAAAGAGGATATACTATTTTACAGTGCCTCTCTGAATGAAACCTTTCATGTGAAATAAAACAAAGACATGTATTTTTCAAACTTGTCAAGTATTTGAAGGCAGTGGTATGAATGAAAACACAAATGTACAGCACCTTAAGGGATCGTGGATCAAAACCCTCTTGGGGTTTGCCCTGAAGTTCTATGACCAGCCATCTCTTTAAGCTGATCTTTTCAAATATTGGAAGAATTTTTTCAACCATCTAAAAAAATCCTAACTTCAAAAGATCTGTAAAGACAATGTTACGTCTTCAAGTAACGAAAGAAGTTTGAAATGGTTTTATCTAACAGAATGGGGGTTTTTTTTGTAACATTTTTTTTAAAAAAATCTATAACACATTCCTGGTGAGAACACTCTTATAATCTTTGCTATGTACAATGTTCATAAATATCACTGCTTACATTAATAGGGACAATGCCATGACAATATATTTAGATGAAAGTGTTTTTTTTAGAAATAAGTGCTTTAAAGCTAAAATACCATGACAAATAATCCATATTACCTAAAAATGCATATGTGACTGAGCAGTCTGAATAGCAAGAGATCTAAATATAGAGTGAAAGAGAAATAAAATTCAGAATAAGTTAATTTCACAAGAAAAGAGGTGCCAGGGTGATTAATTTGCTTTATTAATACAACACTGAAAATATATACAATAAAAATTTCATTTCCAAATGTTTACTCTATCAAAAACTTCATTAGACTACACTTTTAGGCAGCATGCAGAGTAAACTAATACATACACAGTCTGCAGGTGTTGATTGGACGACTTCTTTCAAAATGAAAATAACACAAACATTCCTACATTTAAATTGTCTCCTTTATGCTCTAGAACTAGAGTTAATGAATTCTAGAGGGACAAAGAAATGCAGAAAATTTAAGATCCATTGAAAAATACAGGCTGAAAAGCAAAGAAATGGAAAAAAATAAGCACTGCCTGAGCTTATAGACATTTTTATTTTTGTCTCAGCCTGTTACAATGAAGTTCCCAAGCTATTTGCTGTAAGTACAACCATAAGTTCGCTTTTACAGACCACTATATGCAAACAAATTCTCAGGTTTTCTGCCCCAGCTACTTCTTAATGCTGGACAAGTTGATCTATGTGGCTTGCCGAAGCTTCATAATATAAATACAGATAAATCAAAACCACATTTTTTTTGTAAAATAAAGAAGATTTTTTTGATTATTACAATGCTTTCATCTTTATGAAAGTATAACACTAAGAGCAGAATATTTTTCTCCATCTTTGACAAAATAACCTCCTCTCCATAGAGGCTGGTTCCTTCTTATGTTGATATTACTATTATTATTATTACTAATAATAATATTGCTGCTATACTGTGTCCTGTACATGGGCCACAACAACCCCAGACAAAGCTACAGGTTTGGGGAAGAGTGGATGGAAGGTTGCCTGATACAAAAGGACCTGAGGGTGTTTCTCAGCAGCTGGCTGAACATGAGCCACTGTTGTACCCAGGTGGCCAAGGCCAATATCATCCTGGCTTGTGTCAGAAACAACGTGGCCAGCAGGACTAGGAAAGTGATTGTCCCCCTGTACTTGGCACTGGTGAGGCTGCACCTCAAATCCTGTGTTCAGCTTTGGGCCCCTCACTGCAAGAGGGACATTGAGGTGCTGGAGCATGTCCTGAGAAGGGCAGCGAAGCTGGTGAAGGGTCTAGAGAATAAGTTTTAGGAGTAGCAGTTAAGGGAACTGGGGTTGTTTAGCCTGGAGAAAAGGAGGCTCTGGTAGACCTTATAACTATCAACAAGTACCTGAAAGGAGGTTGTAGCGAGGTGGGTATTGGTCTTCTCCCAAGTAACAAGTGATAGAATAAGAGGAAATAGCCTCAAGTCACAGAAGGGGAGGTTTAGATTGGCTATTAGGAAAAATTTTTTCACCAAAAAGGGTTGTCAAGCATTGGGACAGGCTGCCCAGGGAAGTTGTTGAGTCACCATCCCTGGAGATATTTAAAAGATGTGTAGATGTGGCACTTAGGGACATGGTTTTGTGGTGGACTTCGTAGCGTTAGGTTACAGTTGGACTCGATGATATGAAAGGTCCATTCCAATCTAAATGATTTTATGGTTCTATGTAGCTGTCTGGAGACAATTTCATACTATTTTGGTCTGACATTTTGCCCCGGTTCAAAATAAACTACTGTTTTAGAACACACCTGCATGATTCCTGGGGAACTTTGCTCACTGTTGGTTTTCAGTTATGGAAAGTTTAGGCATGTGTCTAAAACATAGACCATAGTTAAATTACATTTACATTTTCTAATATGTTACATAGATAACTATGTCTCTTAGTTTAAGAATCAGAAAGTTCAACAGTGTCAGATAGTCAGGAAAAAAATGCCCTATTGCAGTCTTTTTTCTGATATTTTTCAAATAGCGACCATTCTGAATATTGGAAATTATTAGTATCCACATGCTTTGCAGACACACACTGAAGCACACAAAAACTACACTGATCTTTCTAAACACCTTAAAAATCTCAAAAATCTAAACGATTCCTAGGGTTGAAAATGTGTGAATATAATTATTGTTAGCTCACGAATCTAACAGAGGAAACAACTGTGCGTCAGGAAATGTGTAGCTAATATTCTCACCCTTTTTTAAGGATGCAGAAAACAGTTAACCCTAGATGTGTGGACAGAATACTAATGCCTTTTCTACTACTGTAACTATTTAGCACAATCTTTCAGATGATCACTGTTCTACTTTGCTTGCTTCTTGTACATGCTACTAATGAAAAGCAAATCACCATTTTTTTGAAGGTCTTCTGTGGTGAACTCAAAGATGCCTCTTTGCATATTTTATGCCTCATGGCTATATTTTTCAAAATGCTCAGTATGCATGGTGACAGGGAGAGTCTGTGCCCCAAATCTTTGACAGTGGCAACTTACTCTAACCATAGTAAAGGAAAAAACTATACAAGCCTTCAGTAGAAGCAGGAGAAGACTACCACAGAATTACAGAAATGTTGGTTGCAAGGGATCCGTGCAGGTCACCTACTCCTATCTATTGCTTAGAGCAGAAATACTGATATCTATCACCTCATCTAGTGATTTATCTAGCCAAATCTTGAGAAATTCAGAAGATAACCTATTCCGGTGTGACACTACCCTTTGTGAGGGAGAGATATTTCCTACTGACCTATTCTGAATCTCCCAACGAGCCAACAGTAATCATAATACCTCATAGTCAAGCACTACAGGGAGTAAGTAGTCTGACATCACTAGCTTTGAAGCTGCCCATCAAACAGCTCCAAGCTTTTGTTAGATTGCCCCTTCACTTCCTTTTCACCAAATTAAAAAAAAAGCCAGCTCTCTCAGTCTCACTTCCCAAGTCATCTGCTCCGAGCTCCTTAACCACCTGACTTACATAAAGCATGAAAAGTCTCTTTCATTTTTCCTTTTTCATTTTTCCTTTTTCATTTATTTTGTGCTAAATATGATGCCCTGAGCCTAAACTTGGAGACAGCGATATCTTCAAGTTTCGCATGGAACACAGCATTAAAATTTGGTGGGATTTTTAGGAAACCCTGCTTTAAGACTGGCCTCTTGGAGATCCTTCAAAGAAGCAAAGGTAACTCCAAATTTGAGGAAAAAATCAGCATCTTCCTGTGTCACCGACACTTTTTTCAAATGGAATCTTTTCCGAACCACTTCAAATAAAAAACAGTAATACCCAGGAAGAATCATTATAATTTCTTTATGTTAGCACTCAAAGTATTGAACTCAGACATTTTTCCTCACTTCACGAACTGTCATTGACTATTACCTTTCCTTCCTCAACCCTGTAATTCTCTTTATCCTCTCCTGTATCTCCCTCCTTGCTCTCATTTCACCATATTTGACAAAGTTCCCTCTTTCTTAATCGAGTAATGGTTCCTCCACTTATAATTCATTAATTTTTCAAAAACCACAAAGATAGGCATTAAAAATTATGAATAGTTTGACTCCTTCCCTGCAAATCTTTAGTTGAAATCTCAGAACAATAGCGTCTTGTACAATAATGTAGTAGTTCTGGTTTGAGGTGGTGGCAAGTCCAAATAGTAAATGACACCAGCCTTCCCGTTGTTTTGGTTTTTGGGTGAGACAAACTTTTTCTAACACATCTCTCCCAGACCTCAAAGTTAGAGGAAGAATGCTTAAGCTGGCATGTTCAGTACTGAATGAGAAGAAAATACATTTCTTTCTGTTTAGATAATCTTGAGCTAAATTATTCAAATCTACATTCCATTGGTGTTTTGGTATTAATATTTTTAATGTTGGTTACATTTGACATGCAAACGCAAACAGGTTACGTATCTAGCTATTTTAACATCTTTTAGCATGTGAAATCGTATTTTAAAGCAAATTAGCTTGAAGAATTAGATTTTTTTTTCTATTACAGACTGTTTTACCATTCTACTTTTAAAATTATTTACCATAAACAGTCAGAATATGAAGATGTCAGCTTTAATCTGACTAACCTTAGGACCATGACAGCTTTTGTATTGATGTTGAGATTGCAGGTATAACTTTTTGAAAATAAACCCGATTCTTTTTTATTGAATCAACAGAGATAAGAACAGTCAAACACAGAACAGGAACTTAGGAAATAATAGGGGCTTTTCCTCAGTTTAGGAAAATTTTACAGTTATTACTTAGCATTTGTTTTTTACAGAGGAACAACAATAAAATGGAAACTATGTATAATTTTATTACACTTCTTATCTTTAAGCTTCAATCTGAGAAAATATATACCTTTTTATCCAATTACTTTCATCAGGAATACTGCTCTCGGGAATATCCTTTTCAACCAAGACTATAAAAGGGCAGACTGCTCAGACCCACTAAAAAATTTCTGGTTTATTTTGTGTTCAGTGAAAAGTGTGTTTTGTGGACAGATTTTACAATGATTGTGTTCATTCTTTTTCTACTCACACCCCCCTCGTCTTCTGCTCTCTCCTAGCAGGGTGATTTCAAGCCTCACCAAACAGATATTACTCATGTTTTATATTCTATGTACTTTTATCTATGGTAAGTGTCCTGAAACGGTGGATGAGAAATCCAGTGTGTGTTCTTTTTCATGTTCAATCAAAGATAGCCTAATTCTGAAATCTGCACTTATTTTCCTCAACACACAGTGGTGGAAATCCTACCACCATGTCTACCAAAATGCTAAGAACACTTACACTAGAAAATTACTACCACTTACACTTCCCACAGGAACTAAAAGGCTGCTGAAGACCAGTATGTCACACTAAACTTATGTTGGCTCTTCTGTAACCGAATATTAAGGTTTGTCAGGCTTCCAGGCTGCATCTGGCCGATCGTGACTAAGTTGTGTGAACACACACCTGAGTTGCTGTCACACCCCTGCTCATCAGAGTCAACCATGAATTCATCTAGATCAACATTTTGAAGGTGATCTTAAAAATAAATGCTGTCATGTGGAAATTAATTCCACTACTGCTGTTATATGATAGTTTATTATATATATATTATATAGAATTTACGATTACATATGTATGTAGTATAATATATATAATCCTGTTGTATCTATAACAGGATTTGATACATGAAGAATGAGAGACAGAAAAGCTAAGCAACTTGTACAACAGTCATTGAGAGGTGTCACAGTGTATGAAACTGTGAAGCTCTAGGGGACCAAGGAATTTAAATGGTTTGTAAACTATTTCACCCTCTGGCCTCCACGATATAAAAAAAATCGTACTTTGTATTTTACTGGTGTTTGGATTCTTGCACAATTCTGTATCAAGTAGTATATATTTGATAAATAGTAGTGTATAATTAAATATATTTTATTTCTATTTTATTAATTAAATAAAATTTAAGTAAAAATAATGAAAATATAATATATAGTATATAATACTGAGTCTTCTTTTCTCAATAGTAGCTTCCAGATATTGCTGTTTCTCCCTGCATTTTTTATTTCCACTAATTCTTCCTTTAGCCTACATTTCTGTGCCTTTCAGGGCAGGGATGCTGAGGGCCCAGGAGGCAAAGGCTGCCCTGCTTCTTCAGATGCTGACTCAGCACTGGGAGAGGCAGACAGTGAGCAGCAGGTACAAACAACTCGCATTAAACCTAAGAAGTGGAAGATTACAAACCGCTAGGGGGGATCAAACCCCATGATGCTTATACAGCCTTTCCGTTACTATCATACTATCGTGATGATTTTTTTGTTCTGTGAGAGTCTCAACAATGTTTCAAAGATATTATAGGATAACCCAGAAGAAAAATAAAATCAGGCAAAACCAAAAAATAATCTTTCTGAACTTCGTCATATTTCAGATTTTGGAGCTAGAAATTTGTAAGTTTGTTTATATATAATAACATAACAAAACATACGAGCCAAGGAAGAGAAAAAATAATAATTTAAAATATCCAGCATGACACAGCAATAGATACCGGGCAACTGATTAGTGATATATGCCTTGGATGAATTATCTAGGAGAGGACAAAGGTGACATCTCCACTCAGCCACTCAAGAAGTCCACAGACTGCCTACCACTAAGACAACCAGTACATATTATTTTCATGCAAATCTATAATTGAAACGTGCTTTGAAAAGAAACCACAAACAACTAAGCTCTTCAGAAATACAGGAAACAGCATACCCCATAAATACATGTTTGGAAGACAGTTCTTCAGAGAGAGCAAAAAGAATACAGTCAGAAGGAAGTTTTACAACTGATAAAACACAGTAAGACTTAAGGGTCTGTAAAAGGGCTACTAAAGCTGAATAGGTGACAGTGTGAAGTTTCAGTACTTTACTTTCTAAGACTATGTTATTTGATATGAGGGCCATATATTCCTTAAGTTTCATCCAGTTTTTATAACTGTATTTCAATCGGCTAACTGCTTATGTAAAATAATGATTAATATAAAAAAATAATCCAGCATAATTTGGGCAGGGGGAGGTGGGGAGAGAAGAGAGAACTTGTCATCACTGCCCCTACTTTTCTGAATACATTTACTTTTAATATTTGCTATTTGTGGTCTTGTGCTATCTTTGAGAATTAATTATTACTGAACTCCGTTAATTTCAGCCTCTTTCCTGGTAGTACATCTACCTTTACAGAAAAGGAAAAGCAAATTTAGTCACTCTTTTTTTTTAGTCTATCCAAAAATACCTTTTACTGTTCAACAAAACTTAGAAAACTGGGTCTTGATGTGTACTGAAACTTTTGGGGTCTGGTTTTCACCTTCAGAAATCTACTGTTACTAACAAAGCTAGTAAACCCAAATTTAAAATAAACAATAATCCTAACATTGCATAAAAGAAAAAAAAAAGTTCTCTTTTTCCACTAAAAGGAAACACATGTCACCAAAGAACCATTTTTAAACAATGCAATGACAGAAGCTGTAGGAGAAATTGAAGCGGAAAAAAAGACTGGTTTGTGGCGTTCTTATACTAAAAGCTCTGATAATGGGAAACAAATATTTTAACAGAGAAATCATTATTAAACTTTTTTTCCTAAGTTTTTCCTAAGTAAAAAAGTCCTAATGTGTTTCACTAACATGATTGGCAAAAATTAAAAATATACTACAGGTTACTTGTGTGGTATTTTTAAAGGTACAATTTTTGTATTGTTCAAGTACATGTCTAGTTATTTGCTAAGCTATGAACATTTAAATCATCTGTTTTACAAAAGAAGTTCAGCAGAAACAGTAGGCAAACTTTGTTATGCTTGTCTTTTTCCTTTTAGCATTTCACATGCATTCAGAGGTTCCAGAAATAGTAACGTACTTGTGTTCCTCAGTAAGGTGACTTATTTTTTCTCTCTCTTTTTATTTTTTTTAACTTAAAAACTTTTGTCAAGCATTGGAACAGGCTGACCAGGGGAGTGGCTGAGTCACCATCCCTAGAGGTATTTAAAAGATGTGTGAACCTGGTGCTTAGGGACCTGTTTTAGTGGTGGACTTGGCAGTGCTAGTTTAACGGTTGGAGTCTATGATCTTCAAGGTCCTTTCTAACCTAAATGATTCTGTGAATCCATTGGTGCTATTACATTAAAGGCAGATTTTCATTTTCTTAGGGAGTACATACTCTTTATTTAATTCAAGATTATTTTTTTTTTATATAAAAAGGATTGAGCCTGGGTCTCCTAACCTAAAAGAAAAAAAATGTACAAATTTGAGAGCATTTAAAATAGCTAATTTTAAAATAAACAGTATCTTTCCTAATTATTGTTGGAGAGTTTTGACCTATGATTACAAAGGCTATGCAGAACTTTCTCACTGATAACAGCAACAGTTATGCAGTTTCCAAACCACTGAGGAACATTCTGGCTCCTGCTGTAAGATAAAATCTTTCTAGAAATATGTAAAATTATGAAACAAGGACAATATTAATATTTAGAGATGCAGAACCGTTTAAAAATGCAGCAAAACTGTACCGTTACACTTCATCTGGTATATGAAACTTTGCAAAAGCGTGTATCTGAGTTGCCTCTCAAAGTCACAGTGTCTATCTCAAATCAATCAAAACCACGTTTCACATTGTGATTTTACACTTTAAGTTCCCAAAACTTGTCATAATAAAGTCACATACCTTGAGTAAATTATAGCAAAAGATTCTGTTCCTCAGGGAAATATTTTAAGTTGTTAAAATACTTCCAACTCCAAGAATCCCAGGATAATTATAAAGCTTTCCTAACCCCCTGGCTGTCACAGCACTCTCCAAACTAGCCAGCTGCAACAAGGTCTTTTACCACCACATACCAGCATACTCTTCATGCCAGTCCCTCTGCTGCCTTCTCCTCACCCAGGGTACACTCACTCACTTTTTATCTGTATAGCACACAAAATAATTTTTTCAGTATGGTTTTCATCCACAAAATCCAAGACCTTTCTGTTTTAGAAAACGAAAGATTAAATTTTCATAAACTCCTCTGCCTTCGGGGTCTTTGGCCCAAATCTCTGCCCATCCTACCATATGTAGCAAGGATATTCACCATTTCATGCTAAACATCAACACATTGTTCCAAGGCTTCTGTCAAATTGTTGTGTCCTTTTAAAAGCACTTAACCGGTTGCATGAAACCCTTTTACGCTAGGAATACAGATTTTAAAATCTGTTGAAAATTACCCTCATAACAAAGACTAAATAGATAGTAGCTGTGCCATTTGAAAAAAAAAAAAAAAAAGAAAAAACACAGGATCATCAAAATGTCACTGAGGAGATAACACTTCTGCAGGAGAGCCAACTCAGTAGTTTAGGACCCTTCTGCCCAGAAGAATGGTAACCGAGGTGATAACTGACCTCTGGGAAGTCAATAATGATATTCACCATTTTTTTCAGATAACATTATCACATAAAAGCCAAAAAATAAAAATAAATAAGTACTAGTGTAAACATGTCACAGTTAAACTGAGAAAATCACTGTAGCTGTGTGTTCTGGAAGTCAAAACTTTACTGATGGATTTGAAAACCTATCAGAAATACATGGAATAAAGCCTTCAAAATATATTCTTCAGCTTGGAAAATCCTTTAAGCTGTGGACTGCCACATGCCGGAAATTTTCATGTTAGGCTTGATCTGTTCTTATTTTTTATTGCCATTTTTGACTGGCTACCATTAGAGACAGGGCATCGGACTAAGGGGTGTTTTAATCAAACTGAATATACCCTATTTTTCTTCTTGCATAAAAAGTTAATATGTTTGAGATGGAGATATTGAGATTTTTGAAAAAAAATCTTAATTTTGCATATACTATACAAAACATCAGTTTACCTTAAAAATTGCTAAGTTATTAAATTAATATATGTCTACATTTCCTACTGACTGTTGCTTCAGTAAACACCAGTATTTGTGTAGCTTACTGTCACACTTCCTGTGATGCCAACAGAAATCTCATCTATTACCGCGGACAGGAGCAGGGAGTACTCTCACACCATAACAAGAAAGAAGTTTACGGTTGATATTTTACTAATGGGAGTAAATCCATTAAAGTCAACAGTATTGCCTTACTATGACTGATGGTAGATGGCACTTTCAAAAAATCAACTAGGCAAGCAAAGCTTTTCAAGAGAGAATTGAAATTATTGGTATCTTCAAGTTCTAGTTTTTCTTCCTGAGCCATAATTAGCCTTTTGGTTTCCAAAGTGTTAGACTATTTGTCACATAATATGTCCCACAACCCTAGTAGAACACCTGTGTCTTTTGGAAGACAAAAAAATGGATTTAGGGAAAATACTGTTAATAAGAGAGGAATAAAATGATCACTTCACACACAAACTTCCTTTACATAACCTTAACACACAATTACTACATTGAAATTGATTTGACAGGAAAAAAGTTATGGAGAAAACTGTTTGACCTCATGAAAGATACCATCTACACAAAATGGTAACTCCAGTATCAACTTTCTACTTTTAATATGACCCACATGATAGTGAAAAGTTGGAAGTAAATTTTAAGCAGGAGTGTCACTGCTAACTCCTTTAACCCACCTTTCCTTCTCCCTAGATGTATACATTTGTAACGACAGGGTTAATTCACACCAGCTTTTCTAGCACGTAGTGTGTGGTTTCAACTGTGTAAAATGGCTTCACTTGAAAAAGAAATGTAATATGTGTACATTTTAAAATCTATACTGACTGATCAAAATAATCAAATGCAGCTTTCGTTTCCTAACTGGAAAACAACAACATTCACTGCATTTTAACTGTATTTATTTGTTGTGTTTCAGCTACAGTTGTCAATTTTTAAATGCAGCCTAAAGTCTAATGAAACATCATTGTAAAACTACACAGAATATCTACTCTGACCTATCAGATCAGTTTGCTGTTTAAAGTCTGCTAGTGGTATATCTAATGTCTCAGCGGATTGGAAAAGAAGACAGAAAAGACAGTCATTTTTGGTTTTGCTTGCCATTTTTAAGGGATTTTTGAAAGCTGAGTCTAAGCTAGCTTAGCTGCCAGGGAAAGCAGCTTTTTTCTTCCTTTTAACATCTACTGGGCTGATCTTCCAGTCAGGACGTATTTTCCAAATAAACCTATGACTTCTTTCTAGCATAGCTGTAAGTGTTAGTAGCATTTGAAGAACCAGGCTGGCTTTTTCTTCATAGTTATTTAAAAACCATAATAATAGTCAATAATTTTCTTTGTGTGAAAGGGGTGACAGATGAGGCTGGAAGCTCAGAGAACAGGCTGGAAAACAAAGCAGCCTTTAAACTTCCCAGCTGCTCTATTTGCTATTAGCAATTTTCTCAGACTGGTTACTTGTACTTCACTTTAAAAGAACTGTGCAGTTGTCCTACTTAATCCTACTGATACGGTATTGTGAAATATGGGAAAACAATAGACCGCATTCAGCAATGCCACATTTCAGGGATGACCCCATCTAGGGTGTTCTTCCATTCTCCCAGTGACAGGAAATTGTGCAGAATAATACTCCATTCCCTCCCTGCAGGAAAGGAAAAGTGGTCTGCATCAGATACTTCTCACAATTTCGAATCAAATATAGTCATGCCAGCAGAATTTCCTGATACTGTTTAAGTTACATCACCTATAGTTTGCTTTGTGAGAACTGAGTTTATGAAACTATTCCAAATACTTGTTTGTTAAGTTAGTTATACTACCACCAGTACTGCTATGAGCAGTACAGTTGCATTTACATGCGTGAAAGGCCCATACTGAACTAGTGAACACCATAAGAAATTATGCAAATCCTCCAAAAATCAACAATGAAGTTTTCATGAGGTCACCTACCAAGGGTAATAATTATTTGAATTCTGAATCGCCCGCACAAGAATTTAGGATGAAGGAATCTTCCAACAGTAACAAACAAACCTTTTATTAAGCTTCAAGGTAGTCGTGAAATGCAGTGTCTACTTTCTTAATAAGATAACAGAGGTTAATAACACCACACCGTCAGCCATTAAATACTGCAAAACAGTTCCAGATTGACGTTAAAACTTTAAAATTTCATCCTTCTCACTCTCATCCTTCTTTTTAAAGTCTAATTTTTCGTGTTGGAAGCCTTTCTAAAACAAACCTAATGAAGTGAAATAAATCTATTCCCAACAAGAGCATATTCAGCTCACTTTTTGGCAGCAAAATAGAAATAACAAAGGAGAACGATCCAGGTTTTTAAAAATATTTTCACTACTGGCTTTGCGTAACAAAAAAAATTGTTCATTCAAAATTGTGAAAGTCATACTTGGACAGCATTTTCTCCACACTGCTGTGCAGCAGTTGAGCTATTAGTAAAAGTTTAAAGAGTTACTGCTAATTGTGTGACATCACCAGTACAACAAAGCCTCTAAAAAATGTTATCATATTTAGGATTTTCATAAAGCCAAGAAGGTGTCAACATATGTGGAAAACGAGAGTGATACCATAGGAAGATAAGGTTAGACAGAAATATAAATCAAGTGTTTGGAATAATAATATTTAGGAAAGGTGTAAAAGAAAACCCAGGTAATGACCACAAAATAAAGGTAGGTGAGAATAGCAAAATTATCTAAAGATGGCAATAATATTTAATAATGAAGGTGCAGAGGTAGCAGGTAATTTGGAACAAAAAAAAAAAATCAGAAATCTATGTTCTACAATACTAATTGAAACAAAAATTCTTATGGTCAGTTCAATAATATCTAAAATTAACTTACTAAAAGGCTAGTCATTATGCTATAACAAATACTGTGTTACTATAATAGTTACATAATTATAAAGAAAAAGATCTTGCAAAATGCATACCTATTTTTGTTTCATTAGATATTCTAAAGGGTAGACAACCCTGTAATTATAATTTGTATCAATATCATAGTATTAGAAAAAAAAAAAAATTGAGAACATACTGGGGAGTGCCGGTGTGATAGCACAGTATGTGTCAGACTTGCATACAT
This sequence comes from Falco naumanni, assembly GCF_017639655.2. Taxonomy (NCBI): domain Eukaryota; kingdom Metazoa; phylum Chordata; class Aves; order Falconiformes; family Falconidae; genus Falco; species Falco naumanni. Next base: position 2,843,302 of record NC_054054.1, on the reverse strand, counting down.
TCTGCAACAGTGGTGAATACTCACATCCAAAGTATGATGTGCTTTTCCTGTGTAAAATTCACAGAAAACACACAGAGGAACACTACAGTTAACGTGTCGAGGTCTGCCATGCTGAGAATACATTAAGACCCCTGTGCTATCAACCAGAGCTGGCTTATAATACATGCATATGTATTGCAATCATCATCTAATATGTAGAATTTGGACTCACTCCTACTTTTCACCAACTATGAATATTCAGCATACTAAGCATTTGATATACTCTATTGTTAGGAACTTGTGTCCACTATACAGCAAAACACTTTGCTATACGCTTGACTCTTTATATGTGAGTAGTCCTACTAAATTCCGCTGAATTGCTGGTAGGAATTATGCTCAAAAATTTTAAAATAAAACACATTATGCAATTTGTTGAGTCAGTCATGGTGCTTAAAGGCAAACTTTATACTGTGTGCTTGTACCCGTGTCACTTCCACAGTCAAGCATATTAATATATCTTTTGATACAAACTGGGTTTCTTAAAATTCTGCAGTTTCTACAGGAACTTATATCGTATCAGTACATACTACTCTCCCCGAAAATTCAAGCTAGAAGCCCATTAATATTATAAAGGCCTTCCTCAGAAGAATATTTATTCAGGAATTGAAGGCCTCTTTTAATGTAGCAAGAGATTAACAACAAATTTCTTAATGACTTCTGATCTGAAAAGATTTGAATCAATCCTTGCATTCCACAGCGAGATTGCATAAATAAAAATAATCAAAAGGATATGCCCCTAGAAGGACAACATATGAACTCAGAGGAAAGCAGAATAATCTTTAATTTGTTATGTGATTATCAGATACTATGGATTTCACTTGCTTAGCATGTGTTTTGAGATTGTTTTAGTAAATCAGCCTTGAACCAAGACGATTTGTGATAGTTGACTTGGGACTTATTCAAAATATTGATATGCTTGAAAGTCTTTACCCAGGTACTCATATTATTTTCCCAATAAACAGTTGCTCAAGGATTTACAAGGACAATAGATAGTACATATATTGCACATCTGCATATTTTATTAATTTTAATTGCTGTGTTATTTTTGAGAAATTAAATATATTTTCAAATGGAATCCTATCTAGGTATACCAAGAAAATTAACATGACCCTAAGAGGGCAATGAACATACCTGACTTCTAATGTAACGGGAGGGGTAGTGGATAGGTGTTACACAAAAGGAAGATCTAGAGAAGGAAAGCATTAATTACCATAAATAATAATTGATAACCCTGTTAAAAGAAGTTTCATATTAAGTACTGAAAATCTGATTTTCATTGGCCTGGAAGAGTGTGATAGTATGCATTGTTTCTAGAAATAATTTTCTTGTGTGAAGTACATAGTAACAGTTGATGAATAATAACAATGTGCCTTTGTAAGGCATTCGGTGGCAAACATCAAAGAAGGTAGCATGCCGCTGTGGTTGTTTCAGCACGATCTCTACATATTTCTTAGGTTTATGAACAAAAATTGCCTCAATTAATTCCTTGTGATGTATTCAGACACCTTCAGTCTCTAACCAAATCTCCTTTCTAATTGATGCAATCAAAATATTGATGTTATACAGAAATGTATAACTTTTTTACCTTTATTACATTATACAATGTTTACCACTTGTAGAAGGTAAACCATTGAAGACTCTACATAATCTAGCTTTGAAAAAGCGTGTAAATTTGAATGGTCCAAACAAGCATACCATATCTGGGGACAAACTTCATGGTTGTTCATGTTCACGTTATATCTAGGTTTTTGGCTTTATTTCAGAAACATTAAATTTTTGAAGGCTATTACAAGAGACAGAGTAACTCTTGAGGCACTTACAGAACCCTAGTAAAGCAGCACTTACAGTTTTAGCATCATCAAAACTATGTAAAATTAATCTTTTCCTCATAGTATGTTATAAACCTGTCTAATAACATGTTTGAAAAAAATTCAACACAATACATAAGCAGCAAGAAAAGTGAAATAATAGAGACATTCTTTATCCTAAACAAGAACCACTAATTTCCAAGAGAACTGAAATCACTTTTTCATGTGCGTACATCCAGTGAAACGAATGGAACATCTCCAAACCTTTTCCACCTAGAAATAAGACTGTCTTACTTGAACACTTCAATGTCCTACACATTTTTCTCTCTCAAAAAACCCCAAAACCAAAAAAATCCCCAGACTCCATCAACAGTGCTAGCTTATAATGGCAAATTCAAACCACAACAATAGCTATGATATGCTGACGAGTACTTTCAGGCAGTTTATTTCCTCATTAGTCCATTACAGAACTACTTCTAGAATAATTCATGTGTAAAAGAAATATATTCTGTATTTTGGTTAACAAAATATGTTTACTAAACACATTTTTTAAAATAACATTGATGTAAAATTGAAATATGAAGTCTGAAAGTTTAGTATTGCTAATTTTATTGGATGGCTCATCATTTCATTAACACAGCTAATCTAGATTTTTGTCTATAAAGAAAAAGAAACATAAGAAGCCAGATATCACTAAAAATATAACTCTTATTAAAAACATCCAGTTTGACAAGGCACATACACAGATAATTATTTCTCTGAAAATGGGACTTTGAATTTTGAGTCTAAAGTATAAAAAGTTAAAAGAAATTTAATTTGGAATATTTATAGCGCATTTAATAGCAGGGAAGTCCATGATGAAAAATACTGACACAGATGAAAATGACACTGGTTTGTGACAAAGATATTCCAGTTTACTATGGATGATTGGCATTGTTATGGTGATAGGAGTGTTTCATGAGGCAAAAAGAGAACTTATATTGCATTCTACTAATTAAGGATGAAAGTATAAACACAGTCATTTCTCTTAAGGATTAAACGGGTAAACTTTTAAAGCTTCTAAAGGAAGAATTTACTGTGTACAGGCTAAGAAGGTAGGTAGAAATGAACAGGAACTTTTTTTTCAAACAGAATACAATGGATTATACTTCACGTCTTCTCAGTTTTGACATAGTTTTGTCACTAATATCATAGCTGACAACAAAAACTAATTGCAGGGATGTTCAAAGTGATTAAAATTTTGAGACCTTAGAGCAAAACATTTAGTAGGAATCCACTTCACAAAAATGAGTAACAGGACCTTATTCTAGACCAACACTAAACTAATTTTAGATTAGTTCTGTTAGCTACCCGAAGGAAAGTTTGAAAGGCAACAGCCAAAGGGAACACAATCAAAGGAGAGAATATGCAAGAAATTCCTATTACTGTTTTATCTTGGTCTGAGATGTGAAAGATATTCCACTCTTCCTTTTCTTTTTATAATTATTTTTTCTCTTTTCTCTCTGGTGAAAGGAATATAAGAGTCTGCATATTTACCCTTTCACAGGAAGCTGCAAAGTTAAAAACTTATCACAAATCACCACTGTATTTAAAAGCTGAATACTCCTGAAAAACATTAGGTTAAAAGTTCATACCCCAGGCCAAATTGCCCAAGTTGACGCTTGTAAGCAGTCAGTACACGTTCCCCCCAAAATCAGGTAAGACAATTTTATTGGCCCTGAGCAAACTCTGTAACTCCACACATGAAGAGATACCTCTGTAGCATAAACTCTACCTCCAGATGTAAAGTTTCTCTAGAATTTCTATGGACAGTTTTAGAAAGTATTGAAAACTGATTAAAGCAAGTAGTTGGCAGATGCACTCTGATGTACTCCATATCTTTAACTGTTATTTAGCCAGAAAAACTTCCAACTCTCACTCATAGAACAGCTTTCGGGTAAGAAAGTTTCTGACTTCATTGCTGTATTGGAGCTGTGCTACCAAGGATCTGCCAAAAGAATGCAAAAGAAGGGTGCTGTGCATAAACTGCCATACAGGTTTGGGTTGTTTCAGTGCCATATCCATTTAAAGTTCTATACTTTATTTAAATATATTGAATATTAATAAAATATATATGTAGAAAAAATATCACAAAATGAGGACATCTTTCACTCACTGTCCTTCTTAGAAAGTGGGTGAAATACTTTTAAGTTTATACTGCAAAATTATTTGCAGACCTGTAATAAATTGGTAAGTTTGGCACCGATCCTGCAGACCTCTTTACCTGCTCACCCTCATTCAAGTGAGTAATCCCTTACACTCAGAGAGACTAAGCCTTCTCAAAATTTAAATACATATTCATCTTTGTTGTGCATTTATACAGGGATATAAATCAATCCGTTCCAAATGAGAAGTAGCTTTTATAATATTTACTTTTGTTAGTATAGGTTCTGGAGATATGACTACAGAAATATTTAATCCCCTGCATTCTTCATGCTGCATGCTGGGACCATTTAAAGTGGCTCTTCCTACACCTGGGATTTGTTAAAAAAAAATATTTCTGTGCATCAATAAGATAAGATTAATATAGTTAACTGAAGCTACAGAGAAAAATCTCTGACTCCAGCTTCCCTTGTTTTAAATCAAACTTCAGTCACTCTAATGCTTCTGCCAAACTCTCACATCTACAGGAACATACTGTGGTCCTCAGACTAGTGTCAATGCCAATTGTCAGTAAAAGATAGGTTTTCCAGCTGTAAAATACAGTAAAAGAACTCTTCATCTACCACTCCTGACAGACCAAAATCCTCTCCCTGGGGAACCCAGGAAATCTTGTGGAAAGTTATAAAACTCTTAATGTACCACAGGGAACAATCTCCTACAGGCAGGAGGATTGGCAAAATGACCGTATAAGTTTTTGCCATCTGTAACTTCTATAGTACTTTTTGGGAATTCATATGCAAGCAGCCACTTCATTTTCTGCTCGCTTGTTTTTAGAGTTAGCTTACTTGAAGCAAACAGAGGAATCATGTTGTAATAACCAAGAGCTCTTCTGCAGTTCTACAATGAGTACTTTTTTTGCAGTTCATGTGGATTACGGTTCATTATCTATATTCCGTAACATACAACAAACACACACACACACAAACTGAAATACCTTTAATCTGTAACTTAACAGAAGAAAATAAGCAGGCTATTAGGAGATGAGAACTGTTTTATTTTGCATCTTCAAGATAGTTCAAATTTTGTTGAGTTGAAGAAGCTCTGCACTTACTGAACTCTTTTATTCTGCTTAGCAATACAGTGTACACATTCCATCATCTAACAATAATGAAGATGAGATCTTATACCTGTTGTTTGCAAATAAAGACGTACAAAAAAGCAGCTCCCAAAACCTTTGTTTTTTTGAAGGAAGAAAGAAAATTATCAAGTAGCTTATTACGCACACAAACGGGCAGGTTTCTTTCAGTATACACAAGAAAACTATTTCCCAAATCTAGCCTGAATATTAACAGAAGTTATTGAATTTACTTTTCATTAGTAAGTGTTTTCGGACCAGGGGTGAGTGTGTGTAAACAGATATATATTAAAATATAAATACTCAAACATCTATATTTGTAAATATGTAATATAGTGTATGTATTCCAGAATTTTTTTTTTAAAAAGTTCTAGGGTAAAGACTCAAAAGGTTAAATTGTCCAAAAACCAATGAAGAAAAGTTAAAGCCATCTTGTCTATTTACTATATTTAAGAATACTGTAAGGAAAAAGTATAAGAAGCACTGATAGAAACAAAGCAATAATGATTATAAACAGACTGCTAACATGCTGATGTTGGAAATGAGAAAACTTCTGAACAGCTGATTTCTTGTTACAACCTCTTAGTCATAGTGCAGAAATAAGCACAATTAGTTTTAGTGGGGGTGCGTGGCCTGTTTCTGCAAGAAATGACATGCTACTGTTTGCAAGGATAGATAACAGGGGTCTTGGTTAATAAAATGTTCCACTAGACCTCTATGCCTGTGTATTTAAAATAATGCGATGCTTGAACTTGCTTGAGCTGCAAAACTGAACACCACCTGCCTCCAAACAGAAAGCATTGTGGGAAGAAAAACGAAGTATTTGTTATTTGCATAGGTTTTGGCAGATAATCTCCTTATTGACACTTTTTTCTCCCACATCACAAGCCCATGTTCACCAACCTATTTATCCTTTCTCTCACGATACCCAAAATCAGCCTTTTGTTTCTAGCTAATGCTGAAAATACACGGCTGAAAAGGAATGAATGATCCCTCTCTCTCAAATATCAGAGCGCACACATGTAAAAATAGGCTTTGGTCATCACTTCTGGTTTGGTTCATTCCAACATCTTTTAATAACTGAATCCTCCTGAGTGTATTAATATATATGTTTCCATTAAAAATCAAGAGAAGGAAATCAAGGCCATGCTTTCTGACCTAGTGACAATCAGAATAACCATCTGGGTTCTTAGTGAGGAACTAAAATATTTCTTCTCTATCACCAGAGTGTGTAACAGGAAAACTCCTGGACAGGATGGTCTTAAAGCAAATGAAATATAAACAATTCAAAATGACTCAAAGTGAAACTGGACTGATACAGAAGTATTGTATTGTGATGGAAACCTAGAAAATACCTCAATATCAGAGAGATTAATTAGGTCATAGTACACAAATTATAACACTGCATTATTAAAAAGAATAGTCAGCGATACTCTATCATACCCTGGATAGTAAATAAAAGGTATGGTTTTTAAAGACCGAATTTTTAAAACAGAATCACAAACCGGGTTTTGGGGAATTTTTACTGTAAAATAAGAATGAACAAACCCGAGATACACCTATTGTAGGCAACTTATAGCTTAGATACTACAGATATGTTGTACTTGAGATAAAACCTTACCTACTGGGGATTAGAAAGTTCTACTTAGTTGACTGCTAAAGCACACTCATGTTAAAAATGAACAGATGCTAACCTTGGGAAAAATGTGTAATGAATCATAAAGAAAAAAATAAAAGAATAAAACAGATCAAAAGATGAAAGAAAAACTCAGAAGAAAAAGAACACAAAGAAAGTTGAAATATTCACATGGTGTCAGTGTAGAGAGTAAGACTTTGAAAATTATTTGCTAAAATACCTTTTGCACTCTGTGCATTTTCCTTAATGATTATCCTTTAATGCACATGTGTTACAGACAATACTTTTAATGGACACCATTAATTTCTATAAAAGTTATTACTCACAGTGTATGAAAAAAAATCCACTACAATTTGCTGGCTACTGAAAATTAGAAACTATATTTGAATGCTGGTTTAAATTCCGATAACGCAGCATCCCTTAAGTTTCACATGGTATGTGTTATGCACAAAGGCCTGGGCCAAAATATATCCATGTGCAAAAAAAGGCTTAAGATTTGTGGACATATGAAAGAGAGACTGGCCACTGAAATGAGCCATTTTGAGAGCTCCGACACATGCAGTCAAAAGGATCTGTGACAAATGAAAGGAAACTCCTGTAATTACGTGTGGTAGCAAAAAATGCAATGTAATCCACTAGGTGTTTATAAGCTAGCAGCAGTAACTCCTTAACAATATGTTTTTGAAGAGAAAATTTCAATTCAACCAAGTACTTTTGGAAAACTGAGTTTAAATCAATGTAATGATGTTTATAATGAAAGAGTTCCCAACTAGTTTTTTAAAAAATCACCAAGAGCTAGGATGTAAAACGGAATACTGCACAGTATTCCAGGACACAGAGAAACCCAAAGGACAAGTTCCACAGCTGTAGAAGCTGCTCAAGTCATTAAGATTTAATTTTGTCAATCAACTGAATTCAAACTACAGAATTCTATGAAATATAAAGGTGGGTGTATCACATCAAAGGTTTATATAGCCAGTATCTTGTCTCCAGCAGTGGCCAGTGATGTGTCTAGAGAGTAGCATAAAACCAGGGCACGTATAAAGCAAAACTTCATGGTCCTACCCTCCACGGGAAATGGTGACCTGTATATGAGGAATGTCCTCTAAGCCAGACATAATAACTATATATTAAATACACACCGGAATATTCTACTTCTATTCTTGATTGTGTTTGCAACACTAAAAATATAATAACAAGATGGTAGATTTTGTATTCTGCTGATGAGAAGCCTGCATTTGTTGCAGTTAAAGAGTGGTTTTGTTAACTTCACACTGCCCTGGATGATCACCTAGAAAACACCATATAATTAATTCCAGTCTTCCCAAATTGGTATGAAAAATAAAAATGTAAGACAAAGACAGCAAGTCCTTAAAAATAAGACTGGAAAATACACTTAATCTTATTAAAGGGCACTGAGAACTAACCAGAATCATCACTGAAAGGAAAGGACCATCCTCAGCTCATTTTATGGGCATTTTCTATGCATTCACACAGTAAAAAAACATTGAAAATGCCCAGGCATGCAGCTGAACAAAACTATCCTGCTATTCTTAATTGCTACTTCATCTCACCACTTTTCAGCAAGGTAGAAGGTATTTTTCGAGTAGCAGCATGTGGTTCCATGACAGACTCCACAGGCAGTTATGCTGTGAGTTTTGGAGATTCCTTTATATTCGGATGCTGCTGTTGCTGCTGTGTTGGATTGTCATAACTGCTCAAACAGCATTTTCTTTTCTTTTAGACACTGAATTCTGAAGATGTTCTCTTGCAAATATATTCATACATACACATACATATATGAAAAATAAACAGAGCTGCATATTATTTTCATGCTCATGTATTATACAAGTTTAAATGTTATTTTGCTAAATATCACCTACTATGCCAGGATGGGAAATTAATGATATTACTAATTATACTGTATTTTTAATATTGTAAAATAATTAAGCCAATCTGTTTCTCCTGCTGCACTTCAGTTTTTGTTGTTTTTTTTTTGTTCCCGTTTTTTGGTAATGTCATATAAAACAGATTTTCCAAACTGTGACTCCATAAACATACATGCTTGTATCTTTTTAAGCTGAGGCACAGAAGAAATCAAAAGCACAAAAGATCAGTAGCCACTTTTGATAGTGGCCACTTTAAAATAGTATGGAATACACAGGTCATTTCACTGAAGATGGAATCAGAGGGCAACCAGCACAAATATTTGTGTAGCTATCTGTGGTACAGATCTCTGTTATAGTTCTTAAATGGCTCAGTATTAAAATATCTCATTTTACAAACCATAATATTACATTACTTAATGAAATAAAGAAATCAAATGCTAAAGAAACTAAAACAGAATTAGCTTAATGTTCATTTAGCAATAGATATGTAATCTTGCGAATTTACACAAAAGACCAAATGCCTGCAAAGCCAGTCCTTCAATTCAGTGATGAACCAGAACAACACCTAAACCTAAACTGTACACTCTAATGATTCTTTACAGCTTAAAAAATGCAAGCAATATTTTTCCTTGTCTTGCAAATACAAAAAATTCCGAATCAACCAAGCAAAACCAGAAAATAAACATAAAAAATCCCACCACTCTGGGTCAAACTGAGACCTGGGAACCTCCCTGAAGATACTGCTTTTTAATGGAAATGCCAACACCATACATCGCACTGCTAGCAGATATTGCTTTAATGCAAGATATCTTCTCTGCTCCTCTTTTCCATTTCCAAATTGAGCCCAAGAGGCCTAAGATGAGTCTGCTGATCAGGTTTCTTGTCACCTAGCATTTTCAACTCAGTGTGGATTTTCAGACTGACAGTATCATTTTGTGGCTTCTGTGTTTTTCTACTTCTGTTTTAATTTATCACTTGAAATAAGTGCACTGGGTGGGTACTTAGCAAGTCTCCACTTCCCTGGAGGGCTACAAAACACCATTTCCATGTTCATTGTTGATGGCCTAAACACAGCACACATGAAACAACAAGAATGGGCTTCTTAATGTAGTGGGTAAGACATCCATAAAACAGTGGCTCTAGGGGCTGGATTAGAGGAATAAACAAAATAGATTTTACCTCAGTGGATTTTGATAATTTCTAGAAGATTTAGTGCCAGGAACCTGAGCTTTCTAATGAAAGAATTTGTAAAAATATTCTGTGCCTGAAGGTCAGCAAAATATCTTGCTACATGCTAATACCGACTTTATAATATACTACTATAGTTTTATCTCTTTTTAAAACATATAATTTAGGAGGTCTTTTAAAAAATTGTTACAACTGGTTTAGGGGAAAAAAAAAAAAAAAAAGTCAAACGAAAAAGTACAAATCCTGTAGGGTTTTGCTATGAAACTTGTAACTGTTGAAAATACGAAACACAGCACATATCCCCAGTGTTTGCTAAAGTAGTTGACAGAACCTACTGTTCAACCTAAATTTACGATAAACTTCTGTCTTTTGCTAAGGTTGTTCAATCAGTCAATTTGATGCTCCAATTTAGATTAAATTAAAAGAATGTAGAAACAAATTTAACCTTGAATTATTGGAACATAGCTAAATTATATTATTTTTTGAACCTGAGATTACTGGTATCATAATGTTACTATTCCTTTTTAATTCTTGAAGTAATTTTTTATTTCATCTTTATTTTTTCAGTAAGTCAAAACATTTGGTAGCTGTGGCCAAACATCAGATGACTGGACACAGAACAGGGACAGAGAAACATTCTGTAAAGATTACACTGGTTCCCTCCGTGCCTTCACCTCAAGGTTGAAAATCAAATAATCAATACAAAGTCTTTAGCTTTGTATCTTATCTCAGATCTATCTTCAGCAACATTGTGACCCAAAGTCATGGGCACATAACTAGTTCAATATTGACCCAGATGGAAGGATGACATTTGCTGAATCATGAATATTCATTTTTGTACCAGCAAATTCTCTGGGAAACTCCCATCAACATTCCATCATACATGAAGTAATTCAGTTTTTAGAATTGCTCTGTCAGACACTACAGTTATGGACAACAGTTATGAGACAGATCACCAACAGTATAAACTAATATATAAAATACAAAAATTTTGCCCTTCAGGATCTTTTCATATTCTGTTCTGCACTGCCTTTGGCATAGAAGGACCAGTGAGTACATAGCAACATCTTTGTCTGCATACAGATGAGGAAATGAAAACTTCAGAAGTGCTGGGACCAAAATATCTTTCAAAGGGTAGAAAAATAACCTGCGTCTTCCCCACTGCCAGCAGCTATACTACTTGTAAAGAAACTCCCGTTTCGAATAATTGTTAGAAATCTAGGCTTTCCTAAATATAATTATGAAAACTATGAGGGGCATTGTCAGTAGCTGTTCTGTAATAATGTATTTTTTTAGTTCTCCTAAGAGTTGTTTCACATTCACTACTTTTTTAACACATTAGAGTAAATTCATTTTGAATATAATTTTTAACCACACTAATAATAAAACTACCTTGCAAACTATGAGTGTACTGTCCCGTGCAATCAATTCAGTGACTGTGCCAAGGCTTTCATTCTGTTACCTCTTTTGACTGAATAATTCCATACCTATTCAGCAGATTGAAAGATTTAATCATTCTGCTCAAAACCTGTTAATGCTGAGGATTGTAGGTGTTTCATTATCTTATTAGACTCTAAAACAGCAATGTCCATCTTATTTCAGGAATCTGATTTGCTTAAACTGCGAGGTAACAGACTCTCAAGCTCTCTTGTAACAGTCATCAATCTCTCATGGAGCTTTCATCACCATTTTTCACTTCCTTTCTATCTTATTTACTCAGGGTTGCTAATATAAGTAATTCTAAGTAGTATACCGGTTTGTCCTTATTTTTAATTTTTCTTAGAATATTAAGTCTACATTAGTAAAGAATTCAATTATATATGTTCTCTATGTGAGTTAACAGAAGTGCTGGGAGATGAAACCTGCTTGTAACTGCAGGACAGAGAATTAAGCCTAATACAATCATTCAGAACCTCGACCCTCAAACCAAAATCAATGATCTTCTCAGAGTTTTCTTTTGAGAAAACTTGCATGATATAATTTTAGATCATTTTGACAATCTGGAGATTTCTATTACAGTTTCTATTACAGTGTTAGACAGTTTAGAAAAGTCTTGCTACAATATAGGTTGAACTAAAACTCGGCATACTTGTGAACAAATTGTGTCCCACCTATTCTTATTTCTGAGTCTGAATAAACACTGCTGCTTAGGCTGATTGAATTTTAAACCATTCATAGCACACTTTCTTTTACTCCTTACGTTGGCAACTTAGCATATGTTCTTTAAAATCTCTTGCAAATTCTGTCACCTTAAATATAATGAATTATAAATAACTACTTAATCATGTTATGCTGTTGAAACCAAATTACTGGAGAAAAGATAGCCATCCCGTCAGCTTGTTCTTTGGGTGGTTTTTTTTAATATACTATATTTACATTTATAGTGGTCTTTGGGGGAATCTAGTTCTGTTGTATCAGGATTTGATATATGGAAGAGAAACACTATTTAAAAAATAATAGTTTGGGGTAGTTATCAGCAATTTAATTTAGAAGGTAAATTAACTGTTATTCTTTTACTATATTAAATAAAAGGATTGTATTTTACCAACTTGCTACCAGCCATAGTAATTTCCTGTGCAATTCTTATAAAAAATAAAGCTTTTCTCCACATCTTTAGAAAGACAATACTTTACTAAATTATCATTATAACCATGCAGGAGCAGTAAGAGATTGCAAAAATAGCCAATAAACCTGATTAAAAAACCCAAAGATGTAGAAAAATAGGGAAAGTTTCATTGTGTACATAAAATTTAAAATCATATACCGTGAATAGGAATGCTCTCCAAAGGTTCTGAGGTCTATCCAAAGTATTTTACTTATAAGATTCTGTGTAGAAATTAAATCACTTCCCTTTCCATTCCTTTCTTCCTTCTTTCACTCAGCGACAAAACGTTCTCAGCATAAGACCTATCCTCTGATTAGAAAAAGGCTGTGATACCTCTGCAGGTTCCCTACAGCACAGCCTTACCAAAGCCTGCAACTGATCCAACAGCATTTGTCATCTCTGCAGTATACTTGCTGTAATTCCCCTCCTCTGGCTTTTCTTTCAAACTAGATCACAAACAATCTATGAACAAAGTAGGAAAAACAAACTATGTTAACTGAGGGAAAATGGCACATGGGTATTAAGTGCTATATATAATTAATTTAATTGCCATCCTAGAGTCATTCGAAACAGTATTTATTCCGAATAAATGCCCATTGCTTTTTCTGTTACTAATTTTTATATAATGCAATTATTCAATAGTCAATTTTTACATTAAAAAAAGGTTTGTTTGGGGTTTTTTTAACTAGAATTTTCAAGATTGTTTTGTTAGATTTCTAGATGATTTTTTTTTCTTTTGAACATGAATTGATTCTGCACAATTAAATGAGGGACAATTTTGCTCTGACATTGAATGTTTATTCATAGATCCATCCCTTATTATAAAAGCCAACAACAATTTTACCATCAGCACAGAATGTAGTCCACACTTAGCACAGAATTTACTCTTGATTTGGGAAAGTATTATAAATAAAAGGAGCAGAATTTAATCTGGTCCAAACAAATCATCAGAATTCCCAAGTTCTGAGATTCTAAATAGACTGAATTTACATGAGTTCTCCCAGACACATCTCTCAATCAAACACTGCTTTGTGCTTGTTTTTTAATTTTAAAACTTAAAATACTATATATAGCTCCTTTTCTCAAACTTAATAATAAAAATTATTGGGAGAATCAGGAAAATGTATTTAAGTAGTCATTTTTCAAGAGAAGAAAATCACTAAATGAAAAAAGAAATCAAGGACATAATTATTATATTTTATCTAGTAATAAATTCCAGTTCTAACATAAATAGTGGGAAAACACTGAAAATAAAAGTGCCAAAAAGGAACTCATCAAATTATCTGACTTACTTTACATAGTGCCTTTGGTTTACGGTGATACTGGGTAGCTTTGTACAAGCTTTTTTCTTTGCATCATAACTTGTGCACCTATGCATGCGTGTTTCTATATATGATGTAAAACAAGTACATAAATAAGCATGTTATAACCACCCCTTTCTCACTAAAAAACTGTCAAAACTCAGAAAGCACAGAAAAATGCTCTTTCTATCCTAAGTGGAAATATTATTTATTTATTTTTTATATTATCGATACTCTTGTGAAAAGCTGAAATGAAAGAAAATTGAAAAAATGTAGCGAAGCCACAAATTTATTTCAAGTGTCCAAACAATACAGAGAAAATCTGATTCTATTCATCTTATTTTTCTCTATTATCATTCTAGTTATTTCTTCTATCTTTAATCAGGGGTCCTCAAACTTTTTAAACAGGGGGCCGGCGCGCGGATGAAGTGGCAGGAGGTCATCTGCGGCTGCTTGGTTTCCCCCCCCAGCCCCCGGCAGGATGGGGGGTGGGGGGTGGGGGGGAGGGGCGGGGGGGTCTGTAAATACCGGGGGCCGGATTGAGGACGCTGGGGGCCCGTATCCGGCCCACGGGCCATAGTTTGAGGACCCCTGCTCTAAGTTGATGTCTCATTAGACAGTCTCACTGTTTCAGAGAAGGAACTACAACCCAGGTGAACACTATTCTACGTTGTCATTTTCTTGTTCATAGTCTGTGAATGATTGTGAAAATTGTGTTTCATAGCAATAAGGAATACACCAGAGGGCAGGGCACGTGAAATATCTGAGGTGGTGTAATAATTCTGAATAACACACATGTTCAAAACTTTCAGAAATGTAGGTTCCATAATTTTTCTGATACCACTTATATTTAACTGTGTCTTAAAAGCAACAACATCATTTTGGAGGACAAAAAGTTAAATATTTCAATACAAATAGGATGAAAGATTACTTGAAATTGCACTTAGATTAACATGCCTATGCTGTAAAAGACCATAAACCAGAAATTAATTTGGGTATGCATTTGTAGGGTTGGCCACTAGACTCTTCATAAGGAGAGATCTGTCCCAGAGAGAAAAAGATGACTGCACATAAGCTTATCTATTGAAAAGTACCTTAATTTATTACTTTAAATAGGCACTTTGAATACACAGGGAATAAAATAGTGAACTAATTATCTGAATAACAAAATTATAATTTAATTTCAATTTTATGTTACTAGTACAATTAACATCAATCTAATATAGTTATTTTCAGGGCAACACATGTAATTAATAATCTATAATCAACATACCTATATTTCTAAATATTTAACACAAATTAAAACCTGAGTTCCTTAAGTAAACAAAACATTAAATTGGGGCCATCTTAATGCGTAAGTAAAGCACTCTTCCAATAAGTTACTGCTAAAATATACATATCTCCTTATGAATGATATTACGTATGTTTTGGATCACATTTTTTGCACCCTTGTTTCAGGCTTGATTTTACCCACATGGGAAATAAACAGCTTTCCCATAAATTATCTCTTAAGATAATTCTTCAATATATACTTGATGTAGTCCATACAATTAAAAGAAGACTTGGAAATAGCAAGTCTAGTGCAACCAAAAGCACAACCAAGTGTATGCCAGAAACTGAAAAGAAACGATACGTTATTGCTGACTCTACTTCCAAAATCCAAATTAGCTTTATAATATTAAGGTCAACAAAGTTATTTCACTTTGATTTGAATGTTACTTCAGCAGAAAAAAAACGAAAGCAAAACAAACCAAGAAAAATAGCTAATTATAGTAATTACTGATTTTTTTCCAATGTGTTAGAATTTCTGTCTTCATTTTACTTCACAAAAGATATGCTTAGGTGACTACTCATTATTTATAAATTATAAAATCAATAATAATGGAGATTGAAATGATTTGTATATGTAATACTGTTTTAGAATTACATATTCTATTTTAGAACTTCTTGTGAAACGAAGACAGATCATCAGACACATTTGTAATGACTGTAAAGGGGATTTTAATTTAGTTTAAAAAGTAGGAAAGTAATATCAATATTTACTGAGGTAATCTACATAGTTACATCAATTGTTTCGTCTTATGTTTCTACAGTACAAGAGTAAATGATTCCCAGTGCAAGTAAAGAATTTTAGGGTTACCTCCCAGACAAGTAACAGTAGCTAAACTAACCAGAAAAAGCACTAACTTTTTTCAAAGTCTTAAAATATGTTTCAGCATAAAAAGAGCCCCCAAATGTTTAAAAGCAAAGAGACTTAAAACACTGAATTAGAATTTATGAAGGAGAAATAGGAACAGGAAAGATACTGCTTCTGCCTGAGGTGCAAAGACTACATCAGATGCAAAGTACTAAGAAAGAAAACTGCTGGGTTTTGGATAGCTCTAAAGAGAGAATTTTAACAAAGCAGAGCCTTTGCTCTGTTTCCCATAGGTTGTAGGTTTAGAAAAGAAGTGGTAAAAGGGGGAAGAATCATTGTTCCTTATGACAGGCAACAAGGACTTAATATGGCTTCTCATTATTCTATATCCCACTATGATAGCCAAATTTCTTCTCTCTAACTGTAATAGCAAATCAAATCGAGTTTCTGGCAATTCCAACTCTATTCACTCAAAACATCCCCTTTAATCCAAGTTTTGACCTCTTTAAAAATTTTAAGAGCCACTGTTCTGTCCCATCCTGATGTATTCTGCAGACTGAAGCAAATACTTCAGAACTGAGAGAGTTTTATTTCAATTTACAGCTCCTTACTTCAATGCATACCTGTGTGTGTCTATGTCTACAAGATTTAATATTGCTTAATTAGTTTAGAAAAAAGGCCTAGACATTGGCGTCAGCAACACATATTTCACTGGTGGATTTAAATACATTGGTTTTAGAAGACAAAAAGCTTCTTATAGGTCACTCATTTTGCAATGAAAATTTCAGCTACTCCTCCTTACACTCAGACTTCTGCCTTGTTGTGTAAGCAATACAGTAATGACACATTGCTTATACCTTGTATTATTAAGTTGTGTGTAGATTATTAGTTCTCTTTAAGTAATAAAACCAGCTAAGAGGGAACAAGGAAAGACATGAGATTTGAGAGGGGTCATTTGACAGGAGGATGATGTGAATTCTGAGAGAGAAAAAGCATGTAAAATTTCAATTAGAAAAAAAAAAACCAACAACACAACCAAACAATGCATTAATTTAATGAAACACCCAACCCCCCAACTCTTCTCATTCTGAAAAGCAGCATATTTCTGGCCCTCAGCTGCAATGAAGAAAGATGGTAGGTGCTCATGGAAAAAGACAATAGAGCCCATGTGAGTCCATCTTCCTGTGGCCCACCACCTTTGCTACTCGTTAAGGTGGTGACTGCAATTGCAACACTGGATGCACTCACTCCAAGGAGACTCCCCTGGTAGGAAGAGAAACTTTAGGGGAAATAAAACAGTGGAAGATATCCATAAACCTGTGATAAATTTCAGGCACTTCTCTGAAGAGGATGGACTTAAATGTCCTGACAGGCACTTCTAAGTAGGGTCTTAAAAGCCCTTCTGATCATCTATGCAACTTGGTCCATGTTCATTCCTGGTTCTAGAATACGGGTCAAACAGAGATTACATTGCTCTTTCATCTGAGCCAAGAATCAAATATATTGATGTACAGTATCTGCGTATCAGGCCTATTCCAGTAGCCAGTACCACTATTTACAAGATAGAGAAGTTTGACAGTGAAATCTTTGTTCCCAGTACATAGCATGAATGATGGAATTGATAGAACACTATAATTGAGTATAGGCCCAGCTAACAAAAGCTAATCTATGACTGTGTCAAGAACAGAAGAAAAGACACAACTAATGCTACAGAGAACAGTGCCAAAGCAGTCTTCAGGTGATAATTCTGTCTCTCAGGATGATGCGACTCTTTAGCTTCGACTTCGATGCAATGGTGTCAAGAGGATTGCCTCATTCATCATGGGGACTGCACGGCCCAGGAAAGCTCAGGTCTTACAGCATGATACAGGGAAGAGAAGAAACAATGTAGGCACCTAATCAGAAATGATCTTTTTCCTACAGTTCTGGTAGTTCCTACAGTTCTGAGTCCTCAATGCCTTAAAGATCAATGCAGTTTGGCTGATGTAGAGCAGCTGTTTGGCTCTGATGTCAGAAGAGAGCTCTGTGGCTGCTAAAGGAAAAAACTCTAGAGCCTGGCTGCCTGCTCATCTTGCCTGAGGCTTGCACCACAGGCAGGGTTTTGGCCATGGCACTCTGAGGCAGCACAAACACCTGCCATATAGGTTGAAATGGGATGTGATTGTCCCAGATAGCATAGGGCCGAAAAGGCCTTTAGTGAAGTCACCGAATGCCAAGGAGGAAGGAAAGGTAGCTGAACAGCAAGGTACAACAGAAGCAGAAGGGTTCTGTCTCAGCAGGAAAGGCAAACAATAAAATAGGAGCTGCAGCGTGGTGGTGTTTCCATGTTGTATGCCAAACCCTGAGTAGTCAGACAGAGCACGTCAGAAACTAAGTCCTCTGTGGATACTACAAGGGAAATCTTCCCTGCTTCAAGCTTTGAGGCATGAACATGTGTCTCTCTGTAAAAATGTTTACATGATGTGAAGAACATGCAGTATGTATCTGTACATGTATTCACATGAACACACATGAGATATAAAATACATCTTATTCTGTTAGTTTCTAGAAATATCTAACTGTAAAGAGAAAAAAACCTGAAGATGATTCATGCAAGTTGGCTTTATTATTACTATTATAAGAGAATGGTATTATAACCATATTATGACTATTATAATATTATTACTATTATAAGATAACGGTATATTAATTATGAATAAATATTCATCTTTAATGTCTTGAAAATGTCTATAAACAGTGACAGAATATTTGACTGCTAAATTGTAGGTAATATAGGATGTGCCCTACGTGCACAATACAACCTCAAAATCATTGTGTTATCAATTTACTGATTTATGCACTTAAATACCTGTTTATTCATAATCCAGACACTATCAATTTTTTTAACACATATGGTAGCACATGTTACTTCTTGTCAAACTTCACTAAGCAATCCTTCCTTTTTCAGTTAAAGAACGTACATCTGTGCAGGCTCACATGAAAAGGACATGAGAAGAATTGCCACACAAAGGACTGCATAAAAAGACTTCTGCTGTGCCTTTAATTCTTGGAAACAAATCAAGTTAGTTTCAGAATAAACCCTAGAAAATTTTTCATCAATTTTCACCTTTTAGTAATTTGATTAAGCCTATGTTAAAAGCCACTCAAAATGCTCTTTATTTGCCACTATAAACTTTATCAAGACTGAATCACCATGCCATAAAATAGCAGTTGTCGAAAGTAAGAATTCTTTTAATTACACTTCCTTCAAAATATGCATAACGTTAACCCTAATAATTTATTTCTCAAGGGAGAAGGGTGAAGTTTGTGAAATGTAGTAAGGATATTAATTCCTATTGTCTTGTCCGCAGGGATGAGGCACTGAGTTTATTATAATGAACATACATGAAGTTTTGGAATGTAACAGATAAACCAATCTACGTGAACAGTTACAGGACTCTGTATGGGATAGAGGGTGGATGGGGTGGCAGTTTGGGGCAGGGTTGAAACTGCTTAAAACATTTTTTACCCTTATATTGCTCACCTGCAAATAGCTCCACTATGGCTGGTGCATGGGGAACTTTCCAGAAGGGCGAGCGGGTGGGCGGAGAGAGCCCTCACAGCAAGCACCAACCACCAGGTGTGGTGGGAACTTCAGCCAGTCAGAGCTGGGTATTCATTACCCAATCCTCTAGCTGTGGGGGGACCTGGCCGAGACCCCTCTAGGGTGGGAGAGGCCAGGTGGTGCTGAGGGTAATGGCCAGGGGACACACACAGAGCCTCCTGAGAACTGAGGAGACCTTAAACCTTCGGCGTCCCTAACAATGTTTCACTGACTCCAGGCTTGAAGGGTTTTAGCTGGGGGCTTAGTAGACCACAAACATATTCTTTTACTGAAAAAAACAGGAGGAAGCCCCAGGTCTTAAGCTACAGGGCACTCCCTGTCATACCGCCGTAAGCAGTCAGGTACTCGGGGTGCTCAAGCTGACCAGGGCGGGCACTGCTGTGTAAGATGACAGGGAACCAGACAGGTTGCCACTTGAAATTTTCTACCTTTCGGCAGAAATGTATAGGAACTGACATGCCTCTTTGAAGTATTTCATTTCTGATGAACGAGCACCTGCATACAAAAGAGTGGCACTTCACTGGAATTTGACTTCCCTGAAGTTGAAAATGCCATTTGGAAACTGAGAAAAGCATCTGCTGGGCAACAACATGTATATGAAGCGCATAAAAAAGTTAGAGATAATTGTAGACAAAGTAAAAAAAAAAAAAGAAAGAAAGAAAAAAAAAAAGAGCTCAGAAAGTCAAGAGACAATCTACTATATGACTATTATACTCTTGCATTAGAAAATCTTATTCTGTTTTTTCCCTCCCCAACCTCTTTGTTTTGCTCTCCAGAAACACCAAGGAGCTAATCCTGGCAAGTCTAAAGTCACTGCGAGGTTTTTTATCTTCAAAGACATGATGTGAAAGAATGGAAGGACAAAAGATGATTGACATTTAAATTGTATTTGCAATACTGCATTGCAAGAAATGGAGAACAAAAAGGTGAGCAAAAGTCAGAAATGAGAATTCTTTTAAAGAATTTCAGAAAATACAGCAGTATATAAGCCCTAATTGCTATTATATAGTACTGGTCAAAATAAAGAGTAACTGATGAAGTGGGACAAGTCAAGAAAAAAATTACAGCGAATGAAAAATAGAATGATCATATAAAGACAATAAATCGCACCTCTGAAAATTTCCTTTTCTGTATCATTCCAAATACATGGTGAAATCTGAGATCTAAATAACACCAGCAACATGAGATGAAATCTTACACTACAGATTTATCTCCTATACTTCTTCGCTCTTCTTAATCTCAGAACACCATATTTTTTGAAGGCTTGCATTTTGGCCCATGGTGTCATATGCAGGCATGACCATTTTAAATAGAAGCAAACGGTTATTTGTTTGCAGTCATTTAATTCTCACGCATGTAATTCTAGTTATAGACATTTCTTAAAACAACTAGATTTGGTATTCTCAAGCTGAACCCAGTCTTCTGAACTAGGGTAAACAGAGAAAGTATGCCTAATCAAGCTGAATATCAGTAACAGTGAAATCTTTCTGGAGAGTATCTTTGCTTTCATAGTGATTTGATTGTCTTTCACATATTTTATAAGAATAGGTGAATTTAAAAATCTGATTATTGAAGCAAGTGATTCTCTTTGCTGCTCACTGTACAGAAAACTACGAAAATTTTAAAATACAATGAGTAACAAAATCAGTATGTCTTCGCTTTAGGTCTCATATTATAGGAGGAATGACAATAACAGAATTTAAAATCACACATTATATTTAGTAATCAAACTAATCCAGTTTTATGTTTTCTGCACAGGAGATATATTCAATACGAAACAAATTACATTACTTGTTAATGAATACATAATACCGACTGCAAAACTATTATGAGTATGCACAGTATGTATTACACTGACACACTCATCGGACAGTATACTTGTTAAAAATACAGTCTTTACAAAAATTGCTGCTGTTCAGTATTCCATAGTGTTAATAGTCATACACTTCTTTTGAGATATATGGCTTTAATGTGTATTTGACATGATGCATTACTTAGAATTTAATAAATTTTTGTAATTAATATGGGCAAAGATAAATTGTAAATCTGAGCAATTTAAAACAAAATGCCTTTCTGATATTATATGCCAAAGATCTAAAAAAAAAAAAAAAGAAAGAAGTGTTGTGTTTTTTTTCTCAACCACAAAGATTTCTTTTTAGTTTCTTGTATTATTTCCAGTCTGTAAACTTTATACATTAGTCACACAATATATTAGATAGAAGACATCTCCTGTTTTATATGGGGGTGGTGGTGGTGGTGGTGGTGTATTTCTAAATCATTATGATTTCACAGTTATATAGATACTGTTGCTATTTTTTATGTCTTCTCTTATGAAGGTTAAGTTGACATCCAAATTTACCCCATGCTGCATAAAAGCCTGCAAATTCTTTAAGATCAAAGAGAATACCAAAAAATTGTGTCCAGAGATGGGAAACCTCATCAATAATTTAATCTTGAGTCAGGAGAAGGAGCAAGTCATAACTAAGTTGTAAACGAAACTGAAAACAAATTCTATAATCGTTATTTCCCTGTTTTTGAAAAGGAATTTATAGCATTTCTCTGGCCAATAATATATTCTTGCTAACAAGGAGAGTACAACCTTAATGATCTGAAACTTGTTTGTCTGGGAGACATAAGATTCACTCACACAAATGAATTGTGGATAAACTAGGGTCACTGAGCAAAAGATCCTGCAGAGTATATAATCTCCACAGGACAGAAACTCTTTCCTGCAGAGCCCTTCTTCTGAGAAACAAGTAAACTCTGCAGGCTCAAACATTTCTGTACACAATATTTTAAACACAAAACCCCAGATGTATTGAAGGAGCCCCAACAGACACACCAAACTTTGAGATAACTGTATGTTTTGGTTATCAAAAGTGTGAAGATATACGTGTGTGGTGTTTGTTTTGTTGAAATGTTATTATTTTTATTTTTTTTTTAAATATACAGTGCTGCTAGTTAATTTCTAGATTTTGTTTTGCATTTCTTTAAGGATTCCTTTTTATTTTTTTCACCATTTGGAAAAATCTGTTATACTAGACTAAAGGGCAAAGGTTTAGACTTAACTGTATTATGCAGTGCTTTGCTCCAGGAAGTAAAAAGAAGCAAGGATCAGTTACAGATTCAGACTTTTTATGTATTACCCTACTGACTTCTCTGTATATTCCTCTTTTTTTTTTCACAGTGACAGTAAAAAAAAGACCACCTATGACAACAAGCACAAAATAGCAGTAGCAACTCTAAATGAATTAAAATGCTCTAATAACATAGAGCGGTATATTACGTTAGGATATAATAAAAAAAATATTCTGCTCTAATAAGAATTATTTTCCTACATTGTCAAAGTTTTTAGATTTTAGTGGAAATAAGAGAATTTTCCTGCAGGGGATATCTGAAGGTAGAACCATCTACTATTCTAATACCATATAATAAACAAGATAAGTGAGATTTAACAACTCTGCAGGGCTGGAGTTTATATCCTGCTTGGAAATTATAAAGTACAGTAGCAGTTAGCCTCTTCTTTTCCTGTGGCTCATGTGAAAGAGTTGCAATGTTTATTACATACTGAGCCTTTTTACTGCAACACAATGCATTTCTGATATTGTTGATGATAGATTTTGAGAATTTGTATACTGAAAACATAAAAGACATTTTTTGATAGATTTAAGTCAGAAACTACACAATGGGAAGTAAGAAGGAATAATAAGGATGTTTTATACCTGCAGATTAATTAAAACTGGCTTTAGGTAGCAAATATTTCAATTACAATGGAAACTGACTGGAAATTTTTGAGCATTTCATGGCAAAAGTCTCTTCTCCTCACAGGTGACCTGTTAACTAATACCGGTAGAAAAAATCTCTTATAAAGACACTATTTTTAATATTAAAAAACCCAACAAACAAACAAACAAAAAACCAATGAAAAAAACCAAACCACAACCACTAAGTTTTTAGTGTGCCACAAAGGAAGCTAAGGTAATCTGATGAATTTTAGCCCTGCCTGAGTAAACATGGTCCAGTTATCCACCTTCCATCTTCTCAGCCAGCGCAGGAAGCAGGCATGGCGTTGTCCCTGCTCCTTCAGTCTACTTTTCTTCCACGTTAAAGCTGTGAAAACTGCTTAGTACGGCCCGCCCTTTTCCTCGCCTCCTGGTGAACAATGGACCAGTACCCCAGCTTCCTCCTGGGCGCTTTGCACAGGAGGGAACAACAAATGGAAAAGGAAGGGTAACAACTCAGCCAGCAAGCTGCTGTTGCAGCATAGCCAGGAAAGAAGCTGGTAGTGACAGAAGGGAAGGGGAATTCAGACATAGCAAGCCAGACATGAGGACTGTTGGTAGGCCTAGACGTGAGTTGGGGAAGGGCAGAACTCACGTGGAGGTGGAGCAGACTAGACTGATTTGGAATTCGGATGATGGGAATAATTGCTGGGCAAAGTGCGGGAGGACGAGGAGGATGACAGCGCTTTTGTAACAAAGCAAAATTTGCAGTTCTTAATGCATTTAGACAAGACAGCAGCACTGACTGTCACACGTGCCTACATACGTACATGCACACGCAGACAGACACATCTATACTGCAATGTCATTTTTCAGTACCAGAAAAGTTTTGGTCAATCTCCCATTGGATTCCGAAAACTGCAGCTGACAACACTAAAACTGCTCCTCTATCGAGGAAGGGCTCATCTAGTGCATTTTACCTGAAAATCTGTAACTGTGCAAGAAGGTAGCGGTATAAAAGTGGCCTTAGTTTTAGCACAATTCTTAATGCTGACAGAGCTAAATATTGAGAGAAAATGTTGCTTTTATTATTCTGTAGTGTTGCACTTTATTTTTTATTTTTTTTTTTTTTGTAAGGGGAAAAAGAAAATAAAAATCTTCTCATACTGAGTTAATTAATTCAGACAATTCTTAAAGAATATATGAACCGAGTGTAATGGTTCTGTTAATTCTTTAGTTTATTTGCAAATATGTATAATGGAGAAAATACGCTACCTACTATTCAGGATCTTTATGCAAAAACACTTTAAGATGTATGAAAAAATAACACAATTGTAAAGCTTCACCTATTCTAAAAATGGCAGCAGCATCAACAATAAGCTGTAAAAAACAGTATCTTGAGACAGTATAAACCAGTGCTGTTCTATCAGGTGACTCTTTCGGATGAAATCAGTGGGAGTTACACTGTTTACTTTAATGGATCTATGATTTGACTCCTTTTTCATAGTAGTTGTTTTCTAAATTGCTACTTGCATTCACTTATCAATTTTCTTTATGTACCACAGTATTTTACAACAGCAGCATGTAGGAACATGAATCGGGTTATCCACACTCTTTTGCTCAGGACTGCATTTCCAGTTAATTCACTAGTGACACATAATCATACTGTGGTAGAGTAGAGCTAACAATTTCACCAACATGGTTTCCCACTGAAAAGCAGTCCTCTAATACCCTACAGACATATGGCTCTTCTGCTGGCCCAGAATCACTGGTAGAAGAAAACAACAAATATCTACCTCAGCTGCATCCAAATCTAGTGAGAACCAAGAGCAGTTGGACAGAAGGTCATTACTGAGTGCTCTAGAAAGACACACGGCTAACAGAACTTGGCTTGTAAGGTTGGACTGGGGTATGGTAGAAGGGAATATAGGCACTAAACCTTAAGAGCTCTAATAACTAACTAGAATATAGATTCTTGCTATTTGAAAAATTGTTTACTTGGAGACTGAGCAGTTGTCTTGAAGCCATTGACCATAATCTTTCCCTTAACCATCACACATGGTAAATTATAGATTAAGTTTATGTCTTAGACTTTACTGGAAGTGACTCTGGATAGTGAGTTTTCTCTGTATTTTTGACTACAAAGTAGTGTGTGCTATGCTAATACAAGTGTTGAGCAATTATAATAAGATGCAATATGTGAAAAGTTTTGTGACTATCATCTGCATCAGGAACGGCTTGAGATCAAATTACAAGTGTCTATATGCAGATTATGAAGTTTTGCTTTGAATTGAGGTCTAAATAAATTGATCAAAACAACAACAACAAAAACAAACCCAAAACCAAAAAAAACAGAGGTAAAGTTGCAGTCTTAGACAAATGAGCTGAGCATAATGAAGAATTTAATATACAAACTAGGAAATACGTTTTGCAGACCTTCAGATTATGATATCTAGATCAGAAATTATGAACTATTAGCATCCCTACCAAGTTTAGTACTGGCAGAGATTTGCAGTGGTGCTGACAATGCTTTAGAAAATTAATTTGCTTCTGCTCTCAAGAACAATTTGTCGTAAATTACCTTTGCTGCTCAAGATGAAGACAAAGAAAGGACAGGAGGTAAAGTTGTGGAAATCAAAACTAAGGTCAAATAAAACTTGCTTAGCATTACACTTTCAAGTCATTGATAGGGAAAGAGTTGCTTTGTACAGATCAGTATATAAGGGCACGAGTCTATCTATGTATGGGATAAGATGGGCCTAATAATTGTTCTAACATTTGTCCTCCAAATTTGGTAAGGCAGATGCTCAAGCAGATTTACATGTAATTAAAGTAACACGTAAAAAAATTAATCATCGCTGTACAGTCTTTCTACTGAAATTTAAACGTATACCAGATTATAAGAGGTGCTGAAATTTTCCCTTTCACCTACACAGCCTGTGCACATAAACTGTCAACAAATGTAAGAATACTGGCACTGTAGAAAAGTCTTTCAGCCATCGGCAGTTAGAGTAATATAATAATACAGATTAAGTGCTTATTTTTCCACATTATACCTAATAGCCTATAACATCATTTTCAGTCACAGTTCACTGGAGTTATTTTTAAGGGATAATATTGAAGACAAGCTTTCTTCACAATTAATTAGGCATTTTAAAAAATGTGGACTGGCAGGTATTGAGTTAAATGCATGCAAATTAACCCTTGCAGGTTAATGAGAACAGGCTTAATAGAGTAGAAACATAGTCTATGTGAAGGTGTACTCTCAGCAATGTGCGTTATTACATCTCAGATGCTGTAAGAGAGCAAGAAATATTGCACTCAGTTTGTGTCGCTGTCCATAATATTCAGTTAGAAGTTATTTTTTTGGAACTGTTGGCAACATTTAAGGAATTTTAACAGATCAGTTATCTTTGGATGTAGATTACAGCAATTTGTGGTATAGTAATTTATCTTCAGGAACATGCAGGAAAAGAGTCTTAGACAATATTTGGATATTTTTTTGGACAAAAAAAGAACACTGTATAGAAAGTCATCCTTCTAGATATTATTTAATTTTTTTTCAGATCCTTTCATCACTAGTACCTTTATTCATTAAGAATAAGATGAAGCAGGTCAAATGCTCCCTGTGGCTAAAGTAACTTATGTAACTAATGTATTTAACTTTGCAAGAAATAAATTTCAGACTATTTGTCTTTTCTATTACCACTGTACAGAAGTATGAACAGAATTTAGAATCCCTTCCCACCAAAAAAGGGGAGAACTAGAAAACCGTTCTTTTCTACATACAAATATACATACACATTTTGCATAATTTTTAATGTAACTATATTTAAAAAAAAATAAACTGAAATTGCAAAACTTTACAAAAGTAGGTCACTTTACTTTGATTACGTGGTCAGTTATTGTATTAATAGCCTCACATTTTAGTTACTGAATAAATATATATGGTAATGAATATATATAGAGAGACTGAATAACTATAACCAGATATAACAGAAGCTATCTCACTTGTTAAATCTAATTGCTTATTTCCTACCTCTCAGAAGAAAAGAAAGTGATGGTCATGAAATTTAATCCTTTTTCTTCTTATCCTCTGACATCTGGCTTAGAGGGCAATGCAGAAAACAGTCTAAGTTATTACACTGTGCTAACCGTATACATTCCCTCTTAAGAGATCTTCAGTTTGTCTAAAGCATATTTAATTCAGTAAGAAAGCCATTTGAACTATAACAAAGCCACAGTTAACTGGGAAGTGCTTTTTTCCTCCAGAAGAAATTTGTTGCAAACACAGTATCCTTTTCTGAAATGCTTTAGTTTTCTCCTTTGGTAGTTCTGATTTCATTCAAAATAGACTTTGCTTCGCCAGTGAGCTTCTTGGTCTAATTAATTATGTTGTGAGTTTGTGTGGAAGTTGAAATGAAACTGTTTAAGGCAGTCTCATCAAAGCACAAAAGAATGACATATGTCAGAATCTTTTTATTTTCTGCTAAAATCTGATAAATACCTCTGCTTTGGCACATGGAAGAAGATAAAAATATCATGTTAGGCTGAAGGCTTCAAAGGAAAACGATACTGTAACTTCAACCACTTGCTTTGTACCATGGTTTGAGACAGGCTGTTTGAAGACTAAGGACTAAGACTAACGACAGGGTAGATCCAACTCCACAGTACATTTAAATGCTTAAACACGTAACTATGTATTAAGAAAGGACTAGTAGAGTAACATCTAATGTAGTAGATGACACATCTGAAATATCTGTTTCACGTGAATTCAAATAAGAAATAGGTTCAGATGCAAATGTATTACCTGAAACACAAAACAGTGAGCACGTATGACTACTGTTAACCTGAGGAAGCTGCTGGTATTTTCTTGTTCATACATGTAAATGTTGCACTTGTTTCATAGTCTAAAATTTGTGATACTTTTTATTTCCAAAATATAATACTTGTTTAGGTAAACTTAAGCATAAGAAAAAGCCTTTCAGGTAATGGAAGCAAGCTGTAATACCAGTATGAACTCCATGGTATCCACAGTTCAGGACACCTTATCTTATCAAGGTAACACTAACAGCTTGATAATGACCTGGGGATTGAATTAGTACTGTTCTAACACTATAGTGAACTGAATGGGGGAATCTGATACCAAGTGAAATATTTGCTCTCACAGTCTCTTGTGGTGAGAAACAACAGAAACTGGGAAAGAACCATGGCCATTTCCAGATCAATGGATCACTTCTATCATTACCCCTATTGAAAATGTTTATCTGAACAAACCATACATTTATAAAATGATTCTTAACATTTCAAACTAGGAAAACTGGCACAGTGGTTAAACACACAGAAAACATGTTTCTTTTGATTCAGAATCATTACAGATAAGAGTACTTCATCACACTTTTCAGGATAACTGGCTTTAGACCCTGCATTGAGAAATGAAAATGTCATATGGGATGATATCGGTGACAATTGTAGGAATACTCTGTCTACCTGACCAAAATACCAAACCAAGCAATGACTAATTGTTTTCTGGGTTTTATTGTTTTTTATTGTTTTCTGAAAAACAATGCAAAGTCATACTAGAGAAGAAGCCTCATACACAAATCACTGCCTAACTGAGGAGTTCTTTTTAGCTGAAATACAACCGGTCTTCCAATTCTCAGTTTTCATTCAAAAAGGGAAATCCAATCTATAGCTCTTACAGTTGTAAGAACTTTGAAAATATAAATAGATTTTAATTCATAATAATCAGTTGCTCAATCTGTAAATATCTAGGGATATTTAACTATAAAGTTCCGTATATTTCTGTGGGCCTGTAACTGAATTCTGTTTGACATCTAAATATCAGAATGAAGTGATCACTTTTAGTAGAAACATGTTAATACAATTGCTGGATCTATCAGCATATAGTAAGTTCAGAAGTTCATTTTACTCAATTAAGGACTTAAATGTTGGAGTGACACATAGAGAAGTATTAAACTTTTGGGCCCAAACCTAGAAATTACTGCTAGGAATTTCTGCTTTGGTCCAAATACATCACCTTTGAAACACACAAACTGAGAAGCAAATCCACGCTTCCTGTTCAAAAAAGGTAGAGAGAGAGTGGTATTATCTTTCCTCCATTCAGATTCTTCAAGATTTCCCCTAAATTGCAATTTTCATTATATGAAAGTCCTGCAACAAAGGTTAAAAAACTTGGCAAAGGCACGAAATAAATTCAATTATAAATTTCAAAACCACAAAATTACATACAAATGAAAAATATTAAGGTGGCACAGAGATTTGAATATATGCATTAGAATACACGATATATAAAATGTAGATCTGGTGTGATAGATAACAATTTCTGAATGACCACAGGAAAGATTAAATAATATGTTTTGTGGTTAGTATCAATGTATAAATGGGCCTTGCTAGAACAAATAAAAAATAAAGGACTTTTCATCCAGAATCACAGTTGAAATACAGTGGAGCTCAATTTAATGTATTAACAGCTTTTTCTAATATTATAAACATTATCAAGATTATAATATTGTCTTTTCATTATTATTTTTGGAAAAGAGTCTACTACAAATTGTGAATATATTGTGTAAGAAATATAATTTTATTTGCTAGAATGCAAGCTCATCCTAAATTGATGTCTTGCATTATAAAAGTCTAGCAGATTTTTTTGGGGGAGCATTAGGTAGCCACTTATTAACAACAACAAAGTCTGTTTTCATTTTTTAAAAAAATAAGACCATTTAGAGAAATGTCAGAAAGGAAGATAAACATTTCTGTATAAGATAGACACGTGTTAACCTGTGAAAGATAGTTTGAGTAGTCAGCAAATCCCTACTGGCACAAACATGAGGAGACACTGGCCAGAAAAATCTGTCTGGTTTTCAGAACGTGTAACACTTCTCTTATCAAGGAAATAAAAATGTCTCTCACTAAAATCTTAGCTGTCACATTAGCATTAAATCAGTGCCTGCAAGCAAGCACGGGAAAAGATTTTTAAAGGTTTTCATTGCTAATACCATTTTTCTGGGTGCTTACATAACACTATAGAAAGGGGCCCTGAGCCAAAACATGGTGTATTATGTATTTTTTAGACAGCATGCATTTAGGTATTTATTTCTTTGAATTCCTATACTGAGATAGGTCCTAATCATCACCTTTAAAAGCAAAGCCTCGGTGAAAGCAATGGAACAGAATCCCTAAGAGTGCTCGGCGCGGGGCACACAACACCTAACTTGCAATCTGAGCCTCCTTGCCTGGATTCCCAGTCAGAAAGAAAAAAATCTCCTGGTTCCTTTAATTTCCTTTTAATTAAATTGATTCAAGACAAGCACAGTTTAAAGACAATTTATATTTGGATTAATATCTGGTTTCATGTATTTCCATGAGAAAACATGAGTATTCCCACATAGTCATTTCTCCATCTTTCCTTTATGCTATTGTAAAAGAACTAGATACACCACTGAGAGACTGATGAAACTGAAATATTTGCATTTCCAAAGAATAGCTCCACAACAGCTATCATACAGGTACTTAAAAAGGTAAACATCGGGACTGGTCAGGAAAGGAAAAACTGTGAGTCAGAAAAAAGGCCTTAAAAAGTGACGAACAAGTTGAAAGAAAAAGGAAACAAAAGAACAAATGCTAATAGAGTCAGATCCAAAATGAAGATGTATGGAAACAAGATGGAAGAATGTGGAGTATCTTTTTAAAAGAAAAGAGACAGTATAATTGCCTGGAAACTATAGATTAATGTATCAGATTAAAAAGGAAGAATAACCTACTATCTATCCAAACCAGGCCAAACCAGATAGGTAGGAGTGAGCCTAATCCACACTTTCCTTAGGGCCACCAAATAAGCATGAGTAAAAATCACATCAAGTGTGTCTCCAAAGCATGCATGAAAAACAATAAATTAAATTGTTCCTACATATTGGCATTTTTTCAACAAAAAATTCAAATGTCACTAATTTTGTCATTGAACTTCTTAAATATTTTTGTCACCTCTGAAGACAGAAAGAAACAGTTTATCCTTCTCAAGTAAGAACAAAACAGTATTTCACAGAAATAGCAAATCATATATTTAATAAAATTTAAAACTAGAATAAAAGATAGACAGTTTTTAGAAAACATGAAGCAGCTCTGTGTGTTAGCAATCTTATTCCTACAGGTACTTTGAATCAACATCTCCTTTGCATTTCAGCTATAGGTGTTAAGAGTTCAGTACCTCTGCAAACAGGTGTGAGTCACTAATGGTAACTGGAGCTAAATGCATCCTAATGATTAAAATCTTAATGATTTTTTAAATCGTTATTTATTTAAAAAAAAAAAAAGAAAAATCCAATAGCACGATACGGAACAACATTAAGGTAGACACGACTGTACTTAACTATCACTAGACTATAAGAAAGAATTAGTAGAAGACTCCCATAGAGTCTAAGATCAGATCTGAACAGAAAAGCGCTGGATGACACTGAAAGCTGGACGGCATACCGCAATTGGAACAGCAGTACTGAGAACATGCTTGTCTGATTTACTTTACAAAACCAAGCTTTCAACACACACATTCAAACTTTACATATTGAACGTAACTAGATTTGATTTGGATCTATTTGAAGTTTAATGCTGCAGTCTCCTATATATAGAAGCAGTAAGCTAGCTACTTGATGAATTAATTTTGCCTGAGAAAGGGAGAAGGATACTTCAACACTGGAAAGACAGAGAAAATTCTAATACAAGAGGAGGATAAAAATTTCATCAACACTTCACATGTGGCAGCTGCGGAGTTCAATAAGAAGCAATACTTGCAGCAAGTGCGCTGGTCTATCTACTTTATTCCACTATATCAACAAGTATTTTCAATATTTCTGAGTAATTAAGACAGGATACATCTTGATTTTCTATGTATACGTCTATATGACATAAAACCACAATAAAGATTTAGGAGGAGAATTAATACCTTAATGCATCACTCCAAAACAGGACATTTATAAATGTAAGTAGGGAAACTCAGCATGTAGTGTAAAAAACCATTTGTTTTCATCTTTTATTTTTCTGAAGTAACCAAAGAACTTTCTTATTTTTTTTAATTCTAGGGCAGTTCCAGTTAGTTTCTGATTCTCTCTTTCATAGGGTTATCTATTTCATAACTGTTAAAATTTATTCTATTTTACCCACTATTATATTCTTAATTTTAATTAATTTTAGTGTGAAAAATAAATAAGAATACTTAGACAACGTAATCTGTAAAGCTCAACAGTTTTAAAGGGAACCCTAATTCTGTTATTTCCATTTTAGGAAGGGAAACAATAAAGAAGTGCAGAGGTTAAGTGATTTGCCCAAGGTCATATATATCAGTAGAACAGAAGTCAGAAGTTCATAGATCAACTGACTTCTTATTAATTAACATTGCATTGACATATTTAGTAAAACTACAGGTAAAGATTGCTTGCTGTGTAATAATGTATGTAGCCTAATAACTCTCAGTGGGAATATCCACTTGAAGGAGAAGGGAAGCAATGAGAAAATTAATAGTAACAAATCACTAGGTAAGGTAGTATTCACTCAAGATTTATTAGAGAATTTACAGGTGAAACAGCTTATTGACTATTGATGATGCATTCTCTCTCACCTAAAATTGCGAAGGTACTGAGAGCTAGAAAATGTAAAATGCAGTGAAAATAAATTTGATTTAAAAGTTAAATAGCAGTTGTAAACAAAGACAGTCTGTGTGACTAAGTCCGTATTAAGCAAGTTAGTAGAAACTGTAATAGAAAACTGGAGTGGACCTTGGATAAATATGCTATACTTTGGAAGAGTAAAGAATGGCTTTTGGAAAGGAAATTCCTACTTTGCAGACCTAATGAAGTACTTTGTGTTGCTGAACAGACACATGAATACTAATGATTTGGTTGCCTGGAGCTGCTTAGTTGGAGTCTACCCTGGATTTACAAAAGGCTTTTGCTTAGGTTTCTCAACAAAACCATTAAAAAAAGGTCTGCTAAAAAAAGTAACTGGATAAGAAGGAAGGCATGTATAACATACTTTAAAGGCCAAGTAGTAGCAAGTTAGGAGTAAATACCTAGTACCTGCAAATTGAGAGACGTTGCCTTCGGACTTTTTGCAAAGACCTTTTCTACGGCTTGTGCTGTTCAACATTCATAAATGATCTAGGAAACAGCATGAGAGTTGGCGAAGAATGTTCCTGACCAGAATTATATGGGATAGTCAGGAAAAAGACAGACAATGTAGAATTCCAGAAATTACTTACAAGACTGAGTGACAAGGCAGTACCACGCCAGATTAAATGCCCTGTAAATAAATGTAAAGTGATGCACAAGGGAAGGGCGGGGGAGGGAGAGAGATGGAGGTGGGGAACTTAACATTGCATATAACATAGTGGGCTGGGAGCTGACAATTTGTGGAGAAATGAGCCAATAGTTGCATAACTGTTCAATGTCAGTATTCAGTAAGAAACTGAGAAGAAAATCTGTGGGAATAATTTTGAAACAGTATAAACCTAGGAACCTTTCATACTTTGAAAACTGCAAAACCCAAAAAGGGGTATCAAAGATGATCAACAGCTTCTGTACAGTAGCAGAGTAGGATACTTAACTTGAAAATAAGATCTTCAAAGAAGGATGTAGATGAGACTCTCAATTGGTGGCAAAGAGGGAATGGATAAGTGTTAACTGTTTACTGTTTTTCCAGCTCAATGAAATCCAATGCAATACAGACTCAAATGAAGCTAAAAGAAGTCACAATAAAAATAAATAAAAGATTAGTTCTTAATGCATAAAATGAACAGGGTAGCAGACCCATGCAGAATCATTGTTAAAGCGCACTATTCTAGGGTTTAAATAGGTTTATGGGACTAGATTAAGGGAAGAGAAAGCCAACAAAATCTTAATCGTTGGAAACCATATACGTGTGACAAAATATCTTTGGCTAAAACTGTTGGTGGCTGGGGAATGTTTGGAAACTTATCATCTTATTCCTACCTTTCTGTGGGCATTTATAATCACTGTCCAGAGACAGGACACCAGACAGACAATTCTTATCCTAATCCAATATGGCTATTTTTCTTCTGCTATGTTTCCTCTACTCACTATTTTTATGTAGCTCCCTGAAGCACGCATGGATGCCTTTGAGTCACCTAATTGTGTTGATGTGTGATATATGGAAAATACTTGGTTCTCAGTTTTGGATTAGTCTTGGAGGGTAGAATGGAAGAAAAATCATAAAACGTAGGTTCTGCAGTGCTTCACACAGGTCTTCTTTATCAGATAAGATCTGAAGCATCAGAAATTTTTCATGGTTTGGGATAGTTAGACATTTTTTTGCACCATCATGGCCACGAAGTATCTTGCCTCAAATGCTAAATTATAAGTGGATCAGTAGACAAGTGCAAACGTGGAATCTCTCTGAAAAGTTAACAAGTCTTTCAATGCGAACTGCCCTTTGCCATTGCTGAATACCTCTTGGCAACAATCAGAATACCAATCAGATTAAACACAACTTGCTTTAAAGCTCTCCAAATGAAACAACATGGCTTTATAAAATCATTGAGTAGTAAGGCTCCATTTAATATGTACATTAATTATTGCTGAATTATAATGGTGTTCCTAAAAAGATGTATAATGTTCACACTAACACTAAATTAATTCATTATGATCAGTGTAATTACAATGAATACTAACTAAATTAATAGAAGTTAGACATGTTAGAAAAAGTGTCACCCATTTACTTGACATGTTCCAAGTGTAATATATTTGGGTACTGCATTTGTAAGAGTAGTGTGAATAGTTTTAATAGCAATGTGAAGCAGTGTGTTTAGCAGAGTTTTTTTTAGTATCATTGAAAAACTAATGATTTTTTTGTACGTTGTTTTTTATAAATATACACAAAATACATGTATTACCTCAATTGCATAAAAATAACAAGGCTTCAAATCAGTCTGATGTTTCTGTTTGCATTTAGTTCCACTGTATATACATATGAAATATAAAATCCTAAACGTATAGTCAGAAAACTAAGTAGCTGGGAAATAGACTATATATGTTGCTGTGCCCCAATTCTGCTCTCCAGTATTCATTCTGGTATGCACTCTACAGATCAACCATGTAAGAGACTTGGAATACAGTATTTCCAGGCAGAGCCTGATGTCAGGTGGTATGTTTAGCATGCTTCTGCATTTATATTTCTTGACCTGTTGGCCTAAGCCTTACATAAACTATTCTTGCCTATGGCAAAAGAAATCTGTCTTGGGGATTGTACCTGTAGCCACATGCCAGATGTCTCATGGGCTCTTATAGAGTATTAATTGTGCACCAGTTTTCAAGAAATAACCTAGTTTTATCCATAAGATTTTAGCAGATTCGGAAGAATAAAATGTGAATCTTAATTCAATGGAAGAAACAAAGAGAGTTACTTACAATGCACATTTCAATCAATGGAATAAAATTTTGCTGCCAGCTGTGAAAGCAAACAAAGCAAAATGAACATAATTTCACATAACCCACAGAATTATGGAAATTTTATGTACAACTTCACAGAGTATAATTAGACGTTATTTTACTAATAGGCAACTAAAATATTATCATACTTTTTCTTCGACTACTTTGATTCAGAGGTAAGATCATCCACTAGATACCTTCTTGCCTCTTTTGCATTGACATATCTAATACAGCATAAACTGTAGCTAGAAATCATTCACTGCTTTGTCCAAAGAGAAAAATCAGTGAATTAGTAGGGCAAACGAGGATTGAAAATGCTGCCAAACACTTGACAAAGCATCGAAACACAGCTTGATTCTTTGTTCACACAACAGAAGAGATGAAGAAAAAAAGTATCATCCTTTAACTTTTCTTGTACTTTCTTGTATTGTATTTCAGAGAAAGATGAACTGTAGCCTCCCGGCAATCGCTAATGCAGTGTTTGTATTCTGTGTTGAGATTATCCACTTGGGTGCTGCACTGAAGCTGCCTGGGCTATTTTGACACTGCATCCAGATGCTCCAATTTTGCTTCGGTGACTCAGAGCAGAGGCAAAATGCCTTAAAGCAATGTTCAAAGGGTTAGATCTTGATGAACAATTAAAGTACTCAGAGGAAGTGTTTCGAAACACCTCTGGTGCTGAAGTGACTTAAGTGGCCTTGGTGTGACACCCAGGCGGGGGATATGTAGTAGA
Organism: Falco naumanni; assembly: GCF_017639655.2. Classification (NCBI taxonomy): domain Eukaryota; kingdom Metazoa; phylum Chordata; class Aves; order Falconiformes; family Falconidae; genus Falco; species Falco naumanni. The sequence continues at coordinate 2,806,908 of NC_054054.1, read as the reverse complement.
AAGATTCAGTTCTACTCTACATAGCTATGCTTCAGGAGATTGTGGATTTTTATAGGAAAAGTAAAAATAATTTAAAAAGAAAAGAAAAAAAAAACCATGATTTTAACTGCAGTATATCAATTCTACAAAGACTGAACATTTGTCTGCCTTGTATAAACCAAATTAAAACATCATTAGAAATATTTTATTAAAAGTTGCACTTGTCATATATTTCCAGTTCCTTGTTTGGGACCTAAATAATTTACTGTTTGAGCAAGAACATAAACCCAGACTTTCTAATTATTTTTTGTGAATGAAGGGACATCCCATAGACTGAAAGCATAATTTCACACAAAATAAATATGTACTTCAGTAGTCCATATCTGAAATCTTAAGCACTGAGCATTATTATTCCAATTGGTAAATATTTATGGATTTTGAAAATCATTTTGCAAAGCATCGTTCATGTAATTGGCGATTAACTATATCTACTAAAATAACATAAAGACAGGCAGAAAAATAACTAAGGCTTCAGTACAGGCTTGACTCAAGAAGACAGAGGCCCTGAAGCAGAAAGTTCAAGGCATCTGATCATCTAATACAAACCAAGTCAACCACCACATTTTTAAAAGCTTTCTTACTAATGAAGAACATAAAGAACTGCAATTTCATATGTGCTAACATAAATGCATTGTGAAGAAAGCAGGCTTTATGTTAATTAGGTTAATTTAAATAAAATATTTCTTAGTTTACATTCTTAAACTTTGCTTGTTTTTGAGGAAAATAAGCCAGGACAGGGTCACATGTTTGCAAGTTTCAGTTTTGGGTTTTTTGGGTGGTTGTGGGATTGTTTTTTTGTGGTTTTTTTTTTCTTTCTTTCTCAGATTTTTCCAAATATTAATTTTAGTCTTCTGATACCAGCTAAAATAAAGAAAAAAATTTCAGGGGGCAAGCGTTGTTGAAGATTTTATCTCAATGATAGCACAGTATTTAAGTTGGGGGAAGCAGATTTGATACAGAATACATACTGTGTACCAGGAGGGAGTTAACCATGGGAAATCCTGAAAGAGACATGCTGAGATAACTGAGGGATATCCTGAAAGACATTTTCTAAAAAAAAAAAAATAAAAATCACTGCAACAATTCACTTTTTGATCCTTCCAGCACCTTCTCCTGCTCTGTTCCTGTTAACTTTGCGTCTGGTTGCTGCTGCCAGTTAGCTCCCCAGCTGTGCTGGATAGGCACTACAGAAGAAACACACCCCTGTTCGCATGCCCTGCTGGTTTCAGACATGTTACAGGTTTCTTCAAACCCTGAAGTCTGTTCAGAAGTTGCCCATGTACCAACGCTTCATATTTGGATTTAGTTTATAAGAATGGATATTCACCTTAGAGATTTATATCTTGGGTGCTTATTTTGTATACTGCTAACTACGTCTGTTTGGTTTTTTTTCTCATTTTGTGAAATCTATAAAGGTAAGATTCTTACATAAGAAACAACATACAGAACATGTCTAAGAATTATTATTACACGGTTTTATTACCATTTTTCTTATATGCTGTTCAATTCTAAGGGGGTGGGAGTTGGAGGAAAGAAATAAAGATTGATTATTTGCATTTTATGATTGTTTTCACCCCTGTAGTTCAGAAAACATTTTCATATAAATAGCATTTAATAAAAAAAAGCACCAGCAACACAACAGATCTGTTAGATACTTCATAAAAATCTTGCAATTTAAAGTGAGAGCATCAGAGCTGCCTAAATGCCTGCTATGGTATACCTGCCCTCCACAGCAGATCTGGGTATCTAGGACGCTAAATATGCAAAGACTGTTCCCTTCCCCCATGAAATGCACAGCGGATCTCTGTGAATACATGTGACCAGAAAAGAACTTCTTCATTTTCCCAGGTAAAATTCTGAAACTGAGAGCTGAAAAAACAAATTTATGAAGTTTTAGTAAGTTCTTTGGATTATGTCTTGATCTTTCACTTGTTTATCTCCTGGAGATGAAAATACGTTATGTTCTTGACCATCTGTTCACTGATTTAAAGCAAAAGATAGGTTGGGAAATAAAGATTAAAACCAAGCTCTCTTTACAGTTAGGGGATGGCACACTACTATTCTTATTCCTTTACTACAGCCCTAAAGGAAGGGATGACCATTCACTGAATTAAGACTCAGGAACTCTGGGTTTCACAACTGGTATCAGCAAATCTGCTGTGTGACTCCGGGCAGGTTTGCAATATTTAACAACTTGTTCTGTATCTACACACTACTGAGACATTTTCCTGCAAGTGATCAATAGGTGACCTTTGCCCGAAATACTTTGCTGGCTTTTTTTCCCCTTCCTTATCAAAATTTTAATCTATACTTTATTTTGGCTTTTCCTCACATTCTTTGGCAGTGTAAGCGGTAGAGAAATATGACTCACTATTCATAAACAGGCACCGTTGGTTTTGTATCGGTCTTTGTCTCTGAATTTAAATGAGCACTCTCGTGGCTAGCAAGTTCTACTAGACCTTCTTAATGAAAGCATGCTAGTTCAGCGCAGGTTCTTGAATTAAGAAGTGTTAGGAAACACGGAAGCATATGCAGCAGGGTTTTGTGTATTAATAATTTTTCCAGTTTGATTTTAAAGGGGTATTATAAGTCAGTCGTCTTCCTCCTCTGCCACTCCCACACCCCAATTTAACTAAAAATTTGCATTTACAACCAAAGAAAACCATACTCTGATTTCATTTGTGACTGACAGAAATATTCAGGAAATATTTAGGAAAAAAAAACTGTGGAGAAGAAATACCCTTCACTACTCCTAAAATTAGTGTCGTTGTCCAATCATTAATACACTTGCCAGAGACATAGGCAACCCTGCAGAAGCTATTTAAACACACACATAAGTAACTGGAAATGAAAGATTAGGTTTACACACTCTTTGTAAATCATTCATGGAAATAGACACACACACACACACCCTTCATGTATTCAATAGCTCTGCGGTTAGGGCCTCATCTGATACACAATGTGGGACAATCAGGTTCAAGACCCTCTTTGTCTGCACGTTCTTGAACCCACATTTTCACTTTCCCAGAAGAATTCTTAAACCAGTGAGAAATCTATAATTGGCTTCTCTTGATCCCCATGGAAAAAAGCTGTTCTGCATGGATTATTTAAATACTGAGTCAAAGAGAGAGAATGACTCTTTGGTCTGGTGGTTAAAGCGTTCACTTGGGAGGCACACAGCTAGGTCAAAGAAGCAGTTCAGATAGCTCAGGTGAGGGCACAGCGCTGCAGCATAGCTGGTGGTTAGGTGATTTCCCTAGAAGGTAGAAAATAAGGGTTTAAATCCCAGTCAGGGGGAAGGAGTTGAAACCTAGTCTTATATATATAGCGGTTACGGCGTAAAAAACGTATTGTGAGTTCCTCAGCTTTGTGCGGGTAGAAGTGAGTGGGTTGGAGAGGGGAAGACAATGAGGAGAAACTGTTGGCATCCCCTCACTGCTAGCTTTGTGAATCTATTCCCTCTTACAAAAAGAAAAACTAAAGTCATTCTAATTCAGTTTGAATTTTGAAAAAAATTAAATTGACAATTTCTTTAATTTTAAATTATCCATTTCATGTGAAAGCACATGGTCTTCCATGCAGGTTCAGATTAGACTGGCAATTAAAAATTGGATTAAATTCTTTTGCATATATTAAACTGCTTCCTCATCTCCCCTCCTTTTTTTTTTTTTTTTTTTTTTTTTTTTTTGGCTCAGGAATTTGAACTTTCTGTTAATATATGTTTGTAATATACACTACTAACCCTTGTGGAGCTAGGATTGACTGCCATTTAAGAACTATTTTACAGATTAAGTTCTCAGAACTCGTGGGGCAAAAGGGAGATATTACAGTAGCTCTATCAACTTAACATTTCAAATTGTGCAGGGTATATTCATCATACTTTTTAGGAAACGAGAAAGGAATGGTCACACTTTCTTTCATTTTTGGAGATCGTCTTTGGACATAAAGAAGTCAGTATAGTTCATCTGGCAATATTAGCTTGGATTTCTATGATCTTATCGTTGTAAGCCTCCTATTTTAATGCAGTACTTTATATTTCATTTATTATGTACTGCCTCCAAACACACCAAGTCTGTTTTATGAAAAAAATATCACTGTACTGAATAACAGAAAAGTGTACCTGAGTTCCCTACTACTTGCCCAGCACTGACCTGTGAATTCATTTGATTTCCTGAAGATTAAATACAGATTATTTTTTGTTGCTGTCTAAATTTAAACAAAAAAAAATAAATCACAGTATTTAAATGTGGGGTTTTTTTTCTTTCATTGTCACTATTTCACTCCTAAAACATTCAAGTTTTTTTTTTTTCTGACAGCATTCAGAAGCTCCAGGGATATCAATGACAAGTTAACTGGATGTAAATCTTTCAAACAGAAAGTGGGTTTAAACAGCAAAAGGCTGGTAAATCTGAAATGTTAAGCCAGAAATACGGCATGACTTTGGATAAAGGAGTGTTTTCAGCTTAATAATGTTACTTCAATAATTTCTGATTTGCTTATTACATAAACGTTAAGTAATCATTCTTAGGCCACTGTTATATAGTATTATTGCCTGCTGGTCTCTGCCTCTATATAGCACACACAGTCACTATTCAGTTCTTCAAAAGAATGTAAGAACATGCTGCTGCTTTCATATAGTGCTTGGTTTTCCTTATTTTTTCAAAATATGAGTGCATGCAAAACCAGTACAATCTTCCATTTTGCCTGCTAATAACAAGATAAATTACTTTTTCCAGTCTAGATTTTTGCAAATGAACATGCTTATTTGCATATATATATATATATATTTTTATCATGGGAAATCTAATATTTTATGCTTCCCATGTTCCGTTCTCCCACCAACATTCCCAAAAAAGTTAAACTTCTTTTCCAGTTAAGGAAGTTCATGCGTTTTTCAATTCAAATTTCTCAGGGGAAGAAGAATGTTTTAGTGCAGGAAATTCCTAATTTTCAATTGACTCCAATAAAAACACAGTCACCTTAATACTATTCTGCTTTGATATGAATATTTAAGATCTGTAATGGAAAATGAAGAATTATTGCTAAATGGTGTATACTAATAAAATTTATGTTGTTTCTATCTCAGATACGTTCATGGGATAAATATTCAATGAAAACCAGTTGGAACTATGGGGAAGTTCATCCTCATATGACAAACAGAGGGAACAAGTGTCAGTATCAATAACAGTGGAGTCTGTTATTTAGGTTTTAAAGGTTATTGTAACAGGTCACTGACTACTGATAAACACACAGTGATCTAGAGGTGCTTTCACATAAACAATAACCTTACACATTTGTAGAATTTTGCCTGTGAACTATATGACAAATATTTCAGAAAAGAAAAATATGGCCTAATGGGCTGAAACTATTTTTTTGTTATGGATTAAAGCATAGAAAAAAAATCCTAAAAAAACATTTCTTATGATGTTATTCAGAAATACTCATAAAATGATAATATGTTAGTGCATTCAATAGACAGACAAAATGGAAAAAGATTCAAGTTTCACTTACTACTTTCATGAAAAAAAAAATTTGGATTTGTATTAGTTAAATTTAGAAATGTAATTTTTAAAAGCACCATATGATTTTCCTGCCTACTCACTACTGAATGCTAATTCACCTTAAAGTGCTTTAATTTCACCATCACAGAGAAGGAAGCACTAATGGAAAACTAAATGCAGGCCAATGCAGCTTCCATCATAGAAGAGGAATTTTATCATTAAATCCTCTACGATCAGGATTGGGCGCATGAGTTTATCAGAAACAACAACAACAACAAAAAACAACCGAAAAACCCCACACACAACAGAAATCACATCTACAACACTGATGCAGATTAGTTTCATCACTTAACACAATAAAATACTCTACTGCTTTTGTCGGCTTTGAATTTTGGAATAGGAAAGGACAACACAAAAGTTTACGGCTCAGTATGACAATATGCAACCTTTTCTTGGTAGAAATTACTTCAGAAACAATACAGTGAATTTTAGTGACTAAAAAATAATTAGAGAAAAATAATTAAGAAGTGAAAGTTTATATAATAAGTAGCTTGGTCCTACATTGCACCATACTTTTGTCCAAAATTGTTCACTACTTTATATAACAACAGAAAAGTAACTAAATTGTTTCTGGGTTATTGGTCTTTTAATCTTGTATATTAATTCAGGTAATGTACCACTACAACTAGCTTCCATTTAATTATTTTTATTTATGTATCATTAAACTCAATTTTCATTACTTTTGTTGCTAAGAAAAAAAAAAAGGAATGATCCACTGTATTTCTGTTGTCATCTCATTTACAGTCCTCACAAGACCCCTTTTTTTACTGAGGAGAGAATCTTTCACAATCTTTAACGTCGGTTTTTATTTCTTTAATTAGGAATTTCTATCGGGACCTTTTCAGTGAACTCTTCACATTTTAATATACTTCTGCTTCACTAGTCTAGCTGATTGTTTCAGGGTTTGTGCAGAACATTCCTGATCTGCAAGAAAGCTGCTTTCAAGGTCATTCATATTCTGCCATAATCCCCTGGTAATTACAAAGGCTCTCTTTGCAACAATAAGCAAGTCTGAGAGGAGTTCTATGGCTCCACATCACACATTAAATTGTACTTGGACATTTCAGCTAAATTTGCTTCCCCTGAGCCTCAAACTTGCATACAAAATCTCTGCGATGCCAAAACACAAGAACTGGAAAGTTATGATGACAGTAACTGTGTCTATACAAAGCATTGATTAAATGAAATACAAAACACAGCTTGGATAAAGGCTTTACTTTAGGAGCAGTTAAGTCCTCATTAGAAAAGCAAAGTTGACAGAGCTTAAAAACACTTATTTTTATGGCTGATAACCATTAATCATCTTTACAGAATTTCTTTCTCCCCTAGGATTTAACAGTGCTTTTGACTGTTCCTCCGTAATTACTCATATTTTCAAATTTATTTTATTTTATTTTTAAGGGTAAAATGTGTCATTTCTGTCAATGTGAAAGATCTTGCCAGATCTGTGACTTAGCTGCAGGTCTTCAGGTATATATATATATATGTGTATCTCAATATCATGACCATGAACTATCAGAAGTTACCTTTCCGATTTACATACATATATAAAAGAAAAAGGTATAATACCTATAGTCACAAATACAAAATCCTCTTTGTTCTGTTTTGTTTTTCCATCTTTGAGTTTCCTCTATCTGTTGTTTGTGGATTAAGAATATACTTGTTGTATGTGGGTTTTTTTTCCAAATCTTCAAAGGGCTACACTGGGTTCCATTTATAACTTAAACCAAAAATTGCAAGGGTCCAGAATACAGTCAACCACTCCCATATTCCTCATCTTGCCTCGGTCTAAAAAGCTTTAAAAAACCAAAATTGCTGTACGTTTTCTGCCAGTATAACTGGTCTAAACAATATTAAATAATGTAGCATGAGACTAGAGTAAAAAATGGTCTGATAATGATCCCTACTTTAGAGAGGACATCCATTATGTTAAGATAAATGATGTTTAAAAGGTTGTGATACTCATTTCTAATGCTGCAGCAGGATATAAGGTGCCTTCTGTTACCTGTTACCTGAAGTTTTCCAGCTTAATATATTCTGTGTTTTTTACTGTGTACAGAAATACTCCCTACAAAGAACAGGGGAAGCAAATATCTTATTGGCCAAAAAGAAATTAGATTAGGGAACTGTGCAAATGAGTTTCTACATATTTCATCAGTGAGCTACGGCTCAAAGAAAATCAAATGAACTTTTCTTCCCCCCCCCCCCCCCAATTTCTTTCATTGACACGGTAAATTTCAACATAGATACCATTCACAGGAACAAGGGAAAAAAGATACCACTAATGTGTCCCTCGCTTTTTGATTAATAACAAAGTTCTTCAAACACGCACCAATTATATGGAGATCTCACCTTTACATTTCAGCTCCACCTGAATGTTATTTAATCTCTATTTCCCAGAAACTCTCTCAACTGTAATACTATAGGGAGTTTGTTGATAAGTATGTTTCTGTCTCTTCTGATGAAACTTTTTACTACTTTTAATAAATATTCATATACTCAATGAACCAGCGACAGTAAAAATGATTCTATTCCATCTTCGTTGAAGCAATTTACATGGGAAACCCAAGTTCTAATTACTATGCTAATGAATATGTATATATTGCACATACACTGGAAATATATCAATAAAGAAAATGTCTGAAGGTGTTATGATCAAGGTACTTGCAGGAAAGGAGAGAAGATGCAGGTTCAAGTGAGATTTGCCCTCCCTTTTGACACGTGAGCTGATTATTTTAATAGCTTTTTCATTGAATGAAATAGGCCCGATTCATTTTTATGAATTCAGTTCATAAAATAATTGTGGATTTAATGATTCTGTTATTTTCATCTAAATTTACTGGTTTTAAAGTAACTGTAATCACATATTTATGTCTAGTACATTCAACTAGAATCACCTTTCAAACTGCTAGCAAGTGCAGATTAGAGTTTTAAAGAATGTGTTTCTGGAAACAGTTGTAGGTAAAAGGTATTAAGAGATGTGCACATTTCATCTGATAACATTATTTTAGCACCTTTAGTTTCTGTCGCCACTCACAGTGACTATAAATTATTTTAAACAACGAAAGGTCTCAACAGCCAAATACTACGTTACTTAATGCTTTTTGTTGATCACAGGCAACCTCCCATTCTCTAGCACCCCGTAAGCCAGTGCATACTAAAGTACAATGGGACAAGGCACTTTGTAAAATGCTACTTAATAAATAAAACTAACAGAACACGATAATGTATGGCTGTTTCATTATAGCCTTTGCAGAATGCATTATAATACTTTAGTAAGAATACAACATGATCAATCAGGAATGACAATAATTAGGCTTATATCACAAAAAAGGCAACTTCCACTTGCTCATAAAGCATGAATGGAAAACAGGAAGAGTTAGGGAGTACTCCAAATAGCTAGGAATGAGGAATGAATATGACTCCCATATGAATAATTAAATTACTGCCCACAGGCTGTATAGATCTGATATTGAAGGTGCAGGCATTTGCTTCCTTTAGTAAAGCAAATATTAGAACATAGTTCATTTGGGTTTTTTTTTAGTTTTCTTCTAATTCACGTGCTGATAAAGTAATATTTAAAGCCTTGATAAAATTCCTATTAGTGCTTGCAAACATACATTCTACACGTGCATTTTATGTCTACATGTTTTGATAGTGTTTTCCTCTGGATTCTCCTTCATCAGCGTCACTCAGAATTTGAAGACACCAGAAGATTTAAAACAAACAAAAACCCAACACACTCCCAAGTAAAGAAGACCTGATTGGTATCAAATGACAGAAACTCAGTGTTCAGAGAAGCCTTTACCAGTACATAAGCACTTTCTTTTAAACTTTGTATTAAAAAAGGGAGTGGAAAACAGCCTTGCAAAGTGCAATAAAATGGTAAAACTAAATTATAGCACAGAAAGAAACCACAGAACAGATTCCTGTAACCAATGAAAAGTGACACTTAAATGCTGGGAATAAAAAAATAAAAAATAAAAAAGCCCCAAAGGAACTTAAACACTTCATAAAGATTTTGTAGTAAAATATTCCAGCTTGCTTTATTACAGTGTTACCCTGTGTTGTTTCTCTTGTGCAAAGGCAAGGAACCAACAATCTCTACAAGTGACTCATTGAGAAAAAAAAAATATGTGGGAATTTGGGAGATAAAAGGCTGGGATTTGTACAATAGTTCCCAAAAATATACAAAATTGTGCCTGTTTGCTACACATACATTGTTTAACCGACCAAAGTTGATACCACATCCAGTGTTAAAAGTACTGTAGTAAAGATTACCATATTAAAACCACGAGTATTTTTAAATAAAACGTCTGGGGTAGACTAACTATAACTGTTTCACATTACTTTAAAGTATGCCATGCAGCTGGGTCTTTAGCAGTAGCAATAACCTGTAGTAACAGCAATAGCCTAGAATAGAAATGCAGCTTTTCCCACTGCAAGCCATAATTCTAGAAAGCTGATCCTACTTGTGAAAGTTTAATCAAATGTATTCTTTTTGGGAAAACCAAAAATACTAGATTATGTTATATCAGGTTTTGTTTATTTCTTATTTGTAAATGAGCCTTAGAGTATACTAGAGAGAAGTACTGAAATATTGCACAGTGATCTTCATGTGGATTGGATTCATACAGCCAAAAGGCATGTTAACAAAAGTTAGATATTACTTCATATTTAATTTTTAAATTAGAGATCATGATTATTAGGCAGGGTTTTGAAGCACGGCAGTCTAAGGGAGATGAAAAAAGATAAACCGAAGAAGAGACTCCCTGTACAAAATCCCCTTTTTAGCACTGGAAATAAGCAGTCTTTTAAACCTCAGTTACATGGAAATCACACTATTAGGATGGGGAAAGTATCAAATATTTCCCTAAATGGCTCTTCTTAAACCACACTGGAGCCCAGCATACTTTAACTGAAATAAATTGCATGAAGGATTTAGTACAGGGATATTGTATATACTTTAAAAGCTTGATCTGTTTCAAATTGTATGTATATTTATCACAGCTAATTATAGCAGCTAACTTTTCAGCTTAATATTTCTTTATGATAAAAAAAATACCTGGCATAATCCCTTGCAATGGTATTTGTACACATGCTTTAAATTTTCTCTGGTTTTAAACAGATATAATTTTTAAATAACTTTTTTATAAAAACAAAAAATAAAAAGGAAATTATGGGACAAAACTATACGAATAAACACTGTAGAACATTGTAGCAGCTCTTCATCTGCAACATGAACATAAAATTCTCTGTCATCCACAGATTTCAGACTGGATACGAAGCCAGATAGGATCATTAGATATTCCTTGAATACCCACTTTATATTTCACAGAAATAACCCCTCTACCCATTAAAAACAATACTGAAGCTTTCTCTAACTTCAATTTCATCAGGATTTCGGACATAGCTTATTAGTAAGAATGGAAATTAATAATTCTATTTAAAATATTTGATTAATGAATTATATATTTTTCTATGGTGCATATAATCATCTTTGTATTAGTGAAAAGTCAGAAAAAGCAGTTGATGCTATATGGGATGGGATAAACTTACACATATTTCTTCTACTTGAATTTGTACTGTTACTAGAACATGGTGGTTTTTTGTTGGTTTTTTTTATTATTATTTCCTAAGTTATTTTCCCCATCCCTTCCCTTGATTTACTCTTTTTCCTACAACTTAATTTGTATTATTCTAAACCGGTTAAATGGTTTTATGTTCTCTATATTTATTTTCTGTATGTTCACATATACCAGAAAACTGTACTACCTGTCACACTAGGAAGGTAAAATCAATGACAAACTGAAAATTTTTGTTCATTTTTGTCCTATTAAAATTCAGCATATTATCTTTCACCAAATGATTAATGATTTTTATTCTTTCAACCTAAACCATTAAAAAAAAACCCAAAAACAAAAAACCTTCTAAAATTTTAAGATATTCATTTCATCTTCAAGTGGTGTACTAAGTGGTGTCTCTTGTGGTCTAGTTATTGGTAAGACAGAAAAAGGTCAGGTTCTTGCAATGTAAACAGTAACATGTAAAATGAAATAACTGTGTTTATAAACACAAATATAAATCTAATCCCTACTTAAGTTATATTCACATTATACCTATACATAGAGACAGACTCCTACATTCATATGGAAAGCTCTGTCTGGAAGAGTTTACAAATTGCTGCTTTATTTATTTCTATCACGGTGTCTGTGATGTTATTTCTAATTTTCTTTGCTCCTGTGAAGCAGCATACTGAACTCTTAGGGGAAAAGAAAACATACAAATGCTATTACAGTACACATTTCTAAGCAGCAGGAAGTCTGTAGTAAGTGTCAGAGATTGATCAGGATTTTATTGCACATATAAACAGCTACTATCGGATGTACTGTGCCAAAGGGTCGTGTGTGTATCATCCATGCTGTATGTTTAACCACCTCAGATTTTCAGAGAGGTAACAGTGAGCTTTAATTACATAAAACTAACTAAAATTATTGTAATCTTTTCAATAAGCGTAATCTTTAAAACTAGAATAAAACCAGAAATCATACTTCTTTCCAAAGGGAATGGAAAGGAAAGCTGAATATATGAAAATATATGTGAACTCTTAAAACTAAGTGCATTTATACAAACATTAAAAATACATACGTGTATCCCTACACAGATGCATAAAAGAAATGCATGTGTGCCACTGATTTCAGACATGCACCATAGAGTTCAAGGGCATGTTTTTAACCATTAAAATGTGCGAGCAGGTTGCTAGCAACGGTTCTGTAAAAGTGTTCCATTTACAGAGTGCCAAAATTGCATGAAAACTCCTGGAAAATTTCAGAATTTACACTGCAATTGTTGTATATTTCTTCATTATTCTGTATTTAGCACAGAGATTAATTGATTGATAACCACTTTAACTACGGAAACACTGAATTCATAAGAATGATGAACACTTCTAAATTATAATAATAAACTATTTAGAGTATCGTCATTTCTGAGATCAGCTAGGGATACTGAACTAAAAAAATGTCCACTGCATGGTGTCAGACTTGTATGAAGTCACTTCTTTGTACAGAGGAGCTCACTGCAGAAGATACAGTATTAAAAGTAATTATAGAATCCTATTAAGATACTGTGAATTGAAAAGATATAGATATAACAATTCCACTACATTTTCAATAAAATAAAGTCCTTTGAGTCAGTTTTCTTTTCCCTCAACTCATTTAAACACGTAACTGCATTTGAAAGCAGTATCACACATGCATTGGCTGTTACCAAGACACCCTTTTGAGACTGTGTCACAAATCACTCGAGAATTTGTCTTTCTGATAGTGTGTTTGTCACTGACAATTACCTTGGTGCTTATCCAACATTCAGAATGCCAATAAAATATCAACATTCATACCCTAAACTATACAATTTAAGGAATGAACCTAAAACACGAATCATATGATTCCAGATGTCTTTCAACTACACGTAAAACCTAAAGATTTGTTGAATTTGATCTCAATTAGACAGGAAAGCAATAAGAAACAAACATGCACGGTCTGTTGTTCAGCAACACAGCAAATGGCTCAGCACTTAATAAAAGTAACACGTTTTATTTCAAATAAACTATGGACACCAGTCATAATGATCTTTTGGCTAAACAGCTTTTTAAACAGAAAAACTATTTTGAAGACTGTGACTTTAGATATTAGGCTTGCATTATGAACATGATTAGACAATGTAGAGAAGACACATATTTTTGCCAACCTCTGTAATGTTTCTTTTCAAGATATAAGCAACCTCAACTTCTGACTGAAGTCTCAAATTGCGTCAGTCTTTTTTCAGTCCTTATTCACAGCTGACTAGGTATGGGTTTGTATTTTTTTTCCTTAATAACTCTCCTTTATACAAAAAAAAAAAAAAAAAAAAAAAAAAAAAAAAAAAAATATTCTTGAAATATTCTTAATTTGGTGTCAATATCTCTTAAAGGTACTGGGGATCAGCATACTTGGTTTAGATTTGCATAAACTTTGCTCGTTCTTTTTGGAGAAAAGAACTTGTCTGACTAGGAGGAAGAAAAAAAACAAGCAAAAAGTGTCAGATAGTGGAGTTCTGCTGTAGAAAAGATTTTAATTATAAAAATGCCATATAGTTATCTTTTTCTCAAATATTCTCCAGGCTCTGAAATCTTTCTCAAAACATGCACTAATAAATTCAGAAACAAGGATATTCATACAAGACTTAAACTCAAAAGAAGGATTACCTTCCAGGAACTATTTTTCCCTACTGTAGTAAACAGACAACATAAATTTAACCAAACCAAATATTCAATAGACAGGTTTTAAAAATGATAGTCTTCTCTGCTTGAAGCATGTTCATAACCCCATTAATATGAATGAAAGTTAACCATGCACAGGAGGAGAATAACACATTTGCTGTATGTATACTTGCTTCTTGGAATCTTTGAATATTTCATTTTAATAAATACATTTTAGGAGAATGTCTAATTTATCAGAACAAAGGCTTTGGTTTCTGTTTTAAAATTACTGAGGCGCAAGATAAGACCAGAAAAGTTCACCCGGCCATGTATATTTTACTGCAAACATGTCATTTTAGACATCTTTCAAAGATGTATCTGGATCTGAAAAGCAATCCTACTGAGGTATTGTTTGCCACTGCTCATTGACATATTCATGTAATGTAAAAATCAATCAAAACCGAAGAGCACTTAAATATAAACCCTAAACTGAACAAAAAATAGCTACCTACTTGATATGAAAATACAAGGTGTCAGTTTGTTTTTCTAGAACTTCCATGTTGAGAAAGTTGAGTAATCAAACATGGTATAATTATGTAAAGCTTTAAACTACTACAGTGGTATCAGTTTGTAGATTTAACTCCATTAACTTCATTTGGGAACCCTTCTATTTGGGTAGAGGAGTAAGTGAAGCTTATTAAGAAAGAGTAGATATGGGTAGCAGCAAAGACGTACCGTGAACATGAGAATTAAAGGCAAACTTCCTGAAGGGTGACATGGAAGAGGTTTACTCTTTCACAAAAGGGGTAACTTTCTAGTTTCTAAATATCTCTCATAACCTAAGGATTAAAAAAGGCTCTAATTATTTTCAAAAACATACTCCTACTTGATAACCTTTTAAAATGTTATATCAATTACATAAACAACTGCTTTATCAAAATGTAAATGACCGAATCATGGAATACTGGAGGTTGGAAGGAAAAAGGGAATTCTGGAGCTCATCTTGTCCAGCCTACCCACACAAAGCAGAGACAACTTGGGTCGGGTTGCTCAGGACACCTTGTGGGTAACCACTCAACTGGGTTCTGAGCATCTGTCTCCAAGGATAAAAGTTTAACAGCCTCTGCGGACAGCCTGCTGCAATGCTTGACCACCCTCCCTGTGACATTGTTTTCCCTGGTATTTAGTAGGAATTTGCCTTCCTGAAAGCTGTGGTCACTGCCTCTCATCCTTTCATGATTCAGAAGATACTCTGGGAACAGCCTGGATCTCGCTTGTCTATACGTGCTTATTAGGTAGATGGAAAGTGCAGTAAGAATCCCGGCTTAGCATGATCATGCTATGTAAATGAAAAGTGTGAGTAAAGACAAAACTGTCATTTTATTATACACGCCAATTTGGTATGTCTAAATTAAGCATTCAGATATTTTTACATCCAAGTCTTTACTATAGTTGTGAAATATTTTGAAGACAAAGCCACCCACATCAGCATTTAAAATAACATGCAGAATTTGTAAAATACATATACAGTTGCAATTTTTATGTTACACAAGGAGGATGATATTTAAAGCAAATATTAGAATTAGAAAAAATACATACAAAAGTGCCAATCAAAGCAGTAAATGATTCAGAATATTTACAGTGGGGGAGCACCTGAAACTTTGTAGCTGTCATATCAAAGTTGTATATAAATTTTTATTTTGTTACTTTCTTTTAAACATTGCTAGCAGATCAAATCCAACAATATTTCAGCAGCCTAAAATTACACTCTTCTGACCTTGACATTAGTATTCAACAGCACTGATGAAAGAATGACAGCTTCTCCATCCTACTGGGTGATCTTGCAAGCTTTTACCTTCATGACTATGGAGTTTCTGTCAAATATGCTTCCAGCTGAGTGATCACATTCTTCTGAATTATGAAGTGGCTGAAAACTGTGCTAATTGGGTCCATATTGATGTCACTCAAAGATTAAGTATCCTTAACACTCTTCAAAGTTATATAAAAGCTTGTAATTTTAATGCATGTTAGCTGCAGCATATATTTGGCTTGAATGAATCATTTGCAATACTTAGAGAACACAAGTAAAGCATTACTTGAAAATTTTTAGTAGTTTTGTTGTATTAAAATTAGAAGAATAAAATTTCTAAAAGTAAGGAAAAAAACAATTAAGTACAAATAAAAAAAAACAACAAACGAACGGTGATTAGAAAAAAACATCAGTAAGGTCTCATGTATAGTGTTATGTGATTAAGTACAATCAGAAATCAGAAAGAGAGATGGAAATAATGAGCTGCAAAGCAGTATTCACTTATAGAGAATCTGGGTTCTGCACAAGAAATACACTGTTCTCCAGTACACTGAAGAATTACCCTACGATAGTCTCATTTAAGCCATTACTCTTAAACTTAGCAAGTTGCTTTACCTGCTCTTAGAATTAAGAACAATAAAGATTAATAGAGGAGCATCCAGTTGTTCTGTTGATATCTTTAGTCTTTCAGAGCTCAGCAATCTGCTTCAGCTCCTCAGAACCTGAATTATAAGTACTGCCACATCCATAGGAACAATAATATAATTAATTTTCTGCCACATCCATGGATAACATAACCTTTGATAATGAAACAAAATTTCAAAAGGATAAGGTGACCAAATGCATATTTTTTTTTAAATTATACTTAGCTGCAAGAATTAGCAGCTCAGGCAGTCTCTAGTTGCCCCTGTGATTTACCAACTTTTGACATAAACTATAAAATTCTTAAGGAAAAAACTTTCCTGCTTCAGTTGCTTAGATGTTTGCCATTTTCAACACCTTTTTCCTTTTATACCTTAAATGGAATTCCCTATTTCTCCTACCTCTGCTTTGTGTACAGTCCTGAGCTAGGAATGGGAATATCCCATGATACGGATGATATCTGTGTCATTTCCTTTTCTCTCTATCCTTAAAGCTACATATGACTTCTCCTACAAAGCTTAACACGGTTCTGATTTTAGATATTTTATTTTTTTTTTAATGACATGACATACATATCTTGGGATATAACAGAAAGTATGACATATACATGATTTATTTTTCCATACTATCTGAAAAGTTTACCTCTACGGTTCATAGAGACTGAAGATCCCTGCAGTGCTCATTAAAGTGTATGAATTCGTAGGCTGAATACACACAAGCAGTTTTAGTCAATTCTGCTCAAGTGGCTTAGTCATACCAAATATCTTACTCCAAAACAGTCAAGTTAAAATTGCCCTTCTCTTCTACTTTTGTAATCTTATGTTCCTTTCTGACTTTTGCTTTATATGGTACAACAATTTTGATTTTTTTGATAATTTTTCTTTGCGTGTAGTAAATTATAAGGACCCACCCTCATCCTATGCCCATTTTAAATCACTCGTTAGGTATTCAAAAAAGAATCTCAAGTATCTGAATGTTACATCATATCTCTTTACAAGGTAAGTAGCATAAGTAACTTTTAAACTTTTTTTTTCAGATTTTTTTGCAATGATTTTAGGTAACTTGTTAAATAATTTTCTATAGCTTTGTTGTTTACACCCTCAAATTTGGAAAAAAAAGTGCCTTTTCTTATATAAAAATGTGCAGCCTGTTTTGGTTTAATATAATATTGCTTTGTCTGTTAATTCATTAGTGGCATAACCAATCTGCTGACCAAAAAGTTTAGGGGAGAAAACTTGTCATATTTCTCAAAGAGAAGGGAGCAAACTAGTTAGAAAGATCAAATACTAAATAGTACCATGCAGGGGGATTCTCTTGTATTTAAATAGTTATCAATATCTCAAGGGGAGGATATGACTGGAAGTTTTGTTTGTGTTTTTTGAAAAATGAAAAAAATAGTGGGAGAGAAGGCAGAAATTAATGAGCTGAAAAGTCAGCTTGGTTCTTCTAGCTCATCTGTAGGATAGAAAATACAATGGTGATTCCATTTGTTCAGTTTCTTAAAAAAAGCCCCACCTGTTAATAATTACATGAGGAAACAGATCTAATGGTACAATTTGGGGTGCATTAACATAAGACATCCTTAGTCTTGTAGACACCTGACTAGAGATGTAACCCAAAATTTTAGCAAAGTACCTCTGTTCATTTGCAAGCTGGAAAACCAGACACTTTTGCACAGAATACAAGAGAACAACATGCAGAATGAGCAGTGAAAGAGCCATTTGAAGAAGAGTCTCCAAGAACTAGCCCAGAGGGTAGTTCTGGGGAAAGCAGCTATCCACAACTGGTTTTGAACAGTTATTCAGCATTTTAGGGAGACATAGTCAACCGCTTGGGTTCTAAACTCTCCAATGTTTCCATACCTGCACTCTCATCTTTTAAAGAAATGAACAGGGCTTTTTTTTCCTCATTTACAATGCGGGTACTTGTAGTTGAGGTGCTGACCTTTAGAATAGCAGCTGGAGCATTATTCAAAGTGGAAGAGAAAGTTCAGATCGTTGCTGTAACTGAAAGGTTTAAATCCAGAGATTCTATTTCCTTGGAGGGCATCTTATCCAGGTTTTCAGATAGTTAGGGACAGATTTACGGATAATTGAGAAACAGAAGAGGAAAAAACTACTAAGATCCCAGCTGAAACATGCCGCTGAGTGACTCTCCTCCCCCAGGACAACTAGCTTTCCCAAGTCCCTCAAGAGTCACTATACCGGCACGAATGTAAAACTAAGACATCTCATGCTCCATCGGCCGTGCAGAATCCAAGGATCAAGTCTGTCTGAGCCCTGTTTCATGTAGCACAGACAGGCAGCCCACAGCTCACAACCTACAGCGTTCCACAGAAGGTACCTCCTGACTCTATGCCAGAGAAGCTTGTAAATAATAATGACGGGCAATAGCAATCTAGGGGTTTTCATCACATAAATGGCAGATTTAGGTTCCCTTTGTCCAACTAAACTCTTTAGTTTTATGTAACAAAATAGGATCACTATGATTTGCTTTTAAAATACATCAGCAGATGTAACACCTGACTCCCAGCTTTAAAGGTTAACTCTGTGTGGCTCACTTCAATTAATAACATGTTCTTCCTATCACAGACACATCGCTTTTTCTGTACAATCAGCAGCTTTCAGCTTTTCCTATATTATCTCCGAGACAGCTTGATAACCTGATAATTTGTTAATGACATAATTGCTTCTTATAAAACCTATCAAGTCTACTACCCTCTAATTGTTACGCTCTGCAGCTGATTTTGAAACTGAACTCCAGAGATGATATTGATTATGGGAAACGAGCCAGATGTTGTTCCTATTGAAACTGTGCATGGAAAAAGACATTGATGAAAACCTAATTCAACTAATAAAATGTGCCAATAGCTTATTCTATAGTCTTTTCTAACAATAAAACTAAAAGAAAAATTTCATTTGAATGTAAACAATTAAGCATTATAAAATATTTGCAGATGTGTCATAAGCCTGAGGTTAGTTTCGTGGCTTTATTGTGATTTTTTTTTTTTAAGCTAAACATATAATTAAGAGGAAAACAGCAAAATAGCCACTAAAATGGTACAAATCACTTGAAACTGGTTTCACATGACAAAATAAATTTTGGTGTTAAGTTGCCTGTGCTTTTACAAAGGAAACTGGTTGCTTATTCTAGTAGCAGCTAGTTTATATTTCTCATTTTGCTGATTAGATATAGTATCTAAGTGCCTTGCTCCAGTTAACACATCACATACTATTCTGCTATATTTAGCTAATGTCCAGCCACGATAGGATTTGACATTATGAACTATGTTTTTCATCTCTACAGCTAATAATGAGCTCCCTTACAATCCTTTCTCCTTGAAAGTAGTATAAAGGATAAGATTGTTAGCTCAAAATCTTATTATTGGTAGCTGTTAGAATAAAATCACATAGTAATTCCTGCTGCATTCAAAGGCTTGTTTTTTCCTAATCCTTTTTTAATAATAAAAGAGTGAGAGAGAAACAAAATCACCCCCAAAAGTGCTGGACTTTTATGGAATAGCAGAAATTGCATTTTAAAGTAAAATAACAGATGCTGCCAAAGTTTCATAGTACAAAGCTGAATCATGATATTCCTTCAATAATTTTATAGTAAGTCTGCTAGAGTGGATACAGCCAGAATTTGTGTAACCATACCCAAATGCTACAGAATGTTTCCTTTTAAAGCATTTGAACTCAAACTGGTGTAGTTCAAAATAAACTGTATTCTTAAAATAAAGAGAGCCTATACATCTTGTTCATAATGTAGTTTGGTTTCAGTATAATGTATTTGTAAAATATGCAAAATTATATAAAGGAATCTGATTCTGAGCAGTATGTTGGCTACTGAAATAATACTGAGATATCAAGAGCCTGCAGGTAGATTGACTCAGGGTTTTTTTAGGCAAATTATAGCTTGCTATTAACACTCAGTAACATTGGATGCACCACTGTAGAACAAAACCTAATACAGTCCAGAAATAACTTAATACTCCTGATAATCCTTAGTATCTTGTTAGGTTTCCAAAGGAGAAAAAAATAATTTGAAATGCATTGTTAATTTATTGGAATGAATAGTTGCAAGGCTCTGTTAAGTGTTGACTATGAACAGTGGACATCAAACAAGTGGCAAAATGAAGAAGAATATGGGCCTAGGATTCATTCATGTCAAAGAACTTCTGCTACAGTCCCCAAGTCAAAACATTTCGTACTCATTAGCTCTTGAAGGCTCTTTACTCAACCTGGAGATTTTTCATCCTTTTAATTTCTAATTATCCATTATAGAACCAATCTAGACTCTTAATCCAGCAATTTGATAGGTAGTACCAGATGCATAACATCAGCTATCTTGGCACCTACTTATATATTTATTAGATGTGTCCTGAAGTGCTTTTAAAAAAGTAAATTGTTTATGCATACATATTGCAAAGCTTTAAAAGTTTGAACTACGAAAACACCCATAGCTTGAAACAGATTACATTTATGGAAAGGCAAAAAAACCCCAAAATCTAATACCAAAACCAAACTAGAAGAGATTCAGACAATAGAAAAAATAGGGGGTTCCCTGCGGTGGTGTAAGGAAACAAGGTTCGTATTTCTCACGTTACTTGAGCTGCTCCTCATTTCAGTCATTCCTTCCTGATTTACAGCTACATTTAGAGTGTCTGAGACTCTCCTTAGGCTAATGATCACTGTAAGTTTAGCTGTTCTTTGCAAAGCAGCTACCTTTTAACTCCATCCCAGCAAAAGCGCTAGAAAAATCAACTATGTTTTTCCCAACTATTAGTTTGTTTTCTGGTTTTAAATACTTGGAATCTCTTGGTTCCACTCCAGTTTTATCAGTGGTACAAGGTCTTCATAAGAAAAAGTTGTTATTGATATAAAATAAGGTGAGTAGTGATTAAAGCTAAGTGGATCTGCTAATTCAGTAACACTTAGAAAATCTGAACATGAATAAAATGGTAAATTGCAATTACACATTCCTAAGAGAGTACATATGAAATCCATATTAATACCATATTAGTTCATCATGACTAACATTATTATAGCTAATAGTAAATGATAAAGTAATGACTACCTACTTATAGAATTACCATTCTAATCTTCCTCCTAGAAGGAATATAATTATGCTTTGCTAGAAAGAACGCAAAGTTTTTCCTTTTAAAGCGATTATTTAGGCACAAGAGATGGTTTTCAGCTGACTCCACATGCATAGCCTCGCGTATGATTTTCAGAGGTAAAGAGCATAGTTACATGAGCAGGAGATTTACTTATTGACATTTTGAGGAAATACATGTGGTTTAGTTTTAACTTAGAAAGAGGTACTTATATGCCATTCTAACATTTACGAAGTAAAAATGAACATGAGCAAAAATTATTCCATAGATATGATTCATCTTTTAAGTAGAAAAGATATACTGTTTTTCATGATCTTTGTTTCTCCCATGTATAATACAGTACAGAATGCTAATGTTTACACTATTTCAGTGGCTTAAAGTTCTAACAAACCTCAAACAAAAAAACTGATGAAGAGTTAAGACAGCAATTGAACACATGAACAACAAAGACTAACAGACTGCATGTGGGGACACTGGCCTTCCACATATTTAAAATTTTGGGTTTGGTTTCAAAATTACTTCTGCAGAAGGACGAAAGCGAACACGGGACTTTTTGAGCCCGAAGGATTGTGCCTGAATCATTGAACTGGCTTTCCGTAATGTTTACACATTTTACATCATAGAGTCTCCTGTGAATGATGGCTTTAGCAAAGAGATTTTTATATTACTAACTCATGACCAAAATGAAGCTCTGTGTAAAAGGGAAGGGGAAACAGAAAAGCTACCTGACTTTCCGTCAGTGGGGTGCTGCAGTAAAGCTCTGGGTGCTTTTGAAAGGCTTGACTCAGAGGTGGCTGTCACAGAAGCATTTAGGAGACTATAATTTTGTGTCATTTCTGAGGATTAGTAGAATGATTAAGAAGAAGAGAGAAAACATGAAAGTAAAAGGTAAATTTAAAACAAGGTACAACTTTTGTCTAAGAAAATTGTTAACGTACAGATTAAAAATGACAACAGTAACGATCAATCTGTCAATATGACAACCGGCAGTTTCAGCTAGTTTATTTTTCATACTAAAGTAGAGACGTCTTTGAATTGTTAAAAGGAAAAATTATTCGAGCCTCGCACACCACTTAATGATTGTGATTCGCTATGTCTTTATATGATATATTTGTTATCATGACATATTTGGGTCAGGAACATTGAAGAAAACAGGCTTCTGTTTGGTAAACAATTCAAACTAATCCGGTCTTAAAAAGTTCCACTGGGCTCACAAGATTTAGAGAGAGGAATTAACAGCATGGTTGACCCATTCTTGAACCTGCAAGCCCTTTCAGTCAACTGTCTGTGTACAAATAAGAGATATGGAGCTCCTGTTACCAGCCTGTACGATGGGTGCAGTGTCAGTGGGTGAATTGTTCCCTCTCCACCTGAAGCCAAGGAAGCTTCAAACTCCCGAGACAAGAGGCTTGTTTCTTGTAAGGGCCTCACATTTGATCTGCAAAACCTTTTTTTTTTTTTTTTTTTTTAATTTATTTTGAACACTTTAAAACAAAGCAGTGTTAAAAGCTTTACGCTAAACCTGCCAGGAGGAAGCCTACTGTAGAAGACTAAAATGCAATTGCTTACATTCAAATTCGCATAGCTTTTACACATATCTATACATCTACATATGCATTTGAAAATATGGTAGGATATGATCAGTAGTCAAAGCTAGTTCCTGTTAAAATAGGGAATCAAAAGATGCTAAACCACAGAAACAAGTATTTTAATAAATAATTTTTGTAATTCTTCTTGCAAAAAATGTAAAGCAGTAGACAAAAGGACTAACAGTGAGAAGACACTGATACTTGCACAAGGAGATGCTCTCAAGGCAACGTGTCATTTAAAGCTCTTGACACGTTTTCACTCTTGTGAACAGTGGAAAACTATCAGGTGGAGAAAACATGGGAAACTTTTCCTCAGGCTGCCTTGACTCTGCTAGTTTTCCTGAATTGCTACCTAATTAAAGACTTCAGCAACTGCTTTTGCAGTAAGTAAACAATACCAATGGCTGTCAACAATTTCAGGAGATATACCAGGAACTGGAATGAACCTTCCCACCCACACACCCATAATAAATTCACATTCACTTGTTCATTAGAAGGTAAAAACAGAAAGGTGTCCCTCTGTTTCCTTTAGAAGAATTAATATCAGCTCACTAGGAGGTGAATACCTTGAATGAGTAACCCACTCCTCTGCCATGCTGGGCACTCAAAGCTCTGTGTAAGCCTTACTGGCCCTATTAGTTATCCTTTAGTGCATCCCGGCTTTCAGGAGCTGTGGTGTTAATGACACTGATTTTATCCAGGCTCTTCTGAGAAAGTCAAATTGCATCAAAAAATATTGCACTCTCACATCAGTGATAAATACTCAAAGCATGTACTTCATTTATGTCAGCATTCACTTCACAATTTTTCCAATTACCTGTTACAAAGATGTATCCTCTCATGGATCTCTACTATATCAACTCTTTTCTTATTCTTTTTTGATAACTGAAAAAAAGCTAAATGTAATGAAAATAACTATAACTTTTCATTAGTTGAAATACAAGTACTAAAGTGATTTTAGAAAACAAAAGGACAGATCTCAATGTTTATATTGAGAATTTTTTTCTATTCCTCCTGCTTTCAAAATTCACCTCTTGTGAATCAAAAAGAATTACAGACTACAGTGTAAAATTTGTAAAATTAGGAAGTTTCTGCACTCATTTTTCTTTGGCTATTTTCTCCCATCTTAAGAATAAATCACTGATAATTTATATTTTTATATATATATATATTTATATTTAATGCCCTTTAACCTTTTCTCACTTGCAATTAAGCCACAACTTTAAACTGATTCTGAGCTGGCTGTTCACTTACTCAGTGCAATAGTTCAGTGCTCAGTCAGAACTACTGGCCTTCTACCACAGTTATTTGAGATTTTTGAAGGAGGGGCTCAAGTTCTTGCTCGGTTGTGTTCAAAACCTATATACACATACAGCCTTTGTGAACTCCCAGGGGACAGTGGCCAAGTCAACTTTGCATATACTTCAACTAGGCATTTTAATTAGTTTTCAATTGGCATGATAGTGAAGGCAGATGCCCACAAGAACTGGAAAAGGATGAAAGAAATACAAATACACAAACTTAAAATGGCCAAACCCAAATGTGTAGGTAGTTAATGCAGAGCATAAGATAATAAGTGAATGAAACCATTTTTTGAGCTGTTAAAACACTGAAAGATACAAAGGAGCCTGTAATGAAGCAATTTAACAGTACCAGTGGGAAAATTGTAATTCTACCTTTGTACAGTGACTGTGGAATTAGAAGACAGAACAAGCAAGTACTAAAGAGATGAGTCCTGATGAAATTAATTTACTCACAGACAGTCCATATTGTTCTTTCATCCACAAGAGTGCACATTTACAGCATTGTCAAAGATTAACAAAAATGGTCATGAAAAAATGTAAAGACAAGAGACCCTCAAATTTAATTAATTATAATCAAAGTGCATTTATAAAACCTTTTTCTTTACCTACCATTTCTCAAAGACAAAAGGAATCACAGAGCTTCAGAATGACAAATATTAATTAGACTCCCAAACGGGACTCAACAAGAAAGAACAAGTTCTAGCTATTCCCAAATGTTATGGACAAGCCAGGTAGCATTATACTTATAATGGATGTTTATACTATATTCACAATGGATTACAAAGATATTAAGGTATAATTTTTGCTCTGTTCCTTTTTGCATTTATTGATCAGTAGCTAAACAATTAATCAATGTTGTCTGTCAGGAGTTACTCGCTGTAAATATAAGTTAGAAAATAATGAAAAGAAAGCAAGATAAATATTTAAGTTTAGTCACTACCAGAAGTGTTTTTTCCAGCCAAAACGAGTTACTGAATGTACCTGTACAAAGATCCAGTGAATGAACAGACATAATTTGGTAATAAAGGTAAAACCTACATATGGGATGCAAATTGATCCCAGCAATGAAATTGCTCAACATCTGAATGAGATGGAAGTCTTGCAAATGATTGTATTCCTTCTAGTTGGCTGAACCAAATATCTGTAAAACGGACCATCAATGAACTTGGACTCAGATCATCAAACACGTGTGGGTAGGAGTCTGGTGACTAAATACCTTGCAGGAGCAGGCGGCCTCCGTGTGCAGTATCTAAATAAAAGTAGAAGGGGAAGGTTGATTTGTTTTTCATGGATCTGTCATCACTTTACTCCCAACTGGCTGCATAACGAAGTGTTATGAGTCTTCCTTATTCACAGACCCTTCAAGTTTTTTTTCAAATAGGATGATTACTGCTCTATCAGCTGTCAAAGTAAAATAACTAGGAGAGACCTGTTTGCTCTTTAAAAATAGTTTTCTATTAGAAAGCATTAGAAGCAATCAACAAAAAGGAAAGTAGACTGTATTCTAAATATGTTCCTATTGTTACAAAGAAAAAATCTACTAGAATTGTGGCTATTACATTAAGATGAGCATACCAGCTGGCCAAGACCAATGTTTGCCATACAGGTAAGGCCATTTGTGCTGATCAGTTAAGTTAAAAGACAACAACAAAGGCCACAAGTTAAAAGAAAAAAGCAAGCAACAAACCAACCAGCCAAAAGAAGAGAAACAAAAGTGGAAGGCAGAAACAAGCTTTCACTGCAGATAGGGTTCTTGCCATATCAACGGTTAAGAATGAAACAACAGCAAAGCCTGCAACGTTAATTATTGACTCTTCTTCAGAGGTAGTCACAGTGAACTTTAAATTATAAATGGTCTGTATAAATTGAAGAAGGAGATGAATAAGGGGTTTGCAGAGGATGTTAAAACCTAAATGTAGCACTTTAGCAAGCAAAACAACTACGGATGCTCTATTTGATCAAAGTGGGAAAAACACTTACGCCAAACTGTCTGCTTTGTTTATAGTCATTGCCATTCTCTCACATCATCTGCCTCCTTGCATTATTGTACTGTCTACATTCTTTATTTACTACTGAATGATCAGTGAATCGGCATCCAGTGTATTTTTCTATGACAGATTTATTTAAATATATTGAACTCTTAACATTTTGCTTAGAGCACCTGCTATAACCTCTTTATGAATGCTAGTTCCTTTACTTATAACCAGAAGTGGACAGCATATAAAGAACAACAAAACTATGAGCTATGAAAAGGATTAGGAGAATTCCATGTCAAAATGGACACAAACGCCTAGTGTTACGCCATTAAAAAAAATAAATAAAAAAGAAATCACATTGTTTCTGTCTTTTGGGCAAGAAGTAACAACTTTTCCAGCCCATAAATCAATTAGCCTTCCCGACCTCATCATTCCCTCCTTAAGTTAGATGTAGCATCAAAGAGAACATCTGTTTCACAGCCATATTTTCAAAATCAGCTTGTTAAGTCCTAGTTATACATTGTCAGTTTGAAATTTATTGCTTGAGCACCACCTCGTGGAAATTGCTGTAATTGCGAAATCGTCTCGAAATTTAACCGTCTGCATATATACATTTATATACACATCCGAAAAAGGCAAGTGATACGTAAGCAAAAAGCAACTTGTTATATTGATTTTAAATACCAATGAGATAACAAGAGTATAAACATCTAGTTACAAACAGCACTGCTTTTCTCAACATATCTATTTTTTAAAATACACAATTATATATTTGACGTCACCCTTTCATGAGAAATTTTGTGCTCTAAATAGCTAGGGTATATATTACTCATTTTTCAAGGTAATCCTAATGACTATAACCAAATAGGTTTTACAGGGTTATTTAATGTTGATGTGTTGCTTGTGCACATTAATACGCCTTCTATTTTTATTACAGATAACTAGTCATCTTCCTCTCTAGTTAATTTGACAACAGCCCCTGCACATTTAAAATAAAGACGATGGACAAAGTATAATGTATCCCGGACTTTTTTGTGCTTTTATGTATTTCTTTATTAATTGTTTTAAAATATTTGGACCTAAATAGTCCAGAACTTACTATTGAAATACCCATGTCACCCATTTGTGACACACTAAGAAAACTGCACAACTGAGCTAAAGCAGTTTTTAAAGCTCAGGATAAAACAAACTAGAGTCAAAAATAAAACACTTGGAACAAGAGGGCTATACTGATACAGAGTGTGACCTCCTTCAGGATATAGTTACAAAAATTGAACAAAATAATCCTATTTGAACAAATACTAAATAACCATTTTATATTCAAAGGAAGTCAATTGTAATCAAAGAATTAAAAGAAACCAGCTCCATGCCTTATTATAATACTGACTTGGCAATGCAGTGATATGTGTTTCTTAGAAGCTACTAACATCAGTGCTTATGCATGTTCTAAGAAACCCCCAAACAATTTGTCTTCTAAATAAGAAAGGCAGCTAATAGATTCAAGTTTAAGCTTTCTAAATTTACCTTCAACCACTGTTTGTAACTCACTTAAAACCAGAACCTGATTAATTGAGGTTGAGCCTTAGGAGCATCGCAGTCAGTCCTTCCAAAAGGACTTGGTCATAGGCAGCACAAACACCTCACTTGTTGGTAGGGTTTGTTTTTTGATCACAGGCTTTAAGGCAGCTTTTGATAGACACTTGTACTGGTTTTGGCTGGGATAGAGTTAAATTTATTTACATTAGCTAGTATGGGCTCTGGGTTAGGTTTGTGCTGGAAACAGAGCTGGTAACACAGGGATGTTCCCCTTATCGCTGATCAGCGCTTACCCCGAGCCGAGGCCGTTTCTGCCCCTCACCCCCCCCCCGCGAGCGGGGGGGGGGGGCACAAGGAGCTGGGGGGGCACAGCTGGACACAGCTGGCCCAAGGGGCAGCCCATGCCGCATGCTCAGCAGATAAACCCGGGGGAAGTTGGCCAGGGAGCCACGGCCTGCGGACTGGCTGGGCATCGGTGGGTGGTGAGCGATTATTCTTTTGCATCACTTGTCTGTTCCTGGGTTTTATTTTCCTCTCCATTATTTCCCCTCCCTCACCTTCCCCTTTTCCTTAGAAATTATTATTACTATTGTGTCTTTTTATTAATTAAACTGCTTTTATCTCAACCCACGATTTTTCTCACTTTTCTGATTCTCTCTCCCATTCCACTGGGATGGGGGAGCGAGCAAGTGGCTGTGTGGGGCTGAGTTGCTGGCTGGGGTAAAACCATGACAATACCTCTAAGATGCTCCCTGGATTTGTAACAAGTTAACCACTAAAATAATCAAGAAATTTATGCACATTAAATATGTATTGCTCAATAACACATATAGAGCACTAAGTGTTTGTAATAGAACAGGTTTTCTTTGTTAATTGTCAATAATTAGTGCAGTTAGGCTTATGCAAAACCAGCTGCTTTTGTCCACAGGTATAGTACTGAAAACACATAAGAAATGCCATCAGTCTTTCTATCAACACAAAGCAACATAAATATCCATTTTTTTAATACAAATCCATGACACTTTGCAATGTAATTAAATTACACAATTGTACGCTAGCCCATTCAAATTATTTTAAATGGTTATATTCATTTTTACAAAAGAAAATCAGTAAGACAAATAGCCCAACTAAATATGCAAGGCAAATAATCAAATACCTCAATTGGTCCAGGTTTTGTAAGTTCTGCTGCCTGTTGTCCCACCATGTTCTAGCTGTCTTTCTGTGAAAGACGCAGCTGGGGATCTGACCACCCTCACCTGCCTTATCAACACTTGATTATCTACTAATAATCATCCTAGCCCCCTTTGAAATCAACTAAATACCAAATCTAGAAACACATCTAGCGGACCATTTCAAAAAACTTCGGTATCAGAGGATGTGTCAACACAGATGCAAACAACTGTTTAACGCTGCTTTCAGATAAGTCATCACTTCTCCACACTTAATATTTTTCCCCAGCATCATTCTGACACTAAGTATATCAGTATGTAAAAAATGGTGGTTACATATATATATAGATGTACATCTATAACTCAAAGGACTCAGTTTGTAAATATGCATTGTTGATGAAAAATCAACACCGCCTTTGTTCAGTTTTAGGAGCTCTGAAGTCCGCAAAAAGCTGTATTGGTAACTGCTTAATTAGCAGGTCCACATTTAAAAATATACACAAAAACTGTGAAAAACAAAAGGTTACAAAGCACTCCAAAATATCCTCCCTTGCCTAGATGTGTATAGGTTTCTGTGTCTGAGGGCAAGATGACAAAGGCAGGAAGTAATTTGGAATCAATTTATAAAATGAGGAATCAACAGGACACAGAAATATAATTTTACAGCACTGCTGATGAAGTCGCTACATGAAGACAGAGAGTAGCACTGTTACTGGCTTTGCAAGTATTCCACATGCTGATCAAAGTCGTATGTCAGACAGACATTCTAACAACTAGATCAAAGACTTTATTAATAAAGGGTTTTGACTAAAGCACTTTTAAAATATCATCCAACTTCCAGAAAGTGTCATTACAGGCAATAAACAGTACATAGCCACAGTTAAATTAGTTCAGTAAGCAATAGCTTAAGTGCAAAGTCATGAGAATATATTTTGTGTTTTAGGTTTATGCCACCTAATTTTCCAGGCTTTATTCCATGTGGATGGATTATATCTTCTGTAAAACATTTCCTTAAGCCATTTAGGCTTTAAAACAAATCAGGTCGTAAAACTGCTGGTCAGCAATTTCCTTCCAAGTTAGTTTCAAATACTTTTAAAGCATAAACTGTGTTTGGGGAAAAGAGGAAAAACTATTAGAAACCAATTTGTCCGTGTCCCCAACCACACAGTATTGTCATATATTAAAACAAATTTGAAGCTTCTTCCAATTTTGCTTCTTTTCTTTCTCAACAATAGACAAAAAAACTGACTCTCCTTAAAGGCTAGACAGTACTTATTAAAGGGTACTGGATGAAGCGCAAAGCCACCTAGAAACACTGGTATCTGTGACCTTCCTTGAACATGTAGCAATTGTTTGGTTTTTTTCCTTTGTTTTGAAGGACAAACACACTTCCAGGCACTCGCTGCAGACTTTCGGTGCTTCTGGGTGCGTGGCCACATCTTTGGATTCCACACCGCACCTCCTGTGAGCAGATTGCCCCTGCACAGTAACAGGTAGGCTCAGAGTCACGTTCAGGATTGCAAGATTTCACTTCATCACTTTTTCCTGAGTTCGCACAGACGGTGCCTGCCTTTTGATCCACTGCTCAATGGCCATTGGAGTTGGATATTCAAAGCTGGCTTCGTGCGAAACCTGTCATAGCACTTGGTTTGATAACACTGGCTAGGGAAATTGTTTCTGATCCACCTAACTGTTCTATGGCTTCGCAGGTCATATATACTCAGGATAAGGCTACACTACTTGAATTTTGTGAAGTTTTAAAGCACAGATGCCACTTCATGCTCTTTTACCCGCCAACAACTTTTACTTATTTGTATTTTTAAGCTGAGAGAAAAAAGTGGATTTTGAGTCTTGGCACCTTCAACAAGCAACGGATTCTAGCGTGCAGGAATACACTGCTACATTATGGGCTACACTGCATAGGCATCAGACAATGCTAAAATGTATTTTATCCATTACCATCTAATCAGCATCCGCCAGAGCTGCATCCACAATAAACGTGCTATGCACCGCCTGTTTATCAGAACACACACACACTGTTGTAACTGCTAAATAGAGATAACTAATTTATTTACCATGGTTTCTAAAGATATTTGTCACAGATTCTGTTTTCTAGCGGAGAAGAAACGGTTTTCTGGATTAGTAGGCTTTATTATGTTGCAATGAAGTATGGTCAGCTATAAATAATATAATTGAGGACTAATATCATTTTGTTTTCCTCTCTTTACCTCATATATGGATTTGGAGCTATATCCCTAAGCAAGTGCCAGTTCTGGGTGTCCACCTAGCTGCAGTGACCCTTAGTTCTGCTTCTGTAGCAAATACTCGAAACTGAGTGATGCTTATTGTTATTAAGGACAAGTCTTTATATATGAAGAAAGGGTTGTTTCTAGCACTGGCTCCTGACAGACTGAACAATCATGAAATGTTTTATCGTCCATGCTGATTTGAATTCATCGAGAGTAAAGTATGTGGATCCACATCAGTGCTACAGAGATTGTTAGCAAACCTGTAATTAAGTGCGGCTTCTGTTGCTAACTCGAAGTTATCAGGAGTTAAATAGGCATGTAAATTTTATTATTTCCAATCAGATGGTGTTTGGATTGCACAAGAAAGTCATAAAGTCCCAATATTATGCCATCTATCTGACCTTTAGTTAAAGGTTGTTTTTTTCCAGTTTTACAAGGAATGAATTCATTCAAACAGCTATGTAAAATAAGATCTACATATTTTTAGTCTTTTAAACCTCAGCTGAGAAAAATATGTGATAGCAGTGTCAATTTTTTTTTACAAAATCCAAACAGTTCAAATTGAAGAGAAGGCTGCGGATTCTTATTTCAATGCCTGATAAATTAAAACAAAACAAAACAACAAAAAGCCAACAAAACAAAACCCAAACCTAGTTGCAATAGTTTCATCACATTAATGTCTTCAAGACTTCTAATTCCAATCTAATAGTGGTTACATGCCTTTAGCTTCTTATTGTTGCAGATATTTTAATAGGCTTGCCCACTTTCTTTTTTCTTGGTCCAATACAAGTTTCCCCAATGTAATGATTAGATGTGTATTTCCCATCATGCTAAAAAATCGTTTAGCCCACAGTGTCAGACATTAAGTTGTACTGCTGTAATGTCCTCGTGCAGCTCATATCCTCCTGCTCACATTGGAATGAGCTTGCAAGTTTAACCGTCTGGGAATGCCACTACAAATAAACTATATATTACTTAGACCTTCTTCATTCTGTGATTATCCCTATGTATTTGAGAAAGAGCCAAGGTTTCACATCTCTTATAAAAGGAAGGTGAAAGACTGGATAGGTGTAGTTGTGTCCACTGCCCTAGTTTTGTCTTCATGCTTTGTTCTCGATTGTCTGAGAACATTTCTAATTAGACTTTGATGGTAAATAGGTTGCTCATCTTGATGCCTGCAAATTGCTAAATAGCAGTATTTTGAATCTAATCTCCATGTCATGTCTAACATGAATCCTTTGCTAGAAATAGTAAAGAAACTGTATTATCCTTACCAGTTTTATGGTTAGAAAACTTCAAAATTGTGATGTAAAAAATGT
Organism: Falco naumanni; assembly: GCF_017639655.2. Lineage (NCBI taxonomy): Eukaryota > Metazoa > Chordata > Aves > Falconiformes > Falconidae > Falco > Falco naumanni. The sequence continues at coordinate 2,774,359 of NC_054054.1, read as the reverse complement.
ATTATACCCTATTTTGACAGGGCTAACAAATGGCAAGAGGTAATCACCCACTTTCACAGTGGCACTATTTTGTACTTTTTTCCTTGGTGCCATGACATATGAACTACTCTATAACTGAGAAAAGGAACAGAATGTGTTAAAGGCTCCCTGACATGTTGCGCTTTCTTTAACAAGAGGAACCCTTTTTATGCACAAGTACTAATTCAGTAAGCTGAAACATAAAGTGAGCTCTTTTTGAGTACAACTGTCATCCATTCTAAACTTTCTAGGATCATCTTATTGAAAACAAGTGTATTCTAGCTGAAAACAATTATGATTTATCCAAAACTGTATTGAACTGACACAACCTGACATGTTCACAATCTGTCGATGAGTGCCCTAATGTCAGGATTTCGACAGATGAGCAAGAAAGATCAGTAACCTTATTAATGGGTGCTTATATAGTTTCACTATATAAGACAAATATTTGCAACCTTATAATGTTAATAAGAAAACTTATGTCTTATTAACGATTTAAAAAAGGGGACAATACTAAGACAAGGAAAAACTGCTTTCCAGCTTAGCTAAAAATAAATAAAAGAAGCTAGGGTACAAGTGTTAATGTGAACCAAAATCACGTTTCCCTGTATGTGCAAACAGCTTGCATTTTTCAAAAGACAACACAGATTTAAAGAGAAGATGCTTTTTCCCAGTAATTCATTTACTAGAGCTAGATTAGTATAAACTGTACCAATGTGAGCATCCAAATGAAGTCTGTGTACATTCACAATAAAGTGCTGGAGGTAAACTGAGCAGAATCACATATTTTATAAAATGATGTACCTGAGTTTTGCTTATAAGATACATATATACATCACCAAGCAGTAACTTTACAATTAAAATTCAGTCCTTCCTATTTAAGAAAAAAGTGTTGCCTTTTAAGATTATCCATCTTAGTATGAATAATAATTGAATTTCATTGCTCTTGGCTAGAAGCTACCTGCATTTTAAGTTTGCAGCTGCCTGACAGTTCTGCTTGAGGAATGCATACTCCATATAATGACAAAATATGCAAAATATTTAGACACAATAGGATGACAAAAGTCACAAAAGACAATTCCTAGAGCATGTTTCAAGAGTGCTCCATCTATGCATAAGAAATTAATTAGCAGTGTGCCAGCAAATAGTGCTTATGAGTATGTATATATTCCGTATTTATTGTAGCAATATTACGTATCACCAAGGGAAATTACACAGTGATGAACACCTGTTCTACATAGGGAGCCACTAAGATCGGCATTTATTTATCCCAAGTTTCTTCTCTGAAAAAAAAACAAAAACCTGTTTGAAAAGATAATACCTTAACCCCTTTTAGTAAACTCCACATAAAAGAGTTCTTTAAATATTTCTGGAAGACACACAGAAGTTCCATGGAAGTTACACCCACAGAAAGAAGCCAAAGAACTGAACTAGAGGACCTTACTGATACTCTGATTTATTCACTAGCAGTAAGTTTGGAAGCAAATAAACTTTAATATGAGGGTGTGGGTAGTGTATTGTGGGCAGCGATGGTATTTTACTTCAGCAGCTTAATTTTTAATAACTTTTGATCCAAAAAGATACACTTTTGTGATTTTATAAGTTTTCAATATCATTATAAATGAACTGTACCTTTGAAAATAATTCAGTTGTGAAATAACAAAATATTAAAGGGTTTTTATGCAAAGATTTCAAAGAAAGGTCATAACAAGCTAAGGCACAACTGGACTCTTTCTCTGTTGCTTATTTAATTATCTATAAAGTATCCAAGAGTATACACTTCCCTCCTCTCCCCAGTAGCTGCTCTATTCCTAACTAGACAGCAGGTTTTGTTAGAAATCACCCCATCAAACAACATACAAGCACATGCTGAATTTATGCTCCAAAAACTAATAATGAATAAAATCTATTTCTTTTCCCAGCCACTCTGACAAACTATATTCCTTTGCCAAGTATTGATGTTAGCACTATTAGCAGGGGTTTGGGAGTTGGGTTTTTTGGCTTTTTTTTTTTTTTTTTCTTCCCCCCAGTCTTTCTTCCTGTTCACTGGTTTATAAAATTGCAATGAAGGGCTATATAATGTTTTCTTCCAGATGTCAAAGTGCGAAAATTGCACTGTCTCTTGCACTATTACTTTTCCTCTTAGATAAATACCTAGAAATTCTCTAGGTTTTACATCTTACTTACATTTAGAAGCTGCAGGGCTGCCAGAATTTTATCAGCTGATAAATCACATATGTGTATATTGTCAGTACATTCCTAATTTGTTAGTTCTTCCATGGAGTACATTACGAAGAGAGAAAGAAACCAATTCCAAAGTGTGGACATTTCCCAGAAGCACGGGCTTAAAGCAAAGTCACGTAAGATCAAGGAGCCAGGGCGTTTCAACTAAGCTGAAATCAGCACAGCATCCGTTACCTGCCCTGTACTCCTCAGAGGATACGGTCAGGTTGATTGGCATTCCAAATACAATTTTGCCCTCAGCTCCTCTAATCATTAAAAATGTTACTGCCAGTTTTCATGTATTACAACTATGATACATTTTGGCGGTGTTTCTTCACATTGCAACTCCGCCAATCACTGCAATCTATACACAAATCCCATTAAAAGGCTGGGCATACTTCTAGACTGACAGAGAAACCAGAAGTATCAGGAAAACGTCCATATGTTGAGATAATTCTGCCTCTGGTAGCCAACCAAATCTGGAATGGAGATTCATGGAGAAAACAAAATCAGCCTGGCACATTTGAAAGCTGGAGCATGATGGCCTTTTAAATAAATGTAGTACTATTTTAAAATGGTCTAGCCAATTAACATGGATATAGAGGGGTTTTATAACAAGAAAGTAAGAACTGGACTACAGAAGATTTTTGTATAATTTTAAATATGTCTATATTCATTAAATCATGCCTTTTTTTTTTTTTTTTTTTTTTTTTTTTTAGTGCTTACAGAATATTGCAAGGTAAGGTTAACTCTGTATTACTAATTATTATGTTACCAAAATATGAAGTCAATGAAGACTTAAGGGAAGGATGACAGGAGGTGATACAGACTGCCTAGCACTATGGAAATTAAAGAAACACCAAAAAAGCAGGGGGAGGGGGGGTGTGGTGGGGGTGTGTGTGTGAAGAAATGAAAGTGAATGAATGCATTCTGGTGTGTGTTTGAAGCAATCACATATACAAAAAAACCCACCCAGATACAAATGGAGTTGCACTTATAAAACAGAGGGAAAAAGGTTTAGAAAAGAATCAGTAGAAGTTTGCTACAACAATAAACATGTAATGTTTTATTTCCATTTGAACTAAAGCCCTTTTAAGGCATGTATGTCAAATTAACGAAATCATTTTGAAACTTGGTTAAATCATAACTTTTTCTTTTTGTAGATATAATAAGGACAGATACAATTCAAGTTTTGCAGTTTTCCTGTAAATTTTGATATTTGCTAGTGCAGATATTAAAATCCCAGTTGAAGGGCTCATAGCATTATTCTTAAAATTAAAGAAAACACAAATCTTTGACATATTTTCATGACTTCTATTTGCTATATGTAGTTTAGAAACTGTCCAGTCAAACTAACTGTACAGAGGAACTGGGTGGATTAGCTGCAATATGCAACCAATTTATTAAAAAAAATGACCATGACTGTCTGGGCACCTGGTGCATTTACATACAACATAGTATTTAAAGAAATGGCAATACTATCTTTTAGTGAAGGGAGATGGTTGGTTATGAAAAAAATAGGGAACGCTACTGGCTTCTCATGATCTTAGTGTGCTTATATTCTTGAAACTAAAACAACTATTTCCATAGACTACCAAAAAATTTCAAACTACAGAAGTAGACAAGTATTAATGCCCCCTCCACCACCACACATTAGAAGACACCAAGTCCTTCCTTTCAACGTTTCATAAAGACATTCAAACCCTGTCTTTTTCTTTTTCTTTTTTTTTTACCTGTAACACTTAGTATTTTAACAGTGTCTCTGTTTTCTAAGCCCTGACAGAGGTTTCTGGTTCCTTTCTTGGTCGAAGCATTCCATAACTGCATCTTCTAAATGAGAGTGATCTCTGTAGGAATAGCAGCTGGAGTTAAGGCAGTTTTTCAATAGCAGTAATGCCTCCTACATATTGAAACAGTAATACCAAATATTAATCACTGTTAACATATAAGCTAGCAGGCTCATAATTTTCCCAGCAATACCCCATGCTGTTAGCAGGTGCTTATCCTGCTGAGAAGAGGTTAAGTGGATACTGCTGATTCACTGAGGCAGGTGGATTGTCACTTCTGCTGCATGAAAGGGAGTAGGAGTGGCTCCCTAGGGAACAACAGGATTTTAGGATTAGAAACAACCATTCCTACCCAAGAAGCATAGGTACAGCCTTGCCTGGAGAAATTCTTCAGATGCATTTTGTTGATAATCTATTAATAGTGACTAATCTCTAGCAACAGATTTTACACTACACACTTTGCTGGGTTTGCTTTGAAGTCTGCTCACACAGACAATTAGGTAATAGCCACTGGAAAAATACATACCTCTTACTAAAAAAATAATTACAAAAATCTGGTTGCAGGAGAAAAAAATAACATCTAAACATTAGGGCTTCACAGTTTAATATATTTTCAGCCATTCTGTACTTGAAAAATAACTAGACCCATGAACACTATAACTGATGTAATTACTTATAGTCCCTGAGCTGTAATGACGTAGTATGCACCATGGAAAACAAAAGATGGACAGTTGTGAACAAAAATCAGAGGAAAGCTCTCAAGCTGTGTCGCTACAAGAGTTAGTAGGTATGACTGCATGTAGGTAGGCATAAAAACTGGCCTTTTGCTAGTTAGCTTGGTAGCAAAGACTGAGAAAAAGCAGCAGCACATGATATGGCACACTTCTAGCAAGGATGCTCAGTATTGAACGACAGCTGAAACCCTGTGCTGTAGCCTTCGTGGCATGAATTAACTACCATATGGTTAGCTTGGTTGTGCCCACTCACGCTACCACAGCATACTCACTTTACAGAGACTTATCTTGAGTTGCAAACCTATCAAGAAAGCGTAGGAGAGAATAAGACAGCAAGTCTCATAACATCCACTAAAACCCTGAGAAAAGACAAATACTATATACGCATCATACTTGGTCAACTACTGCAAATATATCTCTCGCACACAAATAATAAATACCACACAAAGTGTGCAAGAATTAAAATAGCCTTCTTAAAATGGTGTATATTTACAGATAGCAATGCTTTCAATAAAGGTATTATAACCATCATACATATATATATATATATATATATATATTTGTTGATTCAGAAAGGCCAGTGTATATGTTTAGGAAAAGACAACCAGCTTACGAATGGGCTAACTCAAAAGGCCAGTAAATTATATGCTTTATAAAACGTGCATACATTAAGTTAATAATTTATCCTACATTTAATTAGTTCAGTGGTACAGCAATAATGTAATTAGTTTTCCAGTCTTTGCCTACACAAGGCAGCTGTTTGTTTGTTTTTTAATTATTATTATTCAAGCCCTCACCTCTGCTTAGTTTCTTTTAAACTTTGCACAGTGTTACTTTTTTGCCATTCACCTGTTTTGCATAAACAGTATACGAGAGAACACTGTACAATAAATACACAATAGCTCCTGGCCCTGAACAGCTTATTCACCTAATTGTGCATCCCTTGTGGATTCTTCATAATACTTTACAGATCTAATTTAAATACTTTTACAGATTCATCAAATACATTCTCTGAGGCACATTTATTCAGCTTACTTAAAAAACTTCTAATGAATTCTCTCAATATGTAATTCTATATTCAGCATCATGATTTCAATTAAATATTATTGAACAAGGTGTTCATTATTGAATATGAATTATAATTAGAGCAATATTAACCTTTACTATGATCATGGTTTTATTCCCCTTTCTTGGAATTTTTATTTCCTATTTGTGTAAAGACTTTCATCTGAAAATCTGCCTTAGATATAAGGGAGAAATTAAGCTTTATCAGTCCCAACTATACAGAGGCTGGAACTAAACAATTAGATCTTTCCTTGAAAAGCTAAACATACCCTCCCGCTATTATGCCACCAGTCACCAGCACAAAGGTGGCTAATTTACTACAAGCAATATAATATATACTAATACTATGATGGGATGCAGATTTTCAAGGTACTACATATTAATATTGAGAACGACTGGTCTACTGAAGTGTTTATCATCAGCTTTGAACAAAGCATTTAGTCCCTGGAAAGATTATGAAGCACATTTTATTGGAATCCATTTCTAAAGGCGTGAAGGACAAGAAGAAAATTGGGAACAGCCAACACGTACTTAACCAAAGGAACATCACACATCACCAACCTGACTGCCTTCTGGGGTGAAATGATCGGCCATAGGGATGGTAGGAGAGCCACATAAGTAATATGCCTCAAGTTTAGCAAAACTTTTGATGATATGACAACAGCATTCTCATTTGTTAGTTGAGTAAATATGAACTGGAGGAGGAGACAAAGCTAAGCTCTTCATAACAGCAACAGAAAACAAAGGACAACAGCCCCAGCAGCTTGGAGATTCATAAAGGAAATTAGGAAAGTTTTCTTCTATGACATGACTTTTCGCTAGGAAGGTGTCATAGTGCTGGAGGTTGTGGAATCTCCAACCTGTAAAGGTTTTATAGACTTGATTAGACAAAAGCATAGCTAGTCTGCCATAGTGCTGGCAATAGTCCCACTCCCAGTATGAGGCTGGACAGAACGACCTGCATTCTGAGATCCCTGGCAACCAATGTTTCTAAGATGCTTTGAAATAATCGGGAAAAAAAATCTCAAACTAAAAAAATCACATAGTCTCTCCTTCCAAAACTTAGAATTCCAGAAATATAGAGCGCAACAGTACAAAAGCAATATGCAATACATGGGATTTTCATCATTTTCGATTGGTTGACAACTCAAATACTATAAGAAGTACGTCATAGATCATAATCAGCAGAACATCTCTGCATACGGTAATCTCTAGCCGTATGCACATGTGTGCTGTCCACCTAGAACGGTACACAAGTAGAAGTAAATTTTATTCAGCACTCATACTAGATACCTCTCATTTGCACTACAGTATGAAAATGGAATAGCAGATACAGCGAGTGCACTTAAACAAAAAAAAAAAGTAAGTGATTTTAAACTGCACACGGCCTTATTCATGCTGATGTCCAACTTACACGTTATGGTGCCTCTGCTGTTTCTTGCAGGCAATCAAAGGTATTTTTTATACGTCCAACCTACAACATCCTACAGAAAACCCCTTGTATAATTACTGTATTGCCACTTGTTTGATTTCTATTCAGTTACTCAAATGAGGTTAATGACCTCAAACGCTTCTATGTCGTCTGACTAATGCAAACCTTAACTGACAAACTATACACAGTTTGCAGCAAGCTGCAAGTGTTCAGTGCTGTTCCAAACAGTCACGTCAGGAAAGAAAGATAAAATAGAAGGCTATTTATAAATTATTGTTATTATAACTTCTGTTATAAAACATGATTAGTAAATCCTATGAGTTTTCAGTTTGGAATAAACTACCTGTAACTTTTTTATGGCAAATCAGTAGCATTAGGAATAATAATCAGATGAATAATAAGGTAATCATTACATTTTCATTCTATACCTATAAAATTGAATTCACAGGCAGAATTACAGTGATAGCTCTAGAAGACCCTTTTCTCATCTTAAGCAATAGTGTTGTATCATGTTGATACCATAATGTTCTGGATTCACAGTTTGATTTTCCCTGTCTATGTCCAACTGCACAAACCTAACCTTTACAGAAACACAGTTTCTTCATAAAGCAAATGAATAAACAACTTTTAATCTGTTGAAGAAATGAGAAATTATCCTATCAGTGGTCTGTATAATTATGTCCTTCAGGTGAAAATTACTAATGAAAAATAATCTCTTTATAATCATTCTGATTCTTCCTTTGTATTTGACAGCTGAGTATTCCTCATTTACTCTCCTCTGCACCATAAGCCCTGCACAGTTTAAATGCTATAATAGAGAAATACTACGCAAAAATATCAACCGCTGTTGCTCATAACTGAGTCACAGTAACATGAGCTGCAATATTCAGTTTTAAATTAACACACTTTGCTCTTAAGGTCAAAAGAATTATAAACTTCTCTTTAAACTCTGACTATGCAACATTACACAGGGAATTTCTTCCTAAAGTGAAATTCTTTCTTAAACAGAGCTCCATGGAGAACACTACTTCGAGAGAAACTAAAATGTTCTGTGTTCTTAATGTTCTTAAAATGTGTTCTTAAACATCTACTAACCTTCTAACAAGCCCAACCAAAAGCTTGTAGTCAGGCACTACAGTTCACAAACACTCATTTACTTCAGCTATTTCCCACTAATAACTAAGTTTGAAAATGACTCAAACAGAAATGGAAAGCTGAACAATTAAGATTCTCCCCATAAGCCCATCTCTATCATTTTATTAAAGGCAACTGGGAAAACCATACTGAATAACTAATTCAAAATTATATTTGTAGAAAACAAATTAATGTAATAATTTTCTTTCTGAAATTAATTTAACTCTCTGTGGATGCTCCAGCAAATTTACTCTTTCCTATGCATACAAGAAGTTATGAAAAGCCTTGCTACACTGCTTTAGGCACAGATTCATTGCCTCATTGTTGACTGTAATGGCTATTCCCATCCAGCGGGCTTGCTTTAAAGCAAATACATTTTTGGTCCTATGCTTATATCAGAAATTCTGAATATTGCTCTGCTGTCTCACTAGACTATAAAATGAGATAATTTCTGAGCCTCACTAACGAGGATGAGTAAATCATATATGAAGTTCCAGTTTTGTCTTTTACAATCTTTTTTCAATTTTCCTCCAATCAAATGGCTGGCTCCTTACACTTTCTATTTTATCCTATGTTTTTCAGGACAAAATTTTTTCAACTGTTACTTCTAAGATATAAAAGAAGATCTATTAATTTCAGCAATAAATAAACCAAGCTGAGAAAGATATTCTCCAATACAGAATCTAAATACAGCATATATTCTATAAGATAAATATTTAATCATAAAGTATTCTTCAGCTCAATTTTATATCTACTTCTGCCATACTTGAAGGTACTGGTCGGGATGCTGTTTTCTGCTTACGCGCATTCCCTAGCTACCAATAGGTTTTCTTTTTTCTTTTTTCAAACAAACTTCTGATTTAACATTTGTTGGCACAAGAACTAATGTTCTACATACTTCTAGGCACAAACCTATTTCTCATTTATGTTTTTTCCAAAATTTCTTATTGAAAGGTCTCTGTATCATTATGTAAATTGAAATAACATGAAACCTTTTCCATTAGCAAAAAGATATTAACTAAGGGGGTTTTTTTAGATAAATTAACTTGCAGCAATTCTATCTCTGAAGCAAAATATAGAATTTAAAAAGCATTTTCTTACCATACTTAAGCAAGAAGAGGAAATACATTTTTCTTCTCTAGTTACACTTCTGAGTTCTGCAAGGCTGATTATAATGGAACCTGAGAGTACTTAGTGCTTTACAAGAACAATCATTATTGTATAGATATTATTTTATATGCAGTCATATATCACTAATACATATTCAAATTATTTTATCAAGGTAACCCTGACAGCAGTTTTAACTGCTAACTTGACGTTTATTGAAAATGTAATCTAGTGTGTCTTGAACCTATATCTCTAGATCCTACCAAACCAACTTCCTAAGCAAAAACTCACTCTTCAACATAACCTACTGCACGTTGTACGTCTTTCAAAGGCTGTCAGCTACCTGTTGAAGGGAACGAGTTATTAAAACCAACCCTTTTAGAGATAAAAAAATATGCAGCTGACACAAAACCAAAAATCATCCACTGTTACAGATGATGAAAAAGTATATACTTCAAGAGACCAATGTTATGGAAAAAATCATAAATTCATTTTCTGACAACATTCAAAGTCATGTCAGTAAATACTGTTTATTAGTGTAAACGCAAGCATCCATAAATTCCTCTTGAATTATGAGGTAATGTACTATAACCATATGAAGAGAAACAGGCACCTTCATTCACAAGACTGAGAGCTGATCTTGAGTACTGAAAAAGAACTTTCCAAACAAGTAGCATATTAAAATTTCCACAATGTAATTATGCATTAATCATATTAATACACAATTATATTGAATTTTAAATGCAATGTATTAATGTATTTAAATAATACAATGATATTGAATTATTATGTATTATATGTAATATATATAACACATATTATATATATATAGATATTAATATTAAATAATATAATAAATAAAAACCAGCTAGTATCAATGAAAAATGTTGATTACCTGTCATTAAACTGAATCTTCTAAACGGATCAGATTTACTAAACTACTGTCTCAAATTATAGGCTGAATAGGAATAGAGCACAATTCTGCTAGCGTTTCAGTTAATACATAAAGTTTGTTTCAAGTTAGCTTAAAGGTGATAAAGTCAGATTCCTTTGTTAATTTTAACAGTAGCTGTTTTTTAAATTACTCAAACCAAGCCTACATGCTGATCTTCATTCAGATAGAATGACTGATAATATGAAAATAGAAGGCTCAAAAAAGAAATAATCACCCTTTGAAGGTGGAGAGCCGTCTCTTTGAGGTGCACAAGGCTTAGTTCAGCTTGTAAGCATTAGAATGTTGATAAAGGTGAAACACAATAATGAGACCCAAACTGTCCCCTCTGAGATACTTCTATTCATTAGACTCCTGTAGGTATATAAGAAGAAATAATATTTCTGATAGTAATCACTTTTTAAGTTACTGCTAAATATGAAATACACCAGTTCACAATCTGCTTTTAGCTACTAGGTGCTTATTAACATCAGATAAAAAGCATATGAATAAAGGACAGAATAGTTTAACTTTACAAATTTGCATATGAAGCCATATTGCAACCTATTTTTATCCAGGTCTATATCCATTTGTCTAAAAGTTTCTTGTTTGTGGGTGGTTTTTTTATACTTTCCCAGTGGAAAATACTATGCTTACCTTATGAATCAGAATTCACCATATTAATTTCTACTATCATTAAACTGATTACCTTGTGCTACTTTACTAGGCAATAATTCAGAAAACTATTCCATCCCCTCTTCTCCCCCTTCGGCTTCAATAAACATAATAATTTTAACTCAAATATCCTCAGTTTTCTTGGATAGGCAATCATTAGTACAATTGTGTGGATTAATCTACACAGAAAATAAAAATGGAAAGAAATTAAAAGACTAAAATAGTAGAAGTATATAAGTATTAAAAAAACCTCTTTTGCTAACACTGTTTTTCCCTCAAGATTGATTTAGGCTGAGGAAGAATCAAGAGTGTAGATGCAGACCTCAGTGTACCTGTGCTGACTCATGACTTGCAGAATCTCTGCATTTGATAAATGTCATGAATTATATGGGTTCAGTGTTAAGTAACAATATACTGAGTAACTATAAATTTTCCCCATTATAGCTCTTGTACGTGAAGCTGGTACTGTGTGTACTCTCCTTGTGTACTGCTCTGTACGCTCCTTTCCTTGCTGCGTATCTCAGATACCCTGCAAATGATGTGACAAATAGATGATGAGAATGACCTTTTAACTACGAGTAAGACAAACTGCTTTGCATAACTTTAGAATGGACTTTATTTAAACAGTCTATTACAATCTGAAGTCTGAAAAATTGATTAATCCTGTGCATAAAAATTGATTAATTTTTGAGATGATTAATACACAGGATTTAGGCAATTTGTATGAGACTTTCCCCAAGATAATTGTAATTCACATCCATTCAGATTTCTGGGGTTTTACAGAAAATGCATTCAGGCATTCAACAGGTAATTCTATTTGCCCCAGTATGCAACATGAAAAGGTTCTTATTGAGTTTACCTACAAAAAGATTATCTATTTTTCTGCTTTCTACTGTCAGTAGCCTCTGGTTTTCTGCTTGCCCTCTGTACATTCCATCCAGCAGAAAACCACCACGATGATTAGATGGCTGGAGCACAATGTACTAGGAGAAGCTGAGAGAACTGGGTTTCTTTAGCCTTAGGGAAAGAAATCAAGGGGGGGGGGGGGGGATTTTGTCTTGAACTACGCAACAGGAGAATGTAAAAAAAGACAAAACCCACAGTGAAGTGCACTGTGAAAAGGGCATGTAGCCCTCAGGTACAGAATCTATATTTTTTCCCCAGGGTACAGCTGTAAGATACTCATTTTAACGTGGTATTGAGTAGTTTGCACTGTGATCAGGTTTTCTGTCTGTAAAGGTACGCTTCTAATTCCTTAGTAAGAGTAATAGACCTCAAAGAAAAGGCATGTGCAGTGCCCTCATCTCTTAATTTTCTCTATTAATGAGAGGGTGAAGGGAGAAGAACAGAGAACGTTATTTCTTTTCTACCTTAATGGCAAGTAATGGTAAATAAAAAAATAATATGCATTAGCTTTGTAACCAGATAAAGGAGCTACCCAGCTACTTGTAACAGCTGTTATTCTAAGGCATTTCTTTGTTATGTCTTTTCACATATTTCTACATACTTCCTCAAACGACTGGATTTACATAGTGCTAGCACACACAAACTTCATGATATGAAATAAATTCCATAAGCAATAGCAGAACAATAAAGATTTTTGGTTTAGAGATCTTAAAGCCTAAAGAGAGGACAGCAAAGAAAATTGCCTTTACTTTTCTATCACTAATCCCATTTATTCTGGGAACAGAATCCACTGCACTGTAAGGTCAACACCTAAGCAGACAACTATGGTTAGTAGGAACAGAGAAAAATACACCTTATTTACCTCTTTCCCTGCATGCACCAGGGAGGGTGAAATCCTGATACCCTGCCCCAGAAACGAAAAGGCTTCAATATGGCTGTCAATGCATAAGGCTGATATTATGAAGTTGTATGTATGAGCTTAATTTTTGCACATGACAATCGACAGTAAGGTCAAAAGAACTTCCCTAAATGGCAAATCGATTCTCTGCCTGCACAGCTGGATATCACATCCTTCTCCTCCCTTTTGTATTCTTCACCAGCTGTTAAGACCCATTATACTGAAATTTCTTGAAAACGCCACAGCAGAAAGCAAAAGCAGCTATGTCATATCAGAAAAAAAATAAATATAATAACATTGCCTTCTGAAATCTGTCCCAGTAAGATCAGGTTCACTCACGTTCACTCATCATCCAGATTTACTGTTACCTTTCAGACTTCAGGCTTTAGTAGGGAAACAAGTGATTAACTGGGTTTCAGAGGTTTAATGCTACAGGAACTACCAGCAAACTAAACCTTTGCTGCTTAGCCATAACAACAAGTTTAGTGGACACTGGAAATAGATAGAAATGAAAGCAAGCATATTGATTATGTTGATAAAATCCCTCAGTAAGAATGCAATGTTCTTCATGTTAGGTTTGGCAATATATATATTTATTTTTGCAGAATGGTTTTCCACTCAGATCATCATTTTCATAATAGCAGAACAGACAGTCTTAATTATTTATCTAAAATGCAACAATGCATTCAGAATATCTTATCAGAGGAAGGATATTTTTTCAATATTACATTTAGCATAACAAATCCTTCAGGACTGAAGCTCTGTCTTGTGTGTTACATATGAACAGAGTACAACAAATTTTTAACCTTCAAGGATTAGATGCTCCAAAAAAATGTTCTCTTGGCTTTACAGTGCCCTTCACAGGGAAAAATGACAGCCAGACATTTAACCCATTGGAATTTCTGATTCAGCAGAACACAGTTTCAGTTCGTACGAAATCTCATTTTGCATTTTTGCACGACAGTTTTACAAGTTTCCTGGATTGATGCCTGAAGCCCTCTTTCATGAACAGCAACCTCTATTACGTATACATGAACAGAGGAACCCATCTGAATACGTATTGCTTATGAGACCTGCATACAGCAAACTTCCTCATTTCACACAAACACCCCTGTAGACCTATTACTGACAGCCTAAATACCTCACAAAAGCTTGGTAAATCTTTCGTCAAGGTAAATGAACAGACTTACTATAACAGTTCATGTTAGCATGTCAGAATTCTGCACTTAAGCAGTTTGATTTATACAATTTCTGCATGTTTAGCCCGCCCTACAAAGCAGTGTCTCAGTATCTAACTTGATTGATTCACTATTGGAAGATGAAAAAACTTGCTGCATAACAATTGTGACAACAAAATTAAAATACTACTCAAAGTACAAAGTTCAGAATGTCTTAAAATACAGGAGTCTAAGATTATTACATGCTAAAACATTAATAGAGCCTACTGTCAAGAATTAAAACACCATTTTCAACCAGAAAAGCTTTCCTGCTGAGAAAGATGTGAGATTGTTTTATGATTCTGGACCCCTGCATGGATTGTATGTAAAAATTCATGGACGACTACTCCTCTCAAAGTAACCAGCACTACTCTGTAATGATACAAATTAAATATATTTCACTTACGAGACATATGAAGGTGATGTTTAGAGTATCGACCTAAGATGAGGTAAGTCCTACCTAAATACTTTGAGAGATTACACAGACTTCAGGACATATATTTTTTGCTCTGACATCCAATTAACTGTAGGAAGTGTTTCTTTCAAGCAAAATAAGTAGCAATAACAACAGACAAATAATAGTACTTACAAAGTTGGGTTGATTATGCATATTTATTATAGAATGGTCAAATATGGATTTAGAGATGTTTTAATTTGAACAGCTTTTAGGATGGAATTTCACACTGCCACAGGACATAAAGGACCTTCTGATATTTTTTTCTCACAGATTTAGTCATGGCCTTTTAGTTTGAAAAGCCAACACTGAAATTTTGTTTACTGATGACACGGAGTTAGCAACAAAGGGATATTTTCCATGACTGAAAGTTTCAAGATTAATTCTTATTCTTGATTTAGAGGTATAAAATAGTAGCAGTCACTAAATAAATAAGTTGTACAAGTCAAGTCATTAGTTATTTTTTAGATGTTGGAAAAACACGTAGTACTACATTAAAATGCGTCCTAAATATTTTATTCTGTGTGAGAATCACATTATTGGTTTCAGGGTCTCCATCTCTGGAACAGAAAATTATCATTATAAAAAAGTTTAACTATTTTGAGGGGAATTGGGACCCATTGAAAAGGGCTATAAGAATTCTTTGTACATAACTTAGGAACCAAAGAGGTAGAAATGTAAAGACATTGATAAGGAAAGCAGCAATTACTAAGGATAAAAGCCTACAGCTTACCCTGTAGCGGCCATAAATGAAGTCTAAATGGAATCCCTAATTACACGTCCCTTTAGAAAGTTTGTAGGACTTCAGTTTCGGAGTGCAAACTGCAAATCATCAAACAGCTGATGATGGTATGCAGCAGTTCCACCCGCTCGTGTAAAGGAAGAGATATTCAACTATAACTGGACAAATTAATTTGAAATAAAATAGGTCTGGAAAACAATCCCATGTCTGGCACTTGCTCTATTAAAATCCTGAAAATAAACTCCAAGCCTAGTGAAAAGTGCATTTCAGCCGTGAGGGAAAGCTTGAACACTTTTTGCGTGAGGAAGGTTCAGAAGGGTCACTAAATGGAATCCTGGGCCTCCGGTGTTTGGAACAGACAATCAAAAATCTAATATTCCCTTCTTACTCTCAGCAGCTGAACCGCTTTGTGAAGAAGTCTGAAACTTAGCATGGGGAAAATTAAATACTGGTGCTCATCTAGATTTCTTTTTAATGTTTCCTGGACAAGAGAGGAGAGTGAGTCAGGAGCCAGAAGGTGCAACATGCTAGCCCTGACATTATGAAGTTTTGAGAGCAAATAATTGCTTTTCCATTGTTTCCCACCCCACCTCCTCATATAGTTTACTGGTTTAGACACTTATTTCATAGCCAGGACTACAGTCTAAAAGACTATTGACATATCCAGGCAAGCAATTCAATATTTATAATATATGCCCTGCTTTAAAAACTATGATATTTAGAAAAAAACTATGAAGGATGTAATACCATTTTTAAAACAAGTACTGAATAATGAAAGACCTAAATTAACAATGTTCTCAATTAAAAACCAGCACTGTGCAATGCATGCCTCTTCTTGCCCTACTGCAATACAAAAAATAATGCCTTATGAAGAATTCCTGTAAATTCTTCAGAAAATTTAACATGATTTGTGAATTTCCATTAGATTTGATAAGTCTCATTACAGAATGACACATTACAATACAAGAGAATATATAGAAGAAACAAAAAATAATCTAGCTGTAAAGGTAAATTAAAGTTGCTTTCTCTAATACCGAAATACACTGTGTTTGGGAATGTACATATACAGAAAGAATACTAATTATCAAATACTATGGAAATGAAAGAATAAAGAGAAAATGAAAGGCCATAGCTAAATATCTTACAACTTCCACACTGTCAAACATATCTGGAGGGTAAAGGTGTCAAACAGTTAATCACACAATTAATTACCAAAAATATTAACTGTATCAGAAGCTGAGGAAAAAAGACACTAAGTTTAAACTTACTTAAATAATGTTTATTTAGGAAACTGTATGTATAGATTTAAGACAGTCTACCAAGTTTATCTATTGCCTTTTATATTGAGATTTATTTATCATTGGCAAAATGGAAAATAGTATTTTCTGTTAGCTTTTTTTGTTTGTGTTTCTCCTTGAATTTAGTGATGTTTGACCTATCTTTCTACAGCATTAGCCTTACAGAGAAAAAACTTAAACTGCAATAACAGCCAGAGAACCTAATTACAGCACAGGTAGAAGATGAAGAGAGGTTACAATTTGATTAACTATGATTAGATTTACCCTTACAACTGCGAACAAAAATGTAACTTCCCATTCTCTTGAGCTGCCAGAGAATACTGGAATATCTTTAGTCATTTAAATATGTCTTTACGGGTGTATGTGTGTGTATTAGAAATGTCATCAACAAATGACAGGACCATACGCAAATGGAAAATTGGACCAAAAGGGATTATAAGAAGTCAATCTGGTAGCCTATGTCCCTTCTTAAGTCAGATACTATCTAACTAGAAGGCAGGTACTATCTAACCTTTCTGAAAACACCTTGTTTGCTGAACGGTTTTGCACCTACCTTACCAGGGGGTTATCTAAACTATCATCTCCCAGCTTGCTTATAGGAATCTCATCTGAGACAGTATCAACAACTTCAATAAATTTAAGCTATGTGACATCCAGCGGTACGTTTCAATCCACAAAGCTCATTATTCTGTAACAAATTCAACATCAATTGGTTGAGTATGAATTATTTTTGATAAAGCTATTCCAGCTGTTATTCATGTCTCCGTTTTCTAACAACGTACAACAGTTGAGGTTTTTTCCCAATTATTTATTTCATTAAAACTGACTGATTTGTAATTGCATTTTTCTCACTTTTAAAACCTTTCTCACTTTTAATACCATTCTGTTACTTTCAGGAATGCTAACCATCGTCTCTAAATTATAGACAGCTAACACTTCCCTCACATACATTATCTTTTAATTTGAGAGGCTTCTTTTCACACAAGACCTTTTTTTCAACTTATCTATTCATCATGAATTTGGAAAGAAAAAATTGGGCTCAGTAAGAATAAATCTTTGGGTCTTTTACATTGTTTGCGAGCTGGACCAAAAATCCATTATTTGCACAGCTTGAGTCATGCATCTTTGTATATATTTTCATACGTGTGTGTGTATACAAAATGCAGCAAATGAAAATATTGCTGTGACTTTTATTACAGAGTGAGAAAGAATTATAATTGGTGGCATTTTTCTCAGAAAAGTGTTTGAATTTGTAATTTCCTTTCAGACAGTCTCTCTCTAAGTGTTTTTAAAATAATATGAGCAGTAGAGAGGGGTGCAGCTATTACAGACCTGATTTCTAGAGTGCTAAACACGCATAGGTCCAGTCAAAGTCCATAGGAGCTTCAGATAATAAACAGTTGTGAAAAAAACATGGGACCATTTTTGCATTATTTAGTACAAAGCCTTGACTAGTAAAATCAACTTTATTTGGGGAAAAAAGTATGACTGATAAAATGGGATGAGAATAAAACGTATTTCCTTCTAGAATATCTGGTGTGCAATTTATTCTCCTCTGCTTCCTTCACTTAGTAATGCAAATAAAGAATTCATGCCCCTTAACCACAATTTTCCATAGATTAGCTTTTATTTTAAAGATGGTTAGTTTACCTACTGTGGTCCTTAATGCTGAAAGTAAAGGGTGATTCTGATGAAATGCTATGGCTGTCTTTCATACTGAGATCTCTTCTGCAGTTGTTTTTACACCCTTTCTGTTTACTCCAGCTTAGCAGGGAATCGAGTATTTGCAACGTACATTAGATCATTCATAAGATTTCTTGTACTCTCAAGAAATCTTTTGCTGTGATATCTAATAGCACTCAAGGTTACTGTTTAAACCGCACAACCCTATGTACCATTTACTTGGAATGAAACAAAATCCTTTGCAGACTTTGTAATTCACAGAAGAAAATTCAGCTTCTTTCTGGGCATGTCAGTGTTACAGTGCTTAGTGACAATGGCAAAACATATTTTGTTTTTCAGGGCAGCAGAGATGAAGAATTCATGGGTGTTAAGCGTTGTAAACGTAAACCTAGAGCATTGTCAATTCAAGTCACTTTCCAGTAAAAGAAGTGGGCTCTTTAAAAAAAAGTGCTGGAAAATGAACTGCGGTGAAGCCTGAGCTTTTCCCCTGTGTGTGTCCACTGCAGCCAGCACCGTGGCTATGCTGTAAGCACACCCAGCACTGTTAAAACAATCTAGAGTACAATTCATACAACAGCTATGCTGGTACGCATGCAAGCTGTTATTCTAAAGTCAATCTCAGTAGATTTATTTTTTTTTTCCCATGTTTCCCTCCTCTGCACCAGCACCGGTTTCTTTCCTGAAGTAGTCCCACTTCAGGAATCTAAAGCAATAAAAAAATATTCCCCTGTTCTGTCTTTTTCCCTTTATCTATTGTCAATTTCTTTCTTTTTTGTGTTGATTTTTTGGGGTTGATTTTACTTTCTGATTTGGCTAACATGGATGCAGCGTGAGTCAGTGCAAGAAAAGCATTAAGCTGCAGGCAGGAGTGGAATGGCAGCGTAACATGTTTTAGCAGCTGTTAGCAACTTCATCAGCTTAGGGGTATGTCAGTTCTGCCTCTGCTCTTTCAAGTTCAAGTCAGCAATGTAATTAAACATAGACTTGAGATGGGTTAACTATCCAAATATGTACTGTTTCTTAGCTGGATTTTGCAACTTAGGATGAATTCTGTAATTCTGTAGCTGGGCAAATGACTAAATAATTTTTAATTAACTACATTGTCATTTCAATCATAACCTTACTGTGGTTATAGCAATGTGCAGACACTTTTAGCTCCACATACTGCAACTCGCAAAGTACAGGGGAAATTTTTTGTTGTTTTGGCTTTTGATGACTTTTATTTTTGATATTTTAGAATATCTTTATTTTATTATTGGATTTTTCAGGTTAAAAAAAAAAAAAATATACAAAACCATGCTCCAGGTACTAAGGTCTACATTTTGGTCAGTGGTGAAGATAAAATATTTACCTACTGCCTCTATCATTCAATTGGCATTAAAACAAATGCGTGACTCCAAATTACTGTTATTTCCTCAATTGCAAATGCCTTCACTGATTTATGTACATGCTCAGCCCTTGAAACACTAAGGTCAAGATCAATCCTCTAATCACTGAAAAAACCTTCAGATCTGCCACAACATGCAGTACCATTGCTCCTCCTAGGTCGATGCCTAGCACAGCACTGTTTCCTTCAAAGCTGGCCCTGAAGGGGAATGATGGAAAAGCGAACAGGGTGTTTGCCCAGGGCACCGAAGTTTGGGAAATTTGAACAGTGTTTGTTTCATTCAGCCAGGTACAGCTCTTTTTGCTGTGCTCCAGGATGCCTCAAGACTTCCACTTTGAAGCCGTGTCATGGTGCCAGGAGAGGGGCGGGAAGCAGGATGCCTCAGGGTAGCCTTGAAGCAGAGCAAAGGCATTTGTGGATAAATGAACATCACCGCCACAAACCAACAGCAAGTGAGCGGTGGGCTGAAGAGAGCAAGGTGATTCTTAATGGAATCAGAGATAATACTTGTGTGGATAGAGCGCAATTTGGACTTGCCTGTAGAAATGTCTAATCTGAGGCCATCCTGATCCTGACTGCTGTAACATTTCACTTCTGAAGTACAGAGATTAAATCAATTTATCCTTCAACCTGCTACTGAATGCTGAATTTTTCCATTCAACCTTAAGGCACCTTTATCTGCAACAGACTGCCCTTAAAATTGAGGTTGTGTTTGAAGTTGTTTTGTTCAATTCATTAAATGCAGCTAGTAAAAACCTAGACAGTTCTTGACTGGACTGTTCAAAGCAGCCTCCTGCAAGCAGCACTCCCAAGACCGGCTGCCTTTCTCTTGAGAGCCAAACCACCCGTGTCCAGCAGTTGCACCACCTCTTCACATACTTGCATAGTTTTGGACTCAGAAATCCCTCTCCCTGTAGAGATAGGGTCAGTCCTACCTAAACCTCTGTCGCTTAGCTCTCTATGCAAAACCTGCTGATATTTCTGGCAACGCTATAGAATTGTAATGTCAACATGTCTAAAGACCTTGCACCAATCGGAGAAACCATAATCACTGAAATTAACTGACTTAAAGACAGTACTACAAGATGGCAGTATTGAAAAGAGAGAGTTAATGAATTGTGCTGCTCCAGGGTTTAATACAGTATATCAAACCGTTGGCCGGTAAGCTTTCTTGCTGCAGCATTGATCTTGGTCAGCTGCTTTCCTTAATTAAGACACCGTAAAAAGTCACAAATTTAAAAGTGGAAAATTTCTTTCATAAATAGTGAAAAAAAAAAAAAAAAGGAAGAAAAAAGAAAGTGATGAGATCACAATAATTACTTTGTCCAGATTAAGAGGGGAAAAAAACCAAACAGTAAAAAGCCTTTGGAAACACTAATGTAAAACTACTCTCATCCAGGGAGGCAAAGCAGCGGCTAAAGCAGCTATGCATGGTAGGAAGAAAGACCAAAGGACATTTCTTAAATGACAGAAGAGTCCCAAGGTACCGTCATATAGCTGATATTTATTGCCTGTTCTGTGAGTCTGTATGGTTCATGGAGCATCTTTGTCTCCAATGTAGCAACTAGCTTTAATTCTGACACACCAATTTGATTGGGAAGCAGAGCCTCCCCCTGAAGAAACCCTCCGGTACATTAGAGATACTAGAAGCTGTGGCTGATGGGATACACTAAATGCAGTATTTTGTGATTTGAGATGCAATTCGTACAGTTATTGCCGTGTACTGATTTCCTGGGAGAAAGGCAGCCTGTCAGATTTCTCTTGTAGAGATTTTGCGCAGGGTACAGTGGAGCGCAGGAGACAGGCAGTGCCCATATCCCCAGATTTTCAGGTAGCTCAGGATGAGACCAGAGGGTATGCAGTTCTCTAGACAGGTGTTGTGACGTGTAGGTCACTGGTGGAGGCTTTGCCAAGTTATAGTAACTCTGAGTAAAAACTACAACTTGTCACAAGCACATGGAACTAAAGAAGTCTGTTGCCATTGAGGCTCCAGCCCCATAGATTATATGGGTGGGGATATAAACTGTAAAAACTCAAAGGCATAAGAAAGAGTTAATTCTTGTTACTGCAAGAAGACTTCAAAGAATAGAGGAAATGAAACAGAGGAGAAAACTAAACATATGGGGACAAAATGATGTAAAGATAATGTTTCAGAGTTAATAGTTTTTTAATTGGGTCCTACCATTTTATATACATGGCTGTATTAATTTAGAAATTGGGAAGACTGCATGGAGAATTCATTCTGAAGGTGCACAACTCATTTAGCATGGAATGAAGGAGATAAATGAGTCAGAGCTGCAAGGGCAGGGGGGAGAGGGGGAAGGGAAAGAATTGTGGTGGCTTGAAGTAAGGCTGAGACAAAGGCCACAACTCTAGTGGAGCTGTCCAAATAAGAATCTTTCAAAATCTTTATCCACTAATTGGAATAACTGAATTTAAGGTTTAAAACATTTATACAGAAAGCATGGAACCATAAATGGCAAACTCAAGCTTGCAAATCAAACTTCCAAGACAGTTGCTACTTAACTTTGTGTATGACACTTCATCACATGATGACTATGAATGGCACTGTATACACTGGAAAACTAAATATAGCACATGCAAGCATACGCATGACTAAATGCAAAGATCTAGAGGGTAGGCTAAAAGGCTGAAAGGCAAAACTATTTAAAAAGAAAAGCATGTTGACTGCATGTGAAAATGCATTTGAAGGAAACATATATATATA
Organism: Falco naumanni; assembly: GCF_017639655.2. Lineage (NCBI taxonomy): Eukaryota > Metazoa > Chordata > Aves > Falconiformes > Falconidae > Falco > Falco naumanni. Next base: position 2,751,940 of record NC_054054.1, on the reverse strand, counting down.
TATATATACACATGTGCCCCTTTTGCACATCACAAGAACTGTCACATTCAAGATAGTTGTTTCTACTTCTACACTTATTCATATAATATTCCTTGGGACAAACTCTGCTCCAGCCACAAACACGATTATAAATACAATAATGAAAACTCTTGTTACTAGTCAATACGTACAAGTAGTTAGGCCAAAATTAAAATTTTTATAAGATTATGAAAAGAATGCCAAGTTTTTTATACATCTAGAGTTGCACACGTTTTAGACCCATGCTGACACACCTATTTATAAATATGTCTTTTCTTTTTTTTTTTTTTTTTTTTTGGTATACAGATCATACCCATTTTGTATTTTGTTAGCTGTAAGTTCTTCTAGGCAGGGGCTTTGCATTCCCAGTTGTTTGCCAAGAGCAATGTATACTGTTTGTATATTGTTAATTACTAATATTAATTAGTAATTGAGCTTGCTGTTTCAGTCATTTACATCTTGAGATGAAACACAACAGGTTTTGGCCAAGAATATATACAGATAATGATAGAAAGTCTGCTGTACCAGCTGGATATAAACATTGTAGTTATCAGAAATCAATAAGCACTGATTATGGACTATCAATTCACTTTTTTTTAAAAAGAAAAAACAGTGCTGTGATCAGCCTCACCAAAAAGTGGCAAAACAAGATTAGTATTCACACTTTCTAGCTAATAATATTCAAATAAGTAAGGATCTGCTCAGAACACAGGTGTGTTTTTTTTTTAAAAAAACCTAGTATGTAACAAGATTTTTCTCAGTTTACATTACATATATATATAAAAATATATTTTTAAAAAGGTAATTTGGGGGGTTTTGTGTTGCTGTCCACAAGGAACAGAATAGATACCAAATGCTAATGCTCACAAATGGAAGAGCTAGAAAAGAAACTTCAAGGTACTGTAGTATCTAGAGGTTTCATCCCAAATCTGCAGAAATTAACAGGGTACTCTCTGTACAGTTCCATGTTTTTGGCACATGCAAAGAACATCCTATACAGAACATCAAGTGTATTTACAACGCTAAATGTAGTGACGTAAAAGTATATTTCCACCACTAAATACAGCAAAACACAACTGCTCAGACGAAATCAAGACATATGTAGTAGTACATGGTAACTCAGCAACTGAATTTACTACTTGCTGAGAGTTTCATCTTGTTTTTTGCCTGCAGGGATTTGACTCCAAATATCTATTAGAACACAGCATTATTCACAGCAGCAAAATAAGCACAAAACAATCAACAGAAAAACACATTCATCTGTTGGGAACTTCTAAAGCCTATCCAAATCTCCCATGGTGGAAAACCCACAAATTTATTTTCTTCTTTCAAACCTATCCTAGATTTAAGTGCTGTCATGGTGTTAAGGGGGCTTATTAGCTACTATAGAGGTGAAAGCAATCTATTCCACATATTTGTTATGATTATACTTTAAATGAAACTGCCCCCTAAGACTGTAGTAACTATATGCCTATATGAAGGAATTCGTTATTCAAAGACCAGTTTGGGTTTTTTTTCCTCTGAATTTGACATCTCTTACTGGTTATTTACTGTTTCATTGTCAATAAGGAAAGGAAGGTAAAGAGGTAACAGATAGGAAACTTGAGATTTCTTGTGAATTAACGAAGATGTTATAATAAGGTTTCCAAGAACAATATAATCATTTTCAAAGTAACAGTCTTGGAAACCCAAAGCTTTTAAAAATATTTAGTTCCATTTTCTCCCATCAGCTTTTAAAAACAATGCAACACACAGAATTCCCTGATACAGCTTTTCCTCTAGGAAGGATTAAACCTCATAATAAGAAAACTACCAAATATATATGCATATATGTACACATTTTAACTGAATTAATCTAACAGGTTGTTACACGGTGGGCCTCCTGGTTCAACCTATGCTCTCAGGCCCTTTACCTACTACAATACTACATGATTTATTAATGATTTCTGCATGCCAAAACTTACTCTAGTGAATCAATTCAGTCTTCCATTTACTCTCTGGAATCAAGATAAGCTTAAAAAAAGACAGACCTAACAAATAAAGACAGACTTCTCCAAATACAGGGGGGCAACAAACATATTCTATACTAAACGCAATGTTTCAAATTACACGCTCAACAACCAACGAAAAACAGAGAATCTAAAAAAGATGCTGAACACATCTAAAAATACAAATTGCAGACTGAAATCTATCCCATGCACTGATCAGAAAGCTTGCCAGAAAATGCACTTGTCAAACCTACGTGAACAATTTGTCTATATTACTTGGGTTAGGAGCCACAAATTCGGACACAAGTGGAAAGCAGTGTCAGAAATATTTCATATACAAGACGTATTTAGCTAAATAGAGCAGTTTTACATTTTAAACTCGGGGTACTTCAGTGAACAGGTTATAAGTAATTTCTTTTTACATTTGAAACTGTATATGACTGCTTTCTTAAGGGAGTCCAGTGGCGTCCTGATTTTTTAACCCAACACCCAAGCATCATCAGCTAACAATACAGCTCACACAGCCTCTCAACAAACCCTCTTAAAAGACTATCTCATGTACGCTATAATTACAAAATACAGTACTTCCCTACAGTCAATATTTTGCCAGTTTTGCTAAACCTTTATTAGATCTGGTGACAATTTGTAATTTACTAATACAAACCCAAGGCACTTCCACTCACAGGTTGCTGCTTTAGTCTCTCTCATGGATTTCTAAAGCAGCTATAAAATCCTGGTGACCTCTTGTAACAACAGCCAAAGTTTTAAGATGCTGGACACGATTACATAGGAGGGATGCTTGTTTCATAACACAAAGGAAATCTCAGACAAGACTTTGCAAGGATTTCTAAAATCATTTCAAAATAACAAAACCAGCTGGTGTTTAATAGCATGTGCATATTGAAAGACAAAACCTGCTTGCTGCTTATATTATGCATACGGGAGTTGTGTTTGTTCTCTAGCATCCAAATACATCTTGCATATTCCTTTCACTTTTGAACTCACCATAAAGGGAAGGATCATTAATAAGCTGGCTTGGTCAGTGTGTTAGCAGGAAGGAAAAAACACAACACCCCTCAGAAGAAACCTTCAGAACTCTTGCTCACCATTTGATACAAGCAATCACAAAAACATTCACAGCACTGGTGATGCCTCTTTCAGCAAGGATCAGCTCCACCATGGCACTACAGAAAACAGGGCAATGATGAGCTTTTTTGCTACCTCTGATTGCATCTCTAGTGCTCCCCCACCCCCGCTTCCTTCCTGCCTGCTTTTCCTTTTAAGACCAGCATCAGGTTTACCTGTTGAGCTGTTCTGTCTTCACGTACTGACTAGTCAGACTACAGAAATGATTCTACCTAAGAGGCGATGAACTTATTACATTGGGTAAGGATTACTTCCTCTGGGCACACAAGACACATCCAAGCTGCCCCCAGTTTTCCCAACATGCTTATAAATGAGCATTCTAGACTGTTGCAGAAGTGAGAGAAATGATTTAAAAAAAAAATAAAAAATGCCCTGCAGAAGCTGGTTTTATTTATACCCAGTCTTCTAATTTTTTCTGTCTAAAGATGTTTCATAAAAACACAAACACGTTTTTAAAAGAGAAACAAATAAAAAGTAATAAAAAACTTCACTTTGTATACAGGATTAAGTGCAAAGTCCACAAGAAGTAGGAAAGAAGGTTGCAAAACAAATAATGAAAGAAAACTAAAAAGAACTAGAACTTAAAAATAAGCATTATTCTAAAATTGTACATAATCTTATTATGATTAAAGATAACCTTTCTTTACAGAAGGATGATGGTGCAGTTGAGACAAGAAAGTATAAAGCAAGTACTGTGCCTTAATGAAGAACCAAACAGAAGACAAAACCAAATTTGTCAAGCTCTAAATTTCAGATAAAGTTTACATTTGCAATTACTTCACAAACATTACAGACTAATTTTTGGAACATAAAAGAAAGGTTTTTATGGATAAAATATTATAAAATAATGCTGATGTTCTTGGTCATTTCTGAAATAGTTAATGATCAGTTTTCCTAGGAATTCTGAATTCCTTTATGTGTTTTTTTTCCTGCATTGTAATATGGTACTTTCCTTCCAATAACACTACTTAGAATTTTTCTGACACTATTTAAATTTTCAGTCACACATGTTGTCATATCATGATACTCCTTTTTGATAAAGAAGAGGTTTCTATTTAGTTAAGTAGACTGAAGGTATTTTAGGAAATGCTGCAAAGAAAAACTATTCATCCATAAAAGAAATGACCTGCTGTATTTGTATATTTTTAATATAAGATATAGCATAAATAATAAAAAGAAATATTATTACAACTAACTGGTAGATGGCTTCTTACAAAAGAATAAATTTTATAGCAAAAGAATTTCATAGCTTTGTGGTAGTTCAGTTGGAAATGTTTAAGAGGGAAGTTATAAATTTTGAAAGGGTAAGAGGTAAGATTTAACATTAGCAACCTTAGGCAAATCTTCCTGATTTTAAAAAAAAAAAAAAAAAAAAGAAAAAAAAAAAGACATGTCTAATTCTTTTCAGATGAGAAAGCTTGTTCAAGTAACAAGACAAACCTGATAAATCATGGTTGAACTCTATCATTCAAAGTAGTAAATTATGCTTTGAAATAGTTGCACAGAATTTGACAGCATGTGAGTTTGATAAGAACAATGCATCAAATGTCTTTATGCTTGTAGAAGTGCCTAAAGCATAGCTCATTTTAAAATAATAGAAACCCAGTTATTTTTATTAGTTACTTTCAAGAAAGAAAATAACTGTAAAGTCTCCAACTGGGCAGAGTTTGACTCCAGATATTGAGTTTCTTTACTTAGGGTTTTTGAATGCCTATTTGTCCCTTAATGCCATATTTCTGCCAGCTTTTACCTTGATTTTTTTTCTGTATATTATAAGACCTTTCTATAGAAAGTACAGCTGTGCTGTATATCAACTGTCTAATCCAACCTTTTCCAGTCTAAAGCTAAAGACACTGATCCACAAATCTGATGCCTGGGATCCTAACCTTTCCCATTATAAAATGGCCCTTTTTGGTTACTACTTCTAATGAGTAGATAAGCTACCCATGAAATTCCTATGAAATATTAAAAAACATAGGATAAGCTTAATGCTGCTTCTAACAAGATAACTGATGGCCTAACAGATGACCTTTTTAGTGGCAAAATATTACTTTAGCTGAATCTTAAGATAGAAGGGTATAAAGACAAAGTTTACATAAGAAATTGCTAGGAAAAAATGGTGGAGATATTTTGCTTTTTCCCTTTTAAAGAACCAAGCTTTGACTACAATATATAACATTTGTATTATTCTGCATAACTCTCAACTATGATATGAATTTTTTCTTAGTCTTATTTTTCACAATCTCTACAAAAACCATGTTTTCGAAAATAAATTTTAGCAGGAGTTACACTGGAGCATCCCTCGAGATAGGAGAAAACGCCTTCTTTAAAAGTAATCTCAGGAATGAGGATTAAAAAGATAACTTAAAGCTTCATTTCTTTTATCTTATCATATCTTTGCTCCCTCATAGGAAACGGAGCGATAACTACTGTAGAAAAGAAAAACAAGCTGCAGACAGATTTCAAGGCTGCACCCTTTTAGATCAGTCGATGGAGATCCAGAAAAGAGGAACCATGTTTTCCTTATTTTTTAACTCCCGTGTTTCCCCCAGTAAAAATGTCTGTAAGGCTACAGGATTAGAATGTAGAAAACTTACTCAGACTCCTATAGAGAGAGGCACTGAATGTTGGTAAGAGGTATGTACAGAACACATAAGTTATCAGAAGGTGGGGATGAAATTGGAGAAAAAAGGACCAATCACTGTTTTTTTGACTAGTGCTCAAAGAACTTGTGAAAAATTATACAGTACATGTCAACAGTGGGGTTAACTGACTGACCCAGACCCGTGCGATTCTAGCCGTATGTCGGAGAAGGTGGTCCTGGGATATATTTAAGTCACACAGTGTGGGGTGAAGTTCCCTTTATTAAATATTGTTATCTTTAATGTTTGGTGAATATTTATAAAGAATAAATTAATAATATTCCTACACAGCTCATTTAATTACAGCCACATTACACTGAGGATTGAACTAGCTACCTATCAAAACATACTTGTAATTTTCTTGTCTGTCAAGAATTTTATCACTGAGATACCTGTTAACATCCGTTTCAATGGTTCCAAAAGCACTGGAAGTTTGGGGGTCATGCCTTGTTAGTCTCTTCACATTGAATAGCAGATTAGTAGAATGTAATTATCTGTGAAGTGTTTATCAATATGAGCAAGAGTTCCACAAGCTGATTTACAGAAAGCAATCTGCTCAATTTTTACTGTAGCTGTATCTACTCTTTGTGCTCTGGGAACTATTCTAACACAATAATAAACACCATTTCTGATATCTTGCAAAATAAAGACCGTACTGCATTTAATATTCTTTGAAAATAATTTATATGAAAAACAACCTAAATTTTGTATCATGCCTGACACAATAACCTAGGAAGTATTTCAGTACAGAAGCAGAATAATTGAAAAGGCAAAACATAACAGCAAAGTTACAAATACCAAAAAATACAACCAGACAGTTCTTAACTAACTACCAATTTCATTAATCATTTTTTTTTCTTTTTAAAGAAAAATTACAGTTAAGTAAGTCCCATCAATGGTTTAGAAAAAAATATCTAGGAAATTTAAGTCCACTTAAAATTTAAAGTTGTAGATACATACTAGGGGGTTCCTGGTGGACAGACTGACCACAAGCCAGCTATGTGCCCTTGCCTCAAAGGCAGCAGATGATGTCCCAGGCTGCCGTGGGCTAGATACTGCCAGGAGGTTGGGAGAGGTGATCCTTCCACTCAGCACTGCAGAAGTGAAGTCTCAAGTGCTGGGTCCAGTTCTGGGCTCCCCAGCACAAGAGGGATATGGAACTACCGCAAGGTGTCCAGCAAAGGGCCACTAAAACGATTAAAGGACTCTCATAGACTCCCAAGTTGATTAATGGTACTTCTCCTACAAGGAAAGGTTGAGAGAGCTGGGACTTCAGCCTTGAGAAGTGAAGGCTGGGGGGGGATCAGATCAGCGTGTATAAATAACTTGAAGGGAGGGTGTCAAGAGGACGGGGCCAGGCTCTTTTCAGTGGTGCCCAGTGACAGGACAAGAGGCAATGGGCACAGACTGCAGCACAGAGGAGGTCCTTCAGGAAACACTTTTTAACTGTGAGTGTGACTTAGTACTGGAACAAATTGCTCAGCATAAGGGTTGTGGAGTCTCCATCACGGGAGATATTCTAAAGCTCTCTGGACATGAGCCTGAGCAATCTGCTCCAGGTGGCTCTGCTTGAGCTGGGGCATAGAACCAGATGACTTCCAGAGGTCTCTGCCGACACTGACCTTCTGTGATTCTGTAATACTATCTTTACAAATGAAAACGGTGAGTTTGTTCATCTAAGAACCAAAAAAAAAAATCATTTACTTAATTAGTAGTGGGTTTGTGAAACCTGTCATGAGGAAATTTATCTACCATGGAAATCAGAGTTTACTCATTACCAGCAGAGATTGATAATTATTTCATGGGGGAAAAATAATCTTTTGCCATTTCCTCTAAAAAAATAATTATAATTTTACCTTTATTTATGGTATCTGTTTTACCCTTTTCATGTGTACCTAGTCATATTTCACAAGAAAAATCTGTAGAACTGGCTTAAGCATGAATTTACACTAGCTGGGTCTCTGTAGTTGTCATTGAGTAATCAAAAGAAACAAAAAACAACTAGGAATAGTAACATAAAAACAAATAGTAAAACCCAACAGTACAATTCTTGCAGCTTCAAAGATTTGTTTAGAATTTATACAGATTTGCAGAATTTGTTTTCATAGATATTTTATTAATAAGCTCCTATAAGAAATAGACAGATTTCCGGCCCTGAAAAGAATTATATATTTGCTTAATTTGAAGCATAGGAATAATCTTCCTAAAATCAAAGTAATCAAACCAGGAATATATGTATGCATACATACAGGTATTAGGCCTACATAGAGAGATACGGATACGTGTTAAGCAACTGATAACATTTTTCAGAACTTGGACCTAAGTTTTTCAGTGCAACTGCTACAAATCAGTAAACTCATCTCATACCTCTCACTTCTATTTGCACTCTGTAATAGCGGTGCTCTTCACACACATGCACATTGTACTTGAAGAACGGTCAGTGGAAAGAGCGACACTGTTTCCTTTGAAGCTAAAATTTACATATATCCTCTAAAGTATCTATCTGAAACTGTACCTCAGATTATCAATTCTTTCAAGTATTACATATACAATTTACGTATACAAACCCCCTTATAATCCCTTTGTAATAGAGTAGAAATTTAAGAAGCCATTTTAATCTTTAGTACTTTGTCATTAGAAGTAGAGTCAGTGTGTAAAGTATTTATAATTTGATAATTATTTTTTTCTTAAGCTTTCAAAATGAAATCTTTTGTAAATGGCTTTGCCTCTTATAAAGAAACAAATAAAACAACAGACAAAAAACCAGAAACCCAAACTAGGACAGCTCTTGTCTGATAGGCAGGATTTTCCAATCTCAAACTGCTTTAAATTTGGAATACATCTATTTTTCTTAAAAAAATGAAACAAGAACACCCTCCCCAAAACAAACCAACAAAAAAGCACATTTACAGAGATTAATACACAGATTGGGAAAACAAATTAAGGATGTGCAATAGAGCGAGAAAATATAATCGGATTAAATTCTTCTGTCTGTAAAATGACATTTTGTCTCTAAATATTAAGTACTATACCAAGAATTCTAAATTATATCAAAGGGAAAAATATCAAACACACAGAGTGCTTATTTTTTTGTCTTCTTTTAGGCATATGATTATTTACCACCCAACAGGTAATTATCCACTTTTCCTTTATTCTAAGCATCTATTCACTCCTCCAGAGAATGTGATTTGCATAAAGACGATCTCCTGGGAGTTCTGGCTCTATCTTAAAAATCACGATCAATTTCTGTGTAATCCAGCTGGATATGAAGCAAGATATGGCACATAGACGAATGGAAATGCAAGAAGCACCAAAGCGTGAAAGAAAGTCACCTTGAAGGGCTGATTCTGCAGCATATTTTGCCTATGGTTTTGTAGCTACATTACACATGCATCTTCAAAATACATACTGCCTAAGCAAAAACTATACAAAATATATATGCGTATCTATCTATATATAATCTCACCTAATAGAGCAGCTAAACCTTACCAGAACGTACCTCTGAGCAAAGTTAGGTGCTAAGTAAATTATATCTTATTGATAATTTGTTTCTTCTTCAATTAAGTTGACAAACTCCTGCAGATGGTTTAGATAAATCTGGATAAAAACTGGTTCCTTTCAGCAAAAGGCATCTGTATCTCATTTGCCATACAAAGGCTACAGTGTATGGATTAACTTCCCGATCCAAGAAGAAAAGGTACAAGGTTATCACTTTTGATTAATAGCTTTAAACCTCAAAATGATATTTTCCTAGAATGTTAATTTGTCCTCCCATTTTGGGCATAAATGTTATTCCAGCACTTTGCTGGTTCTCACCTGCCCCCTTCCCCACCTCCCCCCCCCCCCCCAAGCCTTGGTCTGGTAAGTCAACCCATTCTGAGAATAACACTAGGTTATTTGTTTAAAATATGTTTTTCTCAGGAAAAAAATCAATACAGAAATCCCCACCTAAACCGTCTCAGATCAGATTTTTATTTCACCTAGGAGAATGAAAGTAACTCCAATGAACTGAGCTCCACACGTTCCCTTTGGACTTATGCAGCTGCAAAATGCCTTTACATGCTTGCAAGCAGCACATTCCAGAAACTTACTCAAGTCTTCAGGGAACTAATACCAAGTATTTAAAAGGATTTCTTCATTGCCAGCAGGGAGGAAGAAGAGAAAGCTGAAACCTTTTTATTGAGACAGTAACCCATACCTAATAATGAGAAAAGCCCCCAACATCTAATAAAACCCCCTAATCTTTCTAACACTTAACCATGGTACAAGATGCTTTAATAAAAATTTAATGGCTCTAACAGGTTTTTATATTTGTTATGAAGGCATACTGATGACATAAAAAATACAGATATGTATAACCGCATCAAATAATAAAAATAGCAAAGTTTAATTATATAATATCTTTAGTCATATGAATGTTCAGTAAGAAACATGTTAGGATATTATGAGGTTAATTGCTTTGTAAATAATACATATATAGAATGGTATATAAAAATGTGCCCAAAATCTTACAGTTTGATAAAAAGAATTATTCATTCTCAGCAGAAGCTAGAAGCAGCTGTTCAGAAAACTTTCCAAGCACTAAGTGTCATTTACTTAATACAATATAATTCTAATAATTCTCAGACTTAACACAGATATGAGGGAATTATTTTTTCTAAGACACATTGATTATAAACTACACCAAAATAGGCAGAATACAAGAGAGATGTACAAGTGGGTATGTGCTCTTTTCATAAATGCATAAAATATTACAGAAGGTATTGATGCATAATTATACAAGATCAAAGGGTGGTATTTGTGCTTTTCAGTGCTATAAACATTCCCACACATTAAATTATAACTTAATTTAATCTATTTTTTTCCAGATGCACGTAAACACTTAGAACACTGTATATGTGTCATAAAATCAGTATTTATTTTAGAATTGGAAAGTACAAACAGTCAGGTTTAATGGTCATTATTGTCTTACCATGACCTGAAGGAAGAACCTAGCCTGTTGCCTCAGCTGTGCACCACCCACCCACACCCACACATTTCCAGATTCATTCCAGAGCAATGCAGACTTCCCAGGTAAAGTATGCACAGGTTAAAAAAAAAAAAAAAAAAAAAAAAAAAAATCAAAAAATTCAAACTTTAGTGCGAGAAAGTTAGCTTTTCAACATAGCCCCGTACCTAAAGAAGTAGACTTTTCGTTCTCTCCTTCCCTCACAGGCAAATTGTCTTAAGGAGTTAAGTGTATGTGAAAAGTATTCAAGAATATTGTGCTAAAAATGCCACAAAATCAAGAACAAGAGCATGTTGGACTACAGCTTTCTTCAGCATTGAACATCAACCCAAATGAGAAATCATATGTTGCTAGCAATTTAGTCAGTGGTATTAGCAGAATAAAGGAACAGAATTTGAAAGATTACTGTTGAATGAGATAAAATGTGAAATTTAAAAGCCCTTTTAATAATGAGTTTCTTGCTGATAAAATTTGCTACAGCTAGATAGCAAAACAATTATATTGTGACAGATTGTGGGGAAAATGGCAACTTTATTTAAAGGGTAGACAAATTTAATACAGTTATTTCTTTCTTTATTTTCTCCTTTGTATTGTGACGCTTTCTGAGTGAGTGGCTGTCAGGGACTTCTATGGACGATAACAATAAGGTAACAAGGGACTACAAAACACGCTGGTTTTATAAGTGAACTACCAGTGGACATGCACAATGGTTCTGCTTCTTCTATAAAATTCCTGTTAAGAGTTGGTCAGGAAATAACATTTTTCCTTTTGAAAAGAAATAAAATCACCGATGATTCTGCTGCTCTTGTAAGCCACTGTTTAGGGCGCACCAGCCTTTTCCCTTTCTTCTTAACTCTGCAACAGTAGCTAGGGTTTTGCATTTTCTCAGAAATACTACTCAATGTTTTATGAAATTCTTGTCTAACTGAAAAAAAAAAAATAGGTGAAGAAGTGTGATAGGTTTATTATTATTTAATGGTTAATAATAACTAATTCTTGGAATACCTTATTTGCCGAAATATCTTGCAACAGTATTCTGTCTAAATTTTCTTTCCTGCTGAAACCCCAGGGATTTCTAGCACGTTTGCTGCACAACACCAAAGGTTTGCAGTATTTTGAAGTGGTCCAGCCTAATTATCGCAGTAATTAGTTTCTTGTGTGTGCGTGTGTCTATTCGCTGGAAACCTCAGATGAGACTCCTGTCAGAATGAGTTGATGTTTCTATTCTATAGGTGTTCTTCCTAAAACCAGCATGAGGATATGTTACAGCTGTCACTCCTAAAAATATTTTTAAATTGTATTTAAGGAAGGGATGAAGAAGGTCTAGAAGGGGAAAGCAGAAGGACAAATCTTGCTCTAGAAACAGTGCAGGGCAAAAGGAACTTCTCGTTACAGTGAGGAGCCAAACTGGGCCGTGAAGTGGCATTTGGCTGAGTGGCTCCGGAGGGTTTTACCAGGCCCAGGGACGTGACCTTGCACTGACCTGAAAGCTGTTCCTTTCCCTTTCTTATGATTACAAAGTAGATGTCTCAGCTGCACACAAACAGCCATCTATTATAGAAAGGGGAACTATTCAGCTATAAAATTATGGGTAAAAAAATTATTTTAGTGCCTGCTTTACTGTATTTACTTCCTGGAAATACAGTTACAGTAGAAATAGAGATACTTGAAGTCAGGCTACATCACGGCCCTGCTGATCACACAAAACAGCATGTGGTCTTGCACATCAGTGATGTATGAATTGTAGAAAAGTAAAACTGATGATTAGCAACAAAGAATTATATAAATATAAATATTTCTGTATGTCAGGAGAGCAACATCAATACAAAAAGAACAAGCCAGTTAGAAATTCATAAGCAAAACAAGACTTGAAGGGTCTGAGGTACTTTCAGGAGTTGCACATCTGTGTCCAGAATGATTTTAAGAACTTTGTATGAATGCTGAAAAACTGCGAATGCATCATGGTAACCTAGTAGCTGGAACTGCTTTGGAAGAGCTGATCAAGACCAGATGTAGTAGACATAGTAAAGGAAACCATGCTTTTGTTACTGTTACACAGTTATTTTACTCCTTGCTGTATGACAAGTTAATTTCAGGAGTGTTAAATTATAAGTTGACAAAATGTAATGAACTAAAAAAAAAAAAAAGTGGACTGTTCATTACTGGTTTAAACTTCTAAATATATTGTTTTAGAATACTTTCTGGCGCAATCTTTGCATATTTTAACTGGTACAAATGATGACAATTCATACAGTAAAAGCGATGTTTACTTCAATTGATAGAAACAAAATTTGCATATTCCTTTTGATCTATTGTGGCATAACATTTGTCTAGAAGTCCCCATAATAAATGCAATTGAATTATCTTTTACTGTGGTTGGCTAAATGTGGTAATTGTGGGGCTTGTTTTTTTTTCCTTTGTTCTGAAAGTAAATAAATGATACATTTAAATATGAAACAAAAATCCAAAACAGAAAACACTTATTCATGCTCATAGTGGTGATTCAAGGATCTGCAGGGCATAAGATAATATTTCTTATCCAAACTATTACTCAGACGTTTTTCTTTGAAATATAACTTCAAAAAAAACCCTTCAAAACAATTAAAAGATATTTTGTAACAAAACAGCAATCTTTACATATGGGGCATTTAGCAGCCAGCGTCTCCAAGGGGAAATTTTATTATTTTTAATCTCCTGCAGCCACTGCAGTGGGGTAACATGCAATCTCAAAAAACCTAACAGACTACACTGAAGAATTTTTCAGACGGTACCTACAAGACACATGGGACCTACTACCTGCTTCTTGGGCTTTCATGGTCCACAGGATGCAGCATTAAGAGAGACCATACCTTTAGTGAATTCCTTTGATCAAGTTCTGTTAAGCCCTTAGCACAATAAAATAATATTAAATACAAATGTCCCTTCAAAATTTAAGAGAAGCAAAAATAACCCTATGTATTTACCTTGATTTATACTTTGACATCAACCCTTACAAACCTTGGCATATATTGGATTAAAAGAAAGCATATAATTTTACAGTTCATTTGCTTCTATTCTTTGAGACTACACAAATAAAAGAACACTTAGATATAGCAGTTTCACACTATTTTGAAGAAATGAAGTTTCTTCTTGATGCTTATTACTCCATGTTTTGAGTGTCTGGTATCTTTCATACTTGGTTTTGGGGTTTTTGTTTTTAACTCTTTGTAAGTGGTCTCTGTCGGTTGCTCTGAAGGCCCCTATAATCACTTCTTACAGGCTCATTTTTTTTTTTTTTCTGTTCTGCTTTTCACTGATGTTTCTTAGACCATCTAGGACTAAGAAACTTTTCCTGTACATAGCTTTACACAATGGTCTAGGCTATTCTACAGAATTGCCTCTAAACTTCAATAAGACAAAGTAAATCAGATGTGCAGAATTTCTCCCTGTCACACTGTAAGAACTGACTGAATTTAGAAATACTTATGTTTTATAAAAACAGCCAATAAGTTCATAAGGTTATGTAAGCACTGTTCGTAAATAAATTCAAAACAAGCCCATTTTTGGCTCAAAAACTTTATGGTATAATGTTAGGAGATCATTAATAAAACATTATAAAGATTAGTACCAACCCTGGAGAACACATCATGATACCTTTAGAATCCCATTCGGGGAGGTGTTTTGCTTTGACTTCCAGTACAGTCAATAGGAAAAAGATACACTTCCTCCAAAGAAGGATGAATGTAGCTCTTCTCAAATTATTCTTTGGAGTAGCCTTTCTGTCCAAAACTCCAATCCCATGAAGCAACTAGACACTTTAAGTACTCTGTCTCTGCTGTCATTTAGGATGTTTAGCTCTTGGGTCAGAAAAATGAGCAGGAAATCCAGACCAAGAGCTAGAGGTATGAGTAACCTCTAGCCACTTCCCACTGAGAGCATTTCACTTATAATGTTGGACGGGTTTTAGCAGACACACAGCTAACAGCTATCATGTTTCTTTAAGCATCCCAGAAACAACTTTTTAAGGAGGGATTTAAAGAAGAAAAATGAATCTGCTAAGGATGTTTATATGTTTACATAAAACTCTTCCCAAGCGGACAGGTTGCATGAGAAAATGCCTTAAAGGACTTGTCAAAAAAAACCCAAAAAGTAATGATCATTTGTGCATGCTGGTTTCATTATGTGAATGATCATGAAAGGGGGATTAGCTCCAAGTAGAAGCCAGTTAAACAGCTGGCTAGAAGAATACAGCATTTTGAATGGCTATATGCAGGGCTAAAATCATGTTTGCCATACCCATGATCATCTAGCTTCCCAGACATTAAAGCTTCCATTCCCTATGGGCAATTCAACTACATAGATAGAAAGGACATAGTATTCAGAAAAAAAAATAATTGGGGACTAGGATGTATTCTGGATGGAGGAACTCAAAGCAGTCCCAATGAACTGGCCCAGGAACAGACTAGATAGTGATAGTTTAAGTAGTAATTGAGAAGAAATTAAGAAAACACAAAACAACACAGGCATACTGAAGGAAGTCCAAGCCAAAGCTACCAAGCTGGCCAGGGGCACAACGTACAAGAAACGGAGAAATAAATTTGTTCAGACTTAAAGTTAAGAGGAAAACTTGTTAATGTTTGCAACTACATAGAGAAGATTAAGCCAAGCACTTCTCAGAGATGCAACAGCACAAGCTAAAACAGACAAGTTAGAACGTGGGAAATTTTAACTCTAAATAAAGGAAAACAGCTTATTCACACAGTGAGGGCAGTTAGTCTTGGAACAGGAGCTAAAAGAAGATTGGGTGACATTCACTCTTGGAGTTATCTGAAAATCCAGTTCTGCAGATCCGTGAGCAACCTGCCACAACTGGCCCTCCATCAGCAGAAGGTTAGACTACGTGACGACCATAGGTCCCTTCCAACCTATATGATTTTATGATTCTATGGTTCTAACTGGGCTCACTGAAAACGTTGCCACACAACTAACCGGGCTTATCAAAACTTTTGCTGTCCATTGGGAGAATTCAAGTTGTAAGCCTTATATAGGAAGATTTTCAAGAAAGCAGTAACAAGAAATTTAGTATATGTTAAAATCCTAAATACGTATCAGATCAATGAAGGTTTCGCTGCTGTTTGTTATGTTTTACTTTTTTAAAGGCTGAGATGCCTTCTTCAAATTTCCTGAAAACCTTGAAAACTATTAAGCACAGAGCTGATAAGGTTAGTAGAGCACAAAAAAGAAATACAGTTCTTTTCCTCCTTTCTAGGAAAATGTTTATACATAAATCATCCAAGTAAACAGAAGAGTATTTTTTCAAAGAAATCATTAGTAAACCAAAGACTTTCCAACATACGGTTTTTAAGAAGTATTTGAGTTATTTTTAATTTTATTAAACCTTCTCTATAGTTTATATAGTAAAGATAAGGAAACACATTGTCACAATATGAAATAATCTGACTTCAGAAGCTGATGCAAATTAAATTTAAAGCTTTTTACAGCTTCGTTTACTATTCATACATCAAGGCAAAAGTTCAGCAAGCAATCAACACATGAAATATAAAGTGAAAGTACTAGAAGTAAATCATTTAAAGACTACTTAAGACAGCAAAAGCACCTTAGGAAGAAACCGGGAGTACCTCTGAAAAAATCTCAAAAATTACATCTTAAAAGCTAGAAAATTACCATATGATAAGGTCAAGAGTGGTAAAGTAGATAACACGTGTTTCATGAGAAGCGTGGTTAATGTGCAGCTGGATTTTTAACAATTCTTTAAAGTATAAAATATGGGGTAAGAATTCTTCTGTCATTGGGGTGTTTAGTTCCTTTCAAAACATGACATAGTAATTGATATGAGTTGATTTGAGAGTTGATACAGTCCTTAAACTATTTACTAGAATTAATCCCTGAGTAAAAAAAGCTTGAATATAACAATTTTATGATTCTTTTTTTGCTGAAGAACCGCAAATGACAGAACTTCTTTTAAAGCCTGCATTATTTTATTTATATTAAAGGCATCTAATCTTTCTTCATTTCCACTTAATATCTTCCTCATATTCACATCTCTTCAAATAATGTTTTGATTTCTACATAGATATTTATCTTAGATGGTTCACAGCACTCCAACTGTCCAAAAAAAAAAAAAAAAAGAAAAAGTATTTGAAAAAGAGCTTATTTCTGTATTTGTTTCTCCAATGGTTTGCAACATGCATGTATTCACAAGTAACACACAGGATTTCTTATCAAAACAAGTGACATGAAATATCAGGCTGTGGCCATCTACTTTTATTCAACAGGAGTTTGGCCAGCTGTTGACTCTTGATACAAGCCTGGAAATGCTCTGCAGGAAATTACTTCAGAAGAAAGGAAACAAATTTTAAATACTATTTAGAATTTATAGTTTCTTTATTGTATTTCATCCCAGGTAAGTAGAACATAGAGTTCTTCTTATTGGGGGAAAATGAAGTGCATGGAGGAATGATTGCTGAGGACAAAGGAGACACAACGCAGCGGAAGAAAAGTAACACATTACCAGGAGTGTTAATCTGTGGTGGGAATAAATAGTTTAGCAATAGTACAGCCTGTCTGGGTAGCACATGTACGTGACCTCTTCTTCATCATGCTGCATGAACTCTCATCTTCAATTCTGGGGAACTCCTTTCCTTCTGGAAAACGTTGGCAATTGGATGTCTGTTGACTGTCACCCTCCAAAAGCCAACACCTAAGGTAGCTTGAGTGAGACCAAAAATCAGACCCATCCAAACTACATAACACAAAAATCACTGCTAATTCTTAGTATATGCCACCTGTTGCCTTCTATCACTCTAGACTGCCACTATTTGAAAAACAGGAGACAAAAGTCTGTAAACACATGCATTGTCCGTCTTGAATTGGCCAGCAGGCAAGCCACAACCTCTACAAGAATCATACCTGCTCATTTGTAAGCAATGCACTTACAGCAAACAAAGCATGTAACAACTATAGCAAAATGTAATGAAACTCAGTATCAGGAAAGAAATAGAATTTTTCATGTATTAATTTATGCCAATCATAAATTGTATAAATTGCCTATGTTTTATACTACCTAGGATAATAAATCTTATAATTCCATTTATAATTTTATCTGGACAAAACCCAAACCAAACCGTAATGATATATACATTCACGTTCCTGCCAATAAACCTCAGGCATCACTCGACTTTAGCCTCTATGTTCACATTTCTCAATGTATTAAAATCACTCTCTTGCCACTGAACAAAACACTCACATGTAATACCATTGATCATATAAAAATGTGGAGTGGCAAGAAGAGGAAATGCTTTACCTCTTTTTCTCTTATTTGATTAATTGCCAGTAATCCCATACTAAGTTTGGAGAGTGGGACCACAGCTGGGAAGAGTTTCTGCTCAAGGTTTACAATGCGATGGCAGTAAAAAGATACACTAGAAAGCTGATATTCCTATTAAATCATCCAGCGTATTGAATGAGACAAGGGCAAATGCTACTGAATGGTGCAATTAACTATTGTATCAACAGCGCATGCTGTTTTGCCAACAACGTCCCAAACTCCACTGCTTCTAGTTAGTTACTTCTCGAGCTGCTTCTGGCCAAAAAAAAAAAAAAAAAAAAAAAAAAAAAAAGAGAGAGAGAGAAAATAAAGACACAATTCCGAAGAAATTAAGTACCTCCTTTCCTAAACAGAACTGATACTTTTCAATATGTAACATTCGGGAGCTACACATAAGGCAGGAGTGTCACTTATTGGCAAAAAGACTTTAAAAGCACTGCTCACTTTTCAGGTGCTGCCCCCACTCAAAGGAGTGGTGACAGAGAACTACGAAAATGAATCCCCAGGTGGACCGGTCCTCTGTATTTTTACCATCCGAAGCCTTCCCTAGTCTGGGACAGAATAGCGATGGTGTTTTTTACGCACAATTTCTTAATGGGTCTGTGGCAAGCATCATGGGAATGAGTTCACTGTCCCTATTGCTTTTAACTATTCCGTTCACGAACCCATACACCCCTCTCATCTTTCACCCAGGTTGCCTATGTGTCCTTTGTTGTCACAGATGTCACAAAACCAGCACGCGTTTGACAGTGATTTGCATTTCACAAGACTACTTCCGTATGGCCAGCTGCAAAAGAAAAATGCACTGCAGTTTACACAATTTGCTAACATTTAGAAATAAAAATAGTTTTATAACCTCACTTAAAAGATGCTGCGATGAAGACCGTGTGTATGTGACTTTCAGCTACAGCACTGCATTTCAGCACCACCTGCTGACACACACAAAGATAGCAGAGCAAGTCAGCGCCAGGAATTCACTTTACGCTTGCCATATCTTATTCTCTTGTTGAAACATGGACGAATAGCTTGCATTTTTATTTTTTTCTTTTTCCCTCCCAGGGCAGTTGTTTAAAATGTTTAATTTACAAGAAAAGCATATGAAACGGGCTGGTGTTATTTCTAGCACAGCACTTTTCTACTTAAGGAAACTATGTCTCATGCCTCGTTGGAATCGCTTTGCTTCTGGACACAGAACGGTGGTGGGAGTCTCGAACAGCAGACAAATTCCCAAACTCAAAATTAAAGTAAAAGGGATAAGGCCAGACAAGATGTAGAAGATAACTATTTGAATCAGGGTTAAAACTAAGACTAACACAATCCCTTTCTTACAGCTACAGCTTATGTGGATGTTTAAGCACTTCGTAATTCTGAACGGCATCAGATAAAATACATACTTCTTTATTTCACTGAATAACAGCATTAGTATCACAATACCTAATAGCAAACTAAAGGGGAGCACTGGTCATCATATTAAAGCATATCCTGTAAAATAGGATTGTTCCTTGATAATTGTACATCAAGTTTTATCCTTTTGGGGTCTACCCCTCATTAACATTTCTCAGTAACAGGAAAGGAGAAAAATGTATAAGATGCATAAAATCCAAAGCACGTGGTCACATAGCACCTTAACATGATGAATTTGTGAATTATCGTAATAACTTCAGATGATGTATTTATTCGCAAACCTTAGCCAGCTAATCATCCAACCACTAACATGTATTTGTCACCACCCCCCCTCCGATTTTAGATTTGAAGACAAAGTGAAACAAAAAAAACACACTTCAAAGTTTTAATGAATTTACTATAAGCATCATATACATTAGTATTGCTTACTTTGATGCACCACTGTATAAAAATCATATATGTGGGGATTTGTTGGTGTGTAGTTTTTGATGTGGGTTTTTGTTTGTTGGATTTGTTGGGTTTGGTCGTTTGTTGTGGTTTTTTTTGTGGGGTTTTTTTTGTGGGATTTTTTTTTGTTTTTTTTCTTTTTAAGTAGTGTAGAATTTTTCAGTCTTTCCTGTAGCTATTCTTATCCTCCATAACCTTTGTTACTTAGGGCAGTTTAAAACTAAAAAGGGCTTTTAGAAAAATCAGTCTGCTTGACATGTACAAACCCCATAATTTTTTAAACTATAAAAAAGCACTAAATGTAAATCACATCTACACTGAAAGTATAATGCTTGCCTGATATTCTTACACCTAGGGGTTCATCAAGTCAGAAGCTGTTATGTAATATTTAAGAAAATCTTTAAGGAAGAACATTTCTAAGACTACTAACTGCCAGCAGTAATACAACATGGCTTAATATCTGCAACCAGTCTGCATTATTGAGCTAGCTTTTTCTTTATTGGTATGAATCATCAAGTATTGTATTTATATGGATTAAAAGGTTTATACATTGAAACACAAACACAGAATTTTTCAGGTGCTATTGCTCACAAAATATAGGCATATTCTTGCTTTGTTAATATTCTAAAAAATACACAAGTAGGCTTTCAACAAATTAATATTTCAATATTTCAGCAATAATCCACCTATTTCTGAAAGGTGCAGGGTCTTCCCCTCTCCCCTCCTAAGGCAATTTTCACGTTGTATATTGCATTTTGAAAAGAAGAGACATCAGTTCTTAATGTTATGAATATGTCCACAGAAAGCTGTGACACAGATGAGATCACTCTTTGAGTAAGTATTTACAACACTTTGAATAATTCCCAAAAAGAAAAACAACTGCTAAGTCAGCTACAGTAATAAGCAGGAAGGGTGCTTGGAGACTGTACTTGTGGTGTGTCTGTGCTCCGCCAAACAAACAAACAACTGAAGTTCAAAACAGAAAATAAATCTAAGCGGTTACAGAGCACATATCTAAGCATTTACTGTTTAAAGAAAAGGAGTTTGATTTTAAGAGCTTATTACTATGCCTTAATGAACATGAAGGTCTAGACATTATTCTTCAGATTTAAGAATTAATTTCAAAGGATGGAGGATTAGCTAGCAACTAGAAGTATTCATCCCAAGTCAATTAAGAAAGGCTTGATTATTTTTTAATCTGAAACTCTCTGAAAAACTTTGCGTGCTCAGATACATAAAACAGTTCTCAGAGTAACAGTATGCACATTCTTTTTTCTATAAATTGATCAGAGATACCAGTTTTTATCTGGGCAATTCTCAGATTAATTTCTCATTTTCTGAGGATGAGACAATAACTTTGTTTACCAGATCAACTACTTCAACACATTTGCAGACTTAAAATTAACTGGGTTTTATTACTAGGCTTTATTTACTATTTGTCAACTTGTCACATGCCATATTGAGTTTAAAAGCTTCCATTTTAATTTAGATTCCTTTTATGCATGGAAAATTGTGTTGGTATCTACATTGACTTACACTTCAATAATCTTGCCATGTTGTAACCATGCAAAAGCAGAAACATGAGCACAGCAAGTAATACATAGCCATATATTTTCTGCTATTTTTAAAGCCCTTAAAATAATCATTGGGTTTTTTTGCTTTGAGGAAAAAAAAAAAAAAAAAAAAGGAGAGAAAATCTGAGAAGGGCAGTAATAAAAAGCATTTTTAAAATGCAGAACTGCACAGACAACACTAGAAAAACATGGCCACTTCATCTAGCTTCTAAGATTAAGTTTCAGCTAATTATATTAGACATTAAATCTCAGTATATTCTTTTGTAAACAGTTTGATATAGAATACTAATATACTAATATATTAAAAAATAATACCTTCACCCATTATACACAGTACACTACGCTAACAATGAAAAAAGTCAAGGACAAAGGAAGGACAGACAAATGCCTCAAGTCATGCAGATAGCTAGATAAGCAAACACCCCCACCCCTGTTCTGTACAAAGCTGGGCAGTGGGCTGGGTGATCCTGGGACCTTTGGCCTGTAGGCTGAGAACATCAATGCATTTTCCCACAGCGCTATGTTATAAAGCTTTCCTGCACCTAGGAAAAGTCAGGTTTGGAGAGACTGGATACTCTTTACCAGTGGGTTTGCATATTGTAATGTAGTAACACCTTACTTCTCCACACTTGACAAGAACATTAGTTGGGGATCTACATCTCTTGCAACACCTGAAGGTTTCAGACTACTCTATAGAGACTGTATTACAGTATGACCGATAGATTCAGCAAGGATTTTTACTCAGGCAACATTCTATGATCTGATATTATTAATGCTGCATTTCCCAAGCTGCTTTTCTCTGCTTTCTCTTCCCATATCACTTCTGAAAGCATATCTCTATTTGTAATTAGTGTAGGCATAGGCCTGTGCTGACACAGCTATTTGGTTTTGGTTCTGGGAGACAGTTAATAACTTAAGAAATACTTCTCATGCTGTCTCTATCCCTTAACCACACACTCACAGTCTGTAAAATACTGATTTAGTGTTAACTTGTTTCATATAAATTGTGCTTGCACAGGACATTCTACTCCATGCTATTACATAAATCAGAAGGTAACTTCTGTTTGGTTGCTGTTAAGAGTTTAAACTGAAGGGGTGTTGTAAAAAAAGGGATTTTTCCTTCAGAAGTTCCCACCATACAGAAGATCTAAGAAAAAGAGAGAATGCTTCCCTGTAGTAAGTTACATCTTTTTTAACTCCAAAGTTATTATGAAAGGAAAAAGAGCTGTTTTCTTTTCATATTTTACCCCTAGGAAATAAAAGATCATGCAGGTTTAAATAAATTCTACCAGAGCTGTTCCTAGAGCAACTGAGACATAAAAATAGATTACGGTTACTAATTTGATGCCACACAGTATTAGTGAAGCTTTTAGCCTGGATACTAATAGCCTAGTTTTGGTCCAGAGACCTAGGAGCTCTGCAGTGCAGGCTACAGAGCACTCTCCAGGTTTCCCCCAGCTATTGTGGACACATGCTGTCCACTGTGAACAATATTGTTGCATCAAAAACATGAATTAAAAACACCCCGCCAAGGCAGAATTCTCTTTGGTTGTATGAAAACAAACAATTGAGAATGTAAAAAAGGACCTAGAGACTGACGGTGGAAAATAATGAAGTTGTATAAAGTTTCATGTGCTAAAAAAAAAAAAAAAATAAACAAACTGAATTTTTGTTATAGATTTGATGGCATTTTTCAAGATGATTTATAATTCTCAATGTATATGCTGTCACCAAGTCTGTAGACTTTCAGGAACTAGCATGTAACTCATATGTTCCTTTAAAACCCCTATAATACCTCTCCATTTCATCTGTATCAAAAAATAATATTTTTGCCACCACAGCAACACTTTTTATGTCAATAATACAGTAACCCAAATAGGAATACACAATATAGCAATCAAAGTGAGTGCAAATAATTAGAACCACCTCCATCATGTGGAAAATAATCTTCTTGGTACCACTGAGCATTTGGAGTTCATTCTCATTCAAATATGCTCTTCTGAGAGACTAATCTCTTAATCAGGCAAATCACCACTGCTGTGAAATACCGTTAGTGGAAAAGAAGCTAACAAATCTTTTATGGTTTTTTTTAACTGATATTCTACTTGAGTATTTTAAAATAGCATGCAAAATATGATTATTAAGGAAAAGATCTGTTATGATATAAAGGATTTAGCTCCATCTTTAAACAATATTTCAAAAATTTAGTAAAAGCAAACTATCAAATAACTTCTTAAAGTTAAAAGTTTAGAAAAGAAAGATACTGACTTGCTTGGTTACAAGAAAAAAAAAAACAAAAAAAACCACCCAGGACATACAAAAGTACTAATGTGCTGATGGAGCCAACTCTGCCATTTGGCAAGCATTTATACATTTATTAAGGTTACCAGGAAAAAGGTACTACTTTGGGGTATCCATCCTCAGGATGAAAATTTTCCCTACATAGTTTTTTTCACTACCTAAGAAAACAGAACATGGGCTTGAATGTAGTGTCTAATTCACTACCTGTATTAAATGCTTATTAAAATATACCTGTATAATTCTCTTCCTCCACATCTAGATAACTAAAAAACAAACCCAAAGTTTCAGTTTATCCCTATGAGTGAACTAATTTAATGTTGAATAACGCTGTGTTTTGATATAATGATGTTTTGCTTGCTGAATTCAGCAGCAACGTGCCCTTCATTTTATATTCTCCCACCATAACCACATTACTCCCATGAGCTCTGTGTGTCATGAGGAGTTTTCTGCTGGTTGCAGAGGACTGACAAACACAGCTTCCTCCACAGGGTATTCTCATTGTCCTGAGCCAAATAAAAATGAGAATTGATTGAGACCAATGTGGTTTAATTGCCAATTTAAGTAAATCAAGTTTTGCTTCTGTTCCCTAATTATAACAAAATTGTCCCTTTTCTGCTAAGATCCAGTAAAGAGCTTTTTAAAAAAAAATATATATATATATATTTATATTTAGAAGTACCTATTTATGTCCTAATCATTACCAGAAAGGGTTAGCAAATAAAAAATACTGGAGGAGTGAAGAGTGTCAGGAAAGGAAGGGAAGAAAATAAAAATAAAATAAAAAAAATATTTAGGAAAACATATGATTACATACAGTTAAACTTGGGCATTTTAATATACAATAATTACTGTTCAACCCACTGTTTAAATTAAATCTGTATTTTTAAAGTGAGTGGTGAATGTCAGGCTAACATTGTATGCTGATGCTCGTGATGTATTTAAAATAGGTCTCTCCCACCAGCAATATTTTCTCCATTTATCCTATTCAAATAAAGCTGGACAGTATATTAAGTGTTATCTGTGAATATTGTTATGATATCCATGAAACTTTAAAATCCTTCTCCATTAAATGAAGCCCTTAAGGACTTAGAAATATTCTAAATGTAGCATTTAGAACCTATAGTTCCAGGTAAATGTCAAGAAATTAGATAAAAATTAAGAAAACTATTCTGCTTTTCAAAACGTGCTTGCTTGAGGGAATGGACAGGAGAGGAAATTTAAGATATTTCCCCCCACACACACACTTATTATTGGTGATTTGCAGTTAAAAAATATATGCTTGAGAGTACTGTTTGTTTGGTTTTTTTAAATGCTTTTAAAAATATGGAGTATCTAAAATTTTCATAGGGTTTGAGATTTATTGCTTTTGGGTTGTTTTGGGGGTGTTTTTTCTTAACATTTCAAAGATGCAAGGAGTTGCAGAGTAGTTGCTAAGGAATGTAATAGAAGGAGCCAATCTAGAAAGTACAGGAGATTGTCTTGTATAGTCATTACTCTTTCAAGTACTATATAGAAGTGTGAATTTCATCCTATGTACAATAGTGTTGAAGTTTTTTATATGTAAGTGGTACATGTCCAACGTTTAATGAAAACATGTTCTGGTCCGATTACTAGTTTTCCAAAATGAGTAAATTATCAAAATTATCTTAAAATATATTTTAATAAGTGTGAATAGTAGTAGATGATTGTTGCTGGAGATGTTAAGGCTCTGCACACTTTTTGAGAATTTAAGTACGCTTACTTGCATTACCTCTCACTTTAGGACATTTCTAAATAAAGTGTTTGAAGTACCACAACAAATGCACAGCTGAAAAAAACTCATGAAGCATCAGGTGCTGGATTTCAATAGAATGGGTAAAAACTGCATGCAAAATCTGACCTGGGTTGTCAGCCTAACTCAGTATCTCCTAAAATTTGATTCTGTGTCAGTTCTGAACAATGTACAAAGTTCAGAGAAACCAGCCTTTGCAGGATCAAACAACAGCTATTGCACTTTTGCAATCATATTTACAAAGATGATGCTGAGACAGAAATCGACTGTACCTTCTCCTAATTCAGGATAAACACATTCCCAACAATTCTCTTTTCTTATGCGTGACAATAACCTTCAGAACAGTAACATTTTTGAGCTTTCTGTTGTATTTTTTTTTCTTGTTGCAACCAAATTAGAACCACTAACTGCTTCTTAATGTTCAATAAGTCAGCATGCCACTAACTCTTGTTTTTCTTCTATATTTCAGTGTCTCAAAAACCTGATGTGAGAGACTTTACCCATTGCACCTCACTACAATTCAGTGATTATGCTTCTGCGTAAAACACTTCACACTGCTTTCATCTTCGGGAATCTACATTTTCTATACTAACGTCTTGTAAGTGGATATTAACTTTTTCTGTAGTTTTATGCAACTTATTTAAAATATTACGGAGTATATAGAGTGATTCCCTCCCCTTCCTTTTTGCTCTGAAATTAATCCCTTACTATCCTTTAGAAATGGATTATGAAAAAAGATTTTCTGTCTTTCAGCAATCGTCTCTGCTCAAATAATTGACTTGCAATGACCAAGCTCAAATAGAAAGGCTGTTCAGCACAGTGTATCTATTTAGTCTATTTATTAGGCTTATATAGGTTTATTTTATTTAGGTTTATTTTGTCCAGCTATTTAGGAGGACAGAAAAATATCACAATTGAAATTGGGTATTCTGCTTTTCTTTTAGCATGTATAAATCAGTAAAATACAACTAAATTGTTGAGGCTTTTTCAATTTTTCTATCATTCCCAGGTGCTATTAAAAAAAAAACCTCAGAGAAGCACTAGACTAAAAATTTTCCAATTTGCAGTTCCAGGCTCTAATATTTTTTTGCTTATTGCATTTGCGCAGAAGCAATTTGTATCTGCAGTTTTAAATTGTCTGTAGTTAAATCTCCTTGAAATTTGTGCTTAGTCAGTAACTATAGAAAATTAGTTTTAAAGTAAGTTGCACCTAACTGTAATAGTGTGTGTGTAACTTGGCCCCTTGTGGCTGTTTATAAACAGAGAAATCTGTGTGTCTTATCTCAGCAACCAAGCTCATTTAAGTCATGTGTAGATGAGCCCTTGACAGTCTGAGTTCAAGCACTACAACCACGGAGAGAGGGTACACACGTATTTAAATTGTATTTATCTCCCTGTGTGGGTATCTGTGTATGTGGACACGGTATTCTTTTCTATAATAACATTTTTCTCTTTTAAACCTCTATTCTTACTATTTCATAGAACAAGTTAAAAGGAGCACTAGAAAAACATGTAAGTTCAGGTACTCGTACTGGGAATACCAAGTGTAAGGGGCAATTAGGTCACAATTTATCCACCTCTCCCCAGTATTTATTTTTTGAAAAACAAGACAATTACAGAAACAGAGTTTCTTGGTGATTATTTTGCAGACTATACTACAGCCTTGTCATTCAATTGTTCCCATGTGCCAAACGCTGAACAACAAATCATGACTTGAAAATGACCCAATTCCCATATTTTCCCACACTTGTTGCAGTGTAATTTGACAACTCATTCTAACCTTTGCAATGAACCCTTCTCCTGGATTAACCACCAAAACAGTCCATTCCAGTTTAACATACTTCCCAATGCATTTTCCCTTAACTCTTGCATGAAACAATTCAAGTTCTTTATTTTGACAAGAGCTAAAAAAGCTACGAGATCTTGAGAGAGACAGTCTCAGGTATTACTTCTGCTTCTTGAATGTGCTGCCCAGCATAAAAACCCTTAACAAACACAATGTGAATTTGCCTTTTTTCAGGGAAAAAGCAGGCGTTTGAGGTTAGCACATAGTCTGGCTGACCACACGCTATGATAGAATGGAAGAGCACGTGGAAAAACTATTCAGCAGTAGGATTTACAAGTACTTTCAGTTACCAGCAGTTTTCAGTCCCATCACTGTCCCACCAGCATGCCAACAGAGCACGTTCAAACTATGATTTTGTTTCCCAAGGCTTATAGCAACAAAATGGCAAGACACGCAGCCTGGCACAAATCCCAGCACTGTGCTCACTTTTAAGTACCTACTAAATCTCAGTGACCACAGTCACAAAGTGCCATCAGATTTTTTTAAACATACAAAATCAGTAGTTGTCTTCAGCTACACTCTCAGAAATAACTAAGCTATTCCTCTCTGTTAACACAAACAAGATGAAAATCAACCTGAGCCTGCGCCATCAAGCACAGCAAGTGTTCTGTCCAACCACCTATACTTAAATAAGCTTTTAGATCTAGGAGGTTACCCAAGAAACTTTTAAAAGTCTTACAGGTGCAGCTACTTTAATGTTAATAGAAAGAAATGTTTAATCTTGAGTATCTTATCAGACATCAAGTATTCTAACTATATTAAAGTCCAAAGAAGGTACACAAGGTCCAACGAAACTTGTAATTTAAAGTAACATTCTTTGTTATATGGCAACGAAGAGGTTTTTTGAGGTTTAACAGAAATAAGTTTTATCCCATTTTATGAAGTGATATATCAGAGGACAGAGGACTTATCAATGTGAACTTTTCTTTATTTTACCAGTTTCAGAAACAAGTTGAAAAGGTTGTATCAAAAGATTATCTTACTCAAGGTAAGGAAAAAAATCATGCCATGTTTCATACGTTTTATATAAAGAAGCTTTTTAATCATGGCACAGGAATGCTGAATAGGATTCTAGTACAGAATGAAGTCAACATGGCTATAGAACGTAATGACCAGAGATATAGATTTTTTACACACAAAACAGTATAATCAGCATTAATAAAAATTGTAAGTGAACTAAAACAATTATATCTACAATTCTTTAATAAATTATACCCAAGGAGGAGATTTTTGCCTCCTAAATGGAAAAAAAAAAATCTTTCCTTTTTAAAAAGAACCACCTCATTGTGTACTTTGTTCTATCTTTTTTATTCTATTGAAAAGACTCTAGTTACTCTGACAAAAAGGAATTTTGTATATACTTATGTAAAGGTGTCCTGGTTTTGGCAGGGATAGAGTTAATTTGCTTTTCAGTAGCTGGTCCAATGCTGTGTTCTGGATTTAGTATGAGAATAATATTGATAGCAACAACTAAGGAAAAAAAAGTTAAGTAATATTTATACTAAGCAAAGGACTTCTCAGTTTCTCAGGCCCTGCCAGTGAGAGAAGGCTGGAGGGGCACAAGAAATTGGGAGGACACAGCCAGGACAGCTGACCTGGACTAGCCAAAGGGATATTCCATACCATAGAATGTCATGCCCAGTATATAAACTGGGGTGGGGGCTGGCTGATCATTGCTTGGGGACCAGCTGAGCATCCGTCAAGCAGACAATAAGCAACTGTATTTTATATCACTTTTTTTTTTCCTTTTGTGTTTTGCTGCTCTCCTCCATCCTTCTCCATTAAAATTGTTGTTATTATTATATTTTATTTCAACTACTAAACTTCTCTCAGCCCACAAGTTTTACCTTTTTCTAGATTCTTCTCCCCATCCCACTGGGGCAGGGAAGTGAGCAAATGATACTTAGTTGCCAGCTGGGGTTAAACCACAACAAAGGATTGTCAAGCTAGATTCTTTTTTTTAAAAAAAAAAACAGACCAAAAACAAACAAACCTGAAAAATGTATTAACGAGTCTTGAAAACACATTTCAGAAAGCGAAGTTAATTTTTTTCCTCTATGTGAACTACTGCTGTGTGTACGGAAACAAACTACAAGTTTCAGGAAGATAAGGAAAAAATAAATTTTGTTATTAAAACATGTTAAATTTAGACTGGTTGTTTATATACTACACTTATATATTCCTGAAAAATTGCTCTGCTAATGTACATTCCTTTGCTAATGCACATTCCTTGAATCCAGCACTGTGTTTTGGGCTTGGTATAAAGGAATAAAATTATGTTCTGCACTTTCCCTGCTGAGGGCAATATGACTCCACTTGTCTTCAATGAATAACCAGAAATTATACAGAAGTGGAAAAACTCAAAACATTTTAAAATACTGGACTAAGTCCCTGAAGTAGAACGGGGGTGTTGGGACCAGAAATGTCTTAATGAAGCTTACAAGGAACAGTAAATATAAAAAGTCACTTGAAGTGCCTGAAGAAGGCTAGGTAGATACTTTCATGGTTTTTTATTGTTACTTGCATTGCAAAACAAAAGGAATAAAACCAAAAAAATCAGCACTTTAATCAGTTAAATATTCAAGGTTGTGCATATCAGCTATGATTTATATAAACCAGTATCACAATCTCACAGAAACAACAACAACAATGCATGTCCTTCAGACCCTTTACAAAATTGACGGTTTTGTGAACGAATTCTGAAGCCATACTGAAAAAAATATTAAAGTGAGACAGGAGTAGATAAATAAGAACTCATGTTTACTGACACGTCAGATCAAAAATAGGAATTGGCAAACTTTCAAGCCACCTTAGTCATTGCCAGACATAGTTTACTAGTATTTTTTGCTTAAATATTTTGTTGTCAAGTCTAGGTTTACTTATTAAAATACATTCAAATAAGTGTTTTTTACTTAGTAAAGAAGTTATAATTTATAATACCACCTACTGAAAGATACAACTAATTTCCTAACTAAATAGATTTCACTAGACAATTTAGAACTACTTTTTAATTTAGCCCTCTTATTTTCTGGTTTGCTATGAATTACGGTTTTGTGCATACATGTAACTCCTAGAAGATTGTGTTACTATTTCATTTATTGCCCACTTTCTGCTTCAAAAGCAGACAAATTTGGGCTTTGCCTCCTCCCTCCCTGCCCCACCCCCCAGGTGCTTATGAAACTTTGTCAAATTTTAATCTTTCATCTTGAAGTTTTGTATGCTACTATCCGCCTTCACACACTTCTGAAGAAAATAAAAAAAGTCTAGGCCATTTGCAGAAATATTTAGCTGTGGGGAGAAAAGCAATGGTTTATTACTTAAATACAGTGATTAAACAATCTCTTAAAAGGACAGTGGGGTGACTACTTGCTTTGCGATTAGACAGGTTTGCTTGAACTTCATACAAAACTGAAAGAAAAAAAATTAAATGCAGTCCATCTTCCTTTGACCGCCCTGAAAAAACTTCAGATTCCGCATACAGAGATATAAGGGTTGACAATTTCTCCAAACACTTTGTATTAAGCTTGTTGCTACTCAGTCATAAACGCTATATAAAACTGTTCTTAGTTTTTCCATGTCCCAAATACTTGGTGAATTGAGAGGGAAGATGAAGACCAATATATGCAGGATATGGAACTGAACTATTTTTAAAGTCTACTTACTTTTAATCTTACATCTTAATAAAAAGAGTACATTTAATCCTCCTTTCATCAAACACAACAGACTATCCTTACTTTCATTGTCTCTGCAGGGCTGAGGGAATGGCATGACACGTTTGCATTGCAACTTCATATTTCATTGGTACAAGGGACACAAAAACCTTGAAGGTGGCAGCATTAGGACTGTAGCCTTAAAGAAAACAGTGACCATGTCCTCAAAGACATAGTCAGGGTGAGTTAAATCACTGCTCTTTAGTAAGCTAGTTCTTTAAGGGAAAATTGAGAGAATTGCAGAAATGAACTCTGCAAGAGGAAGCAGATACTGTCCTTTACAAATACAGACTTCAAGTTGCATTTGACTTTTTGGAAGGATTGTTTTTGATTAATCTACTCTAGGTCATGTGCATAGTGTCTGCTATCTACTCCATGAAGTTTTGAATAATTTTGATATAAGTGCTAACACTGAAAAATTTTAAGGCAAATCTATGCTATACTCTTCTTGATGGAGAAAGCAAGAATATGGTGCTTCTGACAGCAGCCCAACCATACTGAAAGGGTAGCACCTCAGTTACTTCCTCTCATCTCTTCTTTGGGCCACACAAGTCTGCCCCACTGAAACCTTCCTTGAACTGATTTCAGGTCCCTGAAACCTTAGTACATACGTAACAAACATGCAATTTAATATTGTGAAAAGAAGCAGTTTTCATCCCTCTTTCCTCCTCCCACTCCTATACTGCTATTCTTTTCTTCCTTCTTTGCCGTACCTAACCTTGTTCCATTCTTCGTGCTTTTTCTAGCGCTAACTGAATCTCTTCCATGAGTTGATTTCACTTGGTAGAGTGGCTCAAAGAATTCCCCTAATTACAAGCAGTTGTATGCAGTACTGGTGAGTTATTTTACTGATTTTCTGAAGGTAGCCCAACGTGGAAATTGTAAGAGTACAGCCTCAAACAAAGATGGTAAAGAAGAGAGAGGAATTCTTTTTCCCATTTGGGGGGGTATAGTTGCTAGAATGTATATTTTTGAAAGCATGTTTCAACTCAAATGAAAACAGAAAGGTAAAACCTCTCAACCAATTATTTCAGCTCAGATGTGAGAAGACAGCTTAAGGACCAACGATAGTGTAGATAGAACTCAGTCATCTTCTTTCCTCCTCCATGGACCAACATTTCTAGTTAACATTGTTGCTTAAGGCTCTAAAGTGAACAGGAATGTCTTCTCTATAATGTTAACAGCTCAGGGTACCTTGATATACATTCCAATGGCTGTCCATGAGAAAACCTACATATTTGGGGTTGATTCCCTTCCATTTCCTAACAGAGAGATAGCAACATAGAAACAGGTGCGTGCATGAAGACACACAGAAATTAGGTAACTATCAGCTGAGACCTTGAGGATTTCAGTCTTTGGAATACTCTAACAGGTTATAAACATTAAAAAATAATAAGGTCCACTATAGAGTTAAATTAACTTCTAACATAACTCAGTCATCTATTTCTGTGCAACCAGACTGTTGTCTTCTCCCCTATCTCCCCCCAAAATGCCTAGACCCTTAGAAGCTTACTGTTAAAACATTAAGACTTATTACATGTTTCCATTTTAATGAAATTAATATTATGCATAGTTTTGTTTAGAGGGTTAGGGTGATTTGGGTTGCTTTTTTTGGTGGTGTGGAGGTTTGGGGTTTTTTGGGTGGCTTTTGTTGTTGTTGTTGTTGCCCATTTAACAAAAGAATGCAGATATTTTTGTATTTAAAAAAAGAAAAGAAAAAGGAAAAAAAAAAAAAAAAAAAGACTAACCGGTCAAGCAAGAGCCTACTAGAAAACTGAAAGGAAGGAGTATATGCAAATACCCCTTAAAAGGCAAGAAGAATCCTTGCAGCTGTTTTATGTATGATGTGAACAAATAGCTCTAAGGAAGAAAAATGGCTAGACTTAGTATGTTGCAAGGAAAGAAACTACCCTAAAAACCCTCTAGAAACAGACTGGAAATGTAGACAGCGGTATATAAAACTGAGACAGAAAGATGACTTGGGTATTAGGGCTCAGTATGGTACGAAAAAAAAAAAGAATTGAAAGATCCAAAATGTCTCTACTACTGAAATAGAGGTCTTTTTCTGCCTTCTTGCTCATCTACCCTCACCACTATCCATACAGTTCAGTCAATTCCCTGATATTTATGTAATTAAATTCTCAAAGTTATCTTCTTCCTGAATATAACACATGGAGAAAAAAAAAAAATTCAGTTCACTGTGGGGATACCCACACGGTTTGGATAATAGCAGCTGATATGGCAGGGGTGCAAGTGTAAAAAGTGCGTGAAAGGAACGTCCAGAACTGTCTGTGAGCGCAGTTGACCAAAAATTATAGCGCTAGAGAAGACTACAACCCTTGGTCAGATTAAAAACTAACCAGGAGTCTACAAAGAGGTTTTAAAGTCATCTCCAAAAAAAACAAAAGGAATAATAAATATTTGTAATGGTAGGGACAACGAAGAAAAACAAGTAGAGGACAAAGCCTGGTTCGAATCCTGTCAGAGCAGAAAGCACCGACCTTGCCATGTCCACTTTGGTGCACCTTCCCTGCCAGGCACTGGGAGAGCCTCCGGCAGCTGGAGTGACACACACGGTGCAATATGTAGGGACACACACACACACCCCACCACGGTCTGTACATGTGGAGGCTTGGGTGTTTTCTCATCAGCACGTGGATTTCAGGGACAGCACAGGCACACAAAAAATACTTTTCTCCAACATGAGGCATGTATAAATAAAAGAAACATCAAATCAGAAAGGGTGGTGTGTTTGTGAGCCACACATCTCACAAGGAAAGAAGGTGCACACCACTGGGGGGTGGGGGGGGGGGCTGGTTGTCATGGGAAGTTGCACTTTTGTGGCATTACAAACTTCAGTACCCACTTGATGGAAACCATGTGAATTGAGAAGTTTTAGAGTTTTTGGGGAGGGTTAGGGGTGGGAGGACATTGCAGTTGCATTTACGGTTTTTTTCTCTCTACAACACTCCACCTGATAGACACACACATCCATAAATGACTTTGGCACCTAAAACTTAGACTTAGGTTTTAGTTCCACTGCAGCCTGACAGAAATCTGGTAGGTGCCAGTGTCCCATGCTCTCCGTTGAGGCATTCCAACTTAGAGCTGGTGCCAGTTTCCAGTGACCCAGCAAACCATTTCCTGAGCAATATCAGTGGCAGACATTAAAACAACCCATCTCAGAATGTTCAGGTACTTTGAGGGGGCCTGAATATGCAGACAAAACTGAGGTGAGCCAGATCCTTGTTCACTTAAATTTATACAGTCTTCAAGGACTTAGATGACCGGTCTGCTCAGCTGCTACCAGTTTGCTTTAAAACCACTCCCAATAAATTGTTGTTTCCTTCTTTTAATAGTTATCAGGTTTGACAATCAATTTTCCTACAGTGCTTCTGGTGCAGTTCCCTACTACTGTGGAGGTTTGAGTTCCTTTCTCTAATCCTAACTGTGCTTGAGGCTAATTTTAGCAAAGGCAATCGCTGTAGATCACAATTCTCTCTTCAAAGTTGTGCCATGGTGATGTAAAGCGGATATGTGCTAGGTAAGGAAGAAAAAATAATATCTACCTGTGATCCATTCCCTTGCACATGGACTTATTCATGAGTTTTGTATTAAGCAGCCAATGAAACAGCAACCAAACTCATAGAAGAGACTTGTGGCACCTGATCCAGATACTGATTTAAATGAATCCCATTTAAAGATCTGTGTTCCTGGGCAACACTGCTGTCTGCTTCCCCCAATAGCTGATCCTGCTCTACACCCCGCCTAAAGACAAGCCAAAGGAGAATATGCTAAATGAAGTTAGTAATGGTTCTGTTGCCAACTTTCTACCAGTGGCCACTGACAGCAGTACAGTAAGATACTGCAAAACATTTCAAAGACATACACGTGTTTAAATCCAGATTCTTAAAAAAAAAAATAATCAATTTTCTCCATAGCTACAGGTGCTTTTAAGAGAAAATATTCAGAAACACTTGTTTTAACTAAGAGGCTAGCCTTCCTAGGAGATGTCTGTAACTGAGGGAGGGAAAACGCCTCCTCTTTCTATACCTAGCAGGACACCAGGTCAATGCATTCACAGCTGGTGCTGAAGAAACCCTGCCTTCACTGTTTGCATTTCACAAGGGTTTACCCCAGACCACCCGAGCCTGGTTCTGTGTGTGAATGCCCAGCAGAAGCTGGAGTACATTTCCTCTGCCCCTGGAAGGCACCTTCTGGCTCACTTTCATTTGCAAGGTCTCCAAGACTGTTCCAGGATACAGACTGATGCGTCTTAAGCGAGGAGATTCACAAGCACACATCCCACCTGAATGAAAATGCTGATGTAGATAGGCCCATAGACCTAGCCTTAGATCCCCACATTTAGAAGTTTCAGTTTATGTCTCCATAAATAGTTATTATCAGATTCTATAAATGATGATAAAGATAATCATGTGAAGTAATCTTACGACACAAACTAGCATAGCTAATCAAGCTAAATGATGCTATGATACGCAGAAACCAAGAAAAATTCCATTAGAAAAAATTATTACATTAAAAAAAAATCAAAATATATAAAACAAGCTAATAAAATTTAAAAAAGCACCACACAACAACGTCTGAAAACCCACCCCAAACCGTACAAAAAAACACAAACAAAATTTGCCTAGAAAGCAAAACTAAGGACATAAAGCAAACATATGAAAAAATCCTCTTGTAATATTCAGATCAACTGAAGGTGTATAAAATATATTAAACAGGCAGCTTAGTAATGAAATCATCAGAACTCTTATATTCTCAGTTTTTACCAACTCTTTTACATAAAGTTCATGTTTGCTATATCATGACTGTCTCCTCTACATTGATCTTGAACTGAGTACTACTGTCCTACTTAAAAGGAACTTAGATACAAATGTTCTGTTCTCCACACTAAAACAAAATTTGCATTCATATAGTTAAAGGATAATAAAGTTACTTTGAATGTTGCATTTAAATTACAAAATATCTAAAGGTATAAGTGTAAAAATGGCTATGAATTAGTGAAATCTTTCCCACAGCACGTCTCTTTATCCATTAGCAACCACTTAAAACAGGATCATTGCTATTAAAAAATCTTTCAGTTCTCTAAATACCTAGCTATTTCATGGTTTGTGTTAATAAATTTTCAAGTCAAAATCAAAAAATTTTTAGGACAGCTTTGTATAAGTATTATCGCTAAAATCTACCAAAACATGATGTAAGCGTATTCTTGGTAACCCTAAGTTACTTTAAACCACTGAAAATCCCTTGGGCAGATCTTACTAAGCATAAATTTCTTGCAACCTTTAAGCACAACATATTAGAAATGCTGTATCCATATAATAGACTAGTACTGACTAGTCTAGAAATGCTGTTATCCATATTTATCATGCAAATTACCCTGCCTGTCCTCTGCTCCACAAAGATAAGCAGGTAGCTAAGAAACACAACCAAACTAAAAGAATAGCATAAACTAAGAATTAGTGTGAAAACTTTAAAAAAGTGCTTTTCAGGTTGATTTGTCTAATTTCTGCAACATTTGAAAGATTTGCATAGCCAGGATTTAGAAAAAAAAGAAAATAGGTATCATTAGTAGCAATACATTAAGTCTAGAAAGCACCGATACTTAAGAATTTACTCAGCTAACCCACTGTGTGTGCTTCTTCATTTTACAACTTAGAAATGAATTTTTCCTATTTTCCCCTAAAATGCCTGAATTTGCCTACAGACCTTTAGACAACAAACTGGATTTCATACTAGGAGTTCTGGTGAGACTCTGAAATAGCCCCAAAATGGGATATTCACTACAGCAGGCCAGAGATTCCAGTCTATGAATGGTTTTCATGATCCTTCCTCAAAGTGAAAACTTACATGTGTTTTAGAGACAACTTGGCAATACCAACAGAAGATAAATATGTATTTAAAAGTATATTTTAATGACCTTCTTAATTTTATAAAGAGGAACTAGCTGTACTTGAGTTGGGAAATACAGGCCTTGTTTTATACTGCTTGAAAGCTGGGATTTATATCCTGTGGAAGTAAGGCTTCTGCAATCATTTTATTTTAATCCCTCCACAACTGTTTGGAACCTTTTGCATATTTTTAATAATTACTGAATATTTATGATATCAAGTTTCTCACATCACCAGCTGAAGAGGCAGTCCCTATTGAGGAACAGCTTGAAAGTTAGCTCTGGTGCTTTGGTTGCTGGTTGGTCCATGAAGGGTCCCAAAGCAGCTTAAGAATACACTTTCCCCTCATCCATCTGGTCGTGAAGGCGTAAGCGAAGTAGCTAAACACACTGTCAGGAGTTTACAAAGTGCAGGGGTAGGACCCCGAAGGTACTGTGAAAGAGAGAAGTCTAAGGAGTTTGAGAGATGTAGAAAGGATCTGGGCTTATTGCAGCGTATGCTTTTGCACGTAACCCAAAGAGAAAGAGTAGCCTTCAATAATATAGTACTTTAATCATGCCAAAATAGATGTTGAAGGTAAAATTTGTCCCTGAAGTCACCGGACAACCAAAACACATTAAAAGTAATTCCATATATTCCTAGTTCTGCTATCAAGAATTCCTGTCCCAAATCCAACTGAAATTACTATTCCCACCCCTCCCCCCCACCCAAAGTTTCTCTAAAAAACAGACCCAGAACTGAAGGACAACAATCATGTAAAATCTTGTACCTTAGTGTTTGCAGTGCCGGCACTGCCTCTGGTCTAGCGGACACAAAGACAATGCTTTAGCTGTCTTTAACAACTTGCAAACACATTTTTAGTTTGAATTCTTGGGTGAAGTGCATATGTTGAAAGCAAGGACTGAAATCCATCTCCTCTAACACAAAGGAGTGCCTTCACAATTAGGTGACAAGTCACGTTCTTTCTAGGACTATGAATATCTTTATCTTTTTGTAAAACAGCCTGGCTTCTGAATAGTGTACGCTTAGAATATCCTTTACCATCAAAGGACAGACCCAACTTTTACAGCAGTCTTCTAGAGAGAGGATTTGAACTCTGAGAGAACATTTGTAGGGTCAAATATTGAGCAGGTTTTCAAAGCAATAGGTACCACAAAAAGCCTCGGTTCATTGAGAAGTGTGAAGTCTGTCATTCAAACTTCTTTGCCTTCCTTTTCAAAAGAAAGTCAGTTTTTTCCACAATATTTTGCTTCCAGATACTGTAAACCAGTCTATCATCATCTCAGATGCTACAACTATATACAAGTTTATTTTGCTATCCAGCTTACAACGTGCTCAAATTAAAAAGCTAACCAATCCACAAAACCCCCACAACACTGTATTTTGAACCAGATTACTGATTGATTTTAAAACATGGCTCTGTACAAGTGGTGTAGTTCTACAGCAGTCTAAGCCAGTGTAAATGTTCTGCCTTACTATCTTTCCCTCTCTTCCTCCTTTATATTAGGACTTACTAGTTCCTAAGTACATGCTATGTCAGCACAGCTGTTACAGATAGAGGTAATAATTTAAAAACCTCCTTAGCATGGATTAAGATATCTGCCTTAAAGCAGCTGAGACCAAGGACAGGGGTAGAAAACCATTTATAGATGACACACAACTCCCATTCATCTCCGGTAAGAAGACTGAAGGCAGACATACATCAGTCACGTAGGCTGTCACGGAGCAGTCGTTACAAGGGAACTACAGATCTATTGCTAAAACAGCAGGACAGGCATGTGTGGTTGAGGAAGAATAGGATGAAACGTATGAGAGAATGATCCTTTAAGCTACCTTCACCAAAAAAAAAACCCACACAAAAACAAAACAAACAAACAAAAAAACCCAAAAAACACCACAAAAAAAAAAAAACCAAAACCCAGAACCAAAAAGAGTCTTTGGGTAGACCCATACTCTATGGTCAAAGATTAAAAACTGATAGCAAAGGAGAAATTATTTAAAGTTCTTAACTTCTGAAATGGCTGTAAAATAATGACAAAATAACTAGAAATTTTCTCATGCAGGTTTTTTAGAACTGAAGCCAAACTCTGTAAAAGCAGTTGAAAGATGTCAGAGAATACAGGTATTCAGTACCATTACAGTAATTCATTTTTGTGGTAAATACTTTTGAAGACAAGCTCACCTGTGGCGCTTAGCAACTGCTGGGGCTGAGCAAGCAGAAGGCTGGCATTAGAGGGAGAGGTGGAAGATCAGAAGGGATTTTGGGATTGAAGGATTTTAGGAATTGGGCTACCTAGGTTTGGTTCAGATCACGTGATTCATTTCAACTCAGGTCTTCTCATAAGCAGGTAAATTATATTCCCCCCACCACCACCCCCCAAGCTACTTTCCACTTTGTCCTGCATTTTTAAGTCATCACTCAACTAACTTCCAGCTTGAGGGATGGTTTGACTCTATAAGGATACGAATCTTTGAAATACTACTTCATATGAAAGTGACAAATTTTAAAATTTGTTAAAAATTGTTGCACAAGGTGCTGTACAACTCCTGCCATCTGTAAGATAGGTTTAGAGTCTTCCTGCAAACTATTTTCCAG
Source organism: Falco naumanni (assembly GCF_017639655.2). NCBI lineage: Eukaryota > Metazoa > Chordata > Aves > Falconiformes > Falconidae > Falco > Falco naumanni. Next base: position 2,712,250 of record NC_054054.1, on the reverse strand, counting down.
TTGAATGGAATGCATGTGTGTTGTGAACTCCTGTTTATGAAGCAAGCCAGCTTTAAAAAGTGTTAAAACAACTTCTGCAAAACAAAGTTACTGCAAACTGCTAAGGAAAAAAAGAATTCAGAGAAGTAGAAAATTCAATGCCTCATTTTATGTGTGGTTATAGACTTTAGGACAAGTTAAGCATTCAAACTCTTCTCTAAAAATAAGCTTCCTGCTTTTTATATGGGTTGCACTGACAGCTGGGGTAAAAACAGTTGTTTTAATTAAAACTCTACTCTAGGGAAGATCTTGTAGAACTAGCATCTGTAGCTGGTCTGATGAATCTCCAGTAAACAAATAGACAGGGTGTTTTAGTAAAAGCATCAGTGTTGTAGAGGATTACAAAAAGCAATTTTGATAACATTTCTGAATTTTGTGAATATAAAGCAGTACTGCTTTTAATAAAGCTAAGTCTAAAATGCAACTGTTTCAGGAAAAAATAAATACAACTGCAGTAAAAGCTGTCTTACCCATACACTTTTAAAAAACGTTTTGAATTCTGTGGCTATATTTTATTAATTTCCAATATATTTTACACTCCTCTGACTCACATCACATCAGGTTCAATACACACGATAACAGAAAAACAAATCTGAAGACATTTTTCTGAAGGTAAAACAATACTTCAGAAACACTAGCACTTTTTCTCAACTTGAAGTACTCCTATGTAAGAGCTGGCATTTAGTGAAAGAACCCTCCAGTTGAGATGACAGCGATAGCTCCATTATAAAAAAAGCTTCAAATATATATACATATATATTTAAACACATCCTTAAATGGCATATTTGGAAGAAAACTTGGGAAACCAATGGGTTAAGAGTCACTTAGATTCTTCTACTACTACTAGTATCAGATATCTTCGTATATGACAAATTTCATAATAGTAGTTATGTCATACCACCTTTCCTAATCAGTCTTGAGCTACTGATGTTCTCAGTCTTGAGCTACCAGTGTTCTTAAAATTTGCCATTGTCGATATGGTTCAGTTCATAAGTAGTTTGGCCATGTTACAACTTCTGTTTATTCAACAGCAACAATGAAACAACATAACGCACTGTGCAGGGGAAACATTTGATCAAAATACTACCTATCTGTTCACTGTAGCTATTTATGCAGAAATCAGGAGGAACATAATTTCCAACAATAATGTTCCTATCAGCATAGCCTCTATTAGTGTAAAGCTCATTAGATATAAGGCTTAGCGTAAGTGACACCCTGTGCTTAAAATTCCTCACAAAGGTTTTATAAAACATTACAGATGCTCAGGTTTTGAATTTACAGAAGGTATATATTTGACAAGAAAAGCTATAGATGAAAAATTTGAGTGCCTTGGAGACATCACATCTAAACATGGTTACCATTCAAAACTCAATTAAGAATGCTAGGATGCATCTACTGTACAAATAAATTGTGAAGTTACATGCAAAAGAAATTTTTATATTGGTCATATTAGAACTTATTTGAAACAGGTGTGATGTGGTTTGACTGTAAAGGTTGCTGATAGGTGGATGTAGACATGCTTGCAATATCAGAAAGCCTCAAGATTTTTCTCACTTATTGATGCTGTAAAACATTATGTTGAATACTGATACATGTTGTTTTATCATTTATTTCTCCCAATCCCTTTTTTCTTTTATTAAAAGCACAAGACATTAATGCATATGTTGGCTTGCTGTAGTTATATTACAGCAAAGAAATGGTCAGATTACACTTTTTATTATTTTCAAAGGTCTGTGTCCAGGATTTTTCCATGTATTTTTGTCTATCCCCATACTACTATAGATTGAGAAATCGTTCCTTGAAGAAATACAAATATTTATGAATGCATTACCTTTGATTCAGTGGAAGCCTTTTTCTTCTTTTGTTTAATAGTATTTTCCTCTTGTATCTAAATAAGAAGGTTACCCACTTTGAAAAGCACTCACGATTACTTATTGAAGGATATAGTTACCTCACAATTTACTATAAATAAGTTTCTTAGTACTTGCCAAAATATGGGTTTTTTCTCCTGGCTTTGTAAGGGGGGCATTGCAATAGAAAAAATCATCATGAAGTTCTATGTATATATCAAAACCCCAGCCACTGAAAGTATACCCTCACTCCATATGTTTGTGACCTCTGGCACAAATTGAAATATGTGACCCTGATATCTACTGTAAATCTTTCAACCAAAGAGCATGTTACAGATACTTAAGATGAAAACATTTTCACAGCAAGAGATAAAATGTTTCTGAAAACAAATCTCTATTTAATTCCTAGTTTGCCAATTAAATAAAAAAAACCAATCAGCTGCTCTTAACTAACCTTTGGGGTTTTTTTCTTTAGTCTTTTATATCACATTATGATGAAATGTACATCACAGCTTTTGGAAGCTCCCATACTTAGTCATGAAACCTTAACTGTGGCAATTTTAAAGACTACTCTTGTTTTGCAGACAAAGTACACTAGGGAAACTAGAAATACATATACTAGTCTTTTGCCTTTCAGTCAAAACACAACAGTTTCTATTCCAAGTATACAGAATGGATGCGGATATGTTTCCAACTTTTAACCAACTGAAAATAGTTGTACCTGTCACATAAAACCATTATGAAATATTTTCCTCTGCCAAGACATGGCTATGCATAAAGCCTAGCTATGAATTTTGGGAAAAAAAAGTAAACAAACAGTTGATTAGATATTATTATAAATAACAAAAAAAACCCCTATGTCTTGATGGGATGAGAAAAACAAATCCAGTGATTTTATGATTTGCATGCTTACCAATGCTAAAACAAATAAATGATGATAACAATGGTTTTCCAGACATGGGAAGAAAATAAATATATACACACGTGTGTGTATATATATACATGCATGGGTTTATGCAAGTGTGGTTTTACACTTGCGTATCATTTTACAGTGTTGAAATTTGTTGTTCCTATTTCAGTCTAGAAAAATTCAAGGCAGGAGCACCAGGAGAACAGATTAGACTGCTACAATGCTGCAGTAGTCTGTAACTTCCACAGGCGATTCAGGAGGTGTCCTACCAGTTCAGTTCCCCATCATGCTGCCATTCTTCTTACATCCCTGTCCTCCAAGGTAGAATAAAGCAAATCATGGAAAGAAAAAGATTAAACTGCAAGTAAGCCATGGTTATACTACAGAGGGAAGGAAGGGGAGAGAAGAGGTGGAAAAGTGACATCAGAAACCAGATTTCATTGAGGCCTTTTCTTGCAAGAAGAGAGGAGACTGGGGGGGGGAGGAATGAAATTATTTAAGCTGAAATCATATCTGATGTCTCAAAATTGCTAGGGAGAGATGGAGAAAATAAAGCCCTTATTCATCCTTAAGATCGGGGCATCGCTTCTTAGCATGTTGTACTCACAAGAAATTACGTATCTACATTTTAATAGAGCTTTCCATAAAATATTTACAAAAAATGCAACATTCATGGGCTTACCATCACATAATTTTTGCTTAGAGGAATCTTCTTTACAACCTTTACATACTTTCAGTTCAGTCATAGCTATTAGCTTCTTTGTGTACAGATTAAGAAGAAAATTCCACCATTCTGTAACTTACATTGCACTGTAAATCTCATTACTACCTGAGGAAAAATAGATTGTTCATGTTTGACTCAATTTGATACTTTAAAAGACTCAGCGTGACATGTTATATGGTTATGTATCATTTTGGACGGTAAACACAACATTGCATTATAGCTGTAGTGTCTGCAACACAAGCATAATTGAATGTAAACAGAAGGGAAAGCGTACTATCCTTTAGATCAAACATAACAAATTGCAACTAAAGGTAAGAATTTTCTATTTTACTGGTCCCCACAGTATTATCTAAGTATTGTTATGCTGCATTGATATAAATAAAACAATATCTCTTGCAACATAGAAGTTGCCTTTCCCCTCCCAGTACTTTAGTAGTATAGGGAACCCAATGCTTTTAAAGTATTAATTTCTAAACTGTTGAGATGAATGAGCGTATTTTCATTCTGATTTTTACCTACCAAACATTATCTTTTTTGTGACTACACACGTATGCTACGTACGATGAACACACAAAAAAGCCCCCCAGGATTAAAGGCAGTGAATTACAATGAATGCCACACTACTCATTCCATCCCCACTCAAATGTGCAGAATGTTATGTCATCCCCATGCTTTTGTATTATGTGCATATGTACGTTCACACTGCACTGAAGGTATTTTGCAAGGACAGGTTCATCCTGCCTATACCTAGCCAGAACACAGTCAAAAAAAAAGAAAAATAAAAATGTTCTCAAGCTACAGTTCCACAACCATTAACACTGGATCTGTGCAAAGCAGAACAGATTTGATTTGTGTTAGACATGAGAACACAACTGCATTTTTCCCCTCAAATTAGATGGTGCAGACAATATAGTCTGTGATAGCTTTATTCTCTACACTGGTTACACGACAGCTATAGTAGAACAGATAATAGTCAATCTGGCATAAAGCCTGACAATCACATTAACTTGTCAAAATTCCCAGAAAACCGTCGAGTTAGCAGAATATGTTTGTACTGGATCAGTGCTTATCATCACGTAGCTGCAACATTCTTGATTAGAGTGGGAGCCCTAAAGCCAGACTCAGCCTGCTGTTGAACCTTGGCCTCGGCACAGCACACCACGCTTGCAGCACCGCGCTGAGCCACAGATTGCTCCTGTTGAGCCCATTTGCAGACACCCAGCTGTTCTGCCTGCCCTCCACGGAGGCTGAACTGCACAGAAAGGAAAGACTTGGAGTAGGAGCAATAACTTACTTCTTGTGGCTCTTAATTTGTGCTAATGTAAAGCACACTGCCAGTAATTTCACAGGTAAGGAGTGTATACAATTGTTTTATTGCTTGGCTTCCTTGAGCTACAGCAATAGACCCAACCTACCCTGGAAGTTTAGCCTCAATTTCTGCAGAGCTAAGAAAACAGTAAACAAATTAACATTTATTACACCTCCCAAAATAACAGTTGCTTTTCACTACACAAACCCAAAACAAACTACTAGTGCGGCATGCTTACCTAAAAGGAAAAGACCCTTTCCTTTTTAAAGGAGGTTACAAAACTAACAAGGCTGGAGAATTCCTTCTTTACATTTCACGGGTTCACTTATAAAGCTGTGAATAAGATTGTCTTGCATATACTAGAAAGAAATGCCTGTTTTTTATACCACTTCATTTCAAAAGTACAAACCGCTTTTCAAAGGGTAGGAGTACATATCTCCTGAGGAATCTGATTGTATTTTAGAACTATACTTGAACTTTAAATCAGTGAAAAAATGCAGAGAAAACCAAGTCCAAGACTCAGTTATCCCAGGGCCCCTGTTCAGAGGTCTATGCTCCCATTCTTAAAATAAAACTCGATTAATTCATCTGAGAATCACAGATTAAGGGAATAATGAGTAATATCACAGTGAGAAAACAAATTTAGTCTTCTCTAGCTATAAAATGATACATTTTGTGGGTGTTAACTTTTTAATTAATATAGATAATACCACCCCAAATACAGTACTTCAATATTAAACTTAGAATAAGCACATTTTGCATACATCTTTGTGCATGCACATGAAGCAGGATCCCTGAAAAAAAGCATGTATAAAGTAAGAGCAGTTTAATAAGTGTCCCAGTAGCCATTTTAAATAAAGTGATCTAAATTTGGATTCTGTCGTTTTTTCCCCCAAAACACAGCTAACAGGCTCCCATTTAACTTGTCTTGTTTCTGTTACTCTATTCCAGCACTCTATTCTGTTGGCCATAACAGCCCCCAAAGTCACAGTTGCTTTGTGAGCAATTACTAGTATCCCCTGTAAAACTAACATCAGGCAAGTTTCCCAAAATAATAGATTGCCCCTGCGCAGAAGTCTCTACTTCCTATGACCAGTGTATCCAAAAAGCATTTCCTTGCCTTGTCATGTTTTGAGAGCTGCAGGTTGAATTCAGGTGTTGCCATGCAGTGCTTTTGATAAAAGGCTCTTTTAAAAAATAAATATTATTTTAAAAAAGCCAAAAATTTTTAAAAATTAAAAATAAAAGGGAGTTTTTGATGCTCCCAAGCATCCCTTACTCCCCTAAAAGGCCAGGCTGCATATAACAGAGTAGGAAAAGGGTGGTTGCATTCTTAAGGGATGCATCCTGCTCCAGAAGAGTTTGAACCTTCGAAGAAAACCCTATGCTAACAATTCGAAGTAAACGGATGTGGGTTTTTACACAGGCAAACAAACACAGAGCAGTAGGGGTTCGCCCAAAGCAAGACCAACAGCAAAACACAAGAATTTGATACAACACCATGAGTTTCACAGCATAACAAGAACTGGCTTAGTTGAAACTTAGCAGGGAGCAGACATTTCTGACACTGTGTGTTCTGAAATGTCCCTTTCTGTCCATCAGAAACCTCTCTTAGGCACGTCCACAACACCTACCACAGTTGCCTAAGCCTCGCAGCTCATTAAGCTGTTATAGTTTGATCATGTGTCTGCATCCATAGTGATAAATATAGATCTATGTCTCTAAAAAGAGATTACTGTTACATATTAAAGGTGAATTAATATTTTCTTTGACTTGGGAAAGTGAAGAATTGAGGGAGGGAAAAAAAAAAAAGGTAATCACACAACTCTTTTTGAAGTACTGCATAAAATCCTTACTGTATTTGGGCTGGGGCGGGCAGGGGTTAGGTTGGTTTGAAAAACTTTAACAGTACACAAACAAAAACTTTTCACAAGTTCACACAAACCAGAATATTCAGTGCCAGTTATTTAGCTTGTTTTCAGTGAGGACCTGCTTTTATACCAAATCAATTTTCTTCAGACATGGAATATATGGCTCCTTGAAGGATTCTCCCTACCTCTTAAGTGAAAAACCTTACTAAGATAAAGCCTATCAGATGACACACAAAGCATGGACATTGCCTTGAATAGAAAAAAAATATCGGGATTTTTTGGTTTAAAAGTATAGTTTTGTATCAGAGATCAATAAACTCATAAAACCTCAAATCCCTCACTTGCTAAAGAAAATGAGATATGACAGCATACATTTGGGAACTGCATGGCAAACAACTGAAAGAAAATCAGAAACAGCAATTGTAAAAATGACAGTTTTAAGGAATAATATTGTATGTCTAGATCAACTCCATTGTACATTAAGCGATGCAAATACTCGTTACCCACAGGTGTTGAGTCAGACCTCAGTTTAGCATTACCTAGGATATTTTCAGTATTCGTATTTCATGAAAGTAAAACTTCTCCCCACCCTCCAAAGGATGATACATGTTACAGAAAAGTGTTACACGCTGTTACATCAAAAATAGTGACCCCTAACCTTTTATTAGCAGAATTCTGAAGCAATCTGTATGAATCTGTATACAACACTAGCAACTCACAAGTATTAAAAAAATATAGAATATTTTTTAAGTCACCTCACTTGTCGTTTATTTTTAGACTCAGTCTTCACATTGACAAAATCCTTAAAAAAATATAGAAGTTGCTCTGCAGAAAGTTTGGCCCAATAGCTCTAAGATGAAAAGCTGCATTCAGCTCTATGAAGTATTCATGTACACTTAGACAGAACTTGTCAAAGTTATTAACTATTAACTTCCTCATCAAAAAGAAAGGTCAACAAGGTTCTTCTCTGGTCTACTTTGCAGAACCAATATTACTGCAGTATGTAAAACCATTAAGAATTATATCCATGTATGTTAACAATGAGAAGAAATATGAAACCAAATATGAAAAGTATGAACATATTATTTAACATGTTTCTTTAGAACTTGCATTGTTAAAAAAGAGAACCACCTAACACTCCTTCTACACAGCTAGAGTTATTAAAAAATAGTTCTTATTGTTTCTTTGATTTTGAAGAGTAATAGAGTGCTAACTTGAGATCCTGATTTTTGCTAATTCAGAATCTGTGCCTTCTGTAACAATCTGCATGCAAATTGCTTCAAGAAACATATTCAGCTTCATTTAACCTGAAAACTCAATAATTTACATATTGGTTGTTCTCACTTTGAGTACCTGGAGTTTAGCAAGACCTCTGTGCTCCTACTTTTATATTCTTACTTTAACAAACTTAACACAAAACACATTAAAGTCATATTTAGTGGAATCAGTTTTCAAATCCAGGTTTTAAGAAAGTGATCTGAAAATCTGCACAATCTATTATTAAGCAAATTGTGTAAAGGTAGCATATGGTAATAAACAGAATTCCCAAGCTTACCTAGGCTTGTAAAGCATCACACATTTGAAAATATAATATGGTCCTGCAAGCTTTTAATATATTTCCAAAAGTCATTCTAGCTTGTGTAACGACTAATCTCCAGTATGTTGCGTCTGCTTTGTTTTCAGAATTCAAAACCTCTGAAAATCTTCCTCACTGGATATGAAATATGGAGTGTTTTCATATTTCAGGTTTTCATGAGTGCAATTTCTACAATGGAAATGACTACCCTTCTGTAGGTCCCAGAAGTTCTTAAGCAGAGTTAGCCACATAGCTGAAAGACATAAGTGGAAGAGGAAACCTTGGGGCTGGGTTGAGATATTCACCATAAGTCCTGGAGTAATCTACAGTCTGAAGCCACCAAAGAGTGAAAAGGGGGAGCTAGTGAAGCCAAAGACTTCAGTGAATTCTGAACAGTGATGGACAGAAGACCAGTGGCAGAGCTGCTACCCAATAAAAGACACTGAGTAAATCTGTATCCTGATTTCTCGTCCTTTTCAAACTAACCAGGTTGCAACACTGCCACACTCATCTCGAGCCATTAGACAGCTGTGGCCAAAGAACGTAATTGATTTCTTAGAGGAGAAAGCCAGACTTTGCTTTAATGCTATGATTCTTTACATAGATCCACGTCAAACTGCTGATAAAATGCTTTTTCAGATCGTAGGGTTGTTGCCAGTTCCTCTTGTATTTCTTAGAGCCATCAGAAAGAAGCTATAGGATTTTAAAATTATTACTTCCTCCCCCCTGCTAATTCACCTATAGATCACATTTTTATGGAGTTCACCACATATCAAAGAGAGAATAAATGCAAAGAAGAGAAAACTAAGATACCATACAAAGCATTAATTCACAAAAGTTGTCTTTGTGTCATGCAAGTTTGGAATTTTTCAAGATGATTAAAAAAAGTTAAAATCGTGGATGCAAAACAAGCCAGTAATAGAGAACAGGAGTTTAATTTGTCTATACTTACAAGTTTTTCCTTAGGAAGGACCACTTCCATATTAAAACTATGAAAAGCAATACGAGTCCTTGGGGAATTCTTGTGAAATAATTCAAAACTAGGACAGCAATTATTTATGAGTATGTGCCTCATTGTTCCTCGAATCATTTCTACTGGTACATAGTTACTCTAGGATTCCCAGAACACTTCAGCTGATAAATAAAAAAAAATAAAAAAAAAAATCTCCAGCCATGAGAAATAACACTACACTATATTATACCTCTTAGTTTTCTCATCTGAATGTAGTTTTGAATTGTCCTGGAAAACATTTCTTCTAATGCCTGTTGGAATATGCCACATTACAAGACATGCTTTTAAGTGTAGTATAGTGAATTGATTGTTGGAAATTCTTGAATGCGTCAAGTAAAGAGTTACAAAAGAATGCACTTAAGGTTGTGTAAGAAACATGAACACAGGAGTACCCAAGCATGGAATGCAGATGATTTTTAAAGATTAAGTCTCAAGAAAGAAAAAAGTGGTTTCCTGGTTTTAGAAGAAAAGACCTCAAGATTGCAGTTCAGACAATGGATTAGTATAATCTAGGAGGTGTCTTTTTAATAAAACACCTGGTAGAGATCTATGTTGCATTTATACTAAGCTTTATAATACTTGCCTTACAGTATTTTGAGTTTAGGGGAAAACATTTCTTTTTCATGTTACAGGTGCAGGTACCTGATTTTGTAGCTTGGCTCACACTAATCAATACCCATACATCCTATTATAGGTTTTTTACGTACTAGAACCCCAACAGCCTTGACATTTGAAATACTTTTAGAGAAAATTTAGATTTCAGTCACTGTTTTTCTTCCAACTTTGCTTTAAAGAAAGCCAACATCTAAACAGTAGAAGGAAATAGCTTTTGTAGTTTCTCAGTTTTGAGTAAAACTAGAAGTCTATATACACTGAAGAAAAAACCCAAATTTGTTGTTTTGGGGAATTAATTTGTGTATATATTTTCTGCAAAAATCTAATTAAATAAAATCTATTTAAACTCTGACATTTCTTTCTCACAAATCTCATAATTAATCCACAAGTCTTGGTGTGAATCTGAATCTAGTCTTTCTGTAATGCCCAACACTTGAGATCAGGAAGCAGGGAAATGTACTCGGGAACATTTCAACAGGGGTTCAAATCACAGCTGAAGCAATTCAAGGACTATTTTGCTGCTCGAGCTCCACAATTGTGTGAGTTGGTGCAGTAAGTAGTACTGGACAGTACCAGCTAAAAGAACAAATATGACAACGAGGACAAGTCCCCGTTAAATGGTTACAACCACTAACAGGAGTGGCTCCTCTTCAGTTGTTACTGTCACCTCAAGATGGTCTTTACCTCTATGCGTACAGTGCCTAGCCAAACCATAATGCCACCTTGTTTGCCATAAGGAAAGAGAAATGGATTGCTCTATACACTTGCAAGCCTAGACATGTCCACTTAAATTGTGGTAAAAAAACCCTTTACAATAGTTACTTGACAACTTTGAGAAGAGGCTTATATTTGTTGTATTGTAAACGCTGGTCTCCTCATAAATAGGTTTTTAATTAGAGATTTACAAATGATAATTTTTCCTATTCAGCACACCAACTGACCAGTGAGATATACAAAACAAAGATAACTCCAGTGGATGTGTAATGGAACTTGTAATAGTCAAAATGAAATACCCACAACATTACTTTTTGCTTTATTTGAAACTAATTTAATTCTACAGTTAAGTGGGGTTTGTTTGGTTTGGTTTTTATTCCAGCAAGCCTTTAAATCTTTTAAACTGGATGATAAATCCCAAGTGAACATTTCATTTAGCATAAAATCAGAAGACTGTCAAAATGATGCATTTTCTCAATAACTATTTGCAAATGAAAAGCTAGGCAGTTTGTCGATCTTTTCCCTTCCCTGTAAACTGTACCAGCTCATAGGATGAAATCACCCTGTGACAGGGACCTCATATTTCAGTAGACTTCATATTTAGCTTAGTTCTTCTTCCAAAGAACCTATAATATTTCCTTTGTGTGGGTTTTTTTTAATTCCAGAGGAGCTTCTTAAAACTGGGACATACATTAATCCTCCATAGAATTCCATAGACTTGAGGTGAAAATTCTGCCCTTAGCAATGTATTTGTCTCCTAAGACCTTTTCCCCTCTACCTGACAATTAGATTTTCCTTCTGTGGAGCTGAAGCAGCTTCTTGTTCTTGGTAACTGCTGTTGTTATGTATTGAAATACTTTGGGAGTTTGTTAGTAATTTTCCTATGCAGGTAATATTTTTAAGTTATTTGGTATACATGGATCTTCAATGTACAAAACATTGAAAACTCATGGATATAAAGCAGACAGCTTTATATCCGTGAGTTACATTATATATATAATACATTATATATAAATATGCTTTTATATAATATATAAAAAATAACAAATGCATAAAAACATGTATTAGGCATTGCATTGCTGATACTTCATTTCCGCCAAGACTGTGAAATATGGGTAGGAAGTGGGCTAACATAAATCCACTTGCATGAAGAGAAAGAAAAATGGGAAGTTTTGTCTATTTAATCCATTCTACAAGGTTTAATTTTCAAAATCCCATACCAGAGGCCACATCAGTTTTGGTTTATCTTAAACAATGTACTTCAGACAAAAAGTCCAATTGTTCTTTAGAAGATTAATGTATTCAAAACCGAGTCAATATACAAACAGCGATCAGAAGTTAAAAAACAAAAAAAAAAAATCACAAAAAAACCCAACAAACACCAGACCAAAACCCAACAAAACCTGAAACCAAAAGAAAAAACCAAACAACAAACAAAAAAACCCTATCCTGAGACAAAGTTGAATTTTAATGAACGGTCAACAGATAAGTTGCTTGATAATTCTGAAACTGTAAGGGTTAACACAATTATTACATCACATCGTATCCTGGGTAAATAAATGTTGGTGCAGCAATTATGTAGTCGCAAAGCAAACGTTCGTGTCCCAAGGCTGCTTAAAGACAACCTGGCACATTCCAAGTAGACCACTTCACAGTGAGTTCCGCCTAGCTTACCATGGTTACAATACAAGTAAATGGCAAAAAATACTGGAAAGAGAAAATACAACTCAATGCCCAACAAAAATTAGTGTTCCTTTACCTGTATTTTAGAAGGCTGCCAGCATTCTGTAGGCTACTTTTAAACAAGTCGCTTAACACAAATGTTAGCATTTCCCTAACTCTAAAAACAAAATGCAAACTAAGAAGCAAAAAAGCATTTGTAGATTATGTGTATTAATAATCTATTTTAAAGATAACCAAGATCTAGTGTTACCTCCATAGAAATTTTCAGGCATGGTAAGTTATAAACCATTATTAACCGAAACACATAGTAGTGAATTGTAACCTGAATTCTGCTATTAACTGTTAGAGAAGGCACACTGCCCAATTTAAAGCACCACTAACGTAAAAATCTTGTTAACATAGTAATAACTAAAGAATACGCTGAAAACAAAAATAAGGATAAGAAAAAAATACTTCATTAATAGCTCAGTTAAACTGTAAATCTTTTGGAAAATATAAGCGATACTTGGTTATTTATATTCACAGGTAGGTATTCACACTAACTTTCATTGATATCTGTATGCATACGCTGTTGATAAGCAGCGTCTTACAGAAAAACTGCATTACCTGCGGACAAAGATCCAGTACGACTCACCAGCTCAGTAATGTAAGGTCATTCTAATTACCTTCTCCACACTTTATTCTCCCCTCTGTGGCCCTAGTAATCATGAGGAGTCTTTGAAATGCTGATGCAGCGTTATACTGATTCATTTTAAAATATACTGTATGTAATACTAATCATTGGAACTGCATATTGGATATTTGCTGAGGTTATCTTTAAAATTATTAGGCTACATACTATGAACAAGGCAAACCCACACATTTGAATGCCACATAAGCAGTATTTCCTGTTACTAACAGGAGAGAAAGGTATAATAGTTTCTAAAATGTCCAGCTGTTGGACTAATTTGTTGAAGAAATAAATACATCTGTCTCTAGTGACTGCAGGGGATTTATTCATGCTTCCTGGTGAAGTTCAGGACCTTGGTACAGGAGAGATGCTAGGAGCTCTCCAGGCAAAGCCACTGCTTTGTACTTCCCATCTCATACTTTATACTACAGTGTCAAGTAACTAGCTTTTATGATCCCTTGATTTGATAGGATTCTCTATCCATTTGACACCAAAAAAACCCTTCTGCACTAAACAGGAAAGTGCACTCCACCAGAATACGGTCGTAAAAATATTCCCCACTTAGAAAAAAGAGAAAAATTGTAGACTGTTCTGCATATTCTGCAATAGTGAACCTATTTGATGTTTGAGGAAAAGCAGTGTCAGATGATCTGAAAAATATCAAAATCTCATAATTTAACTTGACATTGTAGCTAATGGCTAAGCATTAAAAGTGACAACTAACACACACTGTAGCATGATTCCCATAATTGCCACTCTGTAACAAAAGGCTTGCAGAAGGGAGGCAGCAATTAAAATGTATTTTTGCTACAGCAATCTGAAATAATGCTTTTTTAATTTTTTTTCTGCGGTGATATTCATATGCAGCAAATCAAAGGCCTGCCTTGCCCAGCAAATTATCCTCTCCCCCATCCAAAGAAAAAAAAAAAAAAAGAAAAATTGGCCCAAAGTAGATGCCTGGAAAGTGCATAACAAAATATATATCATCCTTGCTTTACTGCTTTGCCACCAGCCATCTTCATTTAGAGCCTTTCCCAAGATGGAAATGTTTTTTGTTTTGGTTTTTTGTGTTAATTACCTCACAGTTCTTAAGGCAAAGTTTATTTTATGCTAATCTGTACATGTTAATGGAAGCAGAAATTGATGTTAATTTTAAATTGTATAGGTAATATTTTGAGTAATACATTTGTGGCCCATTCAGTTTTGCAGCCAGCAGCGGCTTTTATGGTACAACAAGCAGTGCTCCCGACAACAATGTCTTTTGAAAGTTTTCACTGATATATATGTTCCAGTCTACATTTTGATGACAAGAGGAAAATATTTTGTGCTAAACAAGAATGACTTTATTTGTAATAGCAAAAATGTACTTTTACATGTATAAACTATGAGCAAGAACATTCAATATATGAGTTTATTACTATTTACATATATGGTTTTTGGACCAGTGCTTTTCCCTACTATCTCTCTCCTTGGGTGGTCCCCAGATTTTTAGGTGGGGGTTTGTTTGTGTGGGTGCTTTTTTCTATTTGCTATGTAGAAGCTCTGTGGTAGCTTAATGCCATCTTAATTCAAGATAGAAAGATAAATTAATTATATTTCATTTCAGTCTTTTTGACACAGATTTCCCTGTAATGGAGCAGCTCATTGCCCCCTAATTAGGAAGAAGTTCCCTTGCTAGAAGAGTGACCGTCTGCCCAGCTTTAGTAAGGACATAGGCTACAGTCTCACAGAGGCATTTTACAATCTCAAGCCTGACCCCTCAACTCCTGCGTGACCAGAGTCGCAGCTGTAATTATCAAAGCTTAGGCCAACCCTCTTACACAAGACATTTGTGCTTAACGTAGAGGCTGGCACCTAGCCCAAGTCACATGCAGAAAGCCAGTTGCACGAGTAGTAAGTTCATCAGAATGTCAAAAGATACAAAGTGCTTACACATTGGACTATCTTGTTTATAGCATGGACCTATTTTCAGTCAAATGAATAAGTGAAAAAGCCTTATGAAAGAAAAAAAAAACCAGCAAGAACAGTTACTCTGGTCTCTCATTCACTATCTATTTGAAAGAATTTCAGTTGAAAAAAAAACAGAAAAAGAAAAGGAGAGAGGTAAAGGATAGTCTGTGGGTTGACAGATTCAATTTTATCTTCAGACCATAGATGGTCCTTATTAGTCTAGAAGCACCTACACCTGAAACCTTTTAAATTACTGATTGTACAGAAATGCATTTTGTGACTGATCTGAACAAATGCACTATTAGTAAACAGCCAGATATTACCTCACTTTCTACAGCTATCATGTGCTAAAGTCCCTGTGCGTATAGTTACATATATACAGAGAAGTACATTTTATATGTGCTAGATACACTCCTCAATGTTTGGTTTACCTTTGCTAGAGTTAATTGAACAAAGTAAAAGAGAATCAGCCAAAAATTTTATTCCCGTTAGAACATGAACTTAATTAATTCTCCTAAGACTGATAACACTTTGTTCTCAAACAAGAATGCAAGTATCTTCTCATAAGTTTGAATGCTCACTATCCCATTAAATTCCAGGCAGCAAACAGGCAACGTTTTGAAGGAAACTATACCAGTGGCTAAAATAATCAAGGTACACATGAAAGTGGTAAACCAGAAGAGAATAAGACAGAAAAGATATTACTACAATTCTGATATTAAGGCCAACTGATCTTCTAAGAGTATCTTTTATGTTTTCATTTTCTTTGATCTGCCAACACCAGCTTTTTGTTTGTTCTTCCAGTTTAATGTGTTCTGTGCTAGTTGAAGAGCCTTTTAGTTATGACCCTCATTTGTGAAAGTAACCCTTGAAAGCATGTCTTCCAGACTATCACCATAATTTTGATTCCATGCTAACAATGCTTCTTTTATGCAAAAAAGCTAATTCCCCCCCCGCCCCCCCCCCCCCCCCCCCAATCCACACGCATCATGCACTTATCTCAAAGCTCATCTGGTTCGATAGTATCACAGGATCTTTTTATCAGTCATTGCTCTACAAAAGTCTCACCTATGTGAATTGGAATACACTATTTTACATTTTTAAGTAAAATAAAAGCAATGTCCCCAAAATGACTGACATTACAATAATTTAGAAAGTTTATTATTTAAATATAGTAATGTTCCTTTTAAGGGGCCTGTGCTTCCGTGCACTGGGCTTACGTGTAACAACAGGGTTTTGAACTGTGCAAGCACCAGAAATAGATGGGTTACTTGGGCAGACAGAAGCAAAATGCATTCTGTAGAAACAAAATGGATTACCCAGTTTCCTCACATTTTAGAGATGCAAAAATCAAGGGAGAAGCACTTTCATGTCCACACTGTGACTCTTCAACCTTGAGATAACAATCTTTGTAATTTTTTTATTGGTAGCTAAATCTGTACTATTAAAAAAAGGAACAAAAGTCTCACATGAATTATTCCCACCCCCACCCCTTCCCCTGGCTCTGATTCAGGGTGAGCTGAGAACTACGGAGAATTCTTTACAGATTTTACTGAAGATAATATAGCAAATTACTGGAGAGGAAAAATACCTGAAACACCACACAAATAGAACTGAGAGATGTACATACCAAAAATAAATAATAAAAAACCCAACAAAACCAAACCCAAAAAAACGAAACAACAACCCACAAACAAACACAAAAACAAAAACCAAAAAACCCACCAAAACCAGGCATTAGAAAGATCAGAATTTATAGAACTTTAAAACATGGAAGATACAAAAACTGAAAAAAGTTTGAGTAATTTTACTAGCATAATGCAGTAATGGTGGATGGTATCCTTTTCTGACATTTCTACCAAAATTTCATGTTTCCTTTTCCAGGGGATACAGTGAATTTGCTCATTCAAGTATTTAAAACTGTTTTTTCAATTATACTCCCACTGAGAAAACTTCCAAGGGGGCATCCAAACCCACTGATTTTTTGAGGTTTTGATTACAGTATAATCTGTTGCTTTCTCTTTATTTCTGAATATAAGGCTACTGATTCAATGAAAGCCAACTATCTACAGTATTGTGTAACATACTGAAAATGCAATATCCCTTCTAGTATTCAACTTTCTCTAGTTAAACAATGAGTATGCGTAAGAATAGTAATCTAAAGAGACAGCTAGATAATGGGTTCCCTGCTGTTCATCTCCTTCAAGTCATAGGGTATTTCTACACAGGCAAAAAATATCACTGAATGCAGAAAACAAATAAAAGTTAACCTTAGTTACTGGAGCAATCTTCAAAGGGTCTCTTTAAACAAAATGGATTAGAAGGGGATAGAATTGCTTCACTATCATTTCTTCTTTTTTTTTTTTTTTTTTTTTTTTTTGTCTATGCATTAGACATTGGAATATATTCCTGAAAAGCCACCTAAAATATTTATGCATAATAGGATTTTTTTCCACAAAACAAGATTTCTTTACTGGTAGTGAAGCAAGAATATTTCAGTATCATGTTGTAGGAAAGCAATAGAGTCCTCCCTTTTTATCCAAAAATATTCAAGGGATAGACCTGTAAGCCATTAAGCAGAATATGGATCTTCATACCCAAGATCAAATATTGTCTGTTAAGCAACTCCTACGAACCCTGAAAATGCATTTGTCCCCATGTTGGAACAAAATATCACCTCTACATCTAGCAGATGTTTTCATCTTTAGCATTTCTTCACTGCTTACAGACAAGTGGTATGCCTTGGTTCAATCATGCCATAACATTTGGTGACAAACATATTTCTCCGTTAAAAATAAAAGCTAGTATCAAGGAAGAAAAAGAAAAAAAAAAAAGGTACCACAAAGCTCTAAAATGAAAACCTAATTCTTCCTATCGATTTCTCCGCAAGACAAGTCCCAGGTTTTCTTTGGAAGAAACTCAACTACTTCAATAAACACTGTCACGGTAGGGTTATGTGCTCCCACCCGCTCACTCCCAATCTCATTTCAATTACACAAATTAGAAAACAAAGCCTGAACACCCTCGGCATATTTACAGAAAATAATAGTATCACGTCATGCAGAAAGACCATTTCTCGCCGCACAGACCACACTGCCATCAGGAAGCCAGTTTAAACAAGTTTGCGATGATCAGGAGAGATGCAGTTTGCATTTTATGTAAATATTTGTAGAGAGCCTTCAGAAGGTCTCTGCTGCTTTCAAGTACAACAGACCATCAGCAACAAATAATAAATCTTCAAAAAAACCCACCACCCTATAAGAAGAAATTGATGTGGGAAAGGTTATGAAGCCTTTCCTAAAACGCTGCATCTTACATCAGTCCAAGATTTTCACGTTGCAGATTAGTCTGATTTCTGATCCCTCCATGCACTGTCCCCTACTCCCAATACCACTGACTCTTCCGTTAAAAAAAATAGTGAACCATTGATTCTACATCAATTTATATATACACCAAAATTGCTGGAGATAATTTTATTAAATAAAGAGATATACTAAGCATCCTTAAAAAGTTTAATTAGATTTTTATCTCAACTCATCGTACCACAACTTATGGAAGTGGAAGATTAGTAAAATTGGTTTTGATACCTCACAGGTAGAGATTTAGTATTAAGTTAAAAAACCCCAAAAAAACAACAACAACAAAAAACCAAACCCCACCACCAAAAATAGACTGAATAGTACAGTTCTGTAATGACACTGATTGTTACAGACCCCTCCAAATACTACAGGGCTTATTTTTATGATCTTGTCCAGACATTGCCCCAGGCTGTGATGTCCTTAGGCCAGAAACACCAACTAGCAACATCCCACTCTGCTTCTCAGTGCAAGTCTGCCTGTTTCCCTCCAACAATACTTATTTGATGTCTAATAAAATCTGAAGCCAAAATGGAAGCTAATAAAAGATAAACTTCCCAAATCAATCCCTTGGTGATAAACACAGCAACCGGAACGCATTTACTTTTATGTTCAATAGTACAACAGTTATGTGTTTAAAATTCATCTACAAAGGATATAAAGTCTTAACATACACAGTAACTTCACTGTGCATTGTTTTGAATGGAGACTGTTAACAGCTCTTAAAAAGAATAGTGTTTTCAGGAAAGAGAATGAAGACTTAAAAATGATAGTTGATGACATGTGTCCAACGTTATTTTTAACCCTGGCTGCAAAAAACAAATGCAATAACCAGGAAATCACTTATCACGAACCAGTTCTGTACCTTTGTTTAGTCTTTCAGAACACTGACACTACGAACATAACATCTTTCTTCTTTCCAGGTTTCCTGTTACCCATTAAAACATAGTAAAACTTCTTGTAAAGATATAATGACTATTCCACTATTTTCTAATAACTTAAAAAACATTTTATAAAAAATACAATTACGGTATTCAGTGAAAGCACTAAGAATCACAGCCAAGTGAAATAGAAGCCTTGACTCCGATTTGGTTTTCCTTTTCCTGAAAGATAAATGAATATTCTGAAGAAGAATCATCTGAAGCAGACACCCTACTTGTAGAATTTCAGTACTGCCTGTAGCCGGTAGTCATAATGGTTTTCCAGGACACACTTAGAGTAAGCATCAAAGACTTCTAAAAACCGTATTTATTAAAAAAAAAAAAACAAACCACACACACAAGAAAAAAAAAAAGAGAAGTTATAACATGTAAACACTTACCGTTACTTCCTTGCTGTAGAATCTATGTTCTCAATGAAAGCATGAAGTTGGAATTCAAATTATTGCCTGTTGAGAAGTCAAAACAACATGAATATGTTAATTTAATATAGAATAAACTTTGAATTGCAATAGCTAATAAGAATCTTTTTGTACCATAAATAAGAAATATACCCACAATAAGGTCTATGTTTCCTTTTATTTTTTTCTCCCCTCATGAATTAAGAATCACAGATGCAGGACAAGTGGAAATTATGTCTTAATAGAGACACTGTCACAGAATGAGCTAAGAAATGCTGCCTTGGGACCATAGGAAAAAAAAATAACAGTATTTCAGAGTGTGAACAAATAAAACCCCAATAAATGAAAAACAAGCTCTAACTCATTCTAGTACTCCAGTAGTAGACACAAATTATTACAGTAAGGACACATTCTTTTATTCCTGGTAAAGTAAAATTCAAAGATTAGGACCAGATAATAAAGATATGCATTGGACATAATTCTGGTGACATTTAAAAACATTGAAATCAAGGTCACAGTACCACCAGTTCATCACTTATTCCGTTAGACTTATCAAACGTATCGTATCTGAGAAAAATATAAATCTGATCAGACAGATTGCCAATAACAGTTCTTCCATGTAAAGCTAGTGATCAAATACTGCAAAAATGGGTTCTCTTCCATTGTTATATTCCAGTTTTGACATAAAAAGGGTATCGCTAAAGCAAAAAGAAAATAAACAGAGAAGTAAATAAAAAAGCATTTCGTATCATTTATTGTACAGGTAATCCTACTTGTATTTTCCCTTCTTTATATGGAAATATCAGTTTCTAGTAACTGAAATAGGAAAGATGATTTTTTACACATTGACCAAGTCGGGCCTTGAAGATCCCTGAAAGCCGTTAAGCCCACAGATAACTGTTGTAATGCATAAAGTGCCTCTGAATTCTTAAAGTGACTCCTTACATGCTCCAACAGAATGAAAAATCCATGGCCGTGTGCCCTCAGCTATTAAGACCCCAAAATTATACAACCAATAAAAAAGTAAGTTGTAATTCTAGACTAAAACTATCTTTTTTTTTTTTAGACCTAAAACAATAAGTATGTATTTACAGCTATTAAGATATCCTAGCTCAATTGTTACTCCATTTTCCTGCCTCCACATGAGAGTTCTAGGATTATTTAGAGAGAATAGTGTTTTGCTTTAAACTTCACCAGCATGTTACATACTTTATATAACACTTAAGCTGAGATTGAATACAAAAGGTGAGATACAGTTATCCTGCAAAAGAAACACTTTATTGGAAGGTTTATCAAGAATATAACTGAGATGAAAGAAAATATGAAGTTCTATCTGGCCTCCAGATCAAAATGGAGAAAACAGTAAATTATACTAGGAGAGGCTTGGATAAAAGACTGCAACCAAGTATAGACCAGCAGAACTTTGGGCGAGTGTCAGGATAAGTGCGTAATAAGAAGTAATAAATGAAAGTCATAACATGCTCAGCAATGAAATTAAAATCTTCTCTCTTTTTTTTTTTCTTTAAACATTTTCCACTATGAGAAAACCTAGAAACAGCTTGCAAAATGAAAGCCCATTTTAAATGCTAGGAGTATTGAGGGATTAGGCTTCTAAAACATAAAAGGGAAGTCATCTTTTATTTTCTTGTACATGTTGAAAAAACATAATATGTAATAACTCACATCATACGCAGTGCTTTTTTCAAATATTACTCAGTGATATTCATTCAGATCATGCAATTCAGGCAATTAATAGATCGCTGTTTCCAGATTTGCTAGGTCATTACAACAAGAGATGTTGTGGTATGGGTTAAGATGCCTGAATGAAAAACAAACAACCTCTGTCTCTCAAATCTTAGTGTTTATATACTATA
This sequence comes from Falco naumanni, assembly GCF_017639655.2. Taxonomy (NCBI): domain Eukaryota; kingdom Metazoa; phylum Chordata; class Aves; order Falconiformes; family Falconidae; genus Falco; species Falco naumanni. The sequence continues at coordinate 2,690,758 of NC_054054.1, read as the reverse complement.
TAGTGTTTATACCTTAGAGTATAGGGGGAAATCACTGTGGGGACTTCATTCTGCTCCTTGTCCCTGTCTTCCAGCTCAGGGACACGAGTACCCTGAAGGAGCTGGTCTTGCTGTTAAAGACTGAGGTAAAAAAATAATTAAGTACCTCAGCCTTTTCCTCATCCTTTGACACTACATATCCCCACACATCCAATAAAGGATGGAGATTATTCTTGGCCCTCCTTTTTTTTTTTTTTCGAATGTATTTGAAAAAACATTTTTTGTTATCTTTTATAGCACCGGCCAATCCATTTTATAGCTGGGCTTTTGTCTTTCTAATTTTCTCCCTACATAACCTCGCAACATCCTTATAGTCGTGCTGAGCTGCCTGCCCCTCCTTCCAAATGTGGTAACTCTCTTCCCTGAGTTCCAGCCAAAGCTCTCTGTTCCGCCAGGCCAGTCTTCTTCCTCACTGGCTCATCTTTCTACACGTGGGAACAGCCTGCTGCTGTGCATTTAAGATTTCCTTCTTGAAGAATCCCGGACCCCTTGGCCGTTCAGGACTGCCTCCCATGGGACTCTGCCAACCAGGCTTCTGAACAGGATGAAGTCTGCTATTCAAAAGTCCAGGGTAGCAGTTCTGCTGACCGCCCTCCTTACTTCTCCAAGATTCAAAATTAACAAGTCCTTACTAAGAAAATGAGAACAATACAGCCTAGAAGCTGGACCTGACCCACCGGCAAAATAATGTTTTCAGTTTTCAATTAAGTTTGTTATTCTATTTAAACCTTGATTTCCAAATAAAAGCTTTCTGCTTGAATAGGAGCAGCATGACATCAAAACTGTGCTAAGCAGATGTTAAAAATCATGCTTGGAAATCAAAACACTTTGCAGTAACTGCTAAACATCAGTTTATTGCCTTGAATAGGAATATTAATAAGCTACCTTTCAAAGATGTTTATCCCAGAAGACATGCTCAACATTAACCTCAGAAATCAACTTGTTCAAACCTGAATAACTTTGAACATTTCTCGTGCTAACCCAGTGGCTGGAACAATGGATCTCTGCTTACGCTCCTGCACTGACAAGCTTCAGACCTGCAGCAGGTGTCAGAGCAAAGCAACCATATGACTGGTATTTGCAAATATCTTCTACTCTATTGATTCAAGAAAGCCACTGCTAAAGCTTTCCTTGTTTACTTGTCTTAGTGAAATTCTGGACCTGTGCATATAGTTACTTTGCTTTTTGGACTGCATTATAGACTTGGACTATAACATACAGATAGCTGCCTTATTACAGCAGAATAATAATAAAAAATAGCTCACAGCCAAGAATTCCATAAGCTATATAAGTGACAAACAATATACAAATGCAACATACTTTAAAAGCATCAAAGCTGTATCTACCTGGGACTGACTCCATGTGGTATAAGGGCCTGATTACAAGATACACCCAGCTGAAGTAGAATTAGAGAAGTATAATGTGTGCCGTGTTACATTTACCCCTTCACACCATAATAATAAAAAAAAGTAAAAAAAAATCTTAAAAGTAACACTTAATTGTACACAAGGACTAGAAGACACTATGCATTAATAGAAGCTCAATCTATTTTGCCTATCAATAAGATTATGAGAAAAATAATAGCAACATAAGAAAAGATGACTAATATTGTTGATATGCTTAAAGCATTAATGTCTAGAAAGAGAAGTTAAATAAAGTTTAAAACCTGGATCCAACAGAATAGGATAATAACGACCGGAGTGATTGATCAAGATGTTGAGAAGGTACTCCATCCATCTGGAACTTACATCAATATGAGATCTTTTCTCATAGTTAAGCTTCAACTCAGTGCTAGAACTTCACGTGGGAGTTACTCAGGGTACTCCTCTGATAATCACATGGGCCATTTTGTCATTACTTAACACACCTCTGCCAAATAAAGACATGTTACCACATCAGAGTTCTATGTAGAGCTGTAAAAAAAAATCCTCAAACCTCACAGCTCTCCAGCTGCAATTCATGAGTGTCTAAACTATGTAAAACTGATAGTACTGGCACACTTCTAATTTGTCTTCCTTCATCTCCCAAACCCTTTGCAACTGCATTTCAACTCTTCCACTTTAGTTTCTGTAAGATATGGAAGTTCTGGTTTTTTGCTCTTTGTGGCTGTCAGGGGTCATTTCAGCGCACCTCTGAACAGAAGTATGCACACAAGCATGTAAGTAAAAAAGAGCCATCAATTGCTCTGAGACCATGTCTGGACTCTTATTCCAAACATATATTTGATCACTAACTCATTAACCACCATATAAAGTAAAAAAAAAAAAAATCAAAAAAACCCTTCACACTCAGTTTTTTTGAGAAGACACATACACTGTAAATAAGTTCTCAACTAAAAAAAAGCCAAAACAGAAAATTAGAGGCTGAACTGTAAGAACTTACTTCCAATTTTACAATACATATCCTCCAAAATAATTGCTTTTCACAACTAATCTGTGCAACAGAAAAACATGTTAATATTGAAGGTCTGCTTTGAAGAAACCAGCTGGCGATCAGGTATTCCGAAGTAATTAATTATCACAATATCTAGTTAGTAATGAGTTACCCTTTTCGAACCTTTGTATGACAAATTGCTCACGTACACCTTGATGTTGAATGCAAAGCACAACGTAAGACTTACAACTTGCTGGTAGAGATGCAGCAAGGCACTATTTACCGACAGGCCAAGTAGAGCTGATAGCACTGCTCTAGTAGAGAGATACACACATTTGTAAGACTGAAACAATGGTTACTTTAAATAAATGGCCAGACTATTTCCAGGACAAAAAACAATATAAAAAGAGAACTTAAACTTGAAAGACTGAACCTGCCTGTGAGGTTTGAGCAGACTGAAGAGGAAAATTGGGTCAAATCCCTCATTGCCCCTTGCCCAAAAGGGAAAGCAGGACCCCTGGAGATGAGGCTTTCAACAGAACTTCAGCCTGACTCCATCAAAACTATTTATTAATTTCTACATTTTCTAAGCTTTGTAACTAACTTGTCTATTTTGAATCCAACGTAAAAGTACTCTTGTACAACCACATGAACACCAAGACTTTCCTCACCTAGGGCAGCTGTAAGTCTACAGATTACAGCAAGTTTTTTTGTATTAAGACATAACATAAGAATAATAATATGTATTAAGATACCAAGGTGCACACAGCATGCTGTTCGCACAGGCTTGAAACACAATAAAAACGTGCTTTAAAAGAAGGAGTTAACCACAGAAAAATCAATTTCATCCCTCATGTCTGCTGCTGGCAGGACTTTGCAGCAGGCAGCTTGCTAGGTTGCTGGTCAAAAGGTATCAAGTTAATACGTATCCAGTCTTGAACTTGTGGATATGAAAACATACACACAAAATCATGCAGAATAAGAATTAGTTCATATCCATGCAAAGTTGCTAATTATTATAATATTAAACATTACTAATTTATCACTTGATAAAAACTTAACAGATATTTAGTACTTTTGGGAGATCCCTTCCATGACAACTGTACAAACACACGAAGAACAAAGGCAGAAAAAATACTGGTTTAAGGGACAATGAACTAAGTCTAAAAAGCAGTAATAAAACCCTGCAAGGGTCAGCAAAAAACTTCTATAGAAATCAGTTTTATATGGTAAATCATAAAGTGAAACTTTTATTATGCATAGGCAGTTTTTATCACATTTATCCGAACAAAGGTATGTCCTTACGTGATAGGACACTGAAAGGAAAACTTCACTCTATTTCAATACAGGTCCCACTTGTGCTTCAGTCATATTTTACATCTACTCATTTAATACGGTGGCTCAGTCACAGTTAAATTCATTTACAAAAGCTCAAACACAAGGGTAGTGAGAAGCTGAACTGACTGGGTACAAATTTCTTGGGTATTTTTGAAAATACACACATTGGTAAATGGAAGCAACTAAATATGGATAAACAAAACCAAGTAGATATGACAGAGAAACAATTTTTTAAGCCAAACTATCTAGAAAAGGGCTTGGAACCGCAAGCACATCTCCAGTACAACGTAGAGTACTGAACAGAAACGCATCTCCTGGACGTTACCAAATCCAAAGACATATATTAGCATAGAAATCTCAGTATAGATCTGCACCTGATCTAACAAATCCTACATTTCAGGGGCAAGGTTTGTATTACTACATATCCATCACATCAGTAAGGCGGGTGTATTATCAGCATGCAATATAATCATACCGTACCACACAGGACCATCAAGGTGCAGGAACTCAGGACAGTAAAGGCTCACATGCCTATCTACCTTCCACTGAATGGTGTCAACATATCTTTGCCTTGTGGTGGGGTGGTCAGTGGGTTTTCTCTCTTTTTTTTTTTTTTAAGTGGGTATAAGTAACACCTTGTGCCCCCAGTTTTTTCTTTTCTCCCTCTCCCCTAAATCACATCTGCAGCTTATTCATTTGCTATTGAAACCACATTACCTACCATCAAGACCAAGCTTATTGCTTATTTTCCCAGGTTTTCACATTTCCACCAGTGCTCCTTTCCCAAAGGGAGAAAGAAAAAGAGTCCTCAGAGGACAGCAACACTTCAAGGATTGTAAATGAAAAGAATCTCTTCAGTCCTGAAGTAGGCAGCCATCAAAGCACATGTGGTGGGTTGACCCTGGCTGGATGCCCAGTGCCCACCAAAGCCGCTCTGTGACCCCCCTCCTAAGCTGGGTAGGGGAGAAAATACAACAAAAAGCTCATGGGTTGAGAGACAAGGAGATATCGCTCGCCTGACTCTACTTGGGAAACAATTAATTTCTTACCAAACAAATCAGAGTACGATAATAAGAAAATAAACCCAAATCTTAAAACACCTTCCCCCAACTCCTCCCTTCTTACCAGGCCTAACTTCCAGGCTGGGGTCAGTCCCTCACACGCTGTCTCTGCCGCTCCTGCCCCCTCACACCCTGTCCCTGCTCCACCGTGGGTCTCCCACCGGGTCACAGGCCCTGCCAGCAAACATGCTGCAGCACGGGCTTCCCAGGGGGTCACAGCCTCCTTCGGGCATCCGCCTGCTCTGGTGTGGGGTCCTCCCTGGGCCGCAGGCGGGTACCTGCTCCACCATTAACCTCCCCGGGCTGCAGGCGGGTACCTGCTCCACCATTAACCTCCCCAGGCTGCAAGGGCACAGCCTGCCTCACCATTGGCTTCACTATGGGCTGTAGGGGAATTTCTGCAGGGAAACCTCCTCCCCCTCCTTCTGCATTGACCTCAGCATCTGCAGAGTTGTTGCTGTCACATAGTCTCACTCCTTTCTTCTGCTGAAATTTGTTTCACCATTCCCCCCCCCTTAAATATGCTAGCCCATAGGTGCTACCACCATCACTGATTAACTCAGCCTTGGCCAGTGGTGGGTCCATCTCAGAGCCAGCTGGCATTGGCTCATGTGACATGGAGGAAGCTTCTAGCAGCTTCTCACAGAAGCCACCCCTGTAGCCCCCTGCTACCAAAAACTTGTCACACAAGCCAAATACAGTGCAACAAATGTGTTAAAGAAAACAACCCACCACTAATTTAGAAAACTTGGAAGGATTGATTACATAAATAATACTTCTAAAAAAAAAAGTTTTCTATTGTATAGGTTAGAGATCCATAGTGTGTCATTTCAAATAGGATTACAAGGAGCGGAGTTATGGTTAGCAATAATCAGGAGGAAATGGGAAGTGAGAAGAGGAAAGTTCATTTTTTAAAAACATCAAAAAAGAATACATAAAGAAATTTCTCTTGCACTTCTCATGTATCTGACATTTCTAACAGTGTCTCTATACCTTTAGAATGTTGATTATTTTTTTATTAAAGAGACACTGAAACAAGTTTTCTTATAAGGAAGGACTAATTGAAGTGACCAAGCTTTCCATGGTTGCCAGTTGGTTTTAATAACTTTTAAAATCATAGACATAACAGTGAATTGATATTTACTCTAATTTTATCACTGAAGTTGCCTTTTAAGAAAAAAACCCCACACTATTTACAGGTAACTTCCTAATTCACACTCTTTCAGGTGTTTCACATATTTCAGCTTGCTTCCCACCACACAAATATTTGTTGGCCAAGTGGCTGTCATCAGACTAAGGAATCGGCTTATTCTGCAGTTTCCATATGGACACCTGCAATTAGAAATTGTGCCACCAAAAATCACTTAATGTTAAAAATACCGGCTTCTTGCAAGCTTTCACACAGATGTCTTCACTTAGGCCTGAGTATGTTGTAAACCAGCTCATCATTAACATTTCATACATAAATGAAGTACAAGCGAATCGTAGGAGAAAACATGGTTTGGTGATTTGTTTTAGCAAGTACAACTGGTTTGCTAGCAATAAGAGGAAAGACCTTTAGAAGGGAATGGGAAAAGTATTTAGTTATTTTTCTTCTTACCTTAGGAAACTTGATATATATATATAAATAATAAGAACAGAATGAGATAAGAGAACAAGATGAGATGTGGGAAAATGGGAGTAGAAAGAAAATGACACAAAGAAGGAACTGGGAGGTGAGGTGGAAGTAAAAGTGAATGGTGATGAGAATGTGCTCAAGGAGGAAAACATCAAAAAAGTACGTAAATTAAAAAATATAGGGGAAAGAACGAGTTAAGGAACAGGATGGAAAAGAGACTAGATTAGACTTTGGCTGGAAAGAATGTCAAATGTTACAAGGCACGGCGCAAATACAGTGCGAGAATAAAAGAGGGCATGCTAGGAATAGTACCTGAAGCAGCATGCAATATGCTTTATCTACTTGTTAAGGCTCCGAGGTCACTACACCAGAGGAAGCGAAATGTTCCACAGAGTACCCTAGCCTGGGAAGGAATCCTGCAACATCACTCCTTCACAACTATGTTTATTAATTTAAGAACACTGCACAGAGTGGCTCAGCCCAAGTTGAAGAAACATGGCCTTTAACCTTCATCTCCTGTAACTAACCCAGAAGTCAGAACTACCTCTGATAGGTCCTGTTTACAGTTGCCTTGCTATTCCCAAAACATTTGTTAGTTTACCAGAATGGTCTTGTAAACAGTTCCTAGAGTATAGAGGAAAGCAGGACAACTTAACACACCTTACCTTCATCCCCACACGGACTTCCCTTCTTTGCTATACCCAGCATTTCAGTGCCGATCACCATCACCTGCTTCACACTGAGCACAACTAAGACACTATTAAAACTGCTCCTGTCCTGAATCATTTGTATTTGGTGTGCTTCATTTGCCAGCATACTCATTTTTCTGTCAAGATCTTCTGCAGTTTGGATAGGCAATGTCTTCCCCTCTGACAGGACTAGTCAGGGGCACAGGGTAAAACGAGGATGCAAAAATTTCCTCCAGAATTCTTCAGGATTTATATACTAAGTTTTACAAAACAAAAGATAGGACCACTTCAGTCAAGTCATCACAGCATCAGCTCCTTTTTTCATGCAAGGTATAAGACTATTTTTAAGCAGTTGGATTTATCATGCAGGCCCCTACCTACCTAGTTCCAAATCCATCAGGCTCTTTTTGTTTTGCTCCACAAGTTGCAAGTACTCTGCTGCTGACATACCATCTTCTGCTCAGTCACAAGTTACACAGCCCTGGTGCTTTTTGCTGACTTTACAGGAGGAGCACATAGGCTTATCGAGATTTTTCCCTCAATCACAGATACCTACTCTTACAGTTTTTTTCATTACTACGGTGCAATCTACATCTTCCTTTCAAATGATTGTTCTTCCAAATTTCTCCTTTTTCTTCTCTGCTAGTTCAGCTTCTTCCCCGTTTTGCAGCCATCTCTACAAATCATGGACAGCCTGTAACCATGTCATCTGCCCGTTCTCCTAAAGAAGGTCAGCACTTTGCTTCGTTTGCTTTCAGAATATAGCAGACCTCATTTAAAAACAAAAGTCTCCAAAGTAACTCAAACAGCCTTATTCCTCTAACTAATAAAAGCAACAAACCCCAGACATGTGCCTCCCTCAGAGTAAGTCCTCAGTGGTCTCCCAAGGTGCACTGGGAAGTGGTCATCCCAGGTGTGCTCAATCAGCCCTAACTAGTATCCCCTGCTTACTCTCCCTCTCTCTTGGTCTTGCATTTGCTCCTCCTTCCCTGCTCCAAACTTTCCAGCTTGACCTCTAATGCAACGCACCTGCCTGACCCAGCCTTCTCTTTGCTGAAATGCCACACCACTGCTCAAGTGCAATGGTTCTAAGACTTTGCGCAGAAAAAAAAAAAAAAAAGGACCCCACAGATAAAGTGAAGTAAGGCTTCATGCTAGATTTGCTTTGCAAGGGTTTAATATAGAAAATATGTTGTCACTGTTATAATAAATATTTTAATATGGTGAGCATGTTTCCTGTAGCAGAATAATAATTTTCCTAATCTACTAGGAAAGGTACTCTTAGGGGCATCAGCTGCGGGGTGTAGCCAGCAGAAGCAGCTGTGGAGATTGCTTGTCAATTACCAGGATGGTCTTAGACACTGTTTTTTGCTCAGATGTACCACTGACTGTAAACCTTGAACGATGTTCCAGAACATCCTTTCTACCCAGGTTCCAATCTTTTCTCCTTTTTTTCTTCTTACATCTATTTCTTACATCTTTTTGTTACTTTCTCTTCTCACCATGCTTTTCCTAGTTTGGTGTTTTTTTCTATGTATTGCTTAAACTATTTATAAAATAAAATAAAAGGAATAAAAAATACGGTATATTTAAGTCAGCACTCCATGACTTTCGGTTTTAGCAACCCTTTTTTCACCTGGGTATTCACACTGTTAAGTCCTTGCATCTTATTATATAGCAAACTGGAGCCCTGATCTTCACTGAAGTGCAACAGCAGCAGAATTATAATAATAAATAGTTCTGTACTATCTCTTTTTCTGCAGTTATTTAACACAGTTATTACCAGAGTAACACCATTACATATCTATCTCCAGATGCTTTCCTGAGAAAATGCAAACAATAATGCGAAGCATGGCTTACCATTAAACAAAGTGAAAATATATTGTTGGGAAAGAATTACAGTAATGACAGGAAAAGTTGCAGCATAGCTCATTACATTATTAAAAAAATGGTTTCTTTTACTTTGGATGTAGGAAGGTTGTGGTTTCAGACAGTTACTGGAGTTCTCAATAGTGGAATTAGGAGAACCTTGATGTACAGACAACACTAAGGAAGTGTGTCCAGTACTGTGGAAAGCTGCTTATGATGTAAGGTTTGAGTTGTTATAGGTTATTCATGTATATAAACTCCCTCCAAGACCACATATTTGTTCATGTAAACATACTACACTCCTGTAAATTAAAAGAAACTGACTGACTTCTATTCACACTTTCTCCAAACAAAATTCTAGTTTCAAATCTATAAAGTTTTAACTACTTATTTTAATTGTTATAAAAAGAAAAAAAAAAAAAAAAAGTGCTGAGGCTTTGCTTCCCTGACAATGTCACATATGCAGCTGTGTGCACCTTTCCTTTTTCTGTAGTATTTATAGAAAGTGGATTCCTAGTTTTTCCTCTCTCAGAGCTCAAAAGTCAAATGAAAAAATAGTTTCTAGAAATTGCTTGGGTTCAGAATTTATTCAAGCTTTAATCTTGATGAAAAGAACTCTAATTGTAAATGTCAGTATGATACAAAAAATCAGTTCAAATGGTTTTAAATTTTGTAGAATAGTTGTCGTAATGCTCAAGCAATTCTGACTGTTCACGGGAAGCTTTTTATCTTTGCAGGTAACAGTGATAGCAATGATAGAAGTTTATAAAATATATGCCAAAAATACTTAAGCTGAACATGGACATGTATTTGAACAGGAAAAAATGAGGAAAAGGCAGTTCTAAGTATCTCTAGATTCATGACGCTTGCACATGTAACTGCTACTGGTTCTGCTTTTCCCTCATTTTGTGACCTCAGGTTTTGTATCTGCACACTGGCATTGACACACTACTAGAAAGAGGTTTAAATTGGTTATCATAATCTATGCTTATTCCTTTGTTCATATCCAGCTCTGTTTACTTGACTACATTATGTATTTCCTAGAAAATTAATCTTACCTAACTTTATAATATCCCATTAGAACCAGAAAATTCAACATAGGTTGCTCTTCCAAATAGATTTAATGAGAAAAAAATCTCTGTATGTTTTCTGAAGTAGTTTATGCGAACGTTTCTTAATATCAGTGCCAGTAAATGTTCACTTTTTGTTATGTAAGGTACAATATTTCATCTTACATACTCTGACCGTCTGTGATGTAGAAGGGTCAGGTCTATAACTTTTATCTTTTTGCAGTTCTGTAGTGTTTTCTAGGTTTTTCCTAGTTTCTACATACTACTTCCCATGGACCAATTTCAAAACCTTTATGATTGTACAAAATGCGAGAATTTACCTTTGAAAATTAAACACCACTAGTACAATGGTTCAAACATGTTTACATTCATGGAATACAGGATGCTTAAGATTATTTTTTAATGCTTGAGATAAGATTAGTAATTGCAACTACAGTAACATCACTTCCTACATCTATCACAAAATTATTTCTTTACAGTGAATGTGACAATGAATAGAAGTTACACTGAATAAATATTACTACTAACCTGTTAAAATGTATTCAGAGATGTGCTACTTTTAGTATTTTCTGAGACTGAAAAGAGTTTTAAATATGGCTTAATTGTCTATCATAGCTGCTGATACCCACTATGCAATCGTATGATCAGAAATAAAATACTAGTTGAGGGCTTTGTTTATAGAGAAACATGAAAAATCAATTCTAGGGACATTGTTGTTATTATATGGAAATACCCTCTATTTCCATTCTTACCAACGTCTCTTCTGTATCATAAAAATAATAATTTTGATTTTAAAAACCAGTATGTAGTTTCTGTATTAGAGAGAGACTGAAAAGAAAGAAAACGGAAAAAATACTTGGGTAAGGAAGTGAAAAATACATGAAGTGACCATTTTAATGGGAAAATTTCAAGGCACAATGCAGAGTTTTAATAAAAAATATGCCAAAAAATTTATTTCTAACACCTGGACTTTAGGAAAGTACTTGGTAACTTTTGCCTATTTAACAGGATTTTGAAATTATATTGTATGCTTTGGAGGTAGTTATTGAAGTAATGAAAAGGTGATTTTCCTAAATGCTGTAGTTGCATTTATTCAAAACATAAATAATAATTTTTAAATTCTGCAAATTAAAATTGCCTTTGACAATGTTATATAAGATTTGCTTCAAAAATGTATTTTTTTTAAACTCAGAAGAATAATTTTTAAATTAAAGTAACAATCCCTTTTGCTTTCTCAGTCTTTTCCCCTCATATTTGTCCTTCTGTAATTTCTAAATAAATAGTACCAAATATTAGGAAAAAAGAATGAATGAAGATTGCTGATGTCTTTTAAGAGAAAAAAAATCTGGTTCCTTAATTTTGAAAAGTATGCTTATTTTTAAAAAAAATATTTAAACAACACTTAATGTAGTCTCTATCTTTTGGTGTAAATGGTTCTGAGTAACGCTGGCTGAGCATTCCCTTGCATGAATTCCTCCTCTAAACCAGATGGCACTATTTTACTTCACACCTATAACCTTTTGAATTAAGCAGCTCTGTTCAAGGCACTCTATTTATCATACTCAGAAGGTATGAAAAGCTAGATCAAATGCATTCTACTACTTTATTTTTAAATGGCTTAATTATTAACTTGAAAGGAACTTCTGTGTTCAAAGTCTGAGAGTTTGTCAGGAGCTTTTCTAGTGAACACCACCTTAAAAACAGAGGTCATGTCTAGAGAGTCGTTTATTTTACGTGTCTAATCCTGGATTTAGACACAACACATCAACTAACTGCTTCCACATCAGTAGCTTAGTACATACCTGAACCATTAGTATTGCCAAGGAACAGAAAGAATTCTGGTAAACCAACAAAATTAGTTCCTTTTCTCATCATGCGGACTGAAATGCCCCATTTTCAGAAGCATGAATTTATACCAAGGTGTAGCAGCAGTGGATTAATCTGGTGAAAGGCAGGTTAAGACTCTGTTCCTTACCGTAGCCTACCTGAAACATATTGACCAGTGTTTTCAGTTATTCTCTTTGACCTTCACACTGAAATGGATGTATGCACTCACTGTCAGTTATAACCCAAAGAGTGCCCTTACCAAATGTCAGACATATGAATGGTTATTTAATCTCGGGGCTTGTGTACGGCTACACCTCTTCAGGACACTTAGTCGGTGAATCCTTATCACAGATTAGAGAATCTGACATATGGATGCTGTGCAAGCGCGGTCACTAGTACAGGATTAAAACCATACTGAGAAGAATTGTGTTTATGTTCACTGAGTTTCTTCTTTAGGAGATACCAAAATATTCTCCAATTTCCAGGAAAACCTCCAAAATTTCCAAATCTTCCCAATTAATCATTGTAAGAGGACTCAACATAAGTTCTTTCATTTGAATGTGAAAGATCTATTTAGGATAGGTACCAAGAAGACAGCTGTATGATCAGGAGCTTTGAGCAACCTGACCTAATGAAAGATGATCTTTAAAAGGTCCCTTCCAACCCAAACTATTCTATGATTCTATGATAGCAAAAAAACCCCCAGTTCTTCTCCTAACATCCTGAGTGTTAGAATGGGGGATACATGCTTCCCATATCCTACCGTTGCACTTGTTAAAAAAATACTACTATACTAAAACAAAAATTACTATCCCTCATTGGCCAAACTGGAATGGAAGGGGTCCTTTTTAAAAAAAAGAATAACAAAACCCAGAGTCAGGGTGTGTCCATCTGCTTGGTAATAAGTCTAGTGTCCTCTTAAGTCTGCTTCCTCTATGAAGATTTCATCATAAGTAGCACATCTTAGAAACATTGATATTCATTGCTTTTATGAAAGCAAACCAACATCAGTCACCTTGTATGCTGTTTTACTCCTTCTTAGTGCATGATAAAGCAATATAAAAGGCAACGAGTCTGATGAAATGACTCAACAAACAGAAAGTTAATTTTGATTTAGTACAAATAAACAAAAACTTTTACTGTCCAGAAGTGTTTATCCATACCCATGAAAGTTCAGTTATTGTCATGTTTGTTTCCAAAAGAGTAATACATTTCAGCTGCCCCCTGGCGCTTCTTCAGAACATTCCTATGCTGACAGTAGGATTCAAAGTCTTGCTTAGGACTGAGAGACCTGGTAAATACAGGCTGTGTCCGCACTGATCAATGCATTTGCTCCAGTAGAGTGATGCAGTTTGGCTCACGTCCATATTGCTAAAGGTTAGTTCTCTAAGGCAGCCTGGTACATCCATGCAATAAAATGCTTGATCAAGCTGCTGTGGTGGTGTGGCCCTGCATCTACCCTGTGGTGTGCTATGGACCTAAGACATAATTATCCTGTTGTGTTCACTTTGTCAGTTCCGTATGCCTGAAAAGTGTAAAGGCAGCACTGCAATCTACTTTAGTGTTCTTTCTGTAACAGAAAACAGGGCTGAACAGAGCAATGGGCTCTGTGGTGGCTTCCTTGCAACACACACCATTAAACCTATCCCAGAATGGGTAAGTCGTGAGGCTGAATCCCATCTCTTGTGTAGATTTATGTGGTACTCAAGCTTCTTTCATTTCACTGTGAGGATGTTTCCCAGGCAGGGAATGTTTTCTGTAACCAGGCAAACTCTGACCAGGGTTCAGGCCTCTTGCGGGCTACAGGTTACAGTCTTCTGTGTACAAACACAAGAACTTGTGAATGCGTAGTCCTGTTCTTTATCCTGTTGGGTTTTGTTGGCTTTTTTTTTTTTTTTTTTTAATCATTCTGACAGTGCCTATCTTTTCATCCCAAATACAGAAGCAACTAAGGGAAACAAGCCACTGATCCTAGGCATGTAAGTTGTCATCCACAGGTTCAGTGAAAATATTCCTGTCAATCTCTATGATTATTCGGCCTTTTCCTTTCAGTTTGGTGGTTGTTCATTCTGTCAAAACTAGCTTACTTAGAACTGGACTGAGATAGAACATTTCAGTTCAAATAGGTCAATCACTCTAAAGGATGATGTAAAAAATCTATCAGCAAAATAAACCCAAAGAAAACAAAATGACCACAATTCCCCTCACAAAAGAAACCAAGGGAGAAATTGCTATTTAGCTAACTCATACATTGCTACACTACTACATTTTCTAAACAAAGGATGTGGATATTCTCCTTTGGATTCTGAGTACAAACTTTGCTCTGTGGTAATGATCACTCTGGGAAAAAAAACAGAAAAATCATATTTTCCCTGATGTACCAGCAAACTCCCAGATTTAAAATTCTTGCTAGGAAGGGCTCAGAATGCACAACTATTTCCTTTACCTTTCTTAAAAAATAACTGTTGGGAAGTTACAGATTTGTATGGCCATAAATTTACCAATACATTTATTTCTCATCCTCTGACTACTTGAAGAAGTTGAGGCAATTCTTCCCCTTTTCAAAAGCAATATACAAATATTGGTACATGTGTTTACACATTCATTTAAAAAAACATATGACACACACAGACACCTTTGAATGTTTCTATTTCCTTAAATTTCCAAGGACATTGGGACACACAGAAATGAAAAACCACCTTTTCACCTTATAATTATGTCTGTGATGTTACAGGTTGTGCTTCTCTCTTTCTTATATGAGGTACTACATGAAAGAAAATAGGAAATGCATGCAAAAGTGGAAGGGAAAAATATAAAAGAGAGGAAGAAGAAGCAAAAAAATAAAACAGCTAGGATGGTAAGGAAGAGAACAAATCTAGGAAGGAGAGAGAGGAAGAAACAAATAAAAGTAGAGATACATAAAATAGGAAATGAAGTAAAAGTCAAGTAAGAATCAAGTGCAAAAATTGAGAACGGATTAAATAATACAAAGTGTGAGAATAAAATACAAACCTATAAACCAGGAATACTTAGTGGCAGGAATTATCCTAAAAGAAATTTGTAGAACCAAAAATGAAAAGAGAACATGTCTGTATTTTTAAAGTAAGATTAAAAGAAGTAAAATCAGGACAAGTTGACTGCAGCCGATCTTGGAAATAATTGCCAGAAATCTTTTGGTGCTTCCATCCCTAACATTCAGTTATTCTCCTTTGATAGTTTTCCACAAATTGAACAGATGATACAGTATTTCAAAAGCCAATAAAGTACTATATGGCCAGAAATAAGCTATCTTAACTAGTGCAGGAAATGCTGAAGCAATTACAGTAATGACTCATCATTAAAATTATTCTTCTTTTCTAAAACGGTCATAGCTGCAAACAGCTTATGATTATCCGAAAGTAGCCAGTCTTCAAAAGAAAGGGCAAAAGTATTTTTGTTTAAGAAGTCAATCGAATGCTCATTGTGCCTTTTACCATCACCCTTTTCCTACCTCAGAAGGGTTATTTCCTCCTTTGTCACCTCATTTATATTCCACAGTATAAGGTTCATTGATTACAATCAGGAGAAAAACTTACAATGAAGTGAATTATAAGTTTTATTCACAGAGGCCTCTAGACTTGCAGTAAAAGTTGCAGATAATATCCCTAAGGCTTCTGAGTTACAGCATGGCAGAAAATTGTTTCATATTGCTTAATTTGGAAACATTAACATAATGGAAGACAATCAATAGGCTCTAATAATTACAGCAAAACCACACAATTCCCACAAGCAAACATGTGCTTTATGTGGTATACAAATTGCTATCCTGTAAAATGCATAATTACATTCTCTGTAAAGCAATTCATCAGAAAACACAACTATCTTGTTATGCTCTTGAGGGTATTTCCAAACTTCATTCCATAATACCAGCAGTATCAGTTAAAACGAGGTCTAAGAGCAAACAATAGCAAGCAGGAGACGTGATGGTTCCCTCTTCAGGTATCTGAAGACAATAAACAAACATCATAGGAACAGAATTCCTAAACCCTGTTCTATCTGTAACTAACAGAAAGAGAAAAAACAATTTTAGAGGGAACGGTTGGGCTTTGCAATGGGAGGAGTTCCCTCCACACTCAGCACTGATGACTTTGTGGAAACATCTCCTGAGTGAAGGGAAGATGGTTATTATTGCTATTAAAAAACACAGGAAGATCTAGAAAAAACTTTCTGGGAACAAGCTTACAGTGTCAGAGATGAGTAATAAATGATAGAGGGGTTTTTTCTCAGTGTAAAATCTTTGCTTCTCTCCTATTATTCTCACAGGCACTAAGGACACTCTTAGTGGTTTTATGTACTATGAACTTTTACTTTATTACATAAATACTACTGGAACTGTCTAGAGACGATAAAAAGACTTACTCACTGCAATACCCCTAATTTTGATGAATTGCAGTTCATCAAAAGTTACAATGTTGCTAAAAATAGAGTGCTATGTTTTATCCTTAACATGTGAGCTGAACACAGAAGCACTTCTGTCCTTAAATGTACAAGCCTGACTAGATTCAGGGCATATTATGAGAAGAGAGACAGGAAAAGAATTAGGAATTCGGCTTGCTGTAGAAATGTTTCATCCAGGCTGGGATGAAACCCTCTAAATACATGAGACTAGTCACAAGTTAAGTATTTTTGTATAACCCATATATCCAATCTGGAGACTTTCTCCCAGCTCATAATGTAGCTGCTAATAGCGTTGATCTGTGATTTAGTCAGTCATCTGCCTTATTGGCAGAAGTCCTGTGTGGTCTATACTCTGTCAGCTATCACAGCGTAATTAGTTTTACAGATGCTAAATAGTCCTTCTTTAAAGTACAGATAAGGTAAAAGTACAAACAAATATGTATTACCCCTGATTTAGGAGTGCAAAACTGAGGTTGAAAATGGCAACAGCTTCCCAATATTACAAATTATCACTGTTTTGCTTTGGTCGCTTTCCTGACACATTTTTCTACAGCTTACACTTATTTGATCTGATAACAACAATTTTTTTCAGGATTACCCGACCTGCACTATCCTAAGAGCTGTCTTGGCCTCAGCTAATGTATATGCATATGGGCTACCTGAATCCTAGCAGCTTCCTAACCTTTACTTCTCAGCTTTGTAGTTGTAAAATCACACAAAAATAAATAACACGCTCATTATTGAATAAGAAAAATAAGGAAATGGCCAAGCAATGTAACCTTTTGACTATACTTAACAATTACTGATCATAAAGAAGACTGGAACCTTTAGATTTGCATCGCTGCCTGCTGTTATCTGAACTAACATATTAACATAAAACTGCAAAGAAATTTTAAATTATTATTTATTATTTTTTTTTAACATGAACCAATCATGACTGGCAGAGGAAACACAATTATGCCTGAAATTATGAAACTAGCGGGGATCCTGAATTTGGTTCCTATACAGGCAATGGTCTTCATGAGTTACAGGCTACTTGTTTCTCAAAAAACCTGTCCATGGGCACTGCCCATTACCTATTTCTGCTCTACTCTGTGTCCATTACTTTTTGTTTTCCTTACTGACTTTTCCGCTGTTTCCTGTCATTTCTTCAGGTGTTAAAGTCATGCCTACAAGTTTAAATTAACCTTCTCTTATTAAACTACAGTGCTTCTTAACCACTTCAGTAGCATTCCAATGTTTGATGGGCGTGGATGGAAAACTGTTAAATGTTACTGACTTAATTGTACTAATAGACATAAATCAGATCTCTGCAATTCCTAATTTTGAGATGTGAGAATCTGGTGGGATGGGGGCGGGGGGTGTCCTTTCGTTTGAGTTACCGTTACCATAGACAGATGGGAATGATTCCCATTGCACTGAGTAACAACAAAAGGAAGAATAGCATAAAAACAATAAAGAGCAATAAATAAGTATAAACATGTTAATAAATATTGTGAATAGATATGAAGGGATTTTCCTGCTTCAAAGATTTTGGAGTCTCAGCATTACATTTCAGTACTATTTGAAAATCACACTCTTTCAATAATCTTTGCCCAAACAAATCTAAAACCTGAAAAGATGTCTTAGCCTATGAAGACAGGTTGAGAGTGTTGGGGTTGTTCAGCCTGGAGAAGGTTCTGGAGACACCTTATAGCAGCTTTCTAGTATCTGAACTGAGTCTACAAGAAAGCTGGAGAAGGACTTTTTACAAGGGCATGTAGTGACAGGACAAGGGGTAATGGTTTAAAACTAAAAGAGTGTGGTAGATTTAGATTAGATGTTAGGAAAAAAAATCTTTCCTGTGTGTGTGGTGAGACACTGGCACAGGTTGCCCAGAGCAGCTGTGGATGCCCCATCCCTGCAGGTATTGAAGGCCAGGCTGGATGGGGCTGGGAGCAACCTGGTGTAGTGGAAGGTGCCCCTGCCCTTTGCAGTGGGGTTGGAACTAGGTGATCTTTAAGGTCCCTTCCAGCCCAAACCATTCTATGATTGCATGTTTTTGTCTCTGTACCTACCCTCCATGCTTCTCCCTCCTGCTTTCATTGATCTTCTAGTATGCGAGTGGTGCTCTTCTGTCTCTTTCCTGCTCAAATTTTGTATTCTTTCCTGTCCCTCATGCCTGCTCCATTCTTCCTCTCTGCCTTTTACTATTTCCCCAGGTTTTTGTTTGTTTGTTTGTTTGTTTGTTTGTTTTCCTTTTACTTCTTTCAGCTCTTGTTCTCTATGTGCTTTTCCTGAACTCCCTGCCTTTTGTCTCCAGTTCTCCTCCTTTACTTTCTGGGCTGACATCACAGTGTTGCTAGGAGAAACTGCAGGTCTTGCTAAGCCCATGTCACTCTAGAAACGTGGCACACACAAGATACAATACTGAAGCTATGAAGAACACACTCAGGACACATTAATTTTGGCAATAATCAAACTGAAACAAAGATGCACTGTACATACGTATATAATGATCTTTTCCCAAACTGGAACGAATTTGGAATTTTTTATGATGTTGCAACATTGTGAGGGCATTTCATGAGGAAACTTGTCCAAAGTGAAGTCACTGCTTCAAAACACTCAGGAATGAACCTTACCAGGACATGGCTGTGTTGTTTAATAGAGAAACTGTGCATTTTTGTCTCACTGCAGAGCATCTTGATTAAAAGAAAAAAACCCAGATATTCCAGTTGGAATTGCAATTGGAAAATGTAATCTCAAACAGCTCAACTTTGACAAGCATTGACAGAATGGTTTTAAAAAGAGGAGAAAAAAATGTTATGCATCCATAAACACACTTAACATTTCAAAACATAATAAGCAAATGGAAACTTCCTTCTTAACAAACTTTATCTTAGTTGAAGTCCACATAAATGGTGCAGCACATTCAGGTACAATTGTGATGACAAGAGAAGACAAGAACTAGCTAGTGGAAGACAGACAGCAGTTCTTACCTGGCAAATGGGTGAGGACATTTACCCACTGCTTAACCTGTTCTAGTACAGTGCACTCTGCTAAAGAATTCACAGAGGTAGGACATGGACAGAGGTCTGCCTAATCTTACATTTGTGCATCTTTTAATAGGAAATTAACTGATAGATTGTAGGAATTTAACTAATTCTGATTGTAGCACCTCTTTTCCTCTTCTCACTGTCTTGCCTCACTACCCAATTTATTTTTTTAAAACTATAATAATAATAACAACAACAACCGCTAATAATACTTAGCTTTTACACACCCTGCTGTTCTTACTGTGGTGAAATTCCATTTGAACTCAATGGGAGTTTTGTCTGAGCAAGCACTATGGGATTCTCTCCTTGATTTATAAAGAACAATTCACCACAGCATCTAGATGCTATTTTGAAAAATTAAAAATAGATTACACAAAGCTACACAATGAATGCTATTTAACAAGCTAATATTATCACTAAGAATATATTGGTAATCTTGGAGCTGGTAGCAGCAGGAGCATTTGATTTTTCTATTTCTATGATTAACTCCAGTAGAGAACACTTTGCCTTTTTTTCTGGGTATGTCTATTTTAGAGACTTCTCATAAGTTAACAAGACTGTTACTGAAGAGTGATCTCTATAGGTTTAGTCTTCAAAGCACAGTAAAACTTAATTTAATCACAGCTTCAAAATACCATACAATAAAACTAATTTAATTACACTTAGCAATGGCCACTAGTCTCATTAAAATGCTAATGAGGCTTATAATTATTAAATTGCTTAATGATTGTTAATATAAATAAATGAAAAAATAAAGCTTAAGCAGAAAGTCAGAATGCCCTCAGGTAATTTTTCTTAGTGGCAGTTTCACATGATATAGTTTCTTTGCAGTATTCAGAAAACCCAGGCAGATTAAAGTTTGAAGTAAGAGGATGTAAAAGAGAAGGACACAGCTGGAAGTGTAGCCAGTCTATCGCCTCCTCTTGAAATATTTAAATATAGCTGATATAAAATGTCCTTGTCTGGAATCATTTAGAATAGTTGTTTTCATATCATATAGCATGTATGGAAAAAATGAATGTATATCGAAAACTCACAAGGAAATCCAATTCACACACAATATTTTTCCTGACACTGCTGGTAGTGTCATAATATTAACATCTGTATGAAAACCACCATGAAAGAGAATAAAAATGGAAGCTGTAAGTACTCAGAGAGAGAGCTAAAGACTACTCTGTATTATTTTTAAAAAAATCTAATGGATACAGATACTGATTGTAAGATCCATTCCCGTGGACAGAAGGAAAAGGATTTCAGCCCCTGAGTTATGAGAATAGGAGAACTGTAATCTTTCTGTCTTCCTTATATCTAGTATGTGTACAGGGAAAACACAAAGCATGCCATTTTTCAAGGTAAAATATTAATGGAGATGAACTGACTTCGAAAAAATATATACTAGGGTATAAGGTGAGAAGGAGACTGCATGTTTCAGAAATGAGAAATATTTGACTCAAATGCAAAGAAGCATTCGCACACAAAATTTGCAGTGTATTCAAAGGATGCTGTTCATGTCCTAATATGAAAACACATTTCAAAACCTCCAGTAGCAGCTGTTGTCATTTGGCCAAATGTAAAGCAGCCTCCCCTGCCCCCACATTGTGGCACTTATTTTGTGGCTCCAGGACTGTCAGGCATAGAGCAATGTGAGCAGCTCCAGCTCAGAAACACACAGTGGCACTGAGCTCGACTGCAGTAGCTCACTGTGTTAGCTGTGAGGAATTCCCTGAGCTCTTATTAAGGAGAGTTTCAGAGCCAGAAAGTAGCCAGGGAACTTCTCCTAAAGGCTTATGAATAGTGACAAGGAAGGAAAAGTAAAGGACCAAAGCAAATAAAAGCCAAGGAACCTTGACTGCTTTTTGGGTCTTCTAAAGTCACTCCACTGACAAAAAAGCCCACAGAATGGCTTCTTATAATCCTCTGGCAGGATATATTTGGGTCCTCAAAACACAATTTTAATTTAGAGCATACTCCAAATGTGCACGTTATTCACAACTAAAAAAAGGTGGAAGGCACAGCCTTGCCAGACAGAAGCAACCACCAGCACCGGAATGGCTGGCCCTTGTTTTTTCCAGCAATCAGGCCCCGTTCAAGAGAAACAAAACCTTTCACAGCTTCAGAAAATAAGTCTCCCTCTTCTTCAAAACTATCTTTTATAAGACAGAGGTATATATCATTATTTCTTCACTCCAATAAAGCACTGCTTCTTGCTGAAGTACATCCAGTCACCCTTCTAATCAAGAGAACATTGTCACACATTAGCACCTCACAAAAGGGGAGAAAAAGTTCTAAAATCAAACTCTCCATACCAGTAGAAAACTAAGTTAAAGTAATATGCATTAAATCAGTATTCCAAAACAGCAGTTATACACCCCCCCCCCCACCCCCCACCCCCACAATCTCACTTAGCAAGACCAATACACTTAGAATCCACAATTCTAAACTGTTCTACCCAGTTCTCAGATCTGTTATTTTTCCTTCATCAACCATAACACTTCCTAGGACAAAGTTCACTTGACATTAAAATATAACACTCAATGTCATTTTAATCTCAGAGGTGAACGTAGTCACTTTGCATACATCTTGGCATATCCCCTTCCCTTGTTATATTTTTGAAATACTGAAAAATAAATGTTTTGGGGTACATGCCTAGTCAGGCACTACCAGAATCCATTTTGATTATGCTAGAATCCAAACAGAATTTAAGTGATTCTCTTGGGGAAAAGTATTAGTTAATGAAGACTCTTCCAGGTTATCCTACTAGACTAGGAATAATTCACTCGCTAACTTTATTCATTTATAGCAGCAACTGGAATTGCTGTGCTGTCCCTTTTGCAATTCATCTGCAGAGAAAATTCATAAACATACATTTATTCATTTGGCTAGAGGTTATCAGTAGCTTTCAGATACTTGGAGTTTTGCTCCTCAAGGCAATGCTAAGGAACAGTTTGGGGCACATCCTGAATAGTACATTGCAGTAAAATTAAATAAACATGCTTTAGCTAGTCATATTTAGGCAGTTGCCCAAATGAAAACTAAAGCTTTGACAAATAGTAGTATTTTTCTGGTTCAAAACAGAATGGAAGAATTAGACAAAATGAAGGGTTTTCCTTTTGTTAAATTGCTGAAGTTAATGTACTAGTTCATCTAGTTTCTGAAACTGGAAAAAAAAAGAAGAAAAAGTGATTTCTGAATTGGATGTAAAAAAAAATGAAACATAGTATCACTGAAATAATATGGGAGGATTGGGAATGGATAATCTGGAAATGTATGGGAAAGAAGAAGGTCTCAGTGTGAAGACAGGACTATGGTAAACATTTTATTAGTGGCACAACAGAGGAATAGAAATGTTGATACCTAAGACGTCTTCACATGTGGAGAAACTAAGTTGCTCAAATGACAAATGCATGTGTTTATAGCAAAGAACATTTTGTTATTGTGGGAAAATATACTTACTGCTGGACAAAATCAAACAGAAACCTTTCTCGTGACAAAGCAATTCAGATTTCTCTGCTCTTTTCTCCATACCCAGGAAAGTACGGCCCTCTATCTCCATCTTGGTGGTTTATTTCATCATACCTGGAGCCTTAGAAACCATTTCTGAGTATATTGGTCTAGCATTTAGTGCCAGATCAGAAATCAGGTTGGGTTACTTGCTGTGTTAAATGAGCTTAGACTGTATATTTATGGATCAAAGAAGCCCCTCTGTTGTATTTCCAGTGGAAAGTTGTTTTTCTGTAATAGACCTACGTAGCAATGGTAAAATAATTTGCTGTCTGTAGCCCATTCTTTATCCAGCTTTTCTGTCATATATATAAAGGATTGAAAGCACTTAATTTTTCAGGTACTTTTTCACTAAGATCTAGAAATATGGGGCAGGGGGCAAGGGGAATTGCTTTACACAAGTGCAGTGACACTGAGTTATTGCACCAGGCTGGCTGTCCACTTTAGATATTCTATATTGGTGGAAAAAGTTATCTTCAGTGCTGAGATTATAAAGTCAGTAGAAAAAAACCTGTTACAGCTGAGGCCTTGTATTAAAACTGCAATACAGTTTCTTTTCATGAATCAGAATATATTTTTTTTTCCAGAAAATTTGTATTTCCATTATAATCATTACTGAAAGTGTCTTGGAATGTTTTCCTGAAGTACAGAAATATTTTGCTTCATATTGTCAATCCTTAGAATGACAAATACAAAAAAGTTGATGATGCCTTATTCTCTGGTTCCTTGTTTTAATTAAATCAATGTTGAGATTAAACTCGACAAGTTTCTCTGCAAATAACATATTTCATGGTAAGCCTGATGAGGTAAAGGCAATTTAAGGTCAGTTTCTGGAGTTATTTACACTGTTCTTTGTGCCTGAATTAATCAGATGCAGACAAGACCATAGCAACACAGGAAAGACAAAAACAAAAAGAGGACCAAAAAAAAAAAAAAAAAAGAAAGATGCAAAGCACAAAGCAGTTAGGAGAACAAGATGAGAATTTTAGAGAAGGTGGTTTGGGAAATCCAGGTCATAGATATGTTGTTATCGAATGCTCAGGAGCACCTCGGGAATCGAGAAATTTTTCCTAGCTAGCTCCTAAAGGGGAGCTAGACCCCTTAACCTTGATTAAAAACACACGAGAATAAGTAACATGCTAATTAGAGCACTGACCCCCAGCAGACGTCCAGAAATAGAGTGATGGCTTCTGGCTCTGTAGATAAAAATCAGTCAGGGTGCTGCTGCCAGAAATGGAAAGGAAGGTCAGGCTCAGGAGGCCCAAAAAGAGCACGTGAAATAGCACAGCGAGAGAAATGGGGCAGTGAAGATGAAAAGGTGAAATCTTTTAAACATTTCATTAGCTCAAATAAAATAATTAGGAAGTTATGCTGGGTTTAGAAATTCTGAATGGGACTAGCTTACTTCTCTAGTACAAAAAAAAACTTGAGATGAGGGCAGGGATGGGCCACCTCATAGCCAAGGGCCTCGTGTACTTAAAAGTTGAAATAAGGTTCTGCCTGCTGCATCGTTCTGGCCTGTTGATTCCCAAGGAAGCTTCTATTAGAGACAATTAATATTTAATCAAGTGACATGACTTCCGGTAACCAAAACACCCTTTCTCAGGATCTCTCATAAAACGATTTGTGTATAAAATCACTTCAGTTACTCTAAATCCTGTCTTATGGGCAATTTATCTTACTTCAGAGGACTCCTCCAAGAGCCTTGGCTTTGGAAGTTCAGCAGCACATCCCAGACATCCCAGCACAGGTCCTCCGTGTGGTGAGAGGAGAAGCACACATAATGATTTAATTTTAAAAATAGACTCATCAAAACTGAGAGGTAATACACTGGCAAGTAATTACATTCTGAGTGAAAATATGCAGGTAAATCACATTCACTTCCGTGCAGAATGCTTGTATAGTAATTATGACTCATCTAAAAATCTATTTAAATCATTGGTTTTAAATCTTAGATGAGGCTTAAGTGATGCACATTCTTTTGCACTCCCGAAGTGCAGTCCTTTGCAAAGGATCCAATTTTATTCGATTAATTCACTTCTAAAGGAGTGAGCAAAAAATAAGCTGTTGCATGTTCTGTCAACAAGTAAATAAGTTGTTCTGGGCATTTGCAGCAGGAAGGAAAACATAGATATATATTGAAGTTTTGAAATAAAGAAACTAAATACATTATGTATTTGACAGAGACCATACATATAGGAGACTCCAAGATTATTGGAAGCTATTGAGTTTCCAAGATTTATGGCATCAAGTGTACACGATGAGTTTTTAAATATAAGTCTTTTTCTTCTACATGTAACTTAAATTAGTAAAATAAGATTAGATTTTAGAAAATGAAGAAGTCTAAAAAAAAAATTCTGGAAGTATTGAAACTGAAAAATAGACACAGAAGGAAGAAACTACAAACATTTTAAGAGAGTGAACATTTTTTCCCCTCTGTCTAACACAGTCCTTAAATGACCAGCCTTTTTCTGTCCAGCTGCAAGGGAATTTATGCAAGAATGTTCAATTTACATTCTGCAGTTTGCAATATTCTGTAGCAAAGATTACAAATGTGTTAAACTGAAGAGTAAATCCAGAAGAACCTCCAAAAGACATTTTATAACCTGCATATTTACGAATGCTTTTTACCCAGTAGCACACATTTTAATTGTAAATTAATGGAACTAAACCCCATTTTGGCAAGCAGTAAACAAATATAGAGCAAAAAATACCTGGCTTGTATTGTTTTATTATTATTTTTATATGACAAGGCAAGGAAAAGTGTGAAGGAACACTCTAAAGTGTGAGGAAATATTTAGTATTCTTATAATATACATGATGTTAGTCAGTGCTTTCAAGACATTAGCAGCTGTCAAGTAAATAGTAGTGGGGATATTTATAGAAACTTCTGTGCGAGAAAGCATGGAAGTGATGGTTTGAAAATGTAACAAGAAGATGATAGAAGCTGGAATCATAACATAGTATTTCTTTTTTTGTACTTTCATGAAAAGTGAATATGCCACTTGAGTGTGGCACGGATCCTTGAGTTCTCCCTGGCCCAGTTAGTGCAGCATGTCACCACACTGCTTCAGTCTGGAAGCAGCACGCCTGCAGTGTTGTATTTTAGCTTATAAATCCTCTTTCCTTACTGTGAACATGAACATGTGAACATGTCTTTTGATCTAAACATTGCTGCTTAAGAGCTGTGCCTATACACTCATGGTACTCCCCTCCCCACTGCTTCAAGCACCAACTTTCCAGTTCACCTGGAATTTTCTTGTAGCAGATATCCAAAAGGTCCTTTTGCTGCAATTGTATATCTGCCTCCCAGTCTCCCTGTAACTTGTACCCAAGCTGTAACTTACACTTATTTGAACCTTTATCAGTCTATTCTTGACACACTGGTTCAGAATAACATTTAGTAAGTATTTGACTGAGAACCAGGGTTGATGGTGTCAGACACTGATAGCAGTCCTCTAACTGCAGCTAAGAAAACAAATTTGCAGCATGGAGTTACTGTTGAATAAGAGGGGGAAAAAAAGAAAAGACTAGACGGCATCTCCTCGGGCAATCCTGATATCAAATTGTACCTTAGGTATAACTAGAATTTTTATTTCCCTGTCCTCTGCTGAAAAACGGGTTCAGACCTTCACATCTATTATAACTGAAATTTATATTCCAGACAAAGTGTTATAAAGCACACTGGTTATTTGTCCATTTGTCCACTTGTACAAGGAGTATGTTGTCTGCTGTTATTTTTCTCATTGCATTCATTCACTGACTACGTTTAACATACACAACTTTCTCTTCTTTATTGTATCTGTTGAAAACCTATTTAACTGCAGAAACTCTTTTCAGTCCCTAGATACATGAAGGTTCACTCTATGCCATTGTGTACTCATATACACTAATCCAACTCCTCAGATCATTCAGTTCTCCCTGTACAACATTTTAATTCTGTTCCTTATCAGGGACGACTCTCAAACCTGGGCTATTACAAAACATTACTAGCTTGCTTCTATGTTTAGCGTCATCCTGCATGAAAATATTGACCAACCATCCAAGTCTTTAGAAACTCTGCTGGTTAACTTCTCTTCACTGCAAGAGAAAAATCTGGAGTGTTGTCTCACCCTTTCTTTTGCTCAAGACTTTATTGACATGACAGTTACTCTAACTTCTATGTTTGCTAATTTTCTATCAGCAGACACTTTCATCATATTCAGTAAGGCATCGCTACAGTAAGGCTTTGTTGAAGACCAGATTGATAAGATCTATCGTTTCTGCATGATCTAGAAATTGGTTCAAATAAATGTTGTGTATACGGATGTGTGCATAATTTCATGTTATTGCAGTTTAATGATGGGTCTCCAGGTCTAAACCCAGCTATAGCTGAAAGCATTATTCTTTTTCATTTTAAAACCGTATTTTGCATGTCTTACATTTCAGTGAGTTTATGGCAGTTCATAAACCAAGACAACTGGTTAATATCACAGAACGCAGTAATGAAAAACATGCAAGTACAATTTCATGCATCTGTGTGTATATATATACACATACTTATTTTATGATTCATATTTTAAAATTCATATATCTTTTAGGATATTTAAAAAAGCAACACTTATTTTAAGAGTTGCTATAATACATATAAATTCCTGCCTATAGCACTAAAATGCAGAAAACTGATCAGAGCAGAAAAGATGGGGTTTACTCATCTAGCTTAAAAAAAAAAATATTCTAACAAAAAATATCCATAACAAAATCTGATTTAGAATTGTAAGCTTCTGTAAATTATCATGCAGATCACCATGCAAAAATCCCCTACTAACTGGGATTATGTCCAGGTTCACAACCATTTATGAAATGTAGGCTAGTTTTCACTCAGAACAAGAGTACATGAAAAAGCTTTGACTGGATGGCAAGGTTGAAGATATTACCTATTACCAAGGGACACGGTAATTTTCACCAGGGCATCTTGAAGATGCTACAGTCAAACAAGACTTTGAAAAAGATACAGATGAACTTTTTGATAACTTCAAGTGAAGCAGTTCAAGTTCAGATCACTTCATATTACTTCTGTTTAAATACTTCACACAATATGCCAGCTTGGATTCATTCAGCTAATAAATTAAAATGTAATAGTTTGAAAAAACACAATAGCAATAAGCCATTTACTATATTTTTTTCTTGCTTCTATAGAGACTATAGAAAAGGTTTTTTTTATTTTCACACTCTTATCCTCCCTCTTCTCTAAATTTAAGCTCAGCTTTAGGGCACAGCAGAAATAAAAATAGTACTATGTTCCTCATTCATCAAAGTATTGAACACAGTTTTATGTGAGTAGTTTCATTCAAGTCCATGGGTTTACGCCAAAGTTTAAAAAGAAATATATGTGTGTGTTTCTGCATAAGTCAGCATCTTCTGCCAATTAAGTTGTGAAAACCTTTCTAAACATTGCAGCATTGCTCCTATAAAAAAAAAAAAAAAAAAAGAACAATGGTTTGGTTTGGTGTTTTGTTTTTTGGGGGGCAGGCAGAGAAACCCAGCTTTGCTGTGGAATAAACACTAACTCACTAGCATGTGTGGTGCTATGAATATGATCATTTTCTTGATATCCCTGCACCAGTTTCAGAACCAACTGAGCAGAATAAAATACTTTCTCCATAGGCCCTGAATAAGGGCCTATCAATTCATACTTCCAAAGGGATACTTTACTTTTCACTTTTTACTTCTTAGTTGTGGCTTGGTTTTTTTTTTTTTTTTTTTTTTTTTTAGACATTTTTAAACACCCACAGTATGTAAGATGTTGCATACTGAAAACCTGATTTTTCTGGGATTTGGTGTTTATTTGCACATAACACATCTAATGTGAAACAAGACGTGAGCAGGAGAAAACCAATTCAGTATGAAGGATTATTCAGTACTATTCTTCAGTGGCAGGAATAGAAGTCATCAATTCTAGCCCATCCCACTAAAGACATAAAATTTCTAATAGTCGGTCAGAATTTCAAGTGAAAGATGATGATATCAGTTTAAGTTCCTAAAGTCTAGGAGCAAGCATAAGTAAATCTCTTCCTTATGAGTAGCCTTAGCGATTAGACAGGGAAGAATAAGGATGAAAACTAAACCACTAAGTCATTCTTTTAAGTGATCTTTGAAAAACTGGGACACAATACTAAGAGTACAGAAACTTGCACTGCCAATTCTTTTACTATATTTATAGACACTGATTTGACAGTGGGAGTCTATCAACAGACCTAATGACAGCTATGTCAGACTTTGAAGACAGATTATATATAAAGTGTACTTTCATACGTCCTTTCTATCCTGACTGATTCACTAACATCATTTTTTTAAGAACCACAGACCAGATCTGAGACCACAGCTTATGACTTGCAGACAAAATAGGGTAGTTGTTAAAGAGTAGCCCAAAGGATATATTCACATAGGATGTGGGAAATTAATAATAATAACATGATGCTCTCCCTTTATCAAACTGACTTTTCTCATACCTGAAATATACTTTAGCAATCATCCTAGAGACAATTACGAGAGAAGAGAGTTAAATAATCTTTTCCCTCCTACACTTTAATCTGTTTGGACTGAGAGCTTCTTTAGCAAACACTGATTACTATTCTTTGATTGTACAAGGTCTAGCGCCAGGGGGATGATCTTAATGTGAACCTTTTAGATTTTATTGGAATATAAACAGCAATATTATAAATGATTTTTTTATAGCTTTGCATCATAATGCAGTGTAACTAATCAACTCTCCCCACTCATCTCTGCTCTGCCTAATCCTGAGTTTACTTTGAAAACAACTTCAGTATGACATTTGGTATGACTTTGTTACTTTTAACTGAGCAGTATAAATCTAATCAAATTATAAACCCTTTACAAGTAGGTTTATACTTAAATATATGGATCTTTTATATGAAGTAGCAGAGAATAGTTTGCTATTTTAAGGTTAATATTTCTCTTAAAAATGTTTAATTTTCTCTATAAAGTGTTGAGAATAATCTGGATTTTCAAAGGATAAATTGTTAATGAAACATCTACCTTGAAAAAGTATCCAGTTTCTTGTTGCCTGCAAAATAAGTGATAATCATTGACACCAAGAAGTGATTCATGAAGACAGCTTTTGACTGTGATGGATGAGCAACTTAGAGGTATACTGGCCAAGATTATAAGAAAGCAGAGGGACAAAGATATATTTTTGCAAATGACTTACTGAACAGAAAATATAATCCTAGTAAAGAAAAACAGGGGTTTAGCTTGGTTTAGCATAAACCTAAATTCTAAGATGAGCTTCTTCAAATCTGAGGATCACGAAACAACAACAAAAGATGAAGCTTGTGGGTTTTCCCCATGGCAAACTTATTCTCTTCTCTCTTTATAAGTTCTTAAGCATCACAAGAGAAATTATCCTCTCTCTTTCTCATCTGTGGTAGCTAAAATGATAATTTACTTTTACAGAACTAAGAACATGAATTTTTTTACAGGCCCCCTGTCCTCTCCATATTGCTGTGTTAACTAAAGAATCCAGTCTCATAAAAAGTTATGTGTGTTCTGCTCTCAATTACAACCAAGAATTAGGTGAAGCTCACCTAATGACTTCGTTAAATTTATTATAAAGCATTACTCTGCTTATTTTTACTAGTGTTTCCTTTTCTACCCCCTCCAAAGTACTGTCTGTTTACAAGTTTAATTGTAACTGTTCTCCAAAAGGTTCCACTGCCTACTCCAAAGTCTTTTTGATGCAGTCCAGCTGCAAAAGCTCAGCTCAGAGAAAATTGTTTAGTTATGCACAACTTTGCCAAAGTCCACAGGAAACAACTACAAATGGTAAGAAAGTTAATATTTCAAGCAGAGGTTAGACTGTTGAGATAGGAATAGCTGCCCAAAAATTCAAGAAGAAAAGTACTGCTAGAGAAAGGTATGAAAACCTGAAGTTAACTGAAAGAGTTACAAGGCAGCAGCATCAAAGATCAGTCTGAGTAAACACAGACATAAGGTCTTACATGTGGGTTGGCAAGCATATTGATGCTTATCCTGCAGGCTCATTAGTCCTAGCTAGACACTGTGTACGTCCTGCTAGCAGTTTCTTTGCAAATGGGAAAAAAACCACCTCTGAGTAACCAGAAAAAAAAAAAAAAAAACAAAAAAAAAAAAAAAAAAAAAAAAAAACCAAAAAAAACCCCAAACATAATTCCTAAGCATGCAATTAGAAAGAACAGAAAAGGAAAATCCTAAAATAGTAATGAATACTGAAGAGCATCTATAGACTTCATGCAGACACTTAATGGAACATGTCAATTATTTCATATTGCATACTTGTTGATAGCTTGACCATGAGCATACTATCTCAAAGCCCTTTGTTTAGAAGATGGCTCCCAGGTTGCGATTTCATATTATATTTTCAGGAAATAAGTATATCAGGGCAGTCATTCTTTCTTATGAAATTTCATTTAGGTGAGATGGTATATCAGAAACAAGGTATATCAGTTTATGTACTCTTGGTTCATAGAATCATCACAGAATCATAGAATGGTTTGGTTTGGAAGGGACCTTAAAGTCCATCTGGGTCCAACCCCCTTGCCATGGGGCACCTTCCACTAGACCAGGTTGCTCCAAGCCCCATCCAGCCTGGACTTGAAAACTTCCAGGGATGGGGCATCCACAGCTTCTTTGGGTAGCCTGTGCCAGTGTGCCAGTGCCTCACCACCCTCACGGTGAAAGATTTCTTCCTTATATCTAGTCTAAATCTACCCTCTTTCAGTTTAAAACCATTACCCCTTGGCCTATCGCTACATGCCCTTGTAAAAAAATCCCTCTCCAGTTCTCTTGTAGGTTCTGTTTAGATACTGGAAGGCTGCTGTAAGGTCTCCCCAGAGCCTTCCCTTCTCCAGGCTCAGCAACCCCAACTCTTTCAGCCTGGCTTCATAGGAGAGGTGCTCCAGCTTCCTGATCACCTTCATGGTCCTCCTCTGGATTCGTTCCCACAGGTCCATGTCATTCTTATGTTTTGGGGCTCCAGAGCTGAATGCAGTACTCTAGGTGGGGTCTCACAAGAGCAGAGCAGAGCAGAGGGGAAGAATCACCTCCTTCAACGTGCTGGTGACACCTTTTACACAGCCCAGGATTTGATTGGCTTTCTGGGCTGCAAGTGCACATTGTCAAGCCATGCTGAGGTTTTCATCCACCAGTGTCCCCAAGTTCTTTTCCTCAGGGCTGCTCTACACCCATTATCTACCTAGCCTGTATTGATATTGGGGTTTTCACCCACGCAGGTGCAGGGCCTTGCACTTGGCCTTGTCGAACTTCACCAGGTTCATACAGGCCCACTTCTCAAGCCTGTCAAGGTCCCTCTGGATGGCATCCCTTCCCTCTGGTGTCACCACACAGTTTGTTGTCATCAGCAAACTTAATGAGAGTGCACTCAATCCCACCGTCCATGTTGCCAACAAAGATGCTAAGCAGCACCCAGTCCCAGTACAGACCCTTAAGGAATGCCACTCGTCACTGGTCTCCACCTGGACATTGAGCCATGGACCGCAACTCTTTGAGTGTGACCATCCAGCCAATTCCTTATCCACCAAGTGGTCCACCATAAAATCCATCTCTCCGGTTTAGAGACAAGGCTGTCATGTGGGACAGCGTCAAAAGCTTTGCACAAGTCCAAGCAGATGATGTCACTCACTCTTCCCTCAAGTCTACACTCTGGTGACATGAAATAATTAGAGTTTAGAAGCTACTTCAGGTCTACTGCAGATACCACAGAAAAGGTGAATGGTCTTGGGCTTTTTATGTTTGTGTGAAAGAAAGGTTTGTTTATTTTGAAATATATGTATTTGTTTTAGAAGTGTAGTGGTATCTTTGCTACAATGTTGTTCTAAGACATAACAAATTTATGTTATCATAATGCAATACTTAGCCTGTGGTCTCAGGGTTTAGCCACTTAGAAATCAGAAGTAATTCATTCATGTAAACAGAGGTCAATTATGTTACTATTCTTGCATAAGGCATCTCACCCTCCCACCCCACCCCAATTCTGGAAGTTATAACTGAAATCTGATGATGAACAAAGGAAAATATGTGGATCACAGAATCAAAGAATCACCAAATGGTCAGGGTTGGAAGGGACCTCTGGAGGTCATCTAGTCTAAACCCCTGCTAAAGCAGGCTCACCTGACAGGTTGCAGGTTCATGTCCAGGCAGGTTTGGAATGTCTCCAAAGAGACTCCACAGCCTCTCTGGGCAGCCTGTCCCAGTGTTCTGCCACCCTCAAGGTAAAGAAGTTCTTCCTCATATTCAGATGGAAGTGCCTGTGCTGCAGGTGGTGCCTGTTTCCCTTTGGTCCTGTTGCTGGGCACCACTGAAAATAGCCTGGCCCCATCCTCTTGATGCTTGCCCTTAAGATATTTATAGACGTCAATAAGATCCCTTCTCAGTCTTCTTTTCTCCAGGCTGAACAGGCCCAGCTCTCTCAGCTTTTCCTCATAAGGGAGATGCTCCAGTCCCCCAGTTATCTTGTAGCTGCACTGGACCATCTTCCTCTTGAACTGAAGAGCCCAGAGGTGAACACAGCACTCCAGATGTGACCTCACCAGGCCAGAGTAGAGGGACAGGATCACCTCCTTGGATCTGCTGACCGTGCTCTTCCTCCTAATGCACCTCAGAATCCCCTTGGCCATCTTGGCCACCAAGGCATGCTGCTGGCTCATGGGCAACTTGTTGTCACCCAGAAGTCCCAGGTCCTCCACAGAGCTGCCTTCTAGCAGGTCAGCCCCAGCCTGTACTGGTGTGTGGGGTTTTCCCTCCCTCGGTGCAGGACCTTACACTTGTCTTTGCTGAACTTCATGAGGTTCCTCCCTGCCCAGCTCTCCAGCCTGTCCAGGTTTCACTGAATGGCAGCACAGCCTTCTGGTGTGTCGGCTCCTACTAGTTTGGTATCATCAGCAAACTTGCTGAGGGGACACTCAGATCCTTGATTTACATTTCTGTCCTCCAGTTTTTGGCCTTTGCTCAGTTTGAAATGTTTTAGGTACTATTTAGAAGATTCAGGACTTCCAAGTTATAGCAGCCTCTGTTCAGGATTTTGTTGGGCAGTCAGAATTTTTATAGCAGTATGTATTGCTTCAAGCTCTAAAAACATCTGATAAGTCTCTTACTAGGCTAGTAGAAAGTGGTAGTTTCACTGACAAAGACAAATTCAACACAGCCTCAGTGCTAGAAGTACTCTTGACAGGCTGTTTGTAGGCTGTAGTGATAGTGAATCAAAATACCTTCCAAAAGATTTCATCCCTCAGTTCTTCCAGAACTTGACCATGAGTGCATCATCATGGGTATGTGAAGGGGCAGAAACGCAATTTTATTATAAATTTCATATCTATAATAATATTTAAAATATTTTTAAAACCTAAAAATAAGGCACTGAGATACAAAATAACTTCCCAAAGTGTAAATTAGAATAGCTAACAATAGTTTGGGCCCTTAATTTCAAGGGGGACACAGAGGTGATGGAGTGTATCCAGAGAAGGGCAATGAGGCTGCTGAAGGGTCTGGAGGACAGGACTTATGAGGAGCAGCTGAGGGAACTGGAGGTGTTTAGTCTGGAGAAAAGGAGGCTCAGAGGGGACGTTACTGCCCTCTAGAACAACCTGCAAGGAGGCTGTAGGCAGGTGTGGGTGCATCTTTTCTCAGATAACAAGTGACAGGACAAACGTAAACGGCCTCAGGTTGTGCCATAGAAGGCTTAGGTTGGATATTAGGGAAAATTTCTTCACTGAAAGGGTGGTCAAGTATTGGAACAGGCTGCCCAGGGAGGCAGTGGGATCACCATCCCTGGAAGTGTTTAAAAAACACATAGATGTGTGCTTAGGGACTGCAGTCCTGGCTGTTGTTGATCTTAAACATCTTGTTGATCTTAAAAAGACTTGTTGATCTTAAACATCTTTTTCAACCTAAATGAATCTATGATTCTATGATTCTATAAATATTGCTGCTATTTATCTTGTGGTATTTTATATAATAATGATTTTTATAGTACTATAATTTAAGTAGAAAAACATTGACTGACATGGATAACATACATCTTTTGTTGGTGACCACCTGCCTAGCCATATATTGAATAACAGTATTTTCAGAATTAAAAAAAAAATAATATTGCCTTAAGGTATCTTAAATTTGAAAAACTGTTGATATAACACAGTATAAGTTTGAATTAATAGCAAAATATACATTAATTTAAAAGATATTGCTCAGTAATGTAGTGTTCTGAGTGAGTATGCAGAAAACACGAGAAAAGTTTCACTAAGAAACAGAACAGCTTTCAAAGTGTCTCTACTCATTTCAGTTTCCTGCAACCGCAAGCACTCCTTTCTCCAGAAACATTGATTCCTACAGATTGCTTGTTCCAGGCAAGTCCAGCAAATTTTATACAGCAAAGAAACACTTGTCAAACATGTGGTCTGTAAAAAGTTTACTTTTAACCTCAAACACTGCATTGAATTCAGCGATGAGGAGCAGAATGAAGTCCCCACAGTCCAGGAGGAAACAGTCAGTGACTGGCTGCTCCACTTAGACACAAGTCTATGGGGCCGGATGGGATCCACCCTGAAGGTACTGAGGGAGCTGGTGGAGGAGCTCGCCAAGCCACTCTCCATCATTTATCTGCAGTCCTGGCTAACTGGGGAGGTCCCAGAAGACTGGAGGTTGGCCAGTGTGACACATAACTGCAAGAAGAGCAGGAAGGAGGATCCAGGGAACTACAGGCCTGTCAGCCTGACCTCGGTGCCGGGGAAGGTTATGGGGCAGATCATCCTGAGTGCCATCACATGGCACGTGCAGGACAACCAGGGGATCAGGCCCAGCCAGCAGGGGTTCATGAAGGGCAGGTCCTGCTTGACTAACCCGAGCTCCTTCTGTGCCAAGATGATCTGCCTGGCGGATGAGGAAAGGCTGTGGATGTTACTGCCTGGACCTCAGTAAAGCCTTTGACACCATCTCCCACAGCGTTGTCCTGGGGGAATGGGCTGCTCATGGCTTGGATGGGTGCATCTGTGCTGGGTAAAAAGCTGGCTGGGTGCCTGGGGCCACGGAGCTGTAGTGACTGGAGTTAAATACACATGGTAGCTGGTCACAAGTGGTGTCACCCCAGGGCTCAGTATTGAGCTTACTCCTGTTTAATACCTTTATCAACCATCTGGACAAGGGGATCAAGTGCACCCTCAGAAAGTTTGCAGGCAACACCAATCTGAGGGGATTGTTGATCTTCCTGAGGTCAGGAAGGCTCTGCAGGGGGGTCTGGGCAGGCTGGACCGATGGGCTGAGGCCAACAGTATGAGGCTGAACAAGCAGTAAAGCCGGGTCCTGCCCGTGGGTGACACCAGCCCCCCGCAGCGCTACAGGCTGCGGGAGAGCGGCTGGGAAGGGCCTGGGGGAAAGGGCCTGGGGGGCTGGTCAGCAGCCGGCTGGGCATGAGCCAGCAGTGTGCCCAGGTGGCCACGGCGGCCAACAGCATCCTGGCTTGTGTCAGAAATACTGATGTGGCCAGCAGGACAAGGGAAATGCTGTACGCAGCACTGGTGAGGCCACACCTCAAACAGTCTTCAGTTTTGGGCCACTCACTTCAAGGGGGACACAGAGGTGCTGGAGCATATCCAGAGAA
The DNA here is from genome assembly GCF_017639655.2 of Falco naumanni. Classification (NCBI taxonomy): domain Eukaryota; kingdom Metazoa; phylum Chordata; class Aves; order Falconiformes; family Falconidae; genus Falco; species Falco naumanni. The sequence goes on along the minus strand of NC_054054.1, from coordinate 2,654,253 downwards.
GGGCAATGAGGGTGCTGAAGGGTCTGGAGCACAAGTCTTCTGAGGAGCAGCTGAGGGAACTGGGGTTGTTCTGTCTGGAGAAAAGGAGGCTCAAGGGGGGATGTTACTGCCCTCTAGAACTACCTGAAAGGAGGCTGTAGGCAGGTGGGGGTGGGTCTTTTCTCCCAGATAAAAAGTGACAGGAGAAGAGGAAACGGCCTCAGGTTGTGCCATAGGAGGTTTAGGTTGGATATTAGGGAAAATTTCTTCACTGAAAGGGTGGTCAAGTATTGGAACAGGCTGCACAAGGAAACTGGAGAATCACCACCCTTGGAGGTGTTTAAAAACTGCCCAGATGTGGTGCTTAGGGTCATGGTCTAGGGATGGATTTGGCAGTCCTGGGTTAACAGTTGGACTTGTTGATCTTAAACATCTTTCCCAAGTGAAATTATTCTATGAGTCTATGATTCTATTCTATAAATAAATGAAAACTTCAAATGGCGCTCTATCGACAATCTTGAAGAAAGAAGAAACAACATCTGGCAAAACATTTTAAAATGTGCTGTCCTTGGAAAGTACAGTGGATTGTGGTGATCAGTTTAGACCTCTGGGTTGCTAAAACAACCTAATCCCTTCATTAACATTTTGAGAATTGTGATTATTTTTTTAAGTAAATAATTAAATGTCAATGTCATGTGTGAAGAAAAGCGAACCAACTGAATACTCAGTTGCAAGGTCAGCTGGTACGTTTCATCCTGATTACAACTAACTCTTCTATGACTATTTCATGTATAAGGTCACTCTAGAGTTATTTCTAGTTAGGTAGTTCTCAATATCATAATGGATCACAAAGGTGTTTTATGAGAACTAAGCATTATCCTCAAGGATTGTAAGGAGCTTCAGTTTAGATGAATTAAAAACTGTTGCCCAAAATGTGGATATAAGAACCATTTAGGTATCTCCAAAGCTAGGTGAGACATACGATTTCTGCGTTGATTTTTGTGTTATATGTCCAAATGTCAACTAATCTGCAAAACAGCTATAGGGGCTCTTCCCCAGAGTGGTCTTTTGGGAATGTGCTTTGATGGTGCAGTACTCTGCTCTCCATCCATAAAACATTTCATCTTCAAAACTATATCAGAATCTAGTATTTAGGTTACAGTAAAACCCAAGCATGTCTATGAACATATCTACATACATATGACAGTATTTCAATGACACCATGTAAGAACAAGCATTTCTTTTTCAACAACATCAGTTTATCTGTTTTTACATTTATGTATCAGCTCAGAATTTTAAAAGTAAATGCTGAGGGATTCCTCATGGCCACAGTTCTCCTTCCCTCTTTGTAAATCTGTTTCCGAAATAACTCACATTCAATTTCACAGGTCACTTGTGATAGTGACTTTTCTTGGTGAGCCTGTCTTGGTGAGACTATTATGTCTAGAATTGCAGCCCTTCTAGTACTATTTTATGCAAGCACAGGAGAAACATTAAACAATGAGAGATGGTTTAAGGTTACTTTTCTGTTTGTAATATTTGTCCCAGATTTGAAATCTTCGCTATTCTCATGTCATTAAGGGTATCTAGGTTGAATTTGGGATATATTGTAACTAAATCCTTATATTGAGCGATGTTTTGGAGGACTCCACAGGCAACCTCTCCTCCTCCTCCCCAACATAAACCTTGAAATTATTTGCAGAGCTACTTTGAAGTTACTAGTCTAATATTAGTTTGGGATTAGAAACAAGCACATGACAGAATGATAATGACAGACATTATACTTCCCTTATATTTGTGTGTGCAAGAGATGAAAACTGGGTCATTTTTAGAACTTTCTCAGGTATTTCTCAGACAGTTTGCACACAATGAATTTTCTGGCCTCAGACCAGATGTCTTAAAAAAACCACAGAGCTCGTTTGACTACATCTTGAAGATGCTACAGTCTGGACTACATCTAAGAACATGTACCACACTATGTTAAATACCAGCATCTTTTGGGGCAAAAGAACAAAAGGAACACTTTCAGATAACTTTCCCCACTTTCCCTCTTTTGAATTGAAAGCTATTGTAAACCTATCATCTCAGCAGATTATCCAAACTCTAAATTATCTATCTTCCTTGATTATCTCAAAGATTTTTATTTAATATAAATACAAGTCAGAGGAAATAAGATGTCCTGTAATATTATATCAAATATGTAATTTGCAATAGCATTCCTTTATTAAATATGCCAATTATAATTTCACATAAAATTAAATTGAGGTCATTACCCTCCTGACAAGTTATTTCTAAATTCTTTCTTCTAATAAGATTTGTTATTTTAACATTTTCCACATCAATGCTTCTTTCACATCTATATACTTCATATCTATTTATAAAGATAATAGAAATTACCCATCATTTGGTTGTATCATTGTGCTATTAATAACAAAGCTATCTATTTAACTGCTTATCTGGGAGATGAGATTATCATTTATGTGTAAAATTGTAAATGCGATCTTCTTAAGCCCATAATTTATTACAGTGAAAATATATTTGTTGAAATATCAGTAAAGAAAAACAACACTAAAGGTAGGAGTGAATTTTTAAGATTGTTTTATTATCTAGTCTTGATTAAAATGTTTAGGAAATGTATAATTTAAAAAAATAAAATTAATTTCTACTATTGGTTTGCTGCATCATTCCTATGTACTTCACAAAGTTAAATATGGCTTGCCAATTAATTAGCAGGCAAACAAGGGAGTTCATTTTATTCACTACGAGATCTCAACTAATTGTTCCTATTTTACCGAGAAATAATATATTGGACAGGACAACTAAGATTATTACCTTGGATGTTTCCTAAGCCTCATGGGATGTTTTACTTCATGTAAATGCATGTGGTGGAGGATGCCTTGGCTGAAGGGCATAAAGGTTTCCTTTTTCATAATAAACTCACCTTAGATATGTTTGCCATTGACATGCAAATAGTCAGATATTCAAGACACAATTAATTCTGTTTTCAATCCTTCAGATATTTAATACATTTGGGAAGGTCATTTATGTTGAACTTCAGTATAAACCCGGCTCTGGACTGGAAAAAATAACAATTCTACCTTCAATCCAACTAATCTAAATATATTCATTCATATTGTATTGTTACATATTTAAACCTCAGGGAAATTTTAAAAAAGGAGTGGTTTTTTCCCCTATATTACTAACAATAAGCATATAAAAATAGGCAACAAGTAAAAGTTGCTCTTAGTAAATAACATCCTGTCTTGTACAGTACCTGTGCTGTGAGCAAGTCACACCTTAGCGTACACACTAGTAGAAACTGTTGCTATAGAGTAAAAAGACATTAGAGACAATTGTTTGAGCAGTCATTCATGTTGCACATTTGAGTACTTCCACTTCCAACACCGAACAAAGCACTGCTACTGTTGTACCCTCCATGGTAAAAGATGCAGTGGGTCTCCTCCAGTATTTGTGCACTGCCTCGCACAAAACGAGGACGGTACAGTTGTTTCTATGACACAGGACAACCTAATTTTATCCTCATGATGGTGATAACTAAGTGAACAAAGTAATGGGATCTTAAGTGGACCAAGTGGAGCATATAATTGAAATTAACATCACTTTTGAAAGTGCTCTTACCTATAATTAAGATCTTAGTATGCAAATAGCAGCTTATGACCCAATATTCCCTATGTATCACTTTCCCAATTTCTATCACACACACACACACACCGCCCCGTTTCTTCTTCTAGAACAGACCACACACTGAGAATGAACTACTTTGTCCTGACAGTTACAGGTCTCACAAAGCAGGATGTATGTACAGAAGGGTAGTTTGCTAAAGCTTGGCTAGGGCTGAATTCGTTTATTCCCTGGTGAGATATTACCCAAAACCCCAATGCCAATGTAAGGTACCAAGGAATCAGAAACATTTTTGTGAAGTAAAAAGTAAAAGCACTGATTCATGATAAACAGAATGATTACATCAGGACCTGTCTTATTTGCATAATTTTCTCTCTTGAAGACTCTACTCTAAGCTCACTTCCTACATTTAAGATTCCTCCTCTATGCTCCAGTGATACCATTCCGCCTCTTTTGAGGATAGAAGTTCTAAGGGAAAAATAAGGAAAATAATAGGAAAGACGATGAGCATGTTTGTTTAAAACATACCTCATGGCCTTTAAGTTATACAGTGTTAGTCAGAACAGGTAAAGACTCAAAACTTGGCTCTGAGGGCACCATACTTGTCAGATGTGAGAAGTGGATGTGCTAAGGATGTTTTGCTGCATGTGACTTGCTTTTTAATACCTCCCTGAATATTTGTCAGCTGAGCTCCTGTTTCCACTTGCTTTCCTTTTTCAGCCACTATCCCCAGCAAAAAGCAAAACGTGGCATTGGGGTTGTGTGAAACACTTCTGCAGAACTTTGAGCCCATCCATAGTTAACTGGAGAATGGAAGACAGCCCAGGAGGAAGAACATGGGTTATTCCATAAAACTAGGGAAGAAGCCTAAAGACCTAAGAAAGAAAGGGTTTGGTAAATAATCCTTTAGGAGCCTTTCTGAATAATGTTTAATTAAGCAGTGCTTCTATTAGGAGAGATGAGAGACACTGAAGATGAATCCTGCTGAAATTCAGCAACTGTGAATCCACCTTTTGGACACTGTACTCTACTTCTGGTAGCAACGGAGTAGTAAGCATTGTATAAGTAGTGCAGGACAAATTTACAGCTTCCCCTTCAAGATATCTATATTGCACATTGCTTTTAGAAGTCTTATCTTAGATTTTGCGTTCATGGTCACCACAGTATTTCTTTTAAAGTTCTTTTTTTAACATTTGTTTCTTCAAAGTGTATGTATTTGTATACTAACCTTTTGAAAAGGCAATTTACTAATGTATAACTTAACATGTCCTAGTTGGAATAACATATATTTAAATAATGGATTTGTTTATTAAATGTTCTCACTTTTTCTGTACACTGACTTGCATACGTTTATTTTGCAGTTATTCCTGTTATTATGTTACAGTGAAATTTCTGGTTACATTCCAAGCACAAAGTCATTTTAATAAAGAAGGGGAAACATGCCACCCGTTCAGTTCTCAAATGATGATTCTTAGGTATTAGCAGGTACACCAGCCTTAGGAACAATGGTGCAGCTGGGCAGAGGAGGGGGGAACAACAGCGTAGATACAAAGCATAGTGACTCTTTGCAAATTTGTTTCCTTCAGAATCAAAGGCAATATCTTACAGTCATTTCTCTGGTGTACTCAAACTGATCATGGGGATTCTACTATGCTTTTCATAGGAAAACTGAAATATGAGTTCAGAAATGCATAATGGAGAAAGACTGGAAGAAAAAAAGACACATTCTGCTGCCTTAATGGCTTCATATGCTTATTGCTATCAGTAGCACACATACTTTTAGAAAAGTAAAATAACTGTATCTTAAAACATACTGAGTCTCCCTGGGAAGCAGTTGTACACTAAATACACCTTTAAAAGAATAAGGATCAAAGAAATATTGTTACATTCTTTTTCACTGAAACTAACTTAACTGCAGCTGCCTACCTTTGGGTGTTTGCATGGAAAAGATTCAAGGAATTAAAGAATTACAGCTTTATGTTATTCTTTACCTCTGATTTAAAATTTTTATGTAAGATTTTATAGCTTTTTATTCCAAATGGGGTTTTAGTCTCTTCATTTCCTATGTTTCTGCTAAAAATATTTGTTTGCCAAGAATAAAATATAGTTGGGATTGTCTTCATGGTTTATTCCTTGTTAGAAAGTAAGCTTTCATCCTGAATGAAAGAATACCTATAAACTGGAAAACCTGTTTTCAGCCACATTCGCCACTTTACATAATTATGCTAGTAGTAGTCCCACAAAGAGCACCTGCGTGGCATTGTTTCAAAACTGGTTATACATTATCTAGCAAGATTAAATTCTTAATTGCTAAAATCTTCAATTATAGTAGTATTCATTGTCCATATGTTAATTTTTTCCAGATAAATCATTATACCTTATTTATCATCTATTTAGCTACTGATATTTTACATACATCTAAAATATTTACATGATTACTGCACTTTTCAAAATTCTCTTACTTTTCCTCCATTCAGTGAGTATATTAATATCTAACAGGCAATTGAGTATCTTGTTAAATACTTTTGGTAAAGGGACAGAAATTACAGAACAGAAGAAGAATCGGAGAGATTACTATTTTGTAAACTAATACTTTGGTTCACAAGGAAACACAGTACAGAAATTTATACAGTTAGAGTAAAAATGCCTTTGCCATACACCACTTCAATTGCCATAATTTTTGTTGATATAAAGATTTTCTGGGAGGATAGAATTTCATTCCTATTAATAAATAAAAAATAATCATCGCTCTGTGAAAGGGGATGTACTGATCCATAGCAATCAGACAGGATCACATAGATATACACAGGAAACAGCTGCCCAGATGTGAGTGAACTTAAGGAAGCATAATTTTTGCTAGTATTTAACTTCATCTACCTTTGTTAACAATAAGAAGTCTGTATTTTGAAACCGTGAACCAGTCTCCTTAATATTCTATCGACTCTCAGATGTATCACCCAGAGAAGAAAAAACACCCTATCATTTGTGAACTCTCTGAACTTGATCAAGCATATCCTAACTGATAATGACAGAAACTTGCATGATCTGTTAGGTATGGAACATAAAACCTATGTTCACTTCAGCTACTCTGTGAAGCCTCATAAAATTTTGAGAGTTACACTAAGCTAATAATATATTGCAGTACCAATTGAGCCAAAAAATACCCATAAAAGTGTTCCTTTTACATGCTCTAAAGCTTCCTGAAGGGAGAGGAGGGAGAGATAAGTAGGAGAACCAGATTTTTCAGTGTAGCCTAAGTAATGAGGTAAGAACGGTTTTGTGCAAACACTAATACTTGCCTTCTGAGGAGACAACTTACAAACTGTGAATAACAGAAATTAATAATGTTTGAGTGCAACAAAAAAGTGTTGTTAATAACTGACTTGAAAAAAAAAAGACACTTGAGTATAAGAAATTTTCCTTACTCCATTATGTGATTTTATAAACATGCCTCTATTGTATTCAGTTTTGCTACTAGAGGGTTATAAGGAACAACTCAATGAGGAAGATGGTGATATATCTCCGCTAGACTGCCAAATAGACTGATTCCCAACTGCATTCATGCATGGAAGGTATCATTTTAATACAGACTATAACAAAGGAATGAAGTATATAATCTAGGTATCAAGATAGATGTTTTTCAACTAGCTGAATGTACAACTCTCTTTTGTTAAAAAGTACTTTCACGCTATTAAATCGGTATTTGTTTTTTATATTAATTTAATAACAGCAAATATATTTGAAACACTCTAAAATTTTACAAACTAAATTACTCAAATGATTTTATAAGATCCTACACATTCACTGAAGTTGTAGGGCTCATCCCCTAATTCTTCTCTCCAAAAAGCAAGTAAAAATATTCAAGCAAAATTACTTGCCTATAGGTACCTACTGCATGTCAGAGAACTCCTTCTGGTGAAGAATTCCTTATCCACACCTGACATTCAAATCACTAAAATCTACTTCGTTAACAAACTGTAAGTGAACAGTGTCCAGGTAGTTTTTGGCGTAATCATTGAACTTCATCCCAAAACACAGTGTTCAGAAGATAACGGGCTTACCTACCCTAAACTTTCTCAGCTTTGTATACTACCAAACAGTACTGCTAAAAGACTTTGTGAAGATAAAATCTTCATGACAGTGTGACTGACCCTATCCTGTTGTCTAGACCTCATATTTTCTAAAACCCACGTAAGTTGCAGACACAATGATCAAATTTGTACTCATCAGTTGTCTTCATTCTTTCTACCAGGAATCTGGGACATAATTTCTGACCTCCAGCCATGGCTACTCTTCCTCCACTTCCCACTTCCAGGAAACTGTGATTCAGTGAATTATGGCATCCCTAGCACACAGCTAAGCACTGGCCAGCTGCTGAAGCTTCTCCATGTCCCTCTTCTCCAACCTGGGACTCGTCTCCTGGACCTTTGCATCCAGTATGGTACAGCTGCCAGGACTGATGATAACAATGGAACAGGTTCTTGTGTGGCAAAATGTAGCAGGCTGATGATCATATCACAGCAATTCTGGCTTAAAACAGTCTGCTGGTCCCACAGCTGAGACACGCTAACAGCAAGTGGCTCCTCATGTTCGGTATCTTGCTGGCTTAAAATTTAAGCCAGGATATTATTCTGGACAGGTCAGATAAGCCTCAGGAATTACCCAGTGATTTTAGGCTGATCCTGTGCAAAGCAAACCGTGTGCTGCCTGTTGTCAGAGCCCAGCTTCAGGCTGAACCCCTCACATAAATACCTGCCAGCATCTCCAGGATCAGGTCCTTGTGCGTCTCCATCGTGGGAGAGGTCAGCTGCTGGTGGGACCCTGCTGGTGGCTGCTCCCCAGTGAGGCAGCTGCTGTAAAAGATGTCTTAGCAAAGGGGCACCCCAGGGTAGGGCAGGGCTGGGTCCTGCCCCAGTCACACTTCTGAGTCTTTTGGACATCAGCGAAAATTGAAGCGTCAGACACAGCTTTCTGGTAAATTTTGCATTACGCTACCATTGAAGGAAACCAAACAGCTACACACAAACAAACAAGCCCTTCTAAAGAGTGTACAGATATCTGTTCTCTTTCCAGCTGAGTTAGGTGAGGATCAGGTTCCAAACTGCTTGTACTTTCTCTGACCCATAAATTTGCTTTCCTGCCTCAGTGAAAGAACAGAAATGCTCATAACCAGAACACTCTTTGGTATTCCCCTGGAATTTGGAATCAGTCTGCTTTGGGCTATGAAGCATTCAGAGCTCGGGTCTCCATGCAAGGTTATTCTGCTCCAGCTGCCAGGTTATTATGAAAAATAAGTGAACGCAACTCCCGTCTCAGTCTCAGAGGATGTCTAAACTGAGAGAGGCAAGAGCTTGACATCTCCTGCTACCTCCATCTACTTCCAGTGGAAGAGGAAGACACTTTTTGGCAGTACCTTATTTCAGCATAAATTAGAGAATGAAAGGATATAAATGTGGGTGGACTCAGTTCCTCTGATAACTCTCAGGTTTTCGGGGTCTGTTCTTTCCTACATTAACCAGGTAAGGAGTTTAAGCAGATTGCAAGCCATGCAGCTACTTTGTATACTGCTCGTATCTGGTATATGATCCTGTTTCTGACATTCCAGCGAAGGGCTGCCCGAGTCAGAGGGGAAGTATTCATTGTGATGGTCTGAGTTATGTACAGGCCTTGGAATATCACTTACACTGACACTTTCACTGACTGTGATAAAAAGGTGACATTTAAAGAAAATTATACTCATGAGCTAAGAGTTGAGAACCGGGTTGGCTTTTACTCTCAACTTTCAACCAGACTCACTCTGAAGCATGAATGATGCTCTTTCATATTTTTACTATGTCCTTTATAATAGCGATGCAGAGAGAAGATGGGGAAAAGGCATATTTTGTATTAAACTCTGAGGCAACATGCTCTTTGAGTTGGATTTCTAGTTTGGCGAAGCAGTCTACTTTGGAGAAACCATGAATGGAGAAACAATCTTGTGTCTATACTATTACCTGGCAAAAGTGTTAAACAGCAGATGTCTGTGCCAGACAGACACTGGCTTTAAAACCAGCGTCTTTCTTTAGGGAGAAGGGGGACAGCTGAGCTTAAAACCCAGCCAACCAAATGCAGAAAAAAATTACAGGAGCTTGTTTCTTTCCTGCTTCAAATGTTATGCCAAGTAATTTCACCTCTCTTGTGCTCATCTCTAAATATGTGAATAATATTTCGCTACTTCAGAAACATGTTGAGAAGTTGAATTAATGTGGTCACTGAATTGGAGTGGCCTGCCATTGTCTAACACCATTATACTGCTTCAGAGCAAAAAAAGCAGAAAGACCAGCTACGGCATTAGCAATATTTACAGCACATATAATAGATGTGAAAGCACAAAAGCAAATAAACAAATTCTGGAAGTAATGTTTAAGGCTTAAGTGCCAATTTTACGTAGTTAATATGTTTTCTGCTTTGGTGGGAATAGGAATCTCAGCTGTTCAGCTGTGGGTTTACCTGGGGCGGGTGACCATTTGATAAAGATTTGATAAACCATTTGATAAAGCCATTTGATAAAGAGAGAAATACAATCAGGCTGGATGAACTTTTGAGGAAACACAAGCAGAGTTGCAGGGGGAAGGCCAGAAAGCTGTCTGCCTGCTTTGAGTAAATCCCAGGTTTTAACAGCTGAGATGGAACCTGTATATAGCAGAAGTACTATCAAGGAGACAGATGCCTTCCCGTTCAGCCAGTTCAGGCATCTGGGTGGTAGGGAAACCTGAAAGATCTACATCTGGGCATGAAACATTCATACAAGAGCATCCTCCTTACAATTTAGATCACTGCAACACAACAATATAACTGAATGGATGACTCCTAAACATTACTGTGCTGTCCTCCTAACAATCCAAAATTTTACTTGTCCTCGTAATTACGTTTTCGTTAAAATTTTATTTGTAATTTAGTTTTAGTTAAGCCAAATCTGATATTAAAATAAAACCACTGATCTAAGAAATTCCTCCTCTACATATACATAAGCAAGTTTTTCCTATTAAAAATATTGTCTCAAAAATATTTTTGTATTCATATTAATAAATGAGAAAAAAACCTCCAATGTATCTGGAAGATAAACTACATATTTTATAGGCTTATTAAAAGGCACATGTGCAGTAACTCAAATAGTTCTTCTACAGAACTATTCACCGTATTACTCTGGAGGTAGATACTAGTCAACAGTGAGGTAGAAAGAAGTATGACTGTTTCAAAAGTAGGTATAGCTCACTTTTTGATCCAAAACACTGGAAGAGGAAAATAAAACCAAAAATTTTCTTCCCTTTTCTAAAGATACTACTTACACTATTAATAAAAAAATGAAAAAGATAAAAAGATAAATATAGACATAGATACTAGTAGCACAGGCCTCTTTTTATTCCTCATGGGACTAAAGAAGAGAGAAAGGCTGCCAGTACATAAAAGTAAATATCAGATAAGAAAATCCTAGTCAATATATTTTTTCCTTCAGTCAATCTATTTTTAATACATACAGTCCTGTCTCTTTCTAGGAGACATATGTTATTGGAAAGATTACTTTTTCAGTACCTATTGCTTCTGCTAGCCTGCATCAAAGTAAATTTAGAGATGTGCTGACAGTCTAATACCTGCTATCAGGTTCTACCTGTAGGTAAAAGGTGAAAAAACATCTGTTGAAAGCCACTCTTAAAAAAAATACTGGTTGGTTGGATTCCATAAGTTTCAAATAACTCGGTCTGTTGAGCAATTTCTTCACAATACTCAAATGCTACTATGAGGTATATTAAAAAAAAAAAAAAAAAAAAAAAAAAAAACCAAAATAAAACATGATACACCTTCTGATTTTAAGGTACATAGTGATAATTTCTGAGGTTATCACCTATAAGTTTTCAAATGAATTAACTTGAAAAGCAATGTAAAATACAAATAACTGAGACATTGTCTAAAATTAATTAAATACATTTCCATAAAACTGATTTGGGAGATTCTCACCCTTAAAGATGGCTGGATGGAAAGCGGCAAACATTAGCTAGACAAGGATGAGTGTGTAACCCCCCCACCATCTCAGACGTGCTCAATTCTGACTTGTCAAAAGCAACGAAACAACACCTTCCCCCCCCTTTTCAGTTTCAAATCAAACTAAACCAGCAAAAAAATCCTGACATGTGTCCCATTTCAATTCTTCAGAAAAAGCAGATGCCCTATTTTGCCTATTTCTCAAACCAGACCTTTAAAACACAGGCTTCAAAACATCCAGCTAAAATCCTCATGCAATACATGAATGAGTGTGCATAGCCACACACACAACTGCTCTTGTCCTTCCAGAAGATACCTTTCTTCAAAGGAAGGTGAAAGAATGACACCTAGGATATTGCATAGCTATGCTCACATTCTTCCTCTGCATTTCTCAGTTTAGTTAAAATCTTTCACCAAGTATATAGGTTTTTGGAGTAGGAAGTCAAGGACTGCCCAGTGAAGATGTAGATGCCCCATTCCTGGAATCATTCAAGGTCAGGTTGGATGGGGCTTTGAGCAACCTGATCTAGTAAAAGATGTGCCTACCTGTGGCAGAGGGGTTGGATACAAAAAGTGCCTAAGACATTAAATATGGTATCTCATTCTCAGATGATCTCTCATACATGTAATCCAGTTTCAGGCAGAAGTACAGAAACAGCTTCACCAATTCACCAAAGTGTATCAGATGTTGTAGGGGATGCTTGATATTGAGACCAATAACAACTGAAGGAAAACCGGAGAAGAAGAGTTTTAAGGACTTCTTTGCACTCTGTGAGGAAGCAAAATACACAGTTTCAGCAATGACTCAAGTGTCTCAAGTCCAGCTGGAGCTAATTTTCAGCATTAGAAAAAGAAACCACCTTGAAGATGCTATCAAGAAATTAAGAAAATTGACTTGGTTTCTTTTCACAGAGGCTATAACTGATCAGAAACACCTAGTTTTGTATGAACTACCCTTCTTGAGATAGATGAAGGTCGAGGTAGTAAGAACTGTTTGCAAATGCTTCACATCCAGACAATTATACAACTTTGATGTGAACATTTGATTTTTATTAAACTTTAGTTCCTATACCAATATTTCTTTTTTCTATTATTTACTGTCAGAATGATGTACAGCTTCTAAAAATAAAAACTTGATTTTTTCCAAAATTTTATTATTTTCATCATGACATTAAGCTATCCTCTTTTTTAATCAGTTTAACCTAAATCAGTGTAGTTCTTAAACCAATACAATATGTTCCTTAGCCTGCCAGTGGACTGACTTACATGAGCTGTAGTTCTTGAGGATTCAGGACATAAGACAGATCATGCAACATTGTCCTGTATTATCATTTCCCAGCTGGTTCTTTTTCTCTGAAAAATATTTTTTCCTTCTGAAAAGCCAATTTAGCTCCTTTGACTAGGAATGTTCCTGCCTGTACCAGATCAGGTGTTACCGAAAACTCTGGACCCACTGAATATAAATGGAAAAGCACAGCGGTACTTAGAAAAGTGGAAAATCAGCTTCTAATATGCCTGGAACTAGTGCTGTTCAAGAAAGAGCCTATATCTATAAAGTTATTATGCTTATAACAATTTAAAACCCTCTAAGGCTCAGACTTGGCCAGAAATATTTCTGATAAGTAAATGAATCAGTAAAAAACAGAAGAAAAACAAATGTCTTCCTGGACCGTAAATAGAACACTCACATTCATTCTTAATTTTCCAGTGTATGAATTTGATCTTTCACAACTAGATTTAGCTCTCAGTTATTTCTCTCAGAAGTTATTTCTGTCTGATATACAGGTTACTTATCTATAGACACAATTACTAGAATGGATTGCGTTAACATAACACCTATGTGTGTTTTTTTACATACAGTTTTGTTTTTCCCTCATTCCTATGTGTGTTCTTGCCCTCAGAATTTATTTTATGATCAGTGTAAAACTGCTGCTAGTGTATTACATGAAGGGTGAAGGGTCCCAGAGTTATGATTTAGAGAAAAAAGATTAAGTAGAACACACCAAGATAAGAAGCAATATTTTGTAGTTTCAATCACTAATGTCAAATAATATCTGAAAAGTACAGGATAATATCTGAGAAGCAAATACTGCAAGAATACAGTTTGTAATAGGAAACAGTCTCATGTTTTATGAGGTTTGAAAAGCCAACCTCACCACCTTTACTTAAAAATTCAGAAAAGCAACTTGAAAGGGATGTCCAGAAATTCAGCCTCTGCAGCTCAAGACCAAGGGAAATTCTAACTATACATAAGAAAACAAGATACACCCCTAAGTGTCCTTAAGCATGGAATGAGCAGGGGGCCTGAGAGGCTCTGCCATCTCCACCCTTGGAGACAAATCCAACTTTTCTGGAAATGACTCTGAGTTACTTGACCGAACTTTTGCATGGGCTGGGCTCTGAGTAGTGTCCCAGACAAAATCCCCTTTTAGCCTAAACTATCCTGTATTTCTGTGATTCTACTGCGATGGAAGAGGTAGATTTAAGTGGTAAACTATGCTTATTAACGTAAATACCCAGGAGGTGAGCTGCACACCTACCCACGATTTAAGTGGAAACTGGTAGGGGTACCAGAGGTCCCCCTGACTAGCATCCCTCTGAAGGAGAAACCGGAAGGTTCCCTCTCCTGTATTTTCTACTTCCCTAGGAAAGTTCTAAGCAATTAACATATGAGTAATCTTCAGAGCCTACTCAAGATCAGTACATCCATCAGAAACAGAGAGGAAATTTGAATCTTGCCATCCTCCTTTTTCCTGAGCTATACAAATCATGAATCAAACAGAAGATGCACTATATATTTTCATCACGCAGCAAAAATAACTGATCTATTTACAGCATTCACACTGGTTCAGCATCACCCAGGGAGGTGACTCAAAGCAATTGTAACGGTTCAGAAAAAAAAGCTTTGGAAATTCTGTTACGAGTCTTTCAGTATATTAGGATAGCTGTTAAGACAGAAAAGCTAGTTTTTTACTACACCATTTTCTTACTGGATATAGTCTTAAATACACAATTAATGATATATGAGTATCATAAATCATGATTTTGTATCGGTCATATTTGTGTGCTTACTCCTGCCAGAAATAGGGTACTCCTTAAAACATCTAGGTTTACAATGGACACTTTATCTACAAACTATTTACAGACACATAGAGGAAACATAAGCTTCCATATACTGCCCTAATAATCTGCTATAAGCTGTATTTTAAACAGTTGGGCTTCAGGACATTTAAAATTTTATCTCAGATTAATAAACTACAAAAATACCTCACATACACTAGATGGAGGTTCTTCTCAAGAAGACAGAAAGGTTGGCCACTGACTCACTTGACAGAAATAAGAATATAATTATGTAACCATAATTTGGTTGCATTTGTCATTAGACAGTTAATACACTCAGTGAAAATCTTCATATACTAAAAGAAAATCTGTTGACTTTACAGGAAACAGCTACCCATAAAATACTTTTATATATGCAGCTCATAGATTTCATACTCTAGGCCTAAATCATGTTAAAAAATTATCATCCTTTAATGCTATGCATGAAGACACATTGCTTTGTAGATATGAACCTATTTATTCTGAAATGTAGAGAAGACCGATGAATCAACGTTTTTCCTATAATAATGGAAAGAGCATTCTTAACTTTCAAACGAGATTGAAATTAGGTTTGCTAAGGGGGAGTAAACAAACTGAGTTCATTAGACATGAAAGTTTTCTTTGTGGATAGTAATGCCTAGCTATGAATAAATTAAAATTATTGCTAATGTGTTATCATAATTATTATCACTATTCTACATCAGCAACGTGCAATGGTGGAATGGCCAAAAATATGCATACAAATAACAAAAAAAAAAATATCTTTTTCTCTTCTTGATAGAAACCAAAGTGACAAAATATTCACTGAAGGCTGGAATTACCTCACTCTGGAGGGAATTATACTTGTGAAAGTAGGATCTTGATCAGTACTAGGAATCAAAGATGAAAACTGGCAAATCCATTCTTACTATATAATGTAATGAGAAATACAATTGATCTGTGAAAACCTGTAATCTACCTACCCTGGATGAAAATTCTAGTAATATTGAGCATATACAACTTTGAGGAAATATCTCCAAAAAGGTAGCGAAGGGTAGCAAATTAAAGCTATAAAATGTATCCCAAAGAAAATGCAGTTTTGGGACTGCAATGCAGCAAACTAACAGGAATCCATCTTTTTTTTTTTTTCTTTCTTTTTTTTTGTTCTTTCATATGAATTCTGAAGCATTTTCCTGTAAACTGTTATGTGATTATTATTTTTTTTTTTGCTATTCATTCAGGAGTCAAAAATAATGCATGCACAAGTACATTATTTAATTGAGACACGCAGTTACAATGGCTGTCCTTGAAACTTTTTGGTACAAATAAACAGAAATGTAGGTGGCTTGACAGAACAAAATGCTTATCATAAACTGTCTCAATGCTTTATTTTTATTTTTTGTGAGTTCACAGATGGGTCTGAGTAAAATAAAAAGGGAGGGGATGGGTCTTATCTCTTTACATCAATTAGGCTACAGGTTTTTCATAATACTTTTTTTCTGAGCAAACCTCATTTAGATTAAAAGCAGGAATTACTTTCTGTTGTAAGTAATAATTCCCAAAATCTTTGAAAGCATTTTATAGTCCTACAGATTTTGAAATTACTTTTGTTTATCACCTGAAGGCATTTTCATCCAAATTTCAGAGTTCTAGACACACTCCACACCTCTGTGGCTGTCTCCCCCGTATCCTGTATTCTATAGTATACATATGTGTGCGCATGTGGGTAGGTGGGTATATAAAAGCACGCACTTTGATTGTTGTTACTTACAGCAACAATATAAACTATATATAAAATGGGAAAACTAAAGAGGAATGTGAAAGCCAAAAAAAGAAAACCAGTAAATAAACATTTCACCTTCTTACTATGACAAAAGTAATAGTTTTAAAAAATAGTGCTGTTTAATCCTCTGCCTTGTAAGAATATAGATAGTCACCAATCAATATGAACAGGAGTGTAGTACTATATTATAAGCAGTATGTTATAGTCTTCCAGTCCTTACATTGGCTGATAGATGAATAAAATGTCTATTAGCTGCAAGACGAATAAGCTGTTTGGTCAAATGTTCTCTTTAGCAGAACTAGTGCATTTTTACTGAAATGGATGGCATTGCCATGATCTACACGAGCAGAAATATCTAGCCATTTCCTCATTTTTTATACTTACAGTGCAGGAAACAATATATTTTATATTCATTTTCTTTCAAGAGCTAGCAAATGGTTTAAAAAATAAAAAGAATAAAATATGGATTTATGAAAAGCTTAAGACTGTTCTGAAATGGTATAAAATTGGTGGCACTTGCATTTAATTTTCCTGTTCACCTAATGGAAACATACTTGGTAAAACTCAAAATACTCAGCTAGCCTACTTCTCTAATTATACAAATTACTGAGGTGAAAATGTAACTGTATGCTCTAAAACTAAAATTTCCATGGCTCCATCGAAAGAAGACTGGTATTGTAATCTCATATAGTCCTACTTTCAAGATATGTATTTAAATTGTTTTTTCTTCTCTTTATCAGAAATTTTCTCCCGATTTACCATTCAAACTGTCCCCAGAGTGACCATTTTTCTCTTAACTGTGATTAAACTGCTGCAGTCCAGCTTGCTGTTTAATGTAATCATCACAACAGGTTTAAGTTAATAGAGTAGACAGAAACCTGTAAAAAGTAAAGATGAAAATACACACTTTTAAAAATTCCTTTGGATAAGCTGTTCAAACTTTAGGATCAAATCTGCTTAAGTTAGAAAAAGCTTGAGTCCTGCTAACCTTAGCAAGATATTTTTCTTCAAAACTCTTGATGTAGCTCTAACTGGATAAAGGAGATTTACATGTACTCCTACATTCTGGCTTTTAGTAATATTACTGGCCTGCTAGAGCTTCAGTTACTCAGAAGATGTTAAGTATATCAAATAACAAAATGTTTATAACAATATATTTGACTTCTTGTTTTCAAAATATAAGGCAATCTAAATGCCATAATTTTTTTTCATTTTTTTTTTTTTTCTTTCTGCTAAATTACTCTGCATTGCAAGCACAGTGTACAGTATGTATGCTGAAAGGCATTCCCAGTTGAGCTGACCATAAATGACAGTATTAGGGTGTGGCAAGAACAGGCTAGAGAGAATTTGCCCATTGCCTCAATGTTGTGCCAACGCTGTGTCAACAAGAAAGGATTTATTCTGTTGGACCTTTCAGCTCAGCTATGTACTTCCTGTTAATTAGATCAATACCAGTGTCTATTAGGAGCTGGCTTAACATTCTTAATGAAGGTTCATTTAAGGTTCATTCTGGTTACAAGGTAGCTCTTTTCTCATCTTTTAGAGACCACTTTTTAGGCTTAGTTTTTACTTGTAAGTTGTACGTGATCTTTATTTAAAGTTTGTCTTTGAAATCAGAGGTAGTTGCACCAATCACCAGGGAACACAATGAATTTAACATACTAATAATGCTCAACCAAATTTTATTTTTCATTCGTCCCCTTAAGATGCATATGCACTTTCATTTCTTGCCGGCATAAACATAACTTCCTGCACTTGCACGGAAATAAATATCATTATGGCAAACCATTCTCTGTGAAAGCTTGTGCCTTTCTTTGGTTTGCAAAGGAACCTCTTTTCTGTTACACATCTGGAAAAGGAAGAAGTATTTTACAACCAGAAACCAGGACATTAAGACATTTAAAGGCCTAACTATCAACAAAGAGGACTGCAGATATCACAGTCACCAACGCCTATGAAGTCAGCAAGATCTGTAGGCACTGGAAATTTTCAGCAATCAATTTTGTGTTACAAAGTGAATTATAGCCTCGGTTCTGACATATACAGTTAAAATGTGGGTATTCTGTATTTAGTACACTTTGTAGTCAGACTGTTGTTCAAGTGATATATAGTTAGGTATCAGCAGTTAGGTCTTAGACATACAGCTGACATTATTTATCACAAATTAAAGCAGACTACTATAAAAATTGCATCCCCAAAGTAGCTTTTCTAGCAGAATAAAAATCTGAGTGCATGTTGGTTTTGTTGTCCTTATGGTTGTTTTGAAGCTGAATAAAATCCCTCAACCTCCTTCCTGTGAAGAGCTCAGTTAAACTGTCAGTTTAAGGGCTGGTCTTTGGATGACTGATCTCAATTCTATGAAGTTATCTTTGGTAAATATTCTAAACTGAGCAGATCCCATTTACTGTTTGATTAAGAGAAATAGCCTGGAGTTTCACAGTTCTAGTTGAATCATAAAATAACCCAACCAAAACAACAGGGAAAAAAAAAAAAAACAACAACAACAAACAAACAACAAACACCCAACACATTGGAAGAAGATGCGGTAAATACATTATCTTTAAAATGTGTTTTGGAGGAAGCAAGCGTTCAATCAACTTATGTCAACTGCTTAGTTTGGTGCTTTTTCTTTAGTGGGGGGAAGGCTTCAGAACAAAAACTAAGACATTTTTTGCATTCTATGGGATCCTCTGGTCCCTTTCGAGAAGGAACACATTGCTGTAGTGTAATTTTTGTAATATTTTCAGCGTGCATCTTCCTTACTTTGATAGGCTTTAGTTAAACTAGTCACAATCATTTGAACTAGTGATTTTTTTCCTGTTGAGAGGGGTAGCTTCATGATTTCATATAATTTTCCAGATTTTTTGTTATTAAACGTGGATGTGTAAGTCCTTGACTTGAATTCACCTAATCTTAGTGTCTAACAGCCCAATTTTGGTCCCTCAAGGCACAATAACAAATACCTACTTATTAAAAAATGCAGATTTATATATATATATATATATATATATATATATGTATATCATGAGAGAAAACATTTCTGCAGAGGACTACTTAGGAAAGCACACATACATTTTGACTGTTATTTACACAAAATATGAAACTATTTCTCACAGACTGGAATGTATTCCTAACATGTATCAGTTAGCATGAGAAATATAATCCAGATTTGTCAGTCAATATAAAATATTTAGAGACCCAAAAGGAAAAAAAAATGTTTTACCTAATCTACCTAATTTTTCCAGTCTTTTCCTCTGTAATTCTTTCTTTGTTTAGAACAAGATCTGTGATTGTGTCTATGAACAATTCCCATGATATAAAAGTAAAGAGGTAGGTATAACATGTTTTACATAACAGAAAATATGGCTTAATGTATAACGAACATGAGACTTCTTGTCCTGTTATCATTTATCCAAAAAGCACATACAAGAAAATAGCAATTTAAACTCCACTGCGTTAAGAGGAAATAAATCTAAGTTGAACATTCTGCCACCTACAAAATTCCACATTGCAGCCTGAACTAAAGCACACTGATGATATTAAACTGACATGCATAATGTTATTGTCTTCTAATGATATTTCCACTCCTTTCTCAAGGATAAAATAATGCTGTGTAAATAAGTCCTTGCTTGCAGAACAGAACTAGAATGCAATAAATGTATTCCTCCAGATTAAAGCAGCTTTCCAGCAAGTTGGTTACAAATCAGACTAGCCTGCCATTGTTCTAAGTACAGCTCACTTACTGACTTCAGAGCAAGTAGAAGCTCTAGAAAATGCATTATTTTTCCATCTTTACTTCCTAATTCTTATGTATGAAAAGACTAAAAAGTTAATATTTTTCCACTGTGAAATAATTTAGTTTTCTACACTACTCCTAAGAGCATTAGAATCCAACTACTCTCTTGCCTAGCTATTTTAACAGTAAAAGGATGCAGATAAAATATACGTAATATATTATTTATTCTTCATATTTTATAGATTTTAGGCTACTTTCTAGTCCTACACAAAATCATGACTGGAAATAAATATAATGAGATGTCTATAAGAAGCAAATACATTGTAAATGGAATGCCAATTTAGCTGTCTGCTAATATGGACAGTGTTTTTCTCTACAGCTACAATTTTTAATACAATTTATTTTACAAGAAGTAATGAATTTTAGAAGTCTTCAAAAATCTGGGAGAAGAATTTAATTTTTCTATATTGTGGCAATTTACACTCCTGAAAGAAAGGTATCTACAAACTCGTAAACTTAGTTTGCTTTATTCTGTAGTCATAAAATTATTTTTTTAGAAAACTTAGCCTCAAGACCTAAAATCAGTTTACTGGACAGTGTTAATTTCTTATTAAATTCTTACTATATTGGATAACATCCGTTTACTACTTGAATTTAATTTAGAATTTAATTTCATTTTAATTAAATTCTTCCTACATGTTGAAATGACCTGTATCTAACCGCGTTCAACATCACAAATGACTTTATGTTAACAACCAATTTATCATTTTTCTCCACAGGGATTATATATACAGCGTGAATACACAAAAGCAAAAGGTGAAAGGAAGACAAAACCCATTCAGCAATACTAGAACATGCAAAGGAGGGAAGAAGTTTATCTACTTAATGCACCTAATCTAAACAAAAAGAACTGATGACATCTGTTTAGAAAAAAACATATTATTATTGTTTAATCATATTGTTGAAACAATGGTGGGTAATAAATTCACAAGCGAAAAAAAAATAATTACCTTCAATATTTATTACATTTAGCTTCATTAATTAATATTGGTCCTTAAAACTGGTCCTTAAAACCTTTATTTTGTGGGTACTCCCCAAACAAAACTCCCTATTCTAAAACGTGAGAGACAGCATCACAGTTGCAGTCGAATGAATGCATCACGCATGGCAGATGAAGAAGAGAAAATGTAAAGCAACATTAAGGTGCTTTTCTCTTAGATCATCAGCAATTCTTCTCACAACTTACCAACTGCTATAATCATGCTATAGGTTGAAGTAGAAGCGTTCAAAGAAACAGTCTGATGTTTAGAAAATTAGAACCATCACGCTCCAAGTTTTTATTGGTTATATCTCTCAAACATGAAGTGAGATGGAGAAAGTTTAGAAATGCATGCTCCAGCTGCTTAAATTCCACCTCTATTATACTTCTTAGTGTTTTCTATTTGCTTCTTCTAGGCTGTCATACATGTTTGGTGTAGATTAAATATTGAAAAAACTGAGACTGTCATAAAAGAAGATGAACAGCTGAGGGTAACCTTGCAGCAAGAAAAAAGTCCCAACAGTACAGATGACCCAAACTCTAAGGAGGTTTATAAAGTAAAGGCTTGAAATACTTGTGGGAAGATGGAGGGGATGTTGTTACAACTGCTACAGGTGTTTCCATGTCAACAGGAACTAACTTTAGCAATTGCATTTTGAAATGCCTCTGGATCAGAAGCCAGACAAGACACAAGGAATTTTAGGTGGCATTAGGTGGTTATCTTCTGATAACGGAATGGTACACTCCTTTATTTACATACTCTTTTCATACCTTCACCTCACAGTGTTTAGTGGTTTTGCAAACTTTCCTATTAGATAAAGAAGACATAAACACAGGTTCAAAAGTACTCATTTTCCTACTTCTGTTTCAGCTACCCCAACATTAGATGCCAATTTCCACTCTGGTTTTGTTGCAATTTATGTATGTGCTTGAGAAGTTAAAGAATTTTCAGAAATATATTTTAGGTAGTCTGTAAGCTTCTGGGAGAACATGTTTTTCTTTCTTCCTTGGAACTGTTCATCAGAGTCTGACCTGAGGCTTCTGCTAAGTAGGTGAGCAAAGCCCTTGACCTGGGTGACATGACCCTCAGCAAAGAGAGGGAAAGCTGACTGACTATACTGCAAGTTCAGCTATGGGGGACACTGAAGGGACAAACTGGCAAAGTAAAAGTCAACAGATCAGTGCAGCTACAAGACAAAATAATGCAACCACTTTCTCTCTTACATCAAGCAAAATAAATGAAGACATAATAGGAATAAGGGAGTCTCTCCAAAGTGTTGTAGAAAAGTCCCATTTCCAAATCAGCAGTCTTTGTCTTGTCACATAGAAATATGTATCTGGTGGAAGGGGAAATGGTGGCAGGTCCTTCTCAAAAGATGACCATGTGTCCTTTTGTACAAGGGAAAGCCCTGCTGAACCTGGAACCCATGTGAAAGAAGGCTGGCTGCCAGGGTGAATAATTCAGCTCTTAAACGTTTGGTTTGGTTTGCAATCTCACAGAGAAATGCACAGTGACACAGCTGTGGGTGCAGAACAAGAGGACTACACAGACATTTTGAAAAGGTTTGCAGAAAATCCCGGGGTCCTGGTCAGTGATCCCACATTACAGGAAAAAGTAAACCAGAAGCTACAGAAACAAAATTGGATCAGGCTATGTAAGAAGCTGAAAACAGGCTCTCCGCACTAGTGTTCTTGAAACTGATTCCATAGTGCAGAAAACAAGACAGAAGGGTTATTGAGGAGCTGAATTTAAAATACATGTTTGATTCACAGTGGAGGGGAAAAAAAAAAAAAAAAAAAAAAGGAGGTATATAAAATTATTAGAAACAGGACACCTTTCTGGAAGGGAGGGAGCTCATGCAGGAAGGTCCAGAGTTCCCTTAAAATATTACTCCATCCAGGCTGCTGGATTTTCATATCAAGAGGCTCGTACAAGATTTTTCAAGCTAAAAATGAGGGACACTAATATATGTTGTAGAATGCCTTCAACAAAGATATGCTGAAGTTCGTTGTGCTCATGATGTACCAGACAATTACAAAATCAAAATATCCTGTATCTTCAAGTGAAGGATAGGACAGAAGTTGGAAAATATTCAAGCAAGAAGCAAAAGAGGATTGTCAGAAAACACTGACAGTGAAACAGAGGACAGTGAAGAAATGATACACATGAAGTCTGAGAAATAAAATGATGAAATGAAAAAACCTGTTGTTAAATAAGCTTATTGACATAATAATCAGATCAGAAGTTGGAGGGAAGCATGACAATCGGTGGGACATTAATACTACAATGCAGTGTATAGGGAAGACAGAATAGGATGTTACTATTGAACAGATGTTCTTTATTAGTAATCATAGTGTACACACATTCAATATATCCTTGCAGGAGCAAAAAAAAACCCCCAAAAAGTATATAATAATTAAAACGTCATTATGGTTACGCTTCATTTCCAAAAGGGGTACCATAGTAAAATTTGAGAACATATTCAGGAGAAGAAAAAATGCAAATTAGAAGTTGAATCTTTAAAGATGTTGTAGAAAATGTACAAGGATAAAATTCTCCAGACTCGGAACACATGCAAAAGCACACAGAATGAGGGAACTCCTAAAAGAAACCAGTGTGGCTAAAGACTGAGGATTAAAATGACGATCAGAAATGAGAAAAAAAAGTGAAGCTGTGTCTGAGTGAGGAAAACAGGGGTGAGCATAAGCTCTGGCACTTTAAGAAATACAAATAAAACAGATCATTAAAAAGTTTTAGGAAGAAGTAAAAAAAAAAAGCACAAAAAGCACTAATAAATCCTTTTTAAAGCACATCAGAAACATGAAGCTCATCACAGTGCCTTTAAGGGCAACAAAGGCTTAAAGAATCAAAGAAGAACAAACAGCCAAATGAATGTTCTGCATCCGTGGTGCCCAGCAGTCTGGGGAGCTGCCTATACTGGGAGTCCTTTTATAGAGGACTTAGAAGGTAGAAAAGTGAAGCTAAGGATCAGTGCAAGAGATCATGGTATAGACAGACAAAATAAGTAGTCACAAGTCACTAACACCAGACAGTATTTATCCAAGAGTTTCAAAGGAACTTAACGATGAAAGATCTTAACCAGTAATGATGGTATGTAAAACACTGTCTCCACCCCAGAGTAAGAATAATAAACCTGGTAAAGAATTTTTAGGACAGGTCCAAGAATGATCTAGAAAACTGCAGACCATTAAGTTGACATCTGTACCAAACAAACTAGTGAAAATTACTCTGAAGAAAAGTACTAGCAGGCACACAGACACATAAGATGTTACAGACAAGAGTCAGCTTTTGAGAGGCAAGACATGTCTGGCAGATTACCTGAAATTTTTTATCAAGTATGATAAGTTCCATCAACCACATTCCATTAAAGAAATCAGGCTGTTGTTATAGAAGTCTCCTACACAGAGCAGTAATTTGATTAAAGTAAAGAGAGAGTATGGAGTAATGGTGAATTATCACAGGGAAGAGGATTACTAACTGAGCTGCAGAAGAGTCAGGAATAAGAGGTATGCTGTTCAAGAGATTTAGACCACAAATGACCCACAGAGTGACTAGTGAGGTGAGAAGTCTGTGACGAAGTTACACAGAATCATAATAAGTACTGTCTGTTAAGAGCCTTACAACACTGAGTAACTGAAACAATAAAATGGCATAGCCGATTAAATGCAGAGAAATGCAATGCAACATAAGAAGAGGAAAAAGAAACAAACCCAACATAGGCCATCAATTGACTATTACTACTCCAGAATGAGATCTTGAGATTTTTATAGATTGTTTTTGTACATTTCTCAATACTCAGTAAAAAGAAATAACTCAAAATGTTAGGAGCTATTAGGGAAGAAATAGAGAATCAAACAGAAAAGATTACTATGCCTTCACATAAATTCACACAAATGCTATTAAATTTGTGTTCCTGCTGGTGCTGAGGAGGCACTCAACAGCAAAGAAATGGAGCGGTAACAAGGGTGAGCCAAGGTACGGAACCAGCTAGAAAAGCACAAGGAGCTGGAAAGGTAAATGCTAAAAGTTTATACAATCATGAAAGCAGTAAGACAAATGTTTTACAGAAAAATCTCTTCCAGCTATGCATTCTGTCTCCTGCATCTCAAACACTTTAGAATGGGATATTTTCCTAGGGCAGTACCGTTATGTGATTGCGCTCTTCATTAGGCAACTGCTACCGGTCACTGCCCAGGACAGGATACTGGACAAGATTGACTTCTGGTCTTACTTAAGGGCCTATCTGTTCTTACATGTTTTTGAAGAGAAAAACAGACAATATTTGAACCGGTAAAATGTTGATTCCTTTTAATGTACACTTCTCCATTGCTTTTTTACTACTGGAAGTTTATATACCCGAGCAGGCCCACCCTGCAGAGCCCAGGAATAGTTTCACTATGGATAAAAAGACGCTGTGGCCATCTCCCCAGTAAACAAAAACTTAGCTGTCACTTCTTTCGTTGAGCATATGCCTGAATACATGTTTCCTCAAGACACTCTGTAAACACATAAGCCATGAAACTAGAGATCTTGCTGAAGCACCTCTTATCTAGTAACTAGTAGGGTGTAGGTTTTTTTTCCCCACGGTGTGTAGCTGAAGTTCAGCTTCAGTCAGAACTAAGGATGTTTTTGCTTCCTATCCTCTTCCTCTACGCCTGAAGGTGGCAGCATCAAGATGCTAATAATTAGCAGTTCTAATCAAACAGAACATCAGTTACTCTTAAAAATAAACTTCATTTGCAATTTAAAAATGATTAGTTGAACTAGCAGGTCCTCAGCGGATACAGGGATGAAGGGCAATGGGTTATACTAATTAATTTAAAATAATTTTACGATTATTTTGTTGGAATCATGCGCAATAGGTGTTCAATAATAGCTTTTGAATAATAAATGTAAGTTATTATGTTCTAGATTATAGACTTTCTTAAAACATATTTATAAAGCAAATTTAAAATCTTAGTATTCTCGCATTTATTATCCTACCCTGTTGCATGCCAGCAAGCAGAGGGCATAACCTGTTCATTTTAATGTATCTCTTTAAGATCAACACGTAATATAACTGTTGCTTCATCTCTTCAAGAACTTCAACTGCAGCATAAGTGGCATATTTCACCTGGAAGGAAAATTGATGTAAAATTTGGGAAATCAGACACCAGGCTCAGCACAGATTTATAGTAATACATCGGAGTCTGAGAGCAAATGACAGTGATGCAAGCAAACACACATACATGTGTTATTTTCTGCTGGACGTATCAAGAGTGAGCAGAGAAGTGACACTGGAAAAATGCTTTAGCACTTGTGCTATTAATTTTTTTTATGGAAAATAATGCTTCCACTCAAAATCCCCTTCCTAGAGTAGACCACACTACATTACTGGCTTGCAAAGGTATTTTGAAATTATGTTGAATTGTACCATTTAATTTTATATTTAAAAAAGGAGAACAATAAAATAATTTCACAGATATTTGTATATAAACCTAGAAGATAACAGCAAAACATTAGCATATAAAGAAGCAATCACGGACCAATATGGATAATATCCAAATGGTTTTGTAATGGCTAGATTAGGTTCTCCTTATTTACTTACTGTCAAACCACATCAATCTCAAGAAATTCTGTAAGTTGGAAGCTGTCGGAAAGTGGGAGTAAACTTAAAGCAAAAGAGGTTGCTTATATTTGCTGTTTCCTACTTGCAAGCTTAGAGACATTACTGGAAACTGAATTCAGATCTGAATACACCAGTCTGAGTGTTATGCACTCTCAGGTAGCCTCTAACATGGTCAGGAAAGACATCCACGCACTACAAATGTGGCACAAATGTCAAAGGGCACTGTCAAATGGAATGTACCTTGTACGCAGGTGGACTCAAAGATCAGGATCTTTTTGCAACTGATGGAGATAGATAGACAAAAAACACTGGAACTGCACAAGGTCCGAATGGGACATTATCTGTTTGGGAATTGTACTTTTACAAAACTATTTTGTAAGCAAAAATAGCTTGCTGGTTGAAGCAGCAAGGTGACATTTTAGAATGAGATCTGATTACGCCTGCCCCCAGCCTGCCCCCACCTCACCTGTAGGCTGGGGGTGGGCAAGGTCTTGGCAGGGGACACAGCCAGGGCAGCTGACCCAGGCTGACCCATGGGATGTTCCATACCGTATGATGTCTGCTCAGGTAGAGAAGCTGCGAGAAAGGAGAAGGAGGGGGGTGGGTGGGGGCATTTGTTATTCACCATGTTTGTCTTCTGGAGCAACTGCTACGTGTTCCAAAGCCCTGCTTCCCGGGAAGCGGCCCAACATCGCCTGCTGATGGGAAGCAGAGAACAACATCTTTTGTTTTCCTTCGCTTCTGCACGCTTGACTTTTGCAATTGATTCATTAATAAGCCTTTATCTTGCTCCACAAAGTTTTTCTTCTTATTATTCCCCCTCCCATTCTGTTGAGGAGGGGAGTGACAGAGCAGGTCACATTGGTCGGCACATGACATTGAGCCAAGGTGAATCCCCCATATCTGGGCTGCAAAATTCTTACAGAATTTACCTCTCATACACTTTTATAAAACTACCGTTCAAAAATAGGAATATTTAATTTAACATCTCAGAAGAGTTTGTTGTCGCAGTGTTTACAGACCTCTCACAAATCCTTCCACAGACAAGCAAGAGCGAACACAAGTAATCCCACAGAGTGGTGAGGAACGGTCTAGCAAGAAACCCTCCCATGACAGTCTTTCCCAGCTACTCTCACTGAGGGAGGAGCTAGATACTGGAAATTTGTGATACTAGCAGTTCATGAATCTCTGGTTTACCATCATATCAATGAAATACCCGCTTTCAGAAGAAAATATTCCTGTGTCACAATTTTGCGGCTTTTTTTTGAGTTTGCTTTATTCCGGGTACCCCCCCGCCCCGCAAAAAAAAAAAAAAAAAAAAAAAAAACAAACAAAAAACCAAACCAATAAAAACCCCAAGTATACACGCAAAGAAGTCAGCAGTGGAAAGACTGTTGTGGAAATCATGAAGCCAAGCACTCGAGCTGAGGCCATGGTTGCTAGCACAACATTAACTAACAAACATTGCTCAGACCAATTATAACGCACTCCTTAACTACAACATCACATATACCATTTTTTAAGAACTTCAACTTTTGGAGGACACTGAATAGACCTCCCATGGAATCAAAGCACAGTAATTAACGAGGCTGTTCACTGTCTGACTTGTTACAGAAATGGGAACTATGTAATAAATAAAATACAGTCTTGCTGAGAGAAAAATGATGGCTTCCTGGCTCACGTTATTGAATTCTAACCTACGGAAACAGTTTTTCTTCCTGAGATTTCAGTAATTGAGGAAAACAGATATCTCATGCTTAATTAATACTGCATATTCTTTTTTTTTTTTTTTTTTCTCCCGCTTACTACCTGATTCAATGATGTGGTCCAGGTAGCAGAAATGTTTCCTTCTCACAAATGAAATGGAAGTGGATGGAAATTTTTTATGAATAAAGCCTTACCTAATACTTAGGACTCTAAGAAACTTAAGTAGTAAATGTTACCCACATTATAGAGATCTGTGACCTTACACTCTCAGTAATTCTCTTTCCTTTCTACAAATTGGGGTTAATTCCACCCCTCACCTACAAGGATGTTATGAAGATTAATTAGAGTTTGTAAAAAACTCAAATAATATAGTGATGCGCACCACCGAAGAACTCCTGAGGAAATTAATCATTTCTTCTTTAGAGCAGGAACTGAATACCCTACAGTAAATAATATACAGGGCAATGCAATGAACAATGAGGAGAAGACAAAATACTAAAAAGCTGCTTATTAGCTGAGCAGCATTTTTTTTATGTACTTAATAAGAAAAGGATCCTGTAACTAAAGAAAACTGTAATCAAAATGCAAAAGGTACAAATTAAGACTGGAGGAATTATTCTGATTCCTAGCCTTCCTAACTTCTGTGGGTTTTGAAGACATAATGTTCTCTTATTTTTTTTTAATATAGCAATTATAATTATAATGCTATTTTTATTTTAACAGATTGAAATTTCTGAAGTGATTTGAGATTCAATAATGGAAGATTCACTGAAATATCTAATTACCATGTTAAAAAGTCATAGATTCCAAGGAAAAAGATAGAACAGCGGCTAATTCATTGTCTCTCAGACTTGAAATCAGAGCCAATACAAAACCACTTCTATGCTCATGAGTGATGATTATCACTCACTGTCCATGAGTGATAATATTGCAAAGCAGAAAATATGCCAACTTGATTTTTTGCTTCAGCAGACCGCATGAGAGAATCTAAATTGTATTTAAATTAGAATATAAAAATAAACATATAATTAATGCAGCATTTTCAATAAAGTATTTTTAATTACTGAAGTTGAAAGCTGGAACCTATTACTATTGTAGGGAGCACATATTTCTCCTGAACTCCTGTTGTTACAGACTATAATACATTATTTGGTAATCTTCACCAATTACAAGCTAGTAATATTTAGCAACATGTAGTGCTGTTAAAAATGTTTTTAAATACTCTTCAGTAAATGCAAGTTTCAACTTTTGCTCCAATTTTCAGGTTTCTAATAATAGAGTATTTGAGCCTTATAAATCTTAGAAATCTAATTAGACAATGTTAAGTTCTCTCTAGCTGAAGTCACAGATGTTTCATACTGGGAAAATCAGCAAGCCCCAGGGTTTGTTTGGTCTACTATAGTGTCAAATTTTCATGGATAATTTAATAGCTAATAACTCTAATTCTTTCCTGTAAACCAAGAGATGATAAATAATGATTGCTCTAAAGCCATAAAATTAACCCTCCAGGCTAAAAAAAAATTCAGGATCCATTGCAGAGATTAATTTCTGGCACTTAATGTTTCTTTATTACTAATTATCCCTGAGTTGTATACATCTCACAATATGAAAGAAAATGCAAATAAATCCACTGAATTTGTAGAATTCAGAAAGAAATATACATCAAGGATGCTGCACGTACCTTTGATCTGTTACAGACACTGATTAGACTTTAGTGAAGTTCTGCTTTTTTATTTTTCCTGTCAGGTTCTAGTAAAAACAGTTTATGGTCACATCCAATGTTTCCTCCAACAAAAAAGTAGTTTCTATCTAGAAAAGTGAGATTTTCTGCTTTGAAAGTTTTTGGTTTTTTGTGGTTGTTGCTGTTTTTAAAGATCTTTTTTATCCTTTACAAAGCTGTCGAAATATAATAATTCGTATTGCTTTAAAAAGAACTAGACATAGAATGATAACTACTGAGTTTGTAATCAAGAGTCTGCATTCTGTGAGAAGATACATCGATATTTTTTCTGAAGAACTTCAGAGTAACATTTAGCTGTTTTTAATAATGCTAACAGCGGGTTGGGGCTTATTTGTTTTTTGATAAGATCATTAGCCAAGTCACTATGTGGAATGAACTAGGTAAACCAGGTGAACAATGCTCTATTGCAAAGGCTTCCCAGCTTCTTTTAGAAAGGCTACTCTATAAATAAGATGGGTTTGCAGATAATCATCCATTTTGTATGTTCCATCAGACCAGCCCGTGACAGTTTTTTGCTTTCCTGTTCTTTTTAATGCAGAGGAGATGGCTTTAGTTTTAAGCAGAATGGAAACAGAGTGCTAGCAATAAATAAAGAATGGGAATAATGCCTAAATGTGGAAACTCAGCAGAATTCAGAAAACATAAATCCTAAAGACATACCACAGTATTTGGGAAGAGCAGTTTATCTAATCAAAAGTTATGTGCAAAACTGTGAGAAGACCTTTACAGAATTATGTTATTACTGGGGAAAAAAAAAAAAAAGGGTACTGGATGTACAGTCTTTGAGGAAAATGGATTTCAACTGGCCATAAATGACCAAAAGACAAAACTAGAAAGCCATAAACAACTATTCTTAATCTCTGTTTCTTGTAACTGCTAGTTTAAATTACTCAAGAGGAGCATAGCATAAAGTACTTCAGTGTCACAAAACCGTAAGGTGCATTATGAGGTAAATAATAAATAACCTTTAAAGTTGATAAATTCAGAAGTGAATGGAAAATAAACTAAACAAAATATTTCTAGTGTTTTAAATTACCTGAAAAGACTTCAAAGAGTTTGATGATTATCTTAATTCAATACGCAGGCCCAGCCAGAGAAGCAAATCAGATGTACAAATGTGTGCAAAACAATATGGAGAATAATAGAGAGTATGTTCCAATACCATTATATATATTCAACTTTAATTTAAAATACCATTTGCAGTTACAGTTTCTCAATTTCAATAATCAGACTATACAATTCAGAAAATGATGAGGACAATTGCCAACTACGCTGAAAACTCACTGACGATCAGAGATCAAAGACACTATGTAAGAATATGAGAAGATAAAAAATTATAATATGGAGAATTTAGATGGGAAATTCTGTTCCCCCTATCTCAGTACAAAAACAGCTGCTTAAATAACTGAAGAGAAAAAAAAAAAGTGACAGAACTTCAATACTATTTTTAAACTAAATATATGTGTATACTAGCTTGCCATGAAGAGCTTTTATTTGCACAAGCCAATCAGGTAATTTCCTGTTTCTATATGTGCTTACTGATCTCATCTGAGAATGCAAAATGAAACATCATTGGCCACTGTATCAGCAAAGAAGAGTTCTTCCACATATATGTATTTTTTTAAGCTAGATGTTGTTTTACGTTTTTTCTATATAATTGGTTTTCAGCTATCTCAAAGCTAGAAATGTTTTCTTCTTTAGATTCCAGTTAATTATTTTTTTTTTCCCCAATGGAAGTAAGTTTGCTAAGTTGAGCTTTCCAGGACCTGATGAAAAAAATGGGGGAAAATTATCTATCTATCTATCTATCTATCTATCTGTCTGTCTGTCTGTCTGTCTGTCTGTCTGTCTGTCTGTCTGTCTGTCTATCTATCTATCTATCTATCTATCTATCTGTAAGTTGATGGAATTTATAGCCTGGGGAAAAGGTTATGTTCAGTTGCTGATACACTGATACAAATATTCTCCAGGAAGGCAAAACGTAACAGATATATTACTTCGAGCTTGCTTTGATAATGCTCACATACTACTCGGGAGGGAAAAAACAAACAAATGTGGTGACTCTTCTTTAGGTTTGTGTATGTATTCTCAGATGCTGAATTAACCTGCAAGATTCAGAACAAAGAGTTGTGGTGCTGCCACAGAAGTCTGGAAGTCAGGTAGACACACCCTGACAGGCAAGATGAGGACTTTGATCATGTGTTTTTCTTGGTGAATATTCTGCATTTATTCTGATAGTAATGAATTTTCTAAAAGTTGGTCAAGTACAGTGCCATTTCTAATTGAAATATAATTTCTAATTGAAATATAATTTAAAATATTTTCTCTTTTTGAAAATGAGGAGGGATTTCTCCCACAACACACCTAGGAATATTGAACAAGTACTTTGAATATGAAGACTTTTACATTAGTATCAAACTCTGCTCTTTCCTCCTCTCTACAAATCTTTTTGGAAAGAACAATGGAATTACAGGCATGTAACGAAATTAAATTCAAATGCAAGTCACACTTCTACAAAACTATGAAATAGTCTACAAGATTATTTTAATAATCTGCACCCACGCTCTTGTTATGCCTTCTAAATGTTAGCTCAGCCTCAGAATCAGCTGGCTTATGGTAAGAATTCAAAACCTTTACATTATTTTGTAATTAAATTCATCTTGGGTAGAATCAACTCCTCTTACACTGGTCTACATTAGCCTGCAGGCTTACGTACGTAAATAATTTACTGGTTTAACAACACATGACAGATCAGCTGAGCTGAGAGAACTGTGTGCACAGCAGATGAGAAGCAAATCCAGTTAATTTAGACGGCAAATAAGGGACAGAAAATTACTTTTTTTCTGTTGTATTACTTCTGTTTAAGACTGTACACACAGTCAGTTCCTGTGTCTCAGGAGATACACAAGGTAGAGTAGTAACTGGCTTCTTTTCACTTCAGAAAGGTCTCGTGCAATCACTTTTGTTCTGGTTTTCCCTCTTACACAGACCGTGCCAGTTTACATTTTGTCAGGTGTTAAAGAAGGAAATATCCTAACCTGATGATACCTGTCTCCCCTATTCTATTTGACCAGTAATAACATAAATAAATAAATAAATAAATAAATAAATAAACAAACAAACAAACAAATGGATGTTTTCATCGGAAACGTGTTATTAAAAAAGCAATATAAAGTCAGGAGCTTTTAAACTTAGATGTACTAATCAATATACAACAGGTAAGTCTAACTCTGAACTGAATCACATAGAACAAAGTTAATTACATATTTAACTTTTCATCTGAAAATACGTGTCACACTGTCCACCTAATAGTTTTAAAAGCCCAGGGTTGTCTAAAAGAGGTGTGTGTTGCCCTTGTTAACTTTCCTGACTCCCAGAAGAACAACCTCTCCAGCCGGCTAATTCCCATCCTCTCTCCCTTAGCTTACAAGTCCTCACCAGGAAGTTATCCCTAGACCAGAGCAGATTTTACTTGCAAATATTTAAAAAGCTAATATAGTTAATACATTAAAAAAAAAAAATAATATTTTTAATGCTTGCATTCATTTTTATTCATTTTAGTTCTCAGATTTGAAAGCATCAGCTGTGTCTGGTGTGGTGGTTTATGAACCCTTCAGATTTTGCTTGTATATACAGCACAGCACACTACTGAAGTATCGTCTTAAGATCTTTTCTTGTCACACTGAGGTGATATAAAGAGTTCCTGATAAGTTCTGTCTCTATGTATTTTATATAGAGGAATAACGAGGTACGTTAGTTTAAAAGCTACAAGCAGCAAGAACTACTCTTCCTCAGCATTTAACTTGGGTGGCTTCATTGCCACTCAGAACCCTGGTTTCTAGAGTGGGTGTGAGTCCACCCACCCCCCACCACTGCCCACTGGGGTGGGTGGGATGTTACCCCTCTCTCCAGGGGTCTGGACAGACTGGATACACTGCAGGGTTGAATAACCTAGAACTTGGCTTGGAGAATGGACTCAGGTGTTTGAACACTCTACATTTGCTTCGCCCTAGGGGCGAGGGTTACCTACAAGCCAAAGGAAAGAAAAGCCTTATCCTCTGACTAAGGAGCTATTATCAGATGGCCATTGGAATTTTCTTTCCTGAAAAAAAATGTGGCAGTAATCCCTCATCAAATTTTTGCCTTTCTATAGATTGTATGAAGATTCCCTGTCCTCAGAAAAGAATGTGAGGACTCAAACCTATGAACAGAATTTTCATGTTGTAAGTTGTAAAAAAATCCAATCAATGAAATGCAATAGAAATTTTCGTTGGTACATTGCAGGAAAAAAAATGGCTGCTTGGGAATTATTCCTCTGGAAAAGCTAATTTTTTGTATGCATAGTTTTTGCAGACTTGAAATACTTTGAAGTAATTAGGAAATATACTTCATAAGCAATTTTAAAAGTAAAAAAAAATACACAGTAATTATTGTTCTAAAACATTTTTGCAAATATGCACATTCTTGTTCATTGTTAAAGGAAGATATTCTTCTAGCCTACCAATTCTGGGCCTACAGTAATTAAATCTAGTTTGGCATCATTGGATTATCAGGAGGTATACTATAAAGTGAGTGGAAAGTAAATTTTGAATTAGCAGTATCTACAGTTCATTCTTGTGGTTTTAATGAGTACTCAGAAAGCTGATAGCTTTGCAAGGTTTTAACTGCCTTCTGCTCATTCCATGCATCTCTCCCTGGCTTGGGAAACTTCAGAAGTCACCCAAAGACCATCTCTGTAAGAAGAAAATAATCCCAGTCAAACCAAGACCTCGCTTGGGGTCGGGGTGTTAGTGGGGACAAAGCTACAGAACATCCATGTTGTTCTTAAGAACCACATTATTTTAACTTGGTCTCAGGCTTTTCTAATCGTTCCTTTTCCCATCAAGAACAAAGAGAAGTTATAACTGGCTGGTTATAGCTAGAACTTAGCTCTTCCCCATACCAGCTGTATTAAGCTATGAAAACAGCATGCACAGGCACACGCACGTCTAATTGCATTTCTTTGCCCAATTATAGCTTCATTTTTAAAGTTACACATTTTCTGTATTTCTTAAAGCTTTTCTGATTTTTTTTCTGAATTTTTTTTTTTGTCTGTTCACAGAGATAGAATCAGAGGCAACAGATCTAAGTTGAATTAGATTTTAGCAAAAAATGTTATACCACTAAGGGGGGTCAAATAGCAGAACAATTTGCCCAGAGTGGCTTTGGAGTCTTCTTGAAAGTGTTGAAGACTGAAGTGGACCTGGACCTGAGAAACCTGATTTTTTAAGATCTGCTCTAAGCAGGCACTTGAACTAAACTTCACGAGGTCCTTTCCAGCCTCAATTATTCTACAAATCTATGAAAACAGTATTTTCCTGTATTTTCCATTAAAATTATGTAATGCTTTACAAGATCTGAAACTGCAGAAATAGGCTGGGGAGGAGAAAGAAGTATGACTGTAGCCGCCAGTGAGTCCAAACCCTAGAATTATTTTGGCACTTGTTCTCAATACTTATTGTCTCTTTTTATTCAGTTTCTTTTCAATGCAAATCACATAAACTCTTGCTTTCATCCTAATCAGGAAGATACATAGTCTAGCTCCCTCTTTGCTCTCATGAATCTGAAGACACCTGTGACAGTTGATTTCTGCATTTGGCATCAGTAGGGATGGAATTAGATTTTAAGCAGTAAAAAGTGATTTGACCATCTCCATCTGAACCCTAGAAAGGTTTCCAGGCCATGAATACTTATTTCACAGATGTGTCTAATACAAAGCTACAGCCTAGTTTCATGTCCAAGTGGGATTCA
This sequence comes from Falco naumanni, assembly GCF_017639655.2. Lineage (NCBI taxonomy): Eukaryota > Metazoa > Chordata > Aves > Falconiformes > Falconidae > Falco > Falco naumanni. The sequence continues at coordinate 2,618,109 of NC_054054.1, read as the reverse complement.
TGAAAAGCATCATTCTCCAGCAATTTGTACGGTTTATGTATCTCCTGTCAGTCTTCTAGCTACCATGAATACTCAGTCCCCATGCAGTTTACACTCAGATTTTAAGTTGTGACCAAAAAAGCATACTGAGAAGAATCTCTGACTTAATAACTTAGTAACACAGGAAGGTGGATAAGACAAGACTGCTCCCCTTTCAGTTGCCTCCCTTCCACTGCAGTTGTTTTGTCCCAGTTCTGTCCCTGGAAAAGCCCAGCTCCCAGCCCTCCCCACTGCCAGCCACTGTCCCAGGGCCAGACCCTGGGGCTCTGTTCCCTCCCGCAGGAGCCAGGCAGTAGGATCCATCTGTGGACTGGTCCCAATCAACTTCAATCACTTTAAACTTGTTAGATTGTGAAAACCTTGAATACTATCAGACCACTGGATCCCTGTTTGTGTTAGATATACTCAACAGGTAGAACCAAGGACAGCTGGCTTTTCTTGTTCTTACCTACACAGCATTCTCAGCAATTGTATGTCCAACATATCCTGTGTTTTTTAAGTGTCAATATATACTCAAGTTAAAATACGTAAGTTCACATTATAGGTACTGAAATTATTTCCAATTCTCTTGTGACATCTTTCATTCATTTCTTAAACTGATTTTCAAAAAGTAATGAAAACAGCAGTCAAACCTGCCATTGGCTTCTCAACAAAAAGAGCTTCACTATTCCAAAAGCAACACTGATAACACAATGAATAGTTTATTAACAGTAAGGAAAATTTTGAAATGGAAATTCAAAATTATATAAAAGATAAATAAGCCCTCAGAAACTAAAAATTTCATTCATGTATAAATTTCTGCTACGAGACAAATTAAATAAGCAAGTTCTGTCTTCATATCTTGTTACTTACACGTTTAAAACTACAGAACTCAACATAAGAGTAAGACATTTACTCTCAAAGCACGTTTTGTCAAAACCCAAAAAAATTAATTGGTAGCTATAAAATTTATTTTTTAATTAAAGGAAAAAAAATGATAAACTAGCAAACACAACCTGAAATGCCAACCTGTTATTCTATGTATTTTTGCTGAATAAGCTTTAAAGCTTTTGTTTTAGAAAACAAGTAAATATGGCTGTGAATCATAGCCTCCTAACATGAGTTAAACCAACTATGGCTTGTAAATACACATAGAGAAGTAACCTTTTCACAGGAAATTGTAGGGGTTTATCTATTCTTGATTGCCTTTGCCTAAACCCCAGAAGAGTGTTTGGATGCTTTATCAGTAAACAGTTACAAAGGGAGATGTATGAACAGTTTTAAACAAGTGTTAATTACCTCTGACAATATAAATGCAAGGTTTGCATTTGCACCTGATGATATAAATAGTTGCACCTTGACTTTAAGGATATCCTTTGACAAGAGGGTAAGTGTTAACATCGTTGTTATTGTTTCTTTGTGTTATTCAAGACCTCCAACTACTATGCTTATGAGGCCTGATGGACTGTTCTTGTCCACAATAGCATCTGCACTTATCTAGAAAGGAATCCCGTACTGGCGACATTTATGTCTGGGCTGAAAACTTGTTTGTCTTAAAACATAAGAAAGTTACTTGAAGTAAGGTCTAAATATGAGGAAAATTCACATTAATATGATATGATATTCTAGCTTGCTCAAACATAGTTTTGTTTTGTTTTAGTTCACACACAGGATATTACCATCTCTTCAAATGGTCTCATTTTACAAGCCAGAAAAAAATAATGAAAACAGATAATTGCTCAGCAACCACTTCTGTGAATCATGTTGTGCCCTATGCTCATCACCATAATGTCACAACAGTGTTTTGCTATTGCCTTCAATGGCATTCGGCTTATGCATAATGCCCGTCTGCATAAATTGTCCTCTACTGACCATCTGCAGCTCGGAAAGAACTTCTGCTGCCAAGAGCTAACAAGCTCTCCCTTTGTATCAAGTGCTCCAGGCCCATGGTTTTGAAGTGGAAGGATCAGAGTTCTTAGATCTGCAGATTTGAGACGCTTGTTAAAGCTTTTTATTAAATTCAGCTAATTTCAAAACTGTAGAATGGTAAAGTTATTCTCTTTTTGCAGTCCAAAGATACAGTGCTCGTTCATTTTTTATTTTTTTTTTTTTTTTTTAGGTTTACATGATACTTTTGTAAGCGAAATATGAAAACCACAGTGAATATTTTCCCACAACATTCTGTGGTCCATGCCACGGTGGTGTTATTTACTGGCTGAGATTATTTGGACTGTCTCAAATTAGGATTAAAGTGTTTTACAAGCACGTCTTGTGGTTGCACTGTAAGCTGTTATAATAAAAATTAAAGCAAAACACATCGATGCAAATCAACATGGGGAAACTCAATACATAAATTTCCCTCAACAGGGAAGGCAATACATCTGCTGTTGTATTGTAAGAAAATATTTAATTCAGAACAAGTGTAACCATACTGTCATTTGCAGAAAAATAAAAGTAATGCTCAATAATGAACTTGACAGGCGTGGTCTAAAATACCAGTGGCCAAGACAAAATGTCAAACTAGCATAAAAATACACAGACTACAGTTTTATCACTTTATATTACTCCATTAATTTTCTAAACAATAATGGGTGACATTATATTTTTATATTCGATATCTTTTCCAAAAGCATATATACATATAATATCTTTCTGACACAGATATTTTGAGAGGTGGATTTAAAATATGTATATGCATTATTTCATTAGTGCAAGCACAAACTTCCTAAATAAGGTACATGTACATCATTAAATTCTTTAAGGATTTGAAGTTATATTTATCAAATATTTTAAACAGTGTCATTGACAGTCCAGACAGCTGCTTAATGATTCAAACAGGACATTGCTCTGTGAATGTCACATCAGGATATCGACATTTTTCTGGCAGCTGAGATATTCCCAGTCTTTATATTTAACATCATGGTGAGGTATTGCCTTATCACAAACTACACTGTGTAGTGTCTACAAACAGCAGTCTAAAGATTTGAAAGGCTACTTTGATTTAAATGCAACTGATATACATAACGCTCAGATAATTTGTATTTCTGTATTGTAATAACCAATTATGGTGAGCAGTGGTTTTTTTCATGCCAAAATTCGGATAAAAGCTACTTCGAATTCTACATGAGAGATCAAACGTACCAGTAAAGCCCAAGCCAAGGAGAGGCGTAAGTTCATGCTGCCCTTCAGCAGCACGGGGACTGGTGCTGTCCCTCTGAAGTGCATACAACAAAACACAGGAGGTGCCTTTGCTGTTTTTGGGAACACTGCTGTACATCCCCGAGGTGTCTGTAGGCAGTTTAAAAAAAAGAAGGGAAAGGTTTGTGGCTCTTTCCCTGCAGTAATATGTGTTGCCCTATGGACAAACTTACTAGCCTTAAACCTTTTAAGCAGATTTCAAAAATTCATGATTATAAAGTCATGTATATTTAAAGAACGAGGAAGAACCATAGCTCATTATAAACAGATATTAAACTTATTTATTTCTATAACAACAAACTAAATCTACACAGTGTATAAGTGTTCTTTGGGTGAAAAGGTCTCTTCATGGCTTCTCTGAAATGGATGAGCCCATCTAAGACAGAGTGGACTAACCCTACCTGATAGAATATAATTTCAAGACAGAAAAAACCTATGTTGCAATACTTCTAATCTTAGCTCTTCTTGCTGTCTATCTAAACAAGCTAGGGATCAGTCGTCTAAGGAAAGGAATTCACAAAGCAGAAAGAAAAGGATGGAAATAAAACCAACATACCGAGAAAAGAAATATCTTTCATTAAGGAACTGGCGTGCGTTTAAAAATACAAAAGTCAGGCTATCAACACATCACCAATTTTATCAGCACAGTATATAACACCTTACATAGCTATACAAACAAACTATATTTTGAGTTTTAGTGCCTTTTATTTACTTGAAAGCAACATTGTGAAGCTTGAGCTGCAAGACAAACGCACTGTTTTTCAGAGACAGCGGTGTTACTGAGGCTAATTTTTAATACTATCTTCAATAACACCAAGTGATGACAGGCGAAACTGAGTTACTAATTTGTGAACTTCAATCTTACATTCATTTTGCTCACAAGAATGAATCTAATTAAATACATTTCATGATTTTTTTTTTAAAGTTACAAGTGAATGAAACAGTTATTGCTGTTGGTATTAGACTATTAGAACTTTTAGCAAATAAATCTAGCTGTGGCCAAAATAATTATTAAACTATTTCTGCAATAGTCACAGCTACAACCGTAGACATTATAGGTACTGTAGGTCTTTTACTGCCACAGCCTAGTTCTGCTGTAACCAACCTATTATTTCCTGCACAAGAAAAATAAAATAGCCTGCTGGGTTATGAAAATTCAATTTCTCCAGGTGAAGTCCATCACACATTGTAAGTCAATAAATAACGCTACTTGTTGTATTATCCCTGCCAGTACTGCTAATCTGATTGATAAGTAAAACTTCTCTTTGTACTTCATGAAGTTCACCATGTAAGCTTTTAAAAATTACCTAAGTCCTATGGAAACTAACTATCTTATAATGTAACCTTCTGACAGAGAAATTAAACACATTTTCCATGTTTTGGTTATGTGGTTATTTCAACCTTAAATTAAGTATCTGCTAACAACCAATATTCAGTACAGAGATACTATGTCTACAGCGCTGAAAGATAGGAATTAAGAAGATGCTCAGTCTGGGTTTCCCACATGTTAGATAAAGATAAATGCTGGAATCACTGAAATACAACAAATATGTAAATCAGTATTACCTCCGTCATAATGGCTGCTTCTTAAAATAAAACAGTAAGATTTACTTTGTTTTTTCAAGGAATACACACAGCTGCTTGTCCCCAGTAACATACTGCAGGTTCCAGATTCTGTATGAGAGGAGTCACTAAATGCTTTTCAGGTATAACAATTCAAATACATCCCCGTACTGAGTATTTTCTGACTTCATATGTCTCTGTGTGTATTCTGGTATGTTACTTTGAGACAGGCTGCAGAAACTAGTCAGGGATCCAAAATTACCAATTTTAGTCTCCATTATTTGTTTTAGGAGACACTCTGTCTGCAAGCCAAACAGTGCAGAATTTTTTACATATATGAAAATATGGAAGTTTATTTCACCCCTCCACTCTGTTATTATCTTTCTTCATGCCTACCTGTTACTTGAAACTATTTTACTGAATAATGTGTAAACAGTTCACACAACAGTGCTAATTGGAATAATCAAAACCCATGTATTTTTAGTAAAGTTTCAAAGGCTGTGATGATGCTGAAACAGCATATAAATCCGAAAATGTATATTCAATTAATGACTCGCTACAGAGTTTAATCCTTAAACATGACATACTTGTTAAAAACCTAGTTCAAATCTTAGACACAAAATTTTTCCCTGCTAAAATCTGGAATGAGACTTACTGAAAAACACACCAAAACTGTGCAATTTCTATCAAAACATTATGTATGGAAAGCCAAATGAAGCATTTATCAGAAATTACTGCAACTGAAATTCCAAGAGGAAAAAAAAAAATATCATGTTATCGCCACATAGATAGTATTTATTTTGGATTCATTTGTTTGAAAGCTTGTTATTGCTTCAGTGAACAAGCACTGTTTGGGTCATTCATAAAGATAATGATGGATGGCTGATAGAAACATGATGAAACAGGCAGAAACTAATTTGAAAGAAAGAAGCAAGTATTATTTGCAATCAGAACATCACTCTTAGAGAAGATGATACAGTAAGGATTAGATGTAAGGATTTAGAGCTCCACAGCTTTCTTGGTGGAGGCAACAGCCATTAAAGAGGACTAGTCTCAGTAAGAGGTAGGGTAAAGGTTTCTGAACTTCCAACGTGTTTCTAAAACATTTAGAAAGCTTAGACAAGCCAAGATGTCAGAGATTAAATGCCAATATAGAAGATAAGCTAACCCTGAGGTAGAAGTGTGAAAGACATATATTTTTACTTCCATTTACTAGTTAATGACAATATATGGTAAAAGCAAGTATGTTATCAATTTTAAGTAATAGACTTTGAACATTTTGATGATATTGATAATATTGGTGGATCCCAGTTCTCACATAGGGAAAAGCTTCAGTTTCCTTATAATGAGTCAATGGACAAACGGAAAAGGGTTTTGTAAGATGACTCATGATTCTAGGTGTAATTCAAACCTCAGAATTCCCTAGATTTTTGTTCATTGCCCCATCATGCTGTGGAAACTGTTTGCCAACTATATATATAAAATATGCCAACATGCATATTTTGCAGGTATTCTATGATAATGACATTAAAACTACATTTTGCAACTAGTATTGTAACTGTTTCTTTCCCCATTTACATTACGTATAGGTTCAGCTCTGAACCTTCAGGTATTACTGTAATTACCACAAGACTAATAGAATTTTACTATGGTGTCCTGGGGCGCATTAGGAGGAAAAGCATTGCCAGCAGATTGAGGGAGGAGATCCTCCTCCTCTACCCTGCCGTGGTGAGGCTGCATCTGGAGTGCTGTGCCCCATTCTGGGCTCCCCAGATCCAGACAGACTGGAAACTGCTGGAGAGGGTCCAGTGCAGGGCTACAAAGATGATGAGGGGCCTGGAGCATCTCCCTTATGAGGAGGGGTTGAGAGAGCTGGGGCTCTGTAGCCTGGAGAAGAGAAGACTGAGAGGGCATCTTACCAATGTCTACAAATACCTTAAGGGTGAATGCCAAGAGGATGGGACACAAGGCTTTTTTCAGTGGTGCTCAGTGACAGGACAAGGGGCAACGGGCACCAACTGCAGCACAGGCAGTTCCATCTGAATATGAGGAAGAACTTCTTTACCTTGAGGGTGGCAGAGCACTGGGACAGGCTGCCCAGGGAGCTTGTGGAGTCTCCTTCT